>NC_067458.1:2936881-3536881 GCF_025434085.1 Hippocampus zosterae
CATAGCCCGTGAGAAATACAAGGATGAAACGTTAGAAATAAGAAACCTCAAAACAATGGCTTCAAATAAAGGCAGTGGCGGGCCAAAAAAAAGATATTCCACTTCATTTAAAAAAATCAGTGGTTAATCGCATCCGTCTCATTGATTCACGTCGATATCAACAATTACATTCAACGACGAGCTCACGGCCAATAAGCATCTGAGGGTTTGACGCACAAACAGTCTCCTTCAGAAATGGCGGTGATGCTGGAAAGAAGAACGGGAATCCACTCCCACCGCCGTCTGCTCCTCACGATACTTGGCTGATTTTAAATAATAAATAAATAAACAAACCTTTCTCCTCTATCTACAGTTTTAATGCGCGCAGCGGTTGGGAGTGAATTACGTCACAAGAGCGTGCTTCGCCCGAAGAATAAGAATTATGTAAATTCTAGTCTTCTGGTTATATGTACGCACTGTATTACTGCATGTAAATGAATCTTACTGCAACGATGTGTGGAAAAAAAAAGCAACAGCCTTTCCATTCATTCCTTCTTTCGTTCTCACCACCGGTTATACTGCACAGTGTGCCGTGTGGGGCTGGAGAGATGGACAACACCCTGAATTGGTCGCCAGTCAGTCACGGGGCACATGTAGAGACGAACAGCCATTCACACCCACATCCAAGCTGTCACTGAGTGGGAACCGATCCGTCAGTCAAATCTACCATTGTTTTATTATTACTAATCCACACCCACACTCACACCTTGGGCCAATTTAGAGCAGGGGTGCTCAAACTTTTTGGATCGAAGATCTACTTTTCGATCACAGCTAACCTCCCGGGATCTACCCTTACCGGCACGCGCGTGCACACGCACGCACACACAAACACACGCACACGCACGCCCTGATGAGAAACAGCCTGAAACTGAGGCATGCGACGCACTTTTGCAGCCTGTTACCTATCGTAGCTCACACGTACCGTTTTAAAGTGCTTCCCTGGGCCCTCCTAGATTCCTATTCTTTGCTCGTGCCCTCTGCGAATTGTACACGAAGCAAACTCTGAATGAGAATAATGACGATAAAAGATAGAGCGCAACAGTTCTGATCACAAGCTGCAATTGCAGACTGCTGAGAGCTAACAACTTCCGGTGACGTAATCACGTGCCACCGTAAATTCAAGATTTACCTGCTTTATTTTATTTTCAAATAATTTTTGGGTGAACATGAGAATGATAAGATGATTAGGGTGCAGTGTACATTAACACAAAAAATATATTACAGTGCACTCCGCTTAATAGAACACCATTGGGCCGAAGCGCTTCTGTTCTACTAAGCGGAGTTTCTATTAACCGGAGATGGTCATCAGACACGTCGACGACCAAGTTATGCACGCAGAAAAACCCCTGCTGACGAGTTAGAAGAGATATTTCGACTGCGGACGTCCATATCTTTAATCAACCAACACTGCTTCAGTCAAACATCTCAAACCACGAGAAAAATTTCGTTACTTTTGTCTGGAAACAGGAGTCCGTAATTTTGCGGTTGACTTCCCTCTCAATGCGCTGGATAAGAGGGAAGTCCTGGAAACCGCGGGCGTACAATCCTTCTGAGAATCTGGCAATGTATCGTATCGTCTGAGTATGTCCTTCTTATCCGCAGGTGATAGCCCTCATCTCTTGAATTAAGTTGAAGCCATTGTGACGTGCGTGTGTCTATGTGTGGAGTGACGCGTGCTACCTGTTATACGGCTAGAACTACACATTGCGCAACATTGTATGGCGTAATCGTAGGCGCAACAGCATAGCAGTGGTATCGCGTTTTCTCGCGATAGTGGTATCGCGATGGCTACACTTCGAAAACCACTAGTTTACAATTTTCATTGCTTACGGCCTGTTCTATTAAGCGGAGATCTGTTCTACTAAGCGGAGTATCTTTATAGGAAATTGCATTAGGCAAATCAGTTCCAGAGCCTTTTGCTCTATTAAGCGGATTACTCTATTAACCAGAGTTCTATTAAGCGGAGTGCACTGTATTAACATGTACAAAGACACACAAATGGTTGTTTGTTTTTTTTCTCCTTGACACTCCTCGGATCTACTTGGGACCTGTCTTCGATCTACCGGTAGATCAGGATCTACCTAATGAGCACCCCTGATTTAGAGCATCCAATCAGCCTGCCATGCATGTTTTTGGAATGTGGGAGGAAACCGGAGCACCCGGAGAAAACCCACGCAAGCCCGGGGGAACATGCAAACTCCACACAGGGAGGCCGGAGCTGGAATCCTACCTCTGCACTGTGAAGCCGACGTGCTAAACACTGGACTACCGGGGCACCCTTCATCATTATTCATATTATTAGGTGACACCGTCAACGATAAGTTAGCACATCCGCCTCCTAGAGGAGAGGTCATGGGGTTGATTCCAGGCACCCCACCTTCCTGTGTGGGCTTTGCATGTTCCCCCATGCGTGCTTGAGTTTTCTCCAGGTACTCAGGCTTCCTCCCACGTTCCAAAAGCTTGCCTGGTAGTTTAATGGATTGTGGGTGTGAATTGTTGTTTGTCTATGTATGCCCTGCGACCAGCTGGCAACCAGTTCAGGATGTCCCCCGAGTGCCCGAAAACACACCCGACTTAACATGTCATTTAGTTCCTACTCAGGAAACTGAGGTCTTTTAGGGGTCAGGGGTCGCTCCTTAAGACTCTCTATAACTCGGTGGTGGCCTCGGCCATCCATTATGGCATTGTCTGCTGGTCAGGCAGCATCTCAGCCCGGGACAGAAAGAGACTGGAGCGACTGGTGAGGAAGGCCAGGTCTGTCCTGGGCTGCTCTCTTGACACTCTGGTGGAGGTGGGCAACAGAAGGATGCTAACTAAGCTAAAAGCTATGATGAACAGTCCCTCCCACCCTCTCCAGCCCGCCCTGACAGCACTAGGTAGCTCCTTCAGCCAGAGACTGTTACACCCGCGCTGCAAGGAGAGATACCGACGGTCGTTCCTACCGACTGCTGTCAGGCTGCTGAATAAAAATAAAAATAATAATAATAATAATAATAATTAAATGATGTGAAAAACAATTGTAAATAGCACTGCGATTTATCCATTTTGTATTTATATTGCACTTAATTGAACGGTGTTTTTTTTTTCTTCTTTCTTCTCTCTACCCACATTCTTGCTGCTGGAGGCTGTAAATTTCCCCATTGTGGGACAAATAAAGGATATCTTAGTTAAGACACGCCCACTTGTCCATCACTGGCTGAAGATGATCGCATTACATTGCTTGTCCAGTCAGTGCTGCAGGAAAGTTAGTTTGCTCGGTCGTCAAAGTGTGACTGTCGCGATAGTACATCCTGTGATTTTTTTTGGGGGGCGGAAGGGATGTTTTAATACATGCTATGTCGAGCAAAAAAAAGAAAGCGGTCAGACGAATATGTACAACATGCACACAGAATGTGATGGGACTCTGCGTCCTATCTGCCTGATTTGTCATAACAAGTTGATCAACTCTCATTTCGCACCGGCAAAACTGAAGGAACACTTCTTAAATCATAGTTTTATATTTCAGTAAGGGTTCGGTGTATGTGCATACGAACTGGTTGGGTTTTGTACCTTTAACGAGGTTAAGAACCACTGTACTAGTATGTAAGGTTCTGATCGTTTGCTATGACTAGCTGAAGATGACGGGAAGACACAGTACAAAATAAACAAACAAAGCATTTCAGTATAACAAGTAACAGCTGAGGCGGCCCGGTGGTCGACATTGGCCTCACAGTGCAGAGGTGCGGATAAAATTCCGGCTCCGGCCTCCCTATGTGGAGTTTACATGTTCTTTCAGTGCTTGCGTGGGTTTTCTCTGGGTACTCCGGTTTCTTCCCACATTCCAAAAACATGCATGGCAGGTTAATGGAACATCCGAGGTGCGAGTGTGAGCATGGACTGTTGTTCATCTGTGTGCTCCAGCACGGCCCGCATCCCTTATAAGCGCATCAGGAGGGATGGAAGTAACAGCTGGAGTAAAAATGAACGGTTTGTTTGTTATTTATGAGAGTTATTTATGAGTTTGTTTGTACATTATGAGAATCAAAGGGGGGGAGAGGAGGCAGTGATGAAATGAATGTGATTTTTGGCGATTGATAGTCCGTTTGCAATCTAACTGACTCAACCATGTGAGTAGATCCACTTGTATGTTCACCTTTTAGCAGAGGAAGGAGAATAGACATGGGGATGGAATATAACATGTATTAGCTTTGCCCAATCCACCCCACAATGTTAAGCATATGTTGAGTGATTTTCAAAAAAGGCCTAATTGCTTGTTTTTGTCATTTTCCAGACAAAATCCACAGTTCGCTTCATATACGGGTTATGTGGTCACATTTTTTAAGCTTGGTATACATTGATTATTAGGAAAATCTATTCTTTTTTCAAATTGTAAATTTAGGTTTAAACCGAACAAAGAGAGTTTGACATCTGACCAGTGCCATACAATCAGGGCCTTCACAGCCTTCTGTGGGGGCCTCAAGACCTTCAAAAGCCCTGAGCTACCTTTACGCCTTGCAGAAAATTTTAATCATTTATTTCCAACAGTCTATTGTCTTCACTTCAAAGTTGTGCCTTGGCTGTGCAGCTTCCGGTTGTTTCTGGGTTAATTATTATTATGATCATTAATTTGTGCAATCACATCTCAGTTCGATAAAATTAATCTGACAGCCCTCGGCATTCAATGCCAAAAATGGTGGGCCATGCCACACACACTGTGGAAATGTTATAATTATTATTGTTGTAAACTATCTGAACAATTTAGATTCAATCACTCTGTCACCATTCTCTGCCCATTTTTGCATGGTCTGACTGGGGGATCAGAGCTGTTCCAGTGGAGTTCATAATTATTGTATGTGAAGGTGAGCAGAAAAGGACTCATCTTGGACATTATCAGGTCCAAGCAGTGAACGCAGGTATTATTGTTATAGTGAATCACAGAATTTTAGGCACTCTAATGTCCACACCCTTTGCCGAAAAGTCACAATATTTGGCGTGGAGCATGAATTTCATGAGGGTTTTCTGACAAATTTTCAGTTTGATTCATTCAACGGGCACCGTGGATGACATTAAAATGTACAAAAATGACATTTATAGTCATCACTAGGTGGCGCTGTTTGTATATTAGAATATTATACAGATTTCTTCAGGGCATGAAATTATGACCCCTGGAGTTGTGCAAAATTGGACATTCAAATATTCAAAGCTCACTTCTTGTACAAAAAAGTAAACTGCAATCATAGTTTAAAATGAACATTTCATGGTGTTACATGTGCCCGCCAATTTTCGGAGGCCAATGGTCAATCGTACCAGGATTGGTTATTTTTCCACTCTCGGTGGCGGTGCACAGCATTTTGTTTTCTTCATTTATGACAACTTTAAAATCTCACATTTTACACCTGGGTCGATGAGCGTGCAAGGTTTGTTTAGTTTTCATGCATAGACATTACAGTCCCGCAAATTGTAATGATTCACCATGACAAGAATACCTGCTTTAACTTGACATCGCCCAACTTATTTTTCAAAGTAGTGATCATACCCTCTAATGCAGGGGTGCTCAAACTTTTTGGACCGAAGATCTACTTTTCAATCAACTAACCTCCCGGGATCTACCCTTACCGGCACGCGCACACGCGCGTACGCCGTGATGAGAAACAGCCTGAAACTGAGGCATGCAACGCATTTTTGCAGCCTGTTAAATATCGTAGCTCACACGTACTGTTTTAAAGTGCTTCCCTGGGCCCTCCAAGAGTCCTATTCTTTGCTCGTGCACTCGGTGAATTGTACACGAAGCAAACTCTGAATGAGAATCATGACGATAAAAGATGGAGCGCAATTTTTTTTTTGTGAAAATGAGACTGATAAGATGATTAGTGTGCAGTGTATATTAACACAAAAAAATATATATTACTAACATGTACAAAGACACAAATGGTTGATTGTTCTTTTTCTCCTCGACACTCCTCGGATCTACTTGGGACCTGTCTTAGATCTACCGGTAGATCAGGATCTACCTAATGGGCACCCCTGTTCTAGGCTATGTGGCCTGTTCACACTTCTCTGTTTAATAACACGCGTTCTGCCTCAATCCCATCGTTGAATAAAATGTTTTGCACTTATAAGTCATTAAAAATAATCGATAATAATAATTATTATTATTAAATAAATCCGTCCAAGAGGGACAAAAATATGTTCCAGGTTTCTTAGCATTCGGGCAATGTTGCTCTCTAGCTTCAGAGAAAAATAAATAAATAATCACAGCAGATGATTGGTCTCTTTTTTTTTTTTTGCTTTGATGTGGAGTATTTTATGGATGCAGGTGACTCAAACCACTTCACGACAAATTGCATATTGGCAGACATAAGCAAATATTCTTCAAAAATGAAGCTTCAAGCTGTTTATTGCCACACTCACTCAGCTGAAGGCTACTGTCAAACAAGATCAAAGTGACTACATAGCCTCTGATGCCTGAGTGTTAACAGACAATTGGAAACTTTATAGATCTACGCAGGGGGTGCCCATTACGTTGATCGCGATCGACCGGTAGTTCGCTGACTAGTCGATCGCTAGTCAGACTAGTCGAAGGGTGTATATTAACACAAAAAAAAATATATTACTAACATGTACAAAGACACAAATGGTTGATTGTTCTTTTTCTCCTCGACACTCCTCGGATCTACTTGGGACCTGTCTTAGATCTACCGGTAGATCAGGATCTACCTAATGGGCACCCCTGTTCTAGGCTATGTGGCCTGTTCACACTTCTCTGTTTAATAACACGCGTTCTGCCTCAATCCCATCGTTGAATAAAATGTTTTGCACTTATAAGTCATTAAAAATAATCGATAATAATAATAATTATTATTAAATAAATCCGTCCAAGAGGGACAAAAATATGTTCCAAATATGTTCCAGGTTTCTTTTTTTTGCTTTGATGTGGAGTATTTTATGGATGCAGGTGACTCAAACCACTTCACGACAAATTGCATATTGGCAGACATAAGCAAATATTCTTCAAAAATGAAGCTTCAAGCTGTTTATTGCCACACTCACTCAGCTGAAGGCTACTGTCAAACAAGATCAAAGTGACTACATAGCCTCTGATGCCTGAGTGTTAACAGACAATTGGAAACTTTATAGATCTACGCAGGGGGTGCCCATTACGTTGATCGCGATCGACCGGTAGTTCGCTGACTAGTCGATCGCTAGTCAGACTAGTCGAAGGGTGTTGAGGAGAAAAAAAAACAAACATTTATGTATCTTTGTCCATGTTAGTGATAATTTTTGTGTTAATATACACTGCACCCTAACCATCCTATCAGTCTCATTTACACAAAAAGTATTTAAAAAATAAAATGAAGCAGGTAAATCTTTAACCTAAGGTGGCGTGTGACCTGCGTCACCGGAAGTTGTTACCGCTCAGCAGTTTGCAATTGTAGCTTGTGATCGGAGCTGTTGCGCCATATCTTTTATCGTTATCATTATTTTCATTCAGTTTGTTTCGTGTACAATTCACCAGGCGTACAGGTAAAAAATAGGAATCTGGAGGGCCGAGAGAAGCATTTTAAAACGGTAAGTGTGAGCTACAATTGTTAACAGGTTGCCAAAGGCATGCCTCCGCGTCAGGCTGTTCCTCATCATGACGTGTGTGCATATGTGCATGCATGTGCACGGCAATGGGTCGATCGCAGGAGGTTGGTTGATCAAAAATTAGATCTTCGGTCAAAAAAGTTTGGGCACCCCTGATCTAAAGACGAACGATTAGTATTTATATGGTAGTGTTATACTTGAAACGGCATATGCCCTACCACACATGGTGCTGTAACATATTCAGGAAAAAAAACCTTCATATTCACAGAAATCACATGGTTCTGTTAGTTGTATCATTCAAGTCTTTTGCAAGGCATGGGAAGACCAAAAGTACTTTTTTTTAAATTCAAGGAGGTGATTTATGTTCTGTCATCCAAACTTTTTTTCCCAAAGTTCCCAAATTAATGGAGACAAATTTGCCTATATATCATAAAATTCAGATTTTTTTAACCCAACATATCAATTACACATTGTGCTTTTCAGCACAAGTTTGACCTCCTCATATTTGTGCTTTTTTTTGGTTAAACTCCAGATTGTATATCAGTGAATATTCTTCCAAAACAGCTATCATCACCAGCAGGTACCCCATGGTCCAGATGATGAGTAATGAAGTTCCTCCAAATCAACACCTTAAAATCTACTTCCTTTATTTTCATATTAAATTGAAAATCAAGAGGATAAAAACACATGGTACTTTAATGTTGTGAACCGGTACTTTAATGTAGTGAACCTGCAGGTTGAGGTCTAAGAGTGCAAAAGTGTTTAAAGGCAAGCTGCAAATATTGTATGAATAGCTCATACACAAACCTACAGTTTGTTCGTTGTTCTTAAACGATAATTGCTCACATCAATCTGTAGAACCTGGGCATGGTTGGTTAAAGGAGAGTCTTCCTTTAGGAACTGGACTCAAGTGCTTCATGAGGTTGCAAGGGCACCTTGGCATCCCTGCATGACTCAGAAGAGGTTCTTCCAATGGTATGAAAAGCTGGGAGCCTTGGGTTTGAACTCTGTAGCCTGAACATGTCCAGAAACGATTGGATCCAAAATATTCACCAAATGTTTTTGAGTTGAGATAAGGGGTGGTTTGGACATTTGGTTGTATGTCTGGGAACAGTCAGGTTTGAAGAAACATATGTTAAGGTATGACTAATAAATGAGATTTGAAAACAAGATTTAGCCTCTTAAGTATTCAGGGGAGAAATTGGAGCATAGGCTTTGGTTTCCCTGGGTAGCCGCGGCAAAGTTTGTGTTGTAAAATGTTGAGCAGGACTGCAGGATGTGAGTGGACAGACAGGAACCCTGGCACTCAGAGGAGGGTTGTCCCAAGAATTAGAGCGTTGCACCATGGTACTGCTTTTGTCATTCAAACTCTGTGTGGAGGCAAAGCTCGACATCTAAAACAAAAGAAAACAAGGGAGACAATGTGTGAGCATTTAAATTAATATCACAATCAATCTGAAAACATTACATTATTCCCATTAAGGGATAAAACAAATGCACAGAACATTGACAACCACAAAAGTCATCAAAACAAATACCCTTGATGCAACATTGTATTTTCTTGACTTCAAGCGACTCAGATCAGATATCAGGCACACTCAAGACCTAATGCTAAACATTTGTGATAATGAACCTTTCTTGCACATCCAGGTGTGGTTTGACAAGGGCAACCGTCACTTTGTTGGCTAGATTCCAAAGTAAAATGTTATTGTGTGCTGACACGCATCTATAACTCCTAAAGCTTATGGAACATTGGATGAAGCTTCCAAACACTCGCCCAAAATGAAGCAGATTCAACTTAGTCATGTATGCAATAGATTCTAGCGGATTGTTGCTTTGCAGCGACTACAATTAAATTAGACAGGAACAAAATTGCTTCGTTATTGTCATGGTAAAATTGTTCAACCAAGACAGCCATGTCATGTTTTTGGAACTGGACAATCCTGAATGGAACTCGAACATTCAGAAGTCAAACACTTCTTTTACTTGTTCACTCTCTTCGTAGTGAGATTAAAAAAAAAATTGGTCTCATAAATTGGTTCTTCAGATGTGTCGATATGGAATTATATTGCAAAACTGTAATGGAAACACATTTTTCGTGCTTCCTTTTGTAATGGGACCCCGTCTATATTTCGTAATCTCACACGGACCGACAGAAATTTCCACAGCAAACCTAGAATCATAAACAGCATTGCCTGAGAGCCAAACATGACTTCAGCACGAACATCGGAAGGGATGCCATGAAAGAAAAGACTATTGTCTCTCATCTTAACTTGAGATGTGGGGTCCAACGTCTTTGTGACCGAATGGGAACAATTTACTTTACCTGTTGAGATTTTTAATTACAGTTTCTTAAAGTGTTATCAATAATTCCACCTCTTGGTTTATTGAGATTGTCCATATTGGAAGTTGTAAGTCCTTGGTGAAGGGGGTTTGAGTCAATTTAAACAGGATGAAAAGAAAGGTATATTTCCTTTCTGGGGAGGGCCCTACTCCATTTCGAGTGTTTCCTGTGCCATTTCTGGCACTGTTGGCAAGACAGGTCAAATCAGGGTTTCCTCGATGGTGAATTTGTCATCCAAGAAACCAACCACAGCTTCAACGAGGTGCTGTTTGATTTGTCTTCAGCAGATCAACAAAACCGAAAGTTTGCTGGAGAATTGGTCAACATAACTCGAAATGAGTCAGCAAGAAACGATTGGTACAACACCTATAGGGAACGTGCATCCTTGACACAGGATACCAGATCCATGTTTGGAATTGCACATGGAGAAGATGATGAAGACAACCACAAAGACTGCCTTCTTTCAAGACTATGGAAAGAAGAGTACAGTAATCCCTCGTTTATCACGGTTAATGGGGACCAAAACAACCCGCGATAAACGAAAATCCGCGAAGTCGCGACCAATTAACATATACAGTACATTAAAAAAAATTGCCTCAAGTGGGCCTTTACGCTTGAGCAGAGCGCACTAACACACGCACACACAAACACACACACACACACACAAACGCACGCACGCACTGACGCGCACACACTTGCAGCATCGTAAACAACACTTCGACACTGATGAAAGATCAAAGAGTAACCCACGTGATAAGACAGAAAGAAGATGCACACAGCGAATCAACATGGCTTTACATCTTCTCAGCCCCCTCCTCACCCCACTGTATATGTTGCTCTATGTGACGCACTGTTGTTTTGCTGACTTTCCCTGCTTCTCGTGGACCGTTTGCAGACTTTTTGCAAACGGGACTTGTGCAACGGAAAATCCGCGATGCACCGAAGCCGCGATAAATGAACCGCGAAATAGCGAGGGATCACTGTATTGTATTTTCACGCCCATACGGCGCACCATATTAAAAGGCAGTAGTGTCAGTTACAGGTGCTATTTCTGTATTTAACATACACAATATGCAATGTGTCATTGGACGTTAGGCATTGTAAAACGCTAGCTTAAAAAAAGGTAGAATGCACGCGGGAGCATATCAGAGCTTGGGTGGAGTTTATTGAAGTATTTAACAATATACTCAGGTTATTTTTTGACCAATCCCCATCCTCAAATCAATCCAAATCCTAGTCTTCCGTATTCGAAATGAACAGCCGGGCAAGTTCACAACAGAGTCTGTCTGGCTGCCATGCGGCTCCTCAGAAATGATGCCGGCTTATGCGAAAGATCGAACAACAGTGCAAAGCAGGCACAATCAATTCACAAATTGTGGCGTAACTTGCCTGGCACTGACGACCTAGCAGAGAGGCAGGATACCAAGAGCATTCATAAGTGCCATTTAATAAAACAAATACATAATGTAGCCCAATACTCAATTATTTCATCTAATTTGGGGTACTGTAATTTCCCCACTAAACGGTGCACCGGATTATGAGGTTCAATGAATAGCCTATTTTGACATGTTTTCATATATTGAAAGCACAGCATTATAAGACGCAACCTACAATGCATCCACTAGATGGAGCTACGCTCAAGGAAAGGCCAACAGAAAGATCACATGTCAGTAAAATGTATTTAAGGAAGCAGCGACACAGTTAACTTAATTCTCTTGCTGTTGCTCTATTTCCATGTTCAACTGCGTAACTGTCGCCTTGAGTTTGAACTCTGCGTTGAAAGCATGTTTCCAGCAAGGAACCATTTTGGGATCTACATACTACTGTAATGACCATACACAAGGCGCATCGGATTTTAAGGCGCAGTGTGAGCTTTTAAGAAAATGGAAAAAAGGGTAACTTACAGTTGCGCCTTTTAGTGCGGAAAATATGGAAAGTTAATCAATTACTAAAATATTTGTGAGTGCTGCTGAGCTACTGTCTAAACCTTATATTGTCATATTTCCATCCATCCATCAATCATCTACCGCTTATCAGGGGCCAGGTCGCGGGGGCAACAGCTTTAGCAGGGAAGCCCAGACCTCCCTGTCCCTAGCTACTTCTTCCAGCTCTCCCCGGGGGATCCCGAGACGTTCCCAGGCCAGCTGGGTGACAGTCTCTCCAGCATGTCCTGGGTCTTCCTCGGGGTCTCCTTCCGGTAGGACATGCCCGGAACACCTCACCAGGGAGGCGCTCAGGAGGCATCCGAATTAGATGCCCAAGCCACCTCATCTGGCTCCTCTCGATGTGGAGGAGAAGCGGCTCGACTCTGAGCCCCTCCCGGATGACCGAGCTTCTCACCTTATCTCTAAGGGAGAGCCCGGACACCCTGCGGTGAAAACTCATTTCGGCCGCTTGTATCCGGGATCTCGTTCTTTCGGTCACGACCCATAGCTCGTGACCATAGATGAGGGTTGGGGCGTAGATCGACCGGTAAATTGAGAGCTTCGCCCTTTTGGCTCAGCTCTTTCTTCACCACGACAGACCGAGCTCCAAGGATCATTGGGACACACAAACCCAGCCAATGTCCAGCGGTTGGAGTTCTTTAATCAAGCCTCCGGGAATAACGGCAAGCGCAGAGTTCATTTGCTTGACTTGTTTTTTCACCGCTGCTGTGAGATGGGCACGCATGCCAAAAGCATAACCGTTGGCTTTAAGTTTGAACTGAGCTTCGTAGGCGTGTCTCTTTGTCGAATTTATTTTCGGGCGTTCTTAGAAACCAAAACCGAAGTTGTTTTGCAACGATGCACATTGCCACACTCTATACAGGTGTTGGTACCTGCTTGCGGCGTCCCTTTAGCGTCCACTTACACGCCCACCCTTCACCCATTGGCGGACAGCTCCCCAGCATGCCTGTCCTCTCTCACATCTGACGCCCCCCGCCCCCTCTCTCTTTCTCCATATATGTGTGTATATATACACGCCCACCCTTCCCTGTTTGGCCGACTTTCCCGCATGCCTGGCCACAGTCACTTTCGCCTTTTCTCTATATAAACAGCGTGTTGGCTGTCAGTCAAATTTCGGAACTCAGCGCATACAAAAGACGCTCCGCATCATAAGGCATCCTGTCCATTTTGGAGAAAATTTAAGACTTTTAATGGCGCCTTAAAGTCGTGAAAATACGGTAATTTAATAAATCCCTTGCTTCAGGTCACTAGTATTAACCTGCGAAAAAATTGCTTCTTAAAATTAGGAAGTTGCTCCTCAAATAGTCATTAATTAGCAAAACTGCTCTTGAAAGAAAAAGTATATTTCGAGTCTTTTACGTGCTATGCTGAGTAAGGGGCAATCCAGGAGAAGAGAGGAAGTTAATTTTCATCCCCCACTTCCTTGTTTTAAACGATTCACACATCATTCGCCAGAATAATCTTAGGACATATTGTAATGCGCCTCTTTTCGTTCTAAATGTGGAGATGTGATTCTGCTGCTGCTCAATGCAGCCGTAGATCTACTTCAGAGGTATACAGTGGGGCAAATAGGTATTTAGTCAACCGCCAATTGTGCAAGTTCTCCTACTTGAAAAGATTAGAGAGGCCTGTAATTGTCAACGTGGGTAAAGCTCAAGCATGAGAGACAGAATGTGGGGAAAAAAACTCTGAAAATTACATTGTTGTTGATGATTTTGAAAGAATTAATTGCAAATTAGAGTGGAAAATAAGTATTTGGTCAAGACCAAAAGTCTGAATACTTTGTTATGTACCCTTTGTTGGCAATAACGGAGGCCAAACGTTTTCTGTAACTCTTCACAATCTTTTCACACACTGTTGCTGGTATTTTGGCCCATTCCTCCAGGCAGATCTCCTCTAGAGCAGTGATGTTTTGGGGCTGTCGTTGGGCAACACGGACTTTCAACTCCCGCCACAGATTTTCTATGGGGTTGAGAACTGGAAACTGGGTAGGCCACTCCAGGACCATGAAATGCTTCTTACGAAGCCACTCCTTTGTTGCCCTGGCATATCATATGCTAATGTTGGCTATTTATTCACATTTGTTTTAATTCAGTGTCTTAGCTCCTGTTTCACTCATTAGCTGCCATAAGACGTATCTTACCGATTTACTCTCCTGAGTCTGACCAGGGTGAAGGTCGGAGTCTCACTTCAAAGACTGGATGTCGGACCAGGCACCAAAATTATAAATTACCTGATGTTGTACTTGCGTGTAAATTTGAATTTCAATCTGAAGTTTAATCATTCTATTTAGGAAAACTTAATAGTAAATGTGATTTTTTTCCCCAAAAAAGTTTTCACGGATCTGGAAACAAGATGCAATATACATTTTTGTGATTTTTCGTGACCGTCCGGACCCTGTTCATGTGTTTTGGTTGTGTCTGTAGAGACGGTCTCAAAGGTATTCTAAGTGAGCGAAAATAAGTTCACCTTTGTGTCTTAGACATCAGTATACCTATTGAAAGATTGGAAATCTAAGTCAGAGTTGGTGCAAAAAAAGGCGATTCTGCAGCCAAATTTAGGAACATGGGTTCCAAGTTGTCTCGTCCAGATAGGCAGAGGCGTATTGTAAGCAGAAGATGTGGAAAAAAATTGGTAATCCGGAGCCAGGGTTTTGTTGTGAGAAGGTGTGGTGACCATTGGTGCAGATAAAGAGGGAGCCAGAAGTTGCAAAGGGCACATTGAAACAATTCAGGATCAAAGCTCTGTCAGATAAAGTACAAGAACCTGTGATAAGGAAAGGAGAAAAATCACAATAACTATAAAGGCTGGAAAGAGATTTTCAGAGTTTCTGTAGTTATAAAATTTGTCAGTTGTTGCAGAAAGATAAAATCTGGACTTGAAGTTGGATGTTTTATTTGCAAAGTGCACTTGATTCCAAGATGCGTAAGTTGAGCCATTCATCTTCACATCCTGTCTTTTGGCCAGTGTTTAGGCTTTGTTGAGCAAATACATGAGACTTGAAATAACAGCAACGAGGTTCTCAAATGTACGTGGGAGCTCGCCAAACGAGTCTACGTGTGTTTTGTATGCGTGGAGAAATCATTCGACTGTGTCCCTCTGGGAGTTCTGTGGGCTTTGCTTCGGGAGTATAGAGAACCAAAACCACCGAATATGAGCTGTTCGGTCCCTGTACCACCGATAGCAGAGTTTGGTTCGCATTGTCGGCAGAAGTCGGATTCGTTTTACGTGGGATGGGATTCCACCAGCCGAGACGTTGAGGGGGGTATGATTTGGTGGCCTCAGCATTGCATTTCTGGTTGGCAAATGATGTGGTACTGTTGGATTCTTCAAGCTGCTATCAGCAACTCTCACTGGAGAGGTTCGCAGCCGAGTGTGAAGTGGGATGAAAATCCGCCTCGATATCTCACACCATGGTCCTCAGTCGGAAAAGGATGGATTGCCCTCTCTGTGTCTAGGATGTGATCCTGACCCAAGTGGAGGAGTTCAAGAGGGTCATGTTTACAAATGAGAGCAGGATGGAGCAGCATCTGCTGTGATACAGACTGTGTATCTGTGTCGTGTTCAAGGAGCTGAGCCGAAAGGTAAAGTTCTCAATTTTCTGGTTGATCTACATTCCTACCCTCAACAATGGTCACGAGCTGTGAGTCGTAACCCAAAGAACGAGATCACGGATACAAGTCGCCAAACTGAGTTTCTTCCGCATGGTGTTCGCGCTCTCTCAGAGATCGGGTGATGAGCTCCACATTGGTAGTAGCTGTTGTTCCAGGCATGGAACACCTCACATGGGAGGCACCAGGACACGCTGAAGAGACTATGTCTCCCGGTTGGCCTTGGAACACCTTGGGATCTCCCACGAAGAGATGGCTGGGGAGAGGGAAGTCTGGGCTTCCCTGCTAAAGCTAATGCCCTTCAAAACCCAACCCCAGATGAATGGTAGAAAAAGTATGGATGGAGGGCAGTAAACCTAGGACCATCTCAGGATTTAACCGTAAACATGTACCACGGATCATCCCCATTCCTGTTGTTTTCCAACATGCATAACTATTGGCAAATTTAAATTTGAAGATTCTACTGTATCATACACATCTTCAGTTACATCATAACTCAATGGATTTTATAAGCAATCTATCACCAGTTCACCCAAAAAAAAAAAAAAAAAAACTTACAGACAGTGTCGAGCTGCTGTGGTTTTCAGAGTTGAAACATTGTTTTTTATCATCTGGGGTACTGGTGGACATAAATGCCCTCTGGATCACACGCTTTGGAGTCTTTGTGAAAGAAAATGCCCTTGTCACCTAGAACACACAAAATAACCATTATCAAAAAGTTTTTGGGGTACATTTGTCGTGCCATACATTTTAATATACTGTATATATATATATTAGAGCTGTCAGTTTAGCGCGTTTTTATTGGAATTAATTTAAATGAATTTTAACGGGATCAAATTTTTTCTCGCGAGATTAACGCGGCACACGTCACAAGCGGATGTTACGTGCTCTATAAATACACCAGAAACAAAGCAACAAGCGCACCGCAGAAGTCCACGTCCATGTCTGTTTTGCCAGCCATGGCAGCGAGACACCGAAAACGGATACTTAAAGAGTTTATGAATGGAAAGTTTACTTTTAAAAAGTTGCCAGATTGCTCCACTGACAAGACCAGTTACCTGTTCTTCTCTCTCTGTGTATCAATGTATGCCAGTGACGCGATTGTTACTTGTTCGGAACTATTTTGTGTGGAAGGTTACAGCGTTCCGTGTCCATATAAATAGAGCGGGTGGAGCTTCTCTGTGTTCGTCTGACAGTGACAGTGCGCAGCTGTTGTAGCGACCTAGCGAAAATTAAATGTCTCCAGTGTTCTCATCGAACCGAGTGTAGTCATTCGAAATGAGGTCTTCATAAAAACTGTAGAGAGACTTCCGCACAATAAGGACCAACACAATCAACATAGCCTGACTTTGTTAGGGGGAGTGAAACCCGCCTCTTTCAGAATGGTTTGCCCCAGCAGCACGGGGGAAGTGCTTGCGCTTGTTTGTACGGCCAGCAGTTTTGAATACAGCGCCACATAAACACTGGTGTCCGGGTTCTCGTTATTCTCCAACAAACATACAGAAACAGACTGCTGTGTTCAAAGCAAACTTGAGAAAAACTAAGTATGCAACCATGGTTTAAATCCACTATAGGCTGAGTAGTAGTTTACCTTAGATGTGCACTTTATAATGTTATATTGCTCTGTTTTGATTTCATTAAAAAAGCTGTTAAAGCAGTTGTTGTGTGACAAAATATTTTTTTTCACTGTTGTTGATGGACAGTGATATTTTGTGAGAGATTATGTGTGAACAACTGCTCCAAGTGAAAAATGTTCATGTAAAATTGAAAATTGAAATTGTTATTTCAGTAAGTATTTGCATTTGGGCACATAGAAAACTGATTCATGATTCGAAGTTGATGACAGCATTAAAATGGGGAAAAATAGGACAACAAATGTAATAGGAAATTCAGAAACGATAAAAAATGTGTGAGCAATCACGATTAATTTTTTAGTTCATTTGAGTTAATTATGACAGTTGCATTTTTAATTAGATTAAATATTTTAATCGTTTGACAGCTCTAATATATATATATATATATATACACACACACACACACACACATATATAAAAAAATATATATATATATCCTTCATCTTCATCTTCATCTTCCGTACCGCTTGATCCTCACTAGGGTCGCGGGGGGTGCTGGAGCCCATCCCAGCCGTCTCCGGGCAGTAGGCGGGGGACACCCTGAATCGGTTGCCAGCCAATCGCAGGGCACACAGAAACGAACAACCATTCGCACTCACACTCACACCTAGGGACAATTTAGAGTGTTCAATCAGCCTGCCACGCATGTTTTTGGAATGTGGGAGGAAACCGGAGCACCCGGAGAAAACCCACGCAGGCCCGGGGAGAACATGCAAACTCCACACAGGGAGGCCGGAGCTGGAATCGAACCCGGTACCTCTGCACTGTGAAGCCGACGTGCTAACCACTGGACTACCGGGCCGCCTTTATATATTTATATATATATATATATATATATATATATATATATATATATATATATATTAGAGCTGTCAGTTTAGCACGTTCTTATTGGCGTTAATTTTAATGAATTTTAACGGGATTAAATTTTTTCTCGCAAGATTAGCGCGGCACACGTCACCGCGGACGTTACGTTGCTCTATAAATAAACCAGAAACAAAACAAGATGCGCGCTGCACAGGTCCACGCACATGTTTGTTTTGCCAGCCACGGCAGCGCGAGACACAGAAAATGGATACTTAGAGTTTATGAATGGAAAGTTTACTTTAAAAAAGTTGCCAGATAGTTCCACTGACAAGACCAAAGTTACCTGGATGTTTTGCAGTTCTGTACTAGACTGAGCTATCATCATAGCACGTCAAGTCTGAAATACCACTTAATGGCCAAGCACACAGCTGATGTGAGTACTCCGCCCCCTCGTCTAAGACAGACAGCTATGGATCATTTCAAAGGGAGGAAAATGGATAACACGACGAAAAACTAATTTGCTGAAGCCATAGCCTGTCAATATTGTCCACAGCCAGACTCAACCTGAAATCATTCGCATTGCATCTAACAACTCCATTACGTATTGCCAGTGACAGCCTCCATTATAAGCTATGAACAGAAATAAGTACGTAGCGGAGAAGGCTAAGGTACACCAAGCGGGAGAAGACACTGTTTCGGGACAGAAATAAGAGACTTGGTTGATGAGGTGACACGATTGTTACTTGTTTGGAACTATTTTGTGTGCAAGGTTACCGTGTTCGTGTCCATATAAATAAAGAGGGTGGAGCTTCTCTGTGTTCGTCTGACAGTTACGTTGCGCTGAGGCACGTCGAGAGTTCAGCAGTGCTTTAGTAATGACCACGCTGAAAATAAAACATCTTCAGTGCCTCGAACCAAGTGTAGTCATCCGAAATGATGTCTACACAAACCATAGAGAGACTTCTGCGCAAGAAGGACCAACTGAATCAACTTAGCCTGACCGCTGTGTTCAATGTTCAGTGTTAGATGTGCACTTTATAATGTTATATTGCTCTGTTTTGATTCCCTAAAAAGAGCTGGTAAAGGAGCTGTGTGGCAAAATACATTTTTCACTGTTGTTGATAGACATTAATATTGTGTGAGGGATTATGTGTGAATAACTGCTCCAAGTGAAAATTGAAATTGTTGTTTCAGTAAATATTTGCATTTTGCACATAGAAAACTGATCCATGATTCCATGTTGATAAGAGCATTAAAACGGGGAAAAATAGGACATGAAAATAAAAGGAAATTCAGAAATGATAAAAAATGTGAGTAATCAGCACATTAATTTTGAGTTAATATTGACAGTTATGTTTTTAAGTTGATTAAATATTTTAATCCTTTGACAGCTGTAATATAAACAGTATATATATATATATATATATATATATATATGTATATATATATATATATATATATATATATATATATATATATATATATTAGAGCTGTCAAACGATTAAAATATTTAATCTAATTAAAAACGTAACTGTCAATATTAACTCAAATGAACAAAAAAATTAATCGTGATTACTCACACATTTTTATTGTTTATGAATTCCCTTTTACATTTTTTGTCCTATTTTGTCCCCATTTTAATGCTCTCATCGACATGGAATCATGAATCAGTTTTCTATGTGCCCAAATGCAAATATTTACTGAAATAACAATTTCGATTTTCAACTTTACGTGAACAATTTTTCACTTGGTGCAGTTATTCACACATAATCTCTCACACAATATTACTGTCCATCAATAACGGTGAAAAAAATATTTTGTCACACAACAGCTGCTCTCACAGCTTTTTTTATGAAATCAAAACAGAGCAATATAACATTATAAAGTGCACATCTAAGTTGCACTAGTACTCAGCCTATAGTGGATTTAAACCATGGTTGCATACTTCGTTTTTCTCAAGTTTGCTTTCAACACAGCAGTCTGTTTCTGTATGTTTGTTGAAGAATAACGAGACACCAGACACCAGTGTTCATTATGTGCCGCTGTATTCGAAACTGCCGGCGGTACAAACAAGCATACGCACTTCCCCCGTGCTGCAGGGGCAAACCATTCTGGAAGGGGGGGGGGGGGGGGGTGTTCACTCCCCCTAACACAGTCAGGCTATGTTGATTGTGTTGGTCCTTCTTGCGCGGAAGTCTCTCTACGGTTTTGTGTAGACCTCATTTCGAATGACTACACTTGGTTCGATGACAACACTGGAGACGTTTTACTTTCGCTAGGTCGCTACCACCGTAGCGCACTGTCGCTGTCAGACGAACACAGAGAAGCTCCACCCGCTCTATTTATATGGACTCAGACCACTGTAACCTTCCACACAAAATAGTTCCAAACAAGTAACAATCGCGTCAGTGGCATACATCGGATACCTGTATGATACAGAGAGAGAGAGAGAAGAACAGATAACTTTGGTCTTGTCAGTGGAGCAATCTGGCAACTTTTTAAAAGTAAACTTTCCATTCATAAACTCTTTAAGTATCCCTTTTCGGTGTCTTGCGCTGCCGTGGCTGGCAAAACAGACATGGGCGTGGACTTCTGCGTGTGCCGCGTTAATCTCGCGAGAAAAATTTTAATCCCGTTAAAATTCATTTAAATTAATGCCAATAAAAACGCGCTAAAATGACAGCTCTAATATATATATATATATATATATATATATATATATATATATATATATATATATAAATAATATACATATACACACACGCACACAACAAATCAATTCAAATCACAATTTTTCGGGAAAAAAATTGGCATAAGTTTCCAGAATCATTCAGCCCTACCATAAAGTATTTATAGTGTAAAGTATTATACACTACATTGGGGGTTATTTCTGTCAAGACACAGGGTTATAAATGTAGGGGTGACATTCTAAGATGCAACAAGGAATGATTTATGTTGAAGACAGGTTTCATTTCTTTCCAAAATATGTTTAATGAAAGAACACAACCTACCTGGCATGTACCTGTCGTGCTGTAAGCGGAATTCTGTTTACATTTTCAGGGACAAAACTTGTTCTTGTTTGGAAGCAGCACTTTTCATGTATGTTACTTTAAAAAAAACATTACATATTGATCCTAAAGGGAATAGTTGATTAATTATTGTAATTTATGTGAAATTGTCCAACATTTCAAATGTTTTATGAGAATGTATGATACCCTTGATTGTGTTTAAAGAGACAATCTAAAGATTTCAATCATTTCATCGTCATTTGCTTTATCATTCAGATCAGATTTTTGAGGGACAAAATTGGCAAGTTTAAGACCATATTGCCCTAACTACACTTTCATACAAATGCAATGCATCACTTCTCTAAAGCAACTTAAGTAAGTAAGTAAGTAAATAAATAAATAATCCATTAAAAATAATGTTACTTTTACCTTTTTGGATGTCTTCTTGATGGCTCTTGAGGCTTTGCTTAGGGTGCTGTCCATATCTCTGGTACTGACCTGTAGTGAGTCTGGGTCTGCACAGTGAATAAGGTCACCCTGTGGATGGGATAAAAACTTTCACTCCTGCAACTGTCATAATTCATTTACGAGGAGTAAGTTAGGGCAACAAAACAAATGTATGAAAGCTGAGAATTACAAATTCTGAGCAAAACTACATGTGCCTTAAAGAAATGCCATGGTGCATGATGACATTGCCACAGAGCCATTGCTATCTATCTCTACCTTATCAAATTTAAACTTCTGGAAGCTGGATGGCGCTTTTAAATACAATTGTTAGATTACACAAAGCCGACTGGGTGACAGTTACAGTAAAACTGGATGAACAAGTTGAAGAGAGGTGGGGGAAGAATTGATTGTCTTTCCTACTGCAAATGTGTTGGACAAATTCTTGGATTTTGATAGATTCCAAAAACATGCATGGCAGGCTGATGGATCACTCAAAATTGCCCCAAGGAGACTGTGAGCACGTATGGTTGTTTGTCTCTGTGTGCCCTGCGATTGGCTGGCAACCAATTCGGGGTATCCCCCGCCTACTGCCCGAAGACAGCTGGGATAGGCTCCAGCACCCCCTTCGACCCTAGTGAGGATGACGCATCTACATAAAAAAAATCTCTCTGTGTCCCCCACTTACTATCCGAAGACGGCTGGGATAATCTCTGGCACCCCCACCGTGACTTTTGTGAGGATACAGCAGATCGGAAGATGAATGGATGGATATAGAGCAGTAGGTGTGTTGTTACTCAAGCGGATCATGGGGGGAAAATTTAAGTTGGTGACTCCCGCCATTTAAATCAATGCACTGCGATGGAAACATTGCAATCCTGTATTGTATTTTATGTCATTTTTTTATTGAACAGAAAAAAACATTGAACAAGAAGTGGTTTGTCAAAAGAAGAGAAAATGGGTGAGAATAACTTTTTTTACTTTCTTTGAAGTAGGCAGAGCTGTTCCTGTACTCTGCCCTGTCATTTACACTCTCCTCCCAAAGACAACAGGGAGTTTCTGAATGACATCAAATCTTGCCGAAATCATGCTGATATCTGATCGCAGGGTTTTTCAAGACTTATTGGCTCTTAATTTAGTGCAGTGCTTTTGGTCTGTTATATTATATAGCAAGGGTGCTCATTAGGTAGATCCTGATCTACCGGTAGATCGAAGACAGGTCCCAAGTAGATCCGAGGAGTGTCGAGGAGAAAAAAAACAAACAACCATTTGTGTGTCTTTGTACATGTTAATAATATATTTTTTTGCGTTAATGTACACTGCACCCTAATTATCTTATCATTCTCATGTTCACCCAAAAAATATTTAAAAATAAAATAAAGCAGTTAAATCTTGAATTTACAGTGGCACGTGATTACGTCACCGGAAGTTGTTAGCTCTCAGCAGTCTGCAATTGC
This sequence comes from Hippocampus zosterae, assembly GCF_025434085.1. Classification (NCBI taxonomy): domain Eukaryota; kingdom Metazoa; phylum Chordata; class Actinopteri; order Syngnathiformes; family Syngnathidae; genus Hippocampus; species Hippocampus zosterae. Next base: position 2,959,738 of record NC_067458.1, read on the forward strand.
AGCTTGTGATCAGAACTGTTGTGCTCTATCTTTTATAGTCATTATTCTCATTCAGAGTTTGCTTCGTGTATAATTCACTGAGGGTACGAGCAAAGAATAGGAATCTAGGAGGGCCCAGGGAAGCACTTTAAAACGGTACGTGCGAGCTACGATAGTTAACAGGCTGCAAAAGTGCGTCGCATGCCTCAGTTTCAGGCCGTTTCTCATTAGGGCGTGCGTGTGCGTGCGTGCGCACGCGCGTGCCGGTAAGGGTAGATCCCGGGAGGTTAGCTGATCGAAAAGTATATCTTTGATCAAAAAAGTTTGAGCACCCCTGTTATATAGTATGTAAAGTTATGTTATATACAGTAGTATGTAAAGTTCTTTGTTACAGCTGCAGCTGTTCTGAAATCTGCTATATAAATAGTTTAGAGCTGTCAGTTTAGTGCGTTTTTATTGGCATGAATTTAAATTAATTTTAACGGGATTAAAATTTTTCTCGCGAGATTAACGCGGCACACGTCACAAGCGGATGTTACGTTGCTCTATAAATACACCAGAAACAAAACAACAAGCGCGCTGCAGAAGTCCACGCCCATGTCTGTTTTGCCAGCCACGGCAGCACGAGACACCGAAAACGGATACTTAAAGAGTTTATGAATGGAAAGTTTACTTTTAAAAAGTTGCCAGATTGTTCCACTGACAAGACCAAAGTTATCTGTTCTTCTCTCTCTCTGTATCATACAGGTATACGATGTATGCCACTGACTCGATTGTTACTTGTTTGGAACTATTTTGTGTGGAAGGTTACAGTGTTCTGCGTCCATATAAATAGAGCGGGTGGAGCTTCTCTGTTTGTCTGACAGTGGTAGCGACCTAGCGAAAATAAAACGTCTCCAGTGTTGTCATCGAACCAAGTGTAGTCATTCGAAATGAGGTCTTCATAAAAACTGTTAGAGACTTCCGCACAAGAAGGACCAACACAATCAACATAGCCTGACTGTGTTAGGGGGAGTGAACCCCCCACCCCCATTTCAGAATGGTTTGCCCCGGCAGCACGGGGGAAGTGCGTGCGCTTTTTTGTACGGCGGGCAGTTTTGAATACAGCGGCACATAATGAACACTGGTGTCCGGTGTCTCGTTATTCTTCAACAAACATATAGAAACAGACTGCTGTGTTCAAAGTAAACTTGAGAAAAACAAAGTATGCAACCATGGTTTAAATGCACTATAGGCTGAGTACTAGTTTACCTTAGATGTGCGCTTTATAATGTTATATTGCTCCGTTTTGATTTTATAAAAAAAGCTGTTAAAGCAGCTGTTGTGTGACAAAATATTGTTTTCACTGTTGTTGATGGACAGTAATATTTTGTGAGAGATTATGTGTGAATAACTGCTGCAAGTGAAAAATGTTCATGTAAAATTGAAAATCGAAATTGTTATTTCAGTAAATATTTGCATTTGGCACATAGAAAACAGATTCATGATTCCATGTTGATGAGAGCATTAAAATGGGGAAAAATAGGACAACAAATGTAAAAGGAAATTCAGAAACGATAAAAAATGTGTGAGTAATCACGATTAATTTTTTAGTCCATTTGAGTTAATTATGACAGTTGCATTTTTAATTAAATCGTTTGACAGCTCTAAACTAGTTGTATTGTATTGGAATGAACAGCAAGAATAAAATCCTGGCCATTAACACCTATGACGCCCTGCCTTAAATCAGATAACCCACTGACATAATATCCTGGCCACTGGATGAGGCACAAGCTGCTATTATCTTGAAAGCTTCTTTCAATGCAGGGAGGTTTTGTCAAGCATTCTGAAGCTGTACACCAAGTGGAAAGAGGGAGGCCGTGGATAAGTTAGCATCATGGGCACTATCCATGAAGAAACAACAGCCTCCAGGGATAACCTGCTAAGTGAATGTCTCGGACAACAGAGGCCAAGAAAGGAAAAGGAGCCAGCTGGACTGTGATGGAAAGACAAGCGCCTCATGTACCACTGACAAATTTAAGTGGCTGACACCGATGGTGAAAATGCTGCACTGAAAGATAGGTGCTTATCATGGCAGCACAAAAGACCAGGCCTTAAACACTAGATCAATAGAGGCTGGGGTCTACCACATCAGACAGGACCCCAAGTGTAGGCTGTGCAAGGAAGCCACAGAGCAGCATATCACAAAGCAAGGGAAGATGCTGGCAGGCAAGGCATACATGGAGAGACATAACCATATAGCAGGAATAGTGTACTGGAAAATCTGGACCAAATATGGACTGCACCAGAGGTGCCCATTACGTCAATCGGCTGGTAGCTCACGGACTGGTCCCAAGTCTATAATACACTGAGAATCCATTAATTATTTTATGAAATTCGTACCGGCTTGCATCTAAACTGTCTTGGTGGCCTAACATAGCACTATCCTGGCCCAGGGAACACCATTCATGTTTGGCAATGGATTTGTAAAAATATGCAAAATAATTATTGTTATGGTTGTAATTAGTTAGCGTTCAGTGAGTTATGTCACAAAATACTGATGATCCATAACATTTGGCTATTTTGTGTGTGTTTGTGTGCGCTTGCATGTGTGTGCGCGCGTGTGTGCTTCTGAGTGTTGTCCGTTACCGCATCAGTCCGGCAGATGGTGTTGGCTACATGTCGACAAAGCGTTCGAAGCCAGTCACTTTTCACCGTTTCCTCTCCAGCCAACTGGAAGCTGAACAGCATGTTCTCCTGTTCAGTCGGCGGGTGAACGACTAAAGCAAATGCATTCACACATTCTGAAGGGAAGGGCATAGGAGAGATGTGAGATACAAAGGCAGAATGTGTACGTATTTCTCCAAGCACAAAAAACATTCAGGACAAAAATGTTGAACCCATAATATTCTAGTATTCATCATGAGTTTTACAAAAAACACTGGAACAAGTAGTTAGACTGCTTGACAAAAGTGGACAATTTTGTTGGGATATTCGCTAGTTTAAATTTCTATGAATGATGATTTAATTGTAATGCAATATTGCAACGCGGAGAGATGTAACATTAGTGAATGCTTATATTTTTTACAAATATTTGTAATTCCTAGTTATAACAAAGCTGGCAAATGTTAGAAATTGAATTCCAGGGCAATTTCCATGTTTTTTAAAATTCTGATAAGAACTGTCTCGCAGAATTGAGTATGGGACAGCAAAACAAAATTAGCAACTTAATAAAGAGTTGATGCAAAGTATTTTTATCACTTATTACCAGATGCCCCTCATTTGTAAAGCCCCATACTTCTTAGAGGTATTTTATTCGACTAATAAAGGTTATCTTATCTTATACTTGAGGAATTCCGCTTGTGATGCAGCAGACACATCCATATATGAATTACCATGTACAAATGTATTGCACTGCACGACGGCCAATAAACACAATGTTTAAAGAGGTAGATAGCAAGAGTGAAGGAGCCATTTGGATTGTGAAGCACCACCACCTCTTTCCTGCTTCAAGAGAGGAATGTAGGCTCTCGGTTAGCAGTTGGCAGTGCATTATGTTGTTAGCGCTCTCAAAGTGGTCTGCATGCCTGTCTTGTCACTTGGAGTGGCTCCAAGTCACTTGCTCTTTAGACGCGAGGCATCTTTTTATTCAGCAACTCCAGAAGAAAGATTAATTAACATAATCGGTTTTAGTTCTGGCTCGCTTGCCAGAAATGAGTAACAGCAATTAATCTAAATATAACAATTGAGGCAGACAACATTGTGCAAAGGTGTCAGTAAAACACAATTTTGCAATGATCAAGTCAAGTCAACAGTATTTATAGAGCACTTTCAAACAGCCATCGCTGCATACAAAGTGCTGTACATGGAGCAATTTAACATGCACAATAAACAGTAAGACAAATCGGTAATAAAGGCGGTAGAAAGCACCAAACAGTAAAACCAAGAACAAAACTAAGTCATGCTGAGTCGAATGCCAAAGAATGCAAGTGAGTTTTGAGGAGGGTTTTGAAGATGGGCAGCGAGGAGGCTTGCCGAATGTTCAGTGGGAGGTCATTCCAGAGAGAGGGACCAGCAACAGAAAAGGCTTGATCTCCTCTGAGCCTCAGTTTAGTCCTTGGTACTTCTAATAATGTGTGGTCCACAGACCTGAAGCGCCGGGCAGGTGTGTAGGGGCAGATGAGCTGAGAGAGGTAAGGTGGCATGAGATTATTCAGAGATTTGAAAACAAAGAGGAGGATCTTGAAAATAACTCTAAAATGAATGGGGAGCCAGTGAAGGGATGCCAGAGTAGGAGTTATGTGCTCCCTCTTACGAGTACCAGTCAAGAGGCGAGCAGCGGCATTCTGGACCAGAAGAAGGCACTTAATGGAGGACTGGTTGACTCCAAAGTAAAGGGCATTGCAGTAATCGAGCCGGGATGTGACAAAGGCATGAATTACTGTCTCAAAGATGATGATGATCAAAAAATGATGAATATAAATTAAAAAAATTATATTTGTGGGATCTGGGGGCTAGCTGTGATTTTCATATAAAATAGGAAAGAGTCCACGATTTGCTTCATGTAAAAAAATTACTCTAAATTAAAAATTAAAAAATACACTATTGCTGCCACCCATGTCATCTTGGCATGACAGAATGACCGCTTTGCAGTCAGGGCTGCACATAAAAATGTTGGCTTGGTTTCCTGAAAGATTTACGGCACATCTGGGCAAGTCTTACTGTTAATATATCTTTTTAATAAAAGTTGAGGGTCCCCCCCGCCACAGTTTTTATTTAATTGTTCCCACAACATAATCATAATAACTCGATCAACACAACGGCAGCTTGTATATAAAATACAATTTACTTTATTTAAATAAAAAAAGACATTAACTCTGACTTGCAGTAGGGGAGCCTGTGATCAGCTAGCTTAGTACAGCCCTCTTGCAAAGCAATCAGAAATGCGAATGATGCCGTTCGTGGAGCCTGAGTGGAGAGCCAAGCATCAAGCCAGCAGCCACAATGGTTATTGAGAGAGGAGTGTATAATGCGCCGTAAAGGTGAACTTAAAAATAAAAGCAAAACAAGTACCATATTTTCCGCACAGAAAGGCGTACTGAATTATGAGGCGCACCTTCAATGAAAGGCTCTTTTATCGTTTTTTTTTTTCATACATTGGGCGCATCGCATTACAAGGCACAATCTACAATGCCTGCACTAGGGTTCCTACTCTTCCACTTGTTTTTTATTTATGGACCTTTTAATGACTTTTGAGGACCAATTTACGCATTTTGTAAGGACTTTTTCTCCATTCAGCGGGGCATTCACAGTGGATTTAATGCCCGCTCAGCAATACACAGGCTCAACAGAAAGCCACATATCACTGAGCTGGTGTTTGAATCATTGCTGCCAAAGGAAGGGCGCATCTTCATTTTACATACTGTATGTCAAATTTAAAATGAGAAAAAAAAAAAAACTTGAATTCATTCTCAAATAAAACACAAAGAAAAATTTAAATGGAGAAAATATAAAACCTCAATTTATTTTCAAATAAACAACACGAAGAACAGAGCTAATGGTCATATTAGCCTGACAGGAACCTTATTAGTTCCTACCGACTGCTGTCAGGCTGATGAATAAAAAATAACAATCATAATAATAATAATAATTAAATGATGTGAAGGAAAATTGTAAATAGTACTGCGATTTATCCATTTGTGTTCATATTGTATTTAATTGAAAGATGTTTGTTGTTGTTTTTTTTTCTCTTCTTCTTTCTACATACATTCTTGCTGCTGGAGGCTGTAAATTTCCCCATTGTGGGACAAATAAAGGATATCTTATATCTTATCTTATCTTATATGGGTCCCCTGAACTGGTTTCACGAACAGTAGTACTGATTGCCCATCTTAGCAGTATCCAGTACACCTGAACAGCTGAAATGCATGTCAGAAGTCTAAATCCCAAATTGTCCAACCCTATTATTTTCCCTCATATCACATTCAATGATCAGGCATGTTTTATAATGACAAATATGAAACTGATATGACAATTACGGAATAGCAGACAGTGACTTAGTTTTCTCCTCAATCTCTTTTGCAAGTTCTTGTCGATCAATTTTCTTCTGTGTGCCTCATTGCATTTCACTTGACCAGGAGGCTATGACAAGTTTAACGCTCACGGAGATGCCCTTCTTGCACACTCGGCAGTATAATCACCAGCAATTATTCCGACCTGAACACGGAATATTTGTAGCGACGCCACTCGAACGAAGCACGCCTCAGCAGTCGAACGTCCGCTGCTCTCTGCTGTGTGTGCGTCCGTGCGAACATGTATGCACGCGTACGTCTTTTGGTTTCAACCAATCAGCGCCGACGCAACCGACGTCACAAATCAAATACGCTTTGTTCTGCGACAACAGAAAGCTAGCCTAGCCTAAGCTTTTAAGAAAATGGAAGACTTTTTGGTGCGCCCTATAGTGCGGAAAATACGGTGATACTGCACTTGGATATCAATGCCTTATTTGGCTTTTATTTTGAACTTGGCCCTGGGAAGCAAGTGTGACGACTGATTTAATGAATTGCGGCTGGACAGATATTTTCTTAGTGTGCAAAAGTGCTGTGACACACTTGAACTGGGGCGTCATATTATATTTTCAGTGCTTATGTCAATTTGTGTATACTTGTGCAAACATCTTTTTAGCTCAAAGCACACATTTACACACCTGCACACTGCTGTCTTTGTTCTTATATTATTGATTTTACTATCTTTGTTGATGTATGACTGATTTATACTACATGGAGAGCACTTTGTATGCAAAAATTGTTATGTTAAAGTGCTCTAAATTGAGTTGAATTCAAATGTATAGCTTAACTGCATGTTGCAAGTGGGTGTGATGTCACTGAAATGTTTTTAGAAACAGTCAAAGCTCCAAGAGACTAGTTTTGTAATTAATTTTGGCCCAGTCTGACTGGTTCCATTTAGCCACGTTTCCATCAGTCTTTTTCATTTTAGTTTTTTACTCCATTTTCCCTTTACATGTGTTTGTATTTGTATGTATTATCGTACTTGTATTTACAATGACGTCATATTTTCTATTCTATTCCCATTTCAAAAAATATGTTTCAACAAAAGGGCCTATCGCCAAATTCACACTTCTCTGCGATCTGCAGTAGGTTAAATAAACACCCAACATTCTTCACTTCATTAAAGCTTTTTTCCATCTGTACACGCGGTCATCTTACCTTCTGTGTCCCGCAGGTCCAGAACTCTTCGAATTTGTGACAGTGGCATCAAAGTGATGTGCTTCAGTGGAGGTGGCGCTCTTGTTTGTCCCAGTGGACTCTTAAAAGTATTGATAACTTTGTGTCGCTTCCTTGCAATCTGAATAAAAATATATAATCAGACAGACAGAATGTGTTATGTTTGCAGGGATGACTACCAAGTGATCTTATTATTGGAACTGATGAGCAGAATTTGGCATTGAGAATCAATGCCACCGCAGCTGGTGCCTCGCAGCTGACTTACAACTGACCGATCTGGAACCGAAGTCAGAATCGGGTAAGTACCGTATTTTCACGACTATAAGGCGCCATTAAAAGTCTAAAATGTTCTCCAAAATGGACAGGACGCCCTATAATGTGGAGCGTCTTTTGTATGAGCTGAGTTCCAAAACCTGGCTGAGACCCGACACACTGTTTATATAGAGAAAAGGCGGACGTGAGGTCGACCAATCAGTGAAGGGCGTCCGTGTATAGATATATGTAAATATATGGAGAGAGAGAGAGAGAGAGAAAAGGTGTACGTGAGAGACGACAGGCATGCGGAGAAGAGGTCGGCCAATCGGTGAAGGGCGTCCGTGTATATATATATGTAAATATATGGAGAGAGAGAGAGAGAGAAAAGGTGGACGTGAGTGAGGACATGCATGCAGTGGGGGGCGAGGGGGTCGCCAATGAGTGAAGGGTGGGCGTGTAAGTGGACGCTAAAGGAACGCCTCTAGCAGGTACCAGCACCTGTATAAAGTGTGAGTATGTGCATTATTGCAAAACAACTTCGGTTTTGGTTTCCAAGAACCCCCGAAAATGAATTCCACAAAGAGACACGCCTACGAAGCTCAATTCAAACTCCAAGCCATCGGTTATGCAGAGAAACATGGGAATCGAGCAGCCGCCAGAGAATTTAATGTCAACGAATCCATGGTTCGCAAATGTAGGAAGCAGGAGAACGAGCTTCGCCAAGTCAAAAAGACGAAGCTGAGTTTCCGTGGAAATAAGGCGAGGTGGCCCGAGTTGGAAGACCAACTGGAGCGGTGGATTCTTGATCAAAGAGCAGCCGGCAGAAGTGTCTCCACGGTCACCATTCGACTAAGAGCGAAAACGTTAGCCGAAGAATTGAAAATTGAACATTTTCAAGGAGGTCCGTCTTGGTGCTTTCGCTTTATGAAACGGCGCCATCTACCCGTGAGAGTGAAGACGACCGTGGCTCAGCAACTTCCAGCGGACTACAAAGAAAAGCTGGCCGTTTTCCTCACCTACTGCAGTAAGGCGATTGTCGACAAACGCATCCAGCCTAACCACATAACCAACATGGACGAGGTCCCGCTGACTTTCGACATCCCGGTGAACCACACTGTGGAGAAGAAGGGGACCAGCACGGTTGCGATACGCACAACGGGGCACGAGAAGTCTGCTTTTACTGTCGTTCTTGGTTGTCATGCCAATGCACAGAAACTGCAACCTATGGTGATTTCTAAGCGAAAGACGTTGCCGAAAGAAAAGTTTCCAGCCGGCATCATTGTGAAAGCAAACCAAAAGGGCTGGATGGACGAGGAGAAGATGAGAGAGTGGATAAGTGAGGTGTATGTTAAGAGACCGGATGGCTTTTTCCATGCCTCGCCCTCACTCTTGATTTGCGACTCCATGCGTGCCCATCTCACAACAGCGGTGAAAAACAAAGTCAAGCAAATGAACTCCGAGCTTGCCGTCATTCCCGGAGGCTTGACTAAAGAACTCCAACCGCTGGATATCGGCATCAACCAGGCGTTCAAAGTGAAGTTGCGAGTGGCATGGGAAAAATGGATGATCGATGGCAAACACAGCTTTACGAAGAGTGGGAGGCAGCCCCGGGCTAGTTACGCCACAATCTGTGAATGGAATGTGGCTGCTTGGACGAACGTATCTGCTAGTACAGTTGTTCGAGCTTTTGGCAAAGCCGGCATCATTTCTGTGGAGTCACATGACAACGAGAGTGACTCTGACAACGAGAGGGAACCCGGCGGTTTGGATGGATTACCGGTACTTGCACAATTGTTCAATTCGGATACAGAAGATGAGAACATGGCTTTCTGAGTGATGATTGAGCAAAAAAAGTGAGTACCGTATTTTCACGACTATAAGGCGCCATTAAAAGTCTAAAATTTTCTCCAAAATGGACAGGACGCCTTATAATGCGGAGCGTCTTTTATATGAGCTGAGTTCCAAAATCTGGCTGAGACCCAACACGCTGTTTATATAGAGAAAAGGCGGAAGTGAGGTCGACCAATCAGTGAAGTGCGGAGAAGAGGTCGGCCAATCAGTGAAGCGCGTCCGTGCACATATATGTAAATATATGGAGAGAGGTGGACGTGAGTGAGGACAGGCACGCAGGGGGTGGGTCCGCAATAAGTGAAGGGTGGGCGTGTAAGTGGACGCTAAAGGCACGCCTCTAGCAGGTACCAGCACCTGTATAAAATGTGAGTATGTGCATTATTTCAAAACCACTCCGGTTTTGATTTCCAAGAACCCCCGAAAATGAATTCTAACCGCTGGACATCGGCATCAACCGGGCGTTCAAAGTGAAGTTGCGAGCGGCATGGGAAAAATGCATGATCGATGGTGAACACAGCTTCACGAAGAGTGGGAGGCAGCGCCAGGCTAGTTACGCCACAATCTGTGAATGGATTGTGGCTGCTTGGACGAACGTATCTGCTAGTACAGTTGTTCGAGCTTTTGGCAAACCCGGCATCATTTCTGTGGAGCCACATGACGACGAGAGTGACTCTGACAACGAGAGGGAACCCGGCGGTTTGGATGGATTACCGATACTTGCACAATTGTTCAATTCGGACACAGAAGATGACGACTTTGATGGCTTTCTGAGTGATGATTGAGCAAAAAACATGAGTACCTTGTAAATAAAATACACCCTACCTCAGTTCTGCTTTCGTTGCCTTTTTAAAAACATGTTTCAGCTTTGAGCTTCAGTGTATGCTTCAAGCTAACGTGTTAGCGAACGTGTTAGCATGCATGCATGCCGTATGTTTAAGCGTATGTTTTACCACTGTAAAACTGCGCCCATTAGTACAGTGCGTCCTGTGTATGTGTAAAATACAGAAATGTCACCCATTAATGAGACTGCGCCCAACCTTACGGTGCGTCGAATAGTCGTGAAAATACGCTTGTAAATAAAATACACCCGAACTCAGTTCTGCTTTCGTTGCCTTTTTAAGAACGTGTTTTAGCGTGTATCCGTATGTCTTGGCATGCTACCGTATGCTTCAAGCTAACGTGTTGGCGTGCGCGCATGCATGCCGTATGTTTAGGCTGGCGTATGTTTTACCACTGTAAAACTGCGCCCAATAATACAGTGCGGTTTGTCTATGTGTAAAATACAGAAATGGCACCCATTAATGAGACTGCGGCCAACCATACGGTGCGTCGAATGTTCGTGAAAATACGGTATGTCTAATGACAATGAGCGAAAAAGTTAAATTGGAACCAAAGCAGTGAGTCAACACATTACATTATACAGTATAGTATGCATCACATACATACAGGATAAGTTCAGTGCTGCATCCTTCAGTGCAACTTAAAACTCAACTATGCAAAGCAAAGCCATTGATCAAAAACACCCAGAAACACCGCCAGCTTCTCTGGGCTTAAACTCATCTAAACTGGACTGATGCAAAGTGGAAAACTGTTGTGTGGTCAGACGATTCCCCACTGCAAACTGTTTCTTATAATTCTGAACGTCGTGTCCTCTGGGCTGAAGAGGAAAAGAACCGTCTGGACTGTTAAAGATGCAGAGTTCCAAAGCCAGCATCTTTGATGGTATATTAGTGGCAATGGCATGGGTAACTTACTCATTTCTTTCTACCTACATTTTTGCTGCTGTAGGCTGTAAATTTCCCCAGTGTGGGACAAATAAAGGATATCTATCTTAATCTTATCTGTGAAGGCACCATAAATGCTGAAAGGTACATACATGGACGCCCCTGCTTATCTCAGCAAGACGATGCCAAAACCATATTCTGCACTTGTTACAACAGTATGGCTGTGTTGTAAGAGAGTGTGGGACGAATAAAGGATATATTATTATTATTATTATTATTATTATTAAATACTAGACTGGCCTGCCTGCAGGTCAGACCTGTCTCCAATTAAAAATGTGTGGTATATTATGAAGCGTAAAATACAACAAAGGAGACCCCCGACTGTTGAACAGCTGAGGCTGTACATCAAGCAAGAATGGGAAGGAATTTGGCCTAAAAAGTTTCAACAATTGGTATCGTCAGTTCCCAAATGTATACTGAATGTTGTTAAAAGAAAAGGTGATGTAACACAGTGGTAAATATGACCCTGTTCCCAGCGTTTTGGGAATATGTTGCAGTCATAAAATTCTTAGCTAATGATTATTTGCTAAAAGCAATAAAGTTTATCAGTTTTAACATCAAATATTTTGTTTTTGTGGCGTAGTCAATTAAATATCAGTTGAACATGATTTGAAAAAAAAACCCCATGTATTTACGTTTAACATAATGTCCCAACTTTACTGGAATTGGGTTTTTAAGTTGTTCGCTTCAACTTTCCAAAACAGACATCTTATTTGGAAATGTATTGATGTACCCTTAAAGAACGAAAAAGAAAAAAAAAATTTAGGTTAAAGTAAATCCCCTCCATAAATGCCACAAATAAATTGGAAAATGTACAGGGAAGACTGTTCGACAGAATAAAAAATGAACACAACAGTATACATCCTTATAAAATAGATAAATTACGCATTTCAAAAGTCGAGAACAAAAAACATTACCTCCAAACAATCACTGAAGAGGAAGAGTGTGACATGTTCACCACGGTCACAGGGTTTGTCTCCGAGTGCGATTGTTTCAACTTTGTAAACCAGACTGCGGTGGGAGGATAGCAAGTTAGCCTGCAAAAATATGATATTGAAAGTCATGTGGACAATCAACAGACTGAAGCAAAGCAAGGTCTATGACTACAAATCCGTGGTCTCTTTTAAAGAAACAGAAATCCTGATGTTTAGTAATAGAATAATAATAATCACAGATGTACACACTGATAGCATCATATTTGAATACAAAATATCCAAAATGTGGGGTTGGAGTCTCTTGAAAACCCCCAATTGGATTCCTATTCAGAAAGCTAAGATTTGAATACTGCTGATCTTGGACTGATCAGTGTTGTCACAATAACAACATGTTGACTTTGATACTGTACCTTCATAAACTACCTCGCTACCAGTACTGAACCGATGCCTTAGAAAAAACTTAAATCAGTAAAAAGCAGTGGAATAGTACCTCACAGCAAATAAACTTCAAATTATCTATATTTTAAATATCTTTATTCAAACTATTCTTGCAAGGATAAAAATTTGAATACGTTGATGAGATAAATACGTTTTTAATATTTTTCAACACTTTACAACATTTGAAGACAAAAGATTTAAACCCTTTACCCACTCCTAATAATTTAATAATTATACAGTGGTGTTAGGGGCAGAAGTGTTAGGGCACCAAAACATGTGTTGTTTATTATTCAAGCCTTTGGGCAACATATATATACTCTCATTGTATATTTATCGTTTGGTACCCCAACCACGAATACTGGTAAAACTTACTGACTTGTAAAACTTACCGACTGCCATCAACATTAACAAAGTCATCAATACATTAAAAATGATTACATTTACACTGTACTGCAACTGTGGGTAAATGATAAATAATTTCATGCCACAACAGAACCGTTTCTTATATTTGCGTGCATTTGTTAACTGCATCGTGTCACGTACCAGCTTTAGTGCTGTCAAGAGATTTTAAAAATTGTGAGATTAATTAATTATGGTCTGTAATTAATTGATCTAATTAATCTATAGTTTATTCATCTAAAAATTGCTGAGAAACCCCCTATTTTAATTTTAAATCCATTTCATTATTGAGGCAGATCAAAAGATTGACATCACAAAAAGTGGCATGATAAAGTCTATTGTTTTTAAAAACACTTGAACAGATGTAGTCCTGGCCATTTACTTTCTGCTGTATTTGAGACTAGTCCGGCGGTAGGCAACCCGCGGCCCCAGAGCCGCATGCGGCTCTTTAGCGCTGCCCTAGTGGCTCCGTGGAGTTTTTTCAAAAATGTTTGAAAATGGAAAAGGATGGAGTACGGAAATATATATACTGTACATATTTTGTTTGTTTTAAATGGTTTCTGTAGGAGGAAAACATGACACAAACATTCCTTAACGCCCGTGATACACTGCTCCATTCAATTGAGGCATAAATTATTTAGCATTAAATCACAGGAATACTAACAAACCATGAAATAATATACCATATAGTTGCTGCCCTGTGAAAAACACGTCCATTTTTGGCATTTCTCAAATTTTTATGTTAATGGTCAATCTGCGTTTCGAACATACTATCCATCCAATCATAATTTGAACCACTTATCCTCACCAGGGTCACAGGTGTGCTTGAGTCTATCGCAGCTGTATTTGGGCAGTTGGCGGGGTACAATTGCAAGGCTCACATAGACAAATAAACATTTACACTCACAATAACAACTAGGGGACAACCTAGAGCTGGTGTAGGGAACTCCGGTTCCTCAAGAGCAATATCCTGCCTGTTTTAGGTTTCTCCCTACTCCACTGGCGGTGCGAGGTCAGCCAGTTGATTTTCGTTTCAATGCAGATTCAGTAGCTCTGAAGTTGGTAACCCATAACAAGATCGTGTTTTGAGCTGGTACGGAATCATGTCTACCAAGATTGAAGTATAAACGGAACACTCGCTGTGATGCAGTTACAGATTTGTTTGCATTCGTTTGTTGTTTTAATGAATGTTTCCACAATGAAAGTTCAATTCATGGCAGCAACTGAAAAAGAAACAAAAAACGAAAAAAAACAACAACAAAAAAGAAACAAAGCAAAATGTCATTACTGCATATGAAAAGAAATGTCATTATATGTACTTTTCAAAACTAAAACACGTTTTGTTTCTTTACTTTATTAGCCTTTTATTTAACCTACAAATGTGTCAGATCATTTTGCCTGACCCTATGGAAGCGGTGACGTGTTACCCTTTGGGCATCCACTCAAACCAGAGTCCAAACTTGTCTTCTGTTTGGGAGCCCAGAGGGCTGATCAGTGAGGTAAAACTCCAGCTCAGCACCCTGGTTGAAGGGACTGCAAGTAGGTTTTTACATACAGTACATTGGTAATTTTGGGCCAGGGGGCGGGGGGTAACATGATAATGACAGGGTGTGCAGGCCGTAATGTACATCAACTCAAAATATCTAAAAATTATAATAATAATAATGACACACCCTACACACCGCGTGATCGACTGGTTGGGCAGGCCTGCTCTAGGCATATTCTTTTTAATTACAGGTTCCATAACGGCCTGACCCCGAGCCTCGCCTCGGTTGCTTCTCTATTACAACAGGCACCAATCGACTGGGGTAGTATTGGGGCAAGATAAATTGAACATTTGCACTATATCGTTCGGGGTTCGGTCACAAGATTTCACGAGTGGCTGAGACTTCGCCACTGGTTTTGCGCGATTCAAAATATGAATTGAAGTTCCACGATGTGGCAACTTCGCAAATTGTAGTCCAGAATTAGGGGAAGAAGTAAGGCAAGTATTTAGACACAGAGTGAGAGGAGCATTTTTGTTTTGCGGTGGACTCTGTGGCACGGCGTCTTGGACAAGCTGCACAGCGGGCAGGCCAAGGAAAAGCGGGCAATATGCTTGGGCACACGTTCACGGAGTCTCTGGGGCTGGAGAATAACCCGTGGGAGGAGCCGTCCACATGAACCTAGACCGGCGCAAGGCCGGATGCCCTTCGATGGCATGCCGGTTGGTATGGTTGTGGTGGGTTTGGTGACCGGGACATCAGGCTGACCTGCAGATCACGCCGGTTGATCCGGCTGAGGCGCTTGCTCATCGGCTGTAACCATATTTTTCTCATTTTCTTTGCGTTTTCCATGATTGGAAAATCTCTCAATCATTTTCAAAATTTTCCAAGAGTGGAAACCCCGATTTAGACTTGAGCAGTGATGGCTGTAAGGTCCCTATTGTTTTTGTAGAAATTATTATTTTTTCCACACAAAAATGAATTGTATTTTTGCTGACCAAAATATGCACGAAAACTCAAACTTTGCACATTCATCGGCCCTGATGAAAAATGTGACATTTTAAAATTGCGATAAATGATGAAAACAAAATGTTCATCGAGCTCCACCGGGAGTGGAAAAATAAAAACACTGAAGTAATAGGACCTTTTCAGAGGCATCGTGGGTCATGAAGAAGTCAAGCCAGATGCAGCAACAAGTGCTCATGCTTATGGATGACAGTGACACGCCACTAGCGCAGAGAGAAGGCCAACTGCAAAATAAAGCTTATATTATCAAATAATGTTGATATTGATGCCTTGGTAGGCTTTTATTTTGAAGTTGCTCCTGCATTGTTTCGCGGCATTACGGCTGACTTGACTCATCTTCCTGAGCTAGCAGTGCTTGTCCCAACCTGGCGAGGCAGTTTAATGACGACATCTTATGGTTACTCAAATTTGCTTTTTAAGCTGGCAAAATAGCTAGTGTGGCTCATAAGTCATTCTGTCTCATAGAAATCATGTGAATCTAAATAGGGGTGCCCATTACGTCGATCCTGATCTACCGGTAAATCTAAGACGGGTCCCAAGTAGATCCGAGGAGTGTCGAGGAGAAAAACAAACAAACAAGCATTTGTGTGTCTTCGTACATGTTAGTAATATATTTTTTTGTGTTAATGTACGCTGCACCCTAATCATCCTATCAGTTTCATTTTCACAAAAAAATGCGACATCTCCAGGGCGACTTATGTTTTTTGGGGGAAAAAACATAACAGTGGGGAAATTTACAGCCTCCAGCAGCAAGAATGTAGGTAGAAAAAAGAAAAAAGAAAGAAGAAAAAAAACAACAAACACCGTTCAATTAAGTGCAATATAAACACAAAATGGATAAATCGCAGTGCTATTTACAATTGTCTTTCACATCATTTAATTATTATTATTATTATTATTGTTATTTTTATTCAGCAGCCTGACAGCAGTCGGTAGGAACGAGCGTCGGTATCTCTCCTTCTTGCAGCGCGGGTGTAACAGTCCCTGGCTGAAAGAGCTACCAAGTGCTGTCAGGGCGGGCTGGAGGGGGTGGGAGGGACTGGCCATCATAGCTTTTAGCTTAGTTAGCATCCTTCTGTTGCCCACCTCCTCCAGAGTGTCAAGGGAATGCACTAAACATTTAGACCTCAAAATTATTGACCGCAGTATCACATTCAATTTAAGTTGTGCCAGCATTTATAAAAATGTCAGGAATGTTGGTACAAGCCGCAAAGTTGAATAAAAGTTGAATAATAATCTTAATCTTTGTTCTTAATGTGTACATACCTTAAATAATTCAAGTTGTAAGCTAATGATGGTTACTGTTGCGATATGCTGCAATTTACTGTACCGGTATATATGGTTTTGATTAGTTGACTCATCAAGATGACTGTTGGTGATTAGTCGAATAGCAAAATAATCGTTTGTGGCAGCCCTGCTGCTCATCCATACAGAGGAATGATGCAACATGAAGCATCACTGGGAGTTCTGAATCTTGCAATGTCAAGTATACGTGTTTTCAATGTAGTAGTCGTAGTAGTAGTCATATGCAAAGAAAAATGAGATAAACTCAGACTTACTGGACATCCGTCAACTTCATAAACAACATCAAAGATCTGCTTCTGACCATCCGTCTTCCTCTTGTCCTCGTTAATGTGACTGGTGAAAAGTACAGTACAGTTATTATAATGGAATCCAGTGACAATATGATATCAAAATTCTAGCTTGGATAGAACAGTGTCATGAAAAAGTATTGGCTCCTTTCCCGATTTGGCATTTAGAAACTGCATTTTCTATTTCATTAAGTTCCCCTATGTGATTTTGAAATTGGTTTGATGAAGCAAACCTTGGTGTGATAAACATGAAAAGAACAGAAATCAGGAAGGGGAAAAATACTTCCTCACAGCATTGAACATGTATAAAGTGTCCTAAAGTGTCCAAACCTAGAATATAAACGAACATAGTGGACTTAGAAATGACAAAACACAGTCCTCAACATTTTGGGTATTTTTATTAGGTCAAAATAATATTAGGCAGGGGAAAATACTGTATGAAAATAATTGTTGAATGAAATATAATTCCACACAGAGAATCAGCTATTAAAAATGTTCTGACAAAACTAACATCATTCTCTCATAACTACTCAGAATTGTTTGAACTGAACAATTGCTTCACACAGAAATGCTCATAAAATATAGACGTGTGAAAAGGAGCAAACATGTTTATTTTTATTCTGACTTGGTTTTTCATAATCGAAAAACATCAGCTGAAGAGTATAACATGTGCTTGCTAAATTTATTCGTTCAGTTGTGTGAGTTCTTTTAAATAGTGAGCAGGTAAATAGTTTATTTTTATTAAGAGAAGTAACTTAGGGTGTTTGATGGAGAACTTGGTCAGCTGTTCAGATGTAAAAGATGAAGACTGAAGGATTTGTGGATGAGAATGAATCCAAAAATAATGCGAGTACAATACTTAATAAAGTACAACCAAACTCAGCTTTGATCCCGCTTCCTTTTTAAAAACATGCTAGCCTGCATGCATGCTACCATATTTATTAAGGCAGCGTATGTTTTATCATGCCTTTGTCGAATAATACAATGTGGCTTATGTGTTTGTTGAATACAGAAATAGCACCCAATCTGAGGCTGCACGTTTTAATACGGTGCGCGGTATGGTCGCAAAAATACAGTATAAATATATACATATTGTATGTTTGTGCACTTAAATCATTTATTGTTTATTCTCATCTTTTGTCTTTTATAGTTTGAACTATATATTCATTTCCTGTAAATAACTGACATTGGCAAAAAAGTTTGGCAAAATTGAGTCAGGTTTTATTGGTGTGATGATATGGTGATTGATAACCACAAATGAGAGTGAAGACATGGAAACTCACGTCATAACTTCTTTGAGAGACTCAATTGCTTCCTCCAGTTTCAGCTTGTCAGGGTTGTCATCTGATGTGTGCTTCCTTATGTCTGGTGGTTAAAAAAAAACTATTTTAAAGAGACATAGAAAATTTTTTGTTCAGCGTCCTTGGTGAGCTGGAGTATATCACAATATATCATGTGTATTACAACCTGGTCATCAGGTCACATATAAACCACCACCCAATCATACTCACACCTCTGGCCAATTTAGTGTCTTCATTGGGCTTTGAGCACATAAGGCTGTGAGATCATAACTGTTGCAGATTACATGATTAACTTCTTGACTTTTTGGGGGGTTCTAATCTGCACATCATAATTCAAACCGTTTCATGATGAGGTCAGACTACACCGGCGTCGGCAACCTGCGGCTCTGGAGCCGCTCTCGTGGCCCCCTGGAGCTTTTTCAAAAATGTTTGAAAATGGAAAAAGATAGGGGAGAGAAATATATTTTTTGTTTTAATATGGTTTCTATAGGAGGACAAAGATGACATTGATTACTGATGACGGATGATTTCTGTCAACGAAGATTCGCGTCATAGCCTGCGACACACATTTCTATTAGGAGGACGGGATTGCCAATTAGGTGGCTGTTTTTTGAAAAAAACTGAATTTCATGTACAATTCACCGAGTACACGTGAACTACAATAGTTAACATGCCGCAAAAATACGTCCCATGC
This sequence comes from Hippocampus zosterae, assembly GCF_025434085.1. Classification (NCBI taxonomy): domain Eukaryota; kingdom Metazoa; phylum Chordata; class Actinopteri; order Syngnathiformes; family Syngnathidae; genus Hippocampus; species Hippocampus zosterae. The sequence goes on from NC_067458.1 coordinate 2,978,699, forward strand.
CATCTTGGGGGCCGTTATGGCTGTTGCTCATAATGGCATGCGCATGTAAGTGCGTGCATATGTGCGCGTGTACGGTAACGAGTCGATCGCGGGAGGTTGGTTGATCGAAAAGTAGATCCTCGGTTAAAAAAGGTTGGGCACCCATGCTCTATCTGATGTGGGGGGGGGGGGGGGGGGACTGTTAATCGGGAAAGCTCATTGTGTATTTGTAGCTAACTTAAGTCATTTTGATAGTAGGTTAACAGCTAATATAGATACAGTACATACAGCATGTGTTCCCTTCTTTATAAGGCTTTTATTTTTTTGCGGCTCTAGACATATTTGTTTTGGGGATTTATTTTGGTCCAAAATGGCTCTTTCAACATTTTGGGTTGCCGACCCCTGGACTACACGAATGTGGCCCGATTTTAACCCGACAGACGTGTCACAGATAAATGTAACCCTCGGTTGTCTGGTGGATACCTCACAACCACAACGGAGAAAATCTGGCATGTGGATTTTATGTTTGTCTAGTTGTATAGTGTGGCATGTACTACGTTGTTCTACTTTTGGTTCTCTGGCATTGACCAATAATGAAATGCAGCAAGACGCCTGACCAGCGTGCTCGAGCTCCCTTTTATGTCTGAGATATCTCATGGGACATTGCTACGCAGAAACAACGCGCGCATGACGGAAGCCATGCGTTCTGAAAGCCATGCGTTCTCAAAGCGAAGTCGAAGTTGCATTCATTTTTGTTGCCGTTGATGCACATGTCATATTATCCCGCCGATGCAGACTACACCTCCATCCTTTCCTGCTTTTAGTCTGCTGATGTATTCAACTGTGTCAAGTTATGAGCCAGCAGCGCGCTACATGCACTCATACCTGCAGAGCCAAGCTGCTGCATGGGTCTGCACTTGTGTCAGATGCAATACAATACAATACATGCTGATTTATATAGCAAGTGCATGCCCAATCTGTTTCCCCTTCTGCCTGTTTTCTTTTGTCCAAGTACTCATCTACAGCAGCCAACTGAACATTAACCCGCAAGCGCAGATCTTGAAAATGCTTGTGGCTGAAAAGTGTTTAAACAAACTTATTTTTACAATGGCATGAATATGGCCACTGGATATTGTGTTTTATGTTATTTTGTCTTTTTTTTCATTTTATTGTTTAGTCTATACAAAATGTTTTTCATACATATTAAGGAAATTGTATTGGGATATAAAACATTATCGGGATGTAATTTTTTGTCCGTATCGCTCACCTCAAACCACACGCATATTCTATCACTAACTAGGATTGTTTATAAGCATGGTGATAACCTATATTGAACGTAACCACAGCTTACTAGACATTGTGCATTTTAATAGTTAGTTTGGTGAAGTCCTATGAGCGCTGCATGAAGAATAACACAATTTTGCAAAACCAGACACCGTAGAACGTTTGTCTTTTGAATGTGCACTGAAAGCCATAATAAAGAGAAAATACACCAAAGTACAGAGAGAACAGGCAAACTGTAAACAAAAACGTTTTACATAAGATTCAAACCAGAACTGTTAGCTGTGAGGTGGACAAACTTGCCACTAGAAACACCATGCAACATACAACATATCTGAGCATCAGTTACCATTTAGAAGTAGAGCCACACTGGGAAGTCTCTGTACAGGTCTGATGAGGAGCTCGACGAGTGCCTGTCGGCCACATTCTGGCTTGGCCTGGTTGATCTACAGATAATATAGGAACAGGAACAGCATAATCACTAACTCAGTCAAACGTCATTAATTAGGGAATGCAGCTCAACGTGCTTCACGAGATATATATATATATATATATATTACAGCAGGGGTGCCCATTAGGTAGATCCTGATCTACCGGTAGATCTAAGACAGGTCCCAAGTAGATCCGAGGAGTGTTGAGAAGAAAAAAAACAAACAACCATTTGTGTGTCTTTGTACATGTTAGTAATATATTTTTGTGTTAATATACACTGCACACTAATCAGTCTCATTTTCACAAAAAAAATATTTAAAAAATAAAATAAAGCAGGTAAATCTTAATTCTGTGTGTGTGTGTGCGTGCGCGCGCCGGTAAGGGTAGATTCCGTGAGGTTAGTTGATCAAAAAGTAGATCTTCGATCCAAAAGGTTTGGGCACCCCTGTATTACAGTATATATATTTGCCATTTGCTTTAATGCTTGGGCCTGAAAAAAGGTTGAATCTCTGGTTTCATTACCGGTAATTACAGTCCTGTGTATTTAATAATTGTAAAAAATAAAGATGACTACTTACTGATTTCACTTATAGGTTCTTTTTGGAACGTAACCCCCACGATAAATGAGGGATTACTGTATTTAAATTTAGGAATAATTCATTTATTTTACATTATTAAGACATTTATCTTATGGATATATAATTTTACAATGATTTCATGCGGCTAATATAATGTACAGTTGTCGCTTTCTGGGGAAAGAAAAATGAATCATTGTTGTTTCTATACCATTAACAATTATTTTATTGCTGATTGTAATTGAAAAAATATATACCTTGAGAAATGCATGGAAGCGTGGCTTTTGTTTCTCACACCGAACAATAGTATCCTTGCTCATTTCGAAAAAGTTGACAAAGGGAGGGTACGCCTTCACAAGCTCCTTTGACTAGGGAGAGAAAACATTGGAAAAAGTTAGATTGGGGATGGTCATAGGGAAGTGGTGTCCAGGACCCGTCTTAAATGGCTCAGCAACCCACTTTTGGGTTTGCGACTTAGAGCTTTGAAAACACAGCATATCCATCAGTGGTTCTTAACCTGGGTTCAATCGAACCCTCGGGGTTCAGGGAATCGGTCTCAGGGGTTCGACGCAGCCTCTGCCATGGAGGTTAAGACACACCCAACTCAACATGTCAATTATTATGATGACTCACCTGCTTGGCCATCACTGGCTGGTCCATTTTGTGCACAATTAAAAAAACATACTTCTGTCTTGAAATGTTATTTATTTTTTTTCTATTTTTAATAAATTGGTTTTTTATGTCTTGAATTTAATTTTAAAAAATCATATTTTTATTTTTCTCTCATGAAGGGTACGGTGAATGTGCATCTCAACTGGTTCGGTTCGGTACCTCTAAACAAGGTTAACAAACACTGATCTACATTTCCTAGGTGTGAGTGTGGGCGTGCATGGTTGTTTGTCTCTGCGTGCCCTGCGATTGGCTAGCAACCAATTCGGGGTACCCCCCGCCTACTGCCCGAAGACAGCTGGGATAGGCTACAGCACCCGCTGCGACCCTAGTGAGGATGAAGCAGTTCGGAAGATGGATGGATGGATGGATGATCTACATTTTTTTAAAAATGGCTGGAAGCGGCTTTGCTGTACACATTACTCTTTTCTCTCTCCCTCGGTATCTGTGTGTCTCTCTCTCTCGCTTTCTCTACTATAATAACACAGCACGTTGACAGAAGTGGGAATCGAACCCATGCCTCCATAAAAGCCAGCTGAATTAGCTTTAAAGAATGCTTATGAACTATGCGATTTCTGTTCTGCCTTTAGCCTCTCTCCCACGGCCTCATGCACGGCCGTTTTTCTTTTTTTTTTTTTTGGGGTGGGGGGTGTTACTGGTTAACTTTAAGGACGGAAGCACTTAAAAAGACCGGGATGGAGGACGTTCATTTTATGACTAAGACCAGAGGGACAATGACGGAAGATGGAGGATGGACCAGCAAAAAGTAAAGTAAGGTAAAGTGCCCTAACCCCCTTTCTCCCCCCCAACCCTCTCTCTCTGAACGAGGCAGGAGGAAGAGAAGGTCCCCAACTAAACTCGAATAAAAGTCTTTCAAAGACCAGGCAATACTGTATATACCTGTGAGTACAGTCAAGATTTCCATCTTCGGAATTCTATGAAAAGGAATTTCCTTCACCGGGAATAAAAACCTTTGCATTAACATTTTGACTACGATATTACATTTTACCGGAACTTACTTAAGCAGAAGTTCCACTGTCCGTAACCCGGATGGAGACGGAAGGCCGCGGGAGCTTAAATACATGCAGCGCCCACCCAATGCAACGGAAGACATGTGTTCACTTAGCCGTTTTCTATGATCGGATTCCGAACGATGACGTGTAATTGACTTTTTATTGGCATGCGTTTTACTGTAATTGCAAACGATTTTAACTTTATTTACTTATGTCGTGTAGATCGCGGCACTAGCTTAAAAAGCAGCGCCCACTCGACACAACGGGAGACACGACGGAAGAAACATGTTCGCTTTGCTGTTTTCTATCATCGGATCCGAAACGACAACATGTAAGTGACTTTTTATTGCCTTGCATTTTACTGTAATTGCGAAAGAATGAATCTTTATTCACTTACGTCCTGTAGATCATGGCATCGGAATGAAGAAGAACAACCCAACTAAACAAAACAACGCAAAATAGACAAATTTTTTCCCCAAGACTGAAAAAAAAAATCAATATTAAAATACTGTACTGTGTAGTGTTTTTTTTAATACTGTACACCTGTACCGTATACTGTACTGCAGTTTTTGTTCTATAAACAGTTTTTGGGCAGTATATTTTTGCATTTTATTGCTTGTGTTGTTACACATGCATTTTGTCAAAATACTTGCAGTTTCATAAATGACATGTACCATGCTCATTTCCCAAATAAGGAAATTCTGTTATAAGGACAGATTGGACAGCACAAACATGAGTCCGTACTGGAGAATATTTACTGTAATGTCATATTTGCAGAAGTTGCTGCACTATTAAACTTGTGGAGTTTTAATGGAGAAGGTTGTATGATTCGATTGAACATTTTTGTGTTTAATATACAGTACAATATTTGATTCTCTTTACTTTTACTTTTAAAAGTTTGTTTTATTAAGTTTAAAATTGTTCAAAGTGTGTGAAAGCTGTAAATATGTTTATGTGGTCTCTCTAGGTTGCAAATGTTGACCTCTTGCGTGTGGGCTTGAATATATCACTCTACATTATAGACATTATAGACAGATCAAGGATCACTAGATCATACGTTTAGTTTATTTTTAATAAATTTACCAAAAATGGTCTGGAAAGCCTTTTTAACTTTCATTGTCCACAAGTTTGTGGGAAAAATGAATTTAATCCGATTTGCAATAAGGTGTTAGCAACAAAATGTGGAAAAAGTGGAGCGTTCTACTTTCCAGATGCACTGTACACGATATGTACACTAATTGTGATATTTGCAATCATATGAGATACTATATATATCTCATATGATTGCAAATATCATATATATATATATATATATATATATATATATATATATATGACATATTTATGGCATATATATTTGACAATAAAGTTGTACTTGATATTCAACAGGAATTAATGTTAAAAAAACCCTACTATATCATATAATTTAAACCAAAGACATTTTCTCTTACATATTTAAGAATAATATCTCCGACACTCTTTTCTTCTGACCATTCTTTCAGGAGGCCTTCAAGGTCACTCTGGGAAGGGAAAAAAAATATTAATCTTCACGGATTACAAGAAAAAGGATTTTGATCAAAACTAGTATAACAGAAACGGGTAAGGTAAGTGAGTGCACACAACCTTTATTCTGGTGTGAACCTCATAGATGTCAGGGATGGATCCAAATATTGTCTTAATTTCTTCTTGGGCAAGGATGGGTCCCCCGAGCTGACCATCTCTTTCAAGTGGAAGCTTGAAAATCTGCAAATGATAATATGCTTGTATGAGTTGATGATAAATCCAAACAAATTAGCACTGCATCCAAAATTGTATTTCACATGTCCTCAAAACATTGATCAATCATAAAGAAAATTTCCAATCACCTTGAAGCATATTCACAGACTGTAGATCCATTCAGTGTAACAGATGCCTGACTTTTATTATTTAGTATTCATCAATCCATCCATCCATTTTCCAAACCGCTTGATCCTCACTAGGGTCGCCAGGGGTGCTGGAGGCAGCTGTCTTGGGGCAGTAGGCGGGGGGACACCCTGAATCAGTTGCCAGTCAATCGCAGGGCACACAGAGACGAACAACCATGCACGCTCACATTCACACCTAGGGACAAGTTTAGAGTGTTCAATCAGCCTGCCACGCATGTTTTTGGAATACGGGAGGAAACTGGAGCACCCGGAGAAAACCCACGCAGGCCCGGGGAGAACATGCAAACTCCACACAGGGAGGCCGGAGCTGGAATTGAACCCGGTACCTCTTCACTGCGAAGTCGACGTGCTAACCACTGGACTACCGGTTTGCCCCTTGTTTATTATTAAAAGACACAAGTCCGAAATCTTGAATGTCACATTTTTGTGAAAGTAAAAAACTAGATGAGTTGGTCCCACTTTTTGCTGTGATTAAGATCATAACTAATTCGTAGAACATTCATGTCTGAAATCAATTATCAGCAGTAAATGACAAAATGCCATTTGTCGGTTCAAGCCTGCAATTTTTTGTGTATTTTGATCTTTAAATCAAACACAAAGCATAAAAATGATGTGATATGTGAAATATTCCAATTCATTATATATAGTGTATGTATATATATATATATATATATATATATATATATTGTCCGTCCCTCATTCAGCTCGGGTCCTCTACCATAGGCTAGGAAGCTTGAGGGTTCTGCGCAGTATCCTTGCTGTTCCAAGCACTGCACATTTCTGGCCTGAGATGTCCGATGTTGTTCCCGGGATCTGTTGCAACCACTCATCTAGTTTGGGGGTCACTGCCCCAAGTGCTCCGACCACCACAGGCACGACTGTCCCCTTTACGTCACCAGGCACGTTCCATGTAGGCTTTCCCTGCCAGCATCTTACACCCTGCAGTTATGTGTTGGATCGTCTCAGGTGCCTCTTTGCACAACCTACACCTTGGGTCTTGTCTGGTGTGGTATATCTGGGCCTCAATGGCTCTGGTGCTCAGGGCCTGCTCCTGAGCAGCCAGGATGAGTGCCTCTGTGCTGTCCTTCAGGCCAGCACTCTCTAGCCACTGATAGGACTTCTTGAGATCGGCCACTTTAGTTATGGTCCGGTGGTACATCCCGTGTAGGGGCTTGTCTTCCCATGATGGTCCCTCTTCCAGCGCCTCATCTTCCGTTCCTTCATTGTCTGAGACATTCTCTGAGTACGTCATCCATTGGAGCCTTCTCCTTGATGTATTCATGGAGCTTGGATGTTTCATCCTGGACAGTGGCTCTCACACTCACTCGTCCCCGGCCTCCTTCCTTTCGGCTTGCGTACAGTCTCAGGGTGCTGGATTTGGGATGGAACCCTCCATGCACGGTTAGGAGCTTTCGGGTCTTAACGTCCGTGGTCTGAATCTCTTCCTTTGGACACCTTATTATTCCTTCAGGGTATCTGATCACTGGGAGGGCATAGCTGTCTTATTCTTGCCATTGAGCTGGCTTCTTAGGACTTGCCTCACTCGCTGGAGGTATTTGGCCGTAGCCGCTTTCCATCCATCCATCCATCCATCCATCCATCTTCTACCGCTTATCCGGGGCCGGGTCGCGGGGGCAACAGTTTTAGCAGGGAAGCCGAGACTTCCCTCTCCCTAGCTACTTATCTTCCAGCTCTCCCCGAGGGATCCCGAGGCGTTCCCAGGCCAGCTGGGTGACATAGTCTCTCCAGCGTGTCCTGGGTCTTCCTCAGGGTCTCCTCCCGGTGGGACATGCCCGGAACACCTCACCAGGGAGGCGTTCAGGAGGCATCCGAATCAGATGCCCAAGCCACCTCATCTGGCTCCTCTCGATGTGGAGGAGAAGCGGCTCGACTCTGAGCCCCTCCCGGATGACCGAGCTTCTCACCTTATCTCTAAGGTAGAGCCCGGACACCCTGCGGAGAAAACTCATTTCGGCCGCGTGTATCCGGGATCTCGTTCTTTCGGTCACGACCCATAGCTCGTGACCATAGATGAGGGTTGGAACGTAGATCGACCGGTAAAGTGAGAGCTTCGCCCTTTGGCTCAGCTCCTTCTTCACCACGACAGACCGACACAACGTCCGCATCACAGCAGATGCTGCACCGATCCGCCTGTCGATCTCTCGCTCCCTCCTGCCCTCACTCGTGAACAAGACCCCAAGATACTCAAACTCCTCCACTTGGGGCAAAATCACAAAACACATGTAGACTGTGTATTATGTATTTGGCCTATGTATGTATTTGGCCGTAGCCGCTTTCCTTGTTGCCAGTTCGATGTTGCCATTGGCTTGTGGTATACCGAGGTACGTGTAGCCGTCCTCAAATGTCTGCTATTGTTCCTTCAGGGAGTGAGACCCCTTCAGTGCGGACTACCTTTCCTCTCTTAGTCACCATCCGACTACATTTCTCAAGCCCGAATGACATCCCGATGTCGCTGCTGTAGATCCTGGTTGTGTGGATCAGGGAATCTATGTCCCTTTCGCTCTTAGCATACAGCTTTATGTCATCCATGTAGAGGAGGTGACTGATTGTAGCTCCATTTCTGAGGCGGTATCCATAGCCTGCCTTGGTGATTACTTGGCTTAGGGGGTTCAGTCCTATGCAGAACAGCAGTGGGGAGAGTGCATCACCTTGGTATATGCCACATTTGATGGACACTTGGGTAAGTGGCTTGCCATTGGCTTCAAGCGTGGTTTTCCACATCCTCATCGAGTTCGCAACGAAGGCTCTTAGGGTCCTGTTCACCTTATACAACTCCAAGCATTCAGTGATCCATGTATGTGGCATCGAGTCATAGGCTTTCTTGTAATCAATCCAAGCTGTGCACAGGTTGGTACGTCGGGACCTGCAGTCTTGTGTGACTGTTCTGTCAACCAGGAGCTGATGTTTGGCTCCTCTGGTATCTCTACCAATGCCCTTCTGTGCTTCGCTCATGTATGATCATGTATGAGCTTCCATGTTGTGGAGAGGTGGACAGGTTATTGGCCGATAGTTGGATGGGACTGCACCCTTTGAGGGATCCTTCATGATGAGGATCGTTCGCCCTTCGGTTAGCCATCCTGGGTGAGTCCCAACCCTCAGCAGTTGGTTCATTTGTGCTGCTAGGCGCTCATGGAGTGCTGTGAGTTTCTTTAGCCAGTAGGTGTGGACCATGTCCGGGCCTGGTGCTGTCCAGTTCTTCATATCTGAGATTCTTTCCTGTATGTCTGCCACTGTTATGGTAACTGGCTTCTGTTCAGGGAGGTTGCTGTGCTCCTCTCACAGGGTCACCAGCCATTGTGCACTGCTGTTATGTGCAACCTCCTTCTCCCATATGCCTTTCCAGTACCTTTCAGTTTCCAGTCTTGGTGGGTCAGCTGTGTTGTTAGGCCCCTGCCACTGAGCGTACACTTTCGTCATAGCACAGTACCGCTTTTATTGTCCATAGAGGGCAAAAAATAAAAAGAAAAAAATAAGAACTATATGTGTATGTATAGCGCTGATGCCACTGAACATTTTGAGTGGTTGAAAATATTCAGGAATAACTTGGGGTAATACTTTTACAATTTTTGTAAACTTTGTATGTTGCGTTATTTACTTGTTTGCAGCACAAGGGTTTTTAAGGAAAGAAGAATATTGCAAAACCATAAAATGAGAATGTGCAGAAGTAAAGTTTTATTTTTCAATTTTTTTTTAAACACCAAATTGTTCGTGAACCCAGGTCCCACCATGATTGCTCGACCCCTCCCCCCCACTTGACTCTGGTGGTGGAGGGTCTGAAGCACGCTTGTAATTCATTATCAAAGCTCACAACAAGGCAAAAAGGTTTATTGCAAGGGTGCCCTAGTCCAGTCCTCGAGGGCCCCTATCCAGCCTTCACGAGGCAGGGGAAATATTTTACTGATTATACTGCCATGCTATTGCATACATGAATGAGTCAGTGTAGAAGAGTGGCCAATATAGCCTACGAAAGTGTGCTCCGAAGCAGCCTTTGCCCAGAGCTCATCTCCAACATTTGAGGGCTATATTAGAAGGCGAGGGGTTCGGTCGAGGCCTGCCAGAAGTTACCGTATTTTCTGCAATATAAGGCGCATCTTCAATGAATGGCCTATTTCAAAACTGTTTTCATGTATAAGACGCACTGCATGACAAGGCCCGGGGGCCAGATCTGGCCCGCCACATCATTTTATGTGGCCCGCGAAAGCAAATCAAACATGTCAACTTCCATGATGCTTGCTAAAATTTAAATATTTCATTTGTAATAAATAACACATATTGTAAGCATCTTGTTATCAAACCCCTCATTAGAGTGATTAAAATAGTTGAATAAACCATTATTTTTGACTTTTTTTTAAATGTGGTTTCAGTCATAACGACCCTCCAAGGGAAAAGCGAACTAAAATGTGGCTCACGACAAAGATGAGTTTGACAACCGAGACAGAACCTTCAGAAACTGCAGCTGTAACAATGAGATATGATCACAAACACGGACATGAAAGACAAAAGTTATGAAAACAATTGATTCAACAAAAAGGCTCACATTCAAAAGGGGCAAAATATCCTCAAAACTCTTGCTTGTCTCCTTCTTTATTTAGTCAGTAGTTAACTACGCAAGTGGTATTAGCTGCGTTTCATAATGGCTGCGTGGAGCTCACAAAATAGTTGATTGAGTGTGTGTTGGTGAATGCATATGCCAATTTGTGTCTGGCAGCGACCTTTTAGGTTACAATTGGTTCTTGCCAATAATCACGAACAGGTGGCATAGGAACACGAATAGGGAAACAACTCAATGGGGAATATAAAGAGTTACAGGCTCGTTATACTAGGCGCATCAAATTATCGGGCGCACTGTCTTATAATGCGTAAAATACTGTACATCATGTGGTCAACAAATTTGGTCTTTGGATTTGAACAACCATAATTTTATAACATTTACATTCAGTCCAAGTGTATGTTTAAAATTGTTGTTTCAAAAGAACACCAAATCTACCTGGAGTATGGTACTTAAAATGCCAACGTAGTTGCTTTCAGTTTGATAGAACTCCTTGGAAACTTGCCACCGGGCTGATTGCTTGGGCAGGACTGCAGTCTTTGATGGCTTTGAATTCTCTGGAAGAGCAAAACATAAAACAGACATTTTAAAATGTGAAAATCGGACTGAAATCCTAAAATCTATTTATGCATCCATCCATCCATCCATCCGATTCTACCACTCTTTACTCATAAAGTACAAGCAGACTTAAAAGCTTCCAATCATCTGAGAAAATAGTGGTGACAGTTATGGTCATTGTTCACATGTTTAAGAAAAGCATAGCACAAATAAGCACCACTCAACATTTTTGCGAGTACCGCATTGTCCACAGAAACGGAAAAATGTATACACACATGCAAGTGTGTGTGTGTGTGTGTGTGTATACACACACGTGCATATACAGGAGTATACACTATATATACTGTATATACACACACACACACACACACACACACACACACACACACACTTTCAACACTGTGGCGTGTAATATGAAGCGGCTTTTATTTATTTATTTTTCCCAATCGCGGGAAAAACATGGACCAATAAAAGTAATGAGTCTTTCACTGAGGTCCAATGAGATTGTATGACGAATCGCAACTTCCGCTCTTTTTGCCAGAGAAGGGGAAAAATGTGTTATTTGGCAACAGTCGACCAATAAAATTAATGAGTAGTACACAGGGGTCGAACGGAATTGTATGATTACCGGTAATCACTTCCTTATTTCAGTCTTTCTTCTAACCCTGATCAACATGGAAAATACCAGACGAAAAGCATATGATGCAGCTTTTAAACTAAAAGTGATCACTATGGCAGTTAAAGAAGGAAATAAAGCTGCTGCCCGTAATCTTGGCATAGACGAGTCGATGGTGCGAAGGTGGAGGCTCCAGCAAAAAGAACTGAGCCAGTGTAAAAAGACAACCAAAGGTTTTAACCCTTGTGTGTTCATATTTAAAAAGGCCTTGAGTTACGCATTTTACAATTTTTTTAATGATGTATTTTGTGTTATAAAAACATTCTTTTTTTTTTTTCAAACACTCAAAATGTTCAGGGGCATCTGTGCTATCCATACATATATAGTTTTTATTAGTTCTTTGGGATTTTTTTGCCCTTTATGGACAATAAAGGCAGTACTTCAAAGAAATCCATAAAAATAAAACCTGAATTGGAAGATGTCATATCACACAAGCTGAGCCTTGATAATGTCAAAGAATTATAAAAAAAAAAAATTCCGGATGAACATTTTTTTTATGGAAGTGCCGTTTTCATGGATATGTACAATTTCTAGTAAATGTATTGAGGTGTGATAACCAAGTCATTTATGAATATTTTTTTACTTTCAACCACTCAAAATGTTCAGTGGCATCAGAGCTATCCATAAACGTATAGTTTGAAAAGGAAAAGTCACAACAACCATGTAGAATTTATAACACGGGGCTGCTCTCCTCTGCCGAGTCAGAGCTGCCGTACTCGGTGGTGTCGTCAGCGTCCCCGGGCGAAAATTCCCCCGACGATTCCTTTTCTGAAGCGTCCGAATCCGAACCGTCGCTATCGGTTTCCCAAATGGCATCAAGCGCCTCCATTCCGCTGCACATTTTCGCCATGTCCGTTTCTCACCGTCTAACTCACTCGAGTGGTTGTGCTTGACCAATCGCGCACCGTACCTTCAACCAAGCCGAAACGGACCAATCAGTGGAATTCAGAAAAAGAATCATTGGCCGGTTTCCTACTCACCGGCCCCGGCCCACAGCGCTCGCCCGCCGGGTACCCCCCCCCCTTTTTTTTTTTTTTGCAAAATAAAAACAGAGTTGTGTCTGGAGGTCCCAACCAAGCCCTACTAACAATCCCGACCGAAATTGTTCATGTAAGAATGCATCGGTTTGAAGCCTGCTGCAAAAAGGCAAACTCATTTGCGATCCTCTGACGCCACCTAAAGTTACAAAATTGGAATTACCTCAACCCAACAATGTGGCATGCTTACGTCTGTCCAAGCGAAAACAAAGCGATTGACGTAAAAATCGCGTAAAATGCATGTATACACCTTCGGTTTACGATGCATTCAAAAATATGAATTATAATGGGTCTCTATGGTGCAAAATATGTAATTGTGAAGATTAAGTTATCAAAACGTTTTTTTATTATTGTTGAAATTTCTAAGAATTATCAGACGGTGGCGTCATGAAATTTAGGCCATTTTAGAACCCCGCCGCAGGTTTCAGCTGTCTCGTGTTCATCTGAATGCCTTTGCCTTTGATTCAAAGACATCATTTTATGTATATCGCATGCGGTGCACTACGAGGGTTTTTAAAGGTGGGCCGTCGTGGTGTTATAGATTCATGAAACGGAAAAGCCTGTCTATTTGGGCACGCGCGACGTTGTGTCAGCAGCTCCCTCCCAATTACAAGGACAAACTTACTTCGTTACGCACATTCACACAAACAAAGATTGCGGAGAATTCCATCAGCCCAGATGAAATAATAAATATGGACGAAGATCCTCTGACATTTGATTTGCCTCTCACTCGGACTGTTGTTAAAAAAGGTGACCCCCTTCACCCGTCATACTGAAAACAAGCGGCCACGAGAAAACACATTTTACCTGTGTTTTGAGCCGCGCAGCATCGGGCCTAAAGCTGCCAACGATGATCATTCTTAAGCGGCTGACTATAGAAATAATTTCATATATCTTTCCCCATTTATATGATTTGCATTATTCTATTTAAAGCCTAGTGGGCTGCAGTATTTCTCCTCGTAATTACGCAAATGAACATCAAGATCTCCCTTTGTCTGGCCTCTTATTATGTGTTTCAGCATAATTTCGTTGTGCAAATGCATTTATCATGTTCATAAAAATATGGAGATTATTTTGATCTTAAGAAATTTTGCGGGGTTTTTTTCTGTGGGGGTTCAGCAGGGGACCGCGTCAGCCGCGTCCCCCGGAGGCGCTCCACGGCGGCAGGGACACAGGAGCAAACCCCCGCCTACTCATTGGCCAGCGGTTTATAGGACGATGCGGCGCATATAATTACAAAATAGATTTTCTTTATAAATCCGAGCGTGCGGCTCTTAATCAGGTGCGGTCTGTAGCCCGGAATTTACGGTAATTTAAAACAAAGCAGCGAAGGCCCGCGGCGGGTGTTGACGTGATGTGATATCTGCCCAGTGCTCTGAATGTCAAAGTGAAGAAATTCAACGAAGCGCGGGTAAACGGCGGGAGTAACTATGACTCTCTTAAATGAATTTTAATGGGATATGTTTTTTTTCTCGCGAGATTAACGCGGCACACGTCACAGCGGATGTTACGTTGCTCTATAAATAAACCAGAAACAAAACAACAAGCACGCTGCACCGGTCCACGCACATGTTTGTTTTGCCAGCCATGGCAGCGCGAGAACCTGAAAACGGATACTTAAATAGTTTATAAATGGAAAGTTTACTTTTAAAAAGTTGCCAGATAGTTCCACGGACAAGACCAAAGTTACCTGGACGTTTTGCAGTCGTAAACTGAGCTATCATCATAGCACGTCTGAAATACCACTTAATGGCCAAGCACACAGCTGACGTGAGTACTCCGACCCCTCGTCTCAGACAGACAGCTATGGATCATTTCAAAGCGAAGAAAATGGATATCACGACGAAGAACAAATTTGCTGAAGCCACAGCTAAATGTATGGCGACTGTATGCAAGCCTGTCAACATTGTCCACAGCTCGACTCAAGCTGAGATCATTCGCATTGCATCTAACGACTGCACTACGGATTGCAAGAGAGAGCCTCCATTACAAGCTGTGTACAGAAATTGTACGTAGCGGAGAAGACACAGAAACTAGGTTGATGAGCCTCTGGTGAATAAAGAGCAGGTAGCCTGTCGAATACGATGCATAGCACTGACGCGATTGTTGCTTGTTTGGAACTATTTTGTGCGGAAGGATACAGTGTTCCGTGGCCATTTTTCACTGTTGGTGATGGACAGTAATATTGTGTGAGAGATTTTGTGTGAATAACTGCAAGTGAAAAATGTTCATGTAAAATTGAAAATCGAAATTATTTCAGAAAATATTTGCATTTTGCACATAGAAAACGGATTCATGATTCCATGTTGATGAGAGCATTAAAATGTGGAAAAATAGGACAAAAAATATAAAAGGAAATTCAGAAACGATAAAAAATGTGTAAGTAATCATGATTAATTTTTAGTTCATTTGAGTTAATTATGACAGTTGTTTTTAATTAGATTAAATATTTTACTCGTTTGACAGCTGTAATATATATGTATATAAGAGAGAGAGAGAGAGAGAGAGAGAGAGAGAGAGAGAGAGAGAGAGAGAGAGAGAGAGAGAGAGAGAGAGAGAGAGAGAGAGAGAGAGAGAGAGAGAGAGAGAGACAGAGAGAGAGAGAGAGAGCGCTTAAATGCAATATTGCCATCTAAAATTCAGTTTTAAACAGATCGGCTCATTACTAGGCAGTGAAACAAGACCATGACAATACCAAGGAAGTTTTAATACCGTGACGATTGTGACATCCCTAATCAGCAGTGACTCCCCCTCCTACGCCCCCCGAAATAATGTCATCTGGTGGATCAGATATAATAATAATAATACATTTTATTTATAATGGGTAATGGCCTAATATTTGCCTGCGGCCACAATTATTGGTGTTTTAAATTTTTAAGAATGTATTTTTGTTATGCATCGAAACAGCAGGCCATGTGGAAAAAGAATAAAAAGTCGATTCAGCCAGGATCCAGAAAGGAGATTTTCCTTTTTTTTTTTTAATTGCAATTGGAAACAGCTAACCAGGTTTCGCAATTTGAATGCTAAGGCAGAGAAAAATCAATAAATAAATATTGCAAAACTAACAATTTAATGTCATTTAATTGGACAAGACAAATGAAACTTTCGACGTTGCCTTGTTTGGCAGATCTTAATACAAATGAAATTTGATAAAATAAAAAATTGTCACAAGTGTCCTTAGTCCTTAGTGTCCTTGAAATTGTTTAGCTGTGAGCTAATATTCCACTGCTTTTTACTGATTACTGAGCTTTTGTCTTGGTATTATTGTTTTAGTACTGATATCAAGGGTACTTTATGCAAGTAAAGTATCAAAGTCATATTTTTGAAATTGTCACAAAACTAACTCCATATTGGCTAAAAAGTTTCATTACCCAGTACCAACCCGCCTTTGAAAACAGACATTTAGTGTAGTCTTACCTGCAAAGGCTTTACAAGTGTCAGGTGTAATTGTGATGTCGAGCAATGAGCCCAATGAAAGCGAATGTTCTGCTGATGGCCTTTTAGGAGGCGGAGGGAACGGCGATATCTCTGTCTCCTTTGTGAGCTGAGCAAGTGTGTCCCTTAAATGCCGACGCTTTCGGTTGCTCGTGGGGGTTGGGAGGGCGAGGAGGGATACAGCTTTCTTCATGGGTGGGCTGACATTCTGAAGAACCAGACAAAAAGTAAAATAATTAATTAAGGTCCATTGTAAAGAATAAGACACAAAGATGTTAATTTAAATTGAAAGGTGGTAGGGGAAGAGGTGGGGGAGGACTTTCCATTGTGACAAACAAGCAAGTAATGTTGCACATTTTAAAATATAGTTAGCACAGAAATTATGATTTTAGGGTGTGAAACATGTATGTCTAAAACCTCTCTCTGTCACTCAACAGAGGGATCTCCATCCATATTTTTTCCATTTCTGATTCGCTTATCCTCACAAGAGTCACGGGTGGTGCTGGAGCCTATCCCAGCTGTCTTCGAGCGGTAGGTGAGGGACATCCTGAACCGGTTGCCAGCCAATCGCAGGGAACACACAGACAAACAAACATCCACGCTCACACTCACACCTCTGGACAATTTAGAGTGTTCAATCAGCCTGCCATGCATGTTTATGGAATGTGGTAGAATACCGCAGTACCCAGAGAAAACCCACACAGGCCAGGGGAGAACATGAAACCTCCGTACAGAGAGGTCGGAGCTGGAATTGAACCCGGTACCTCTGCACTGTGAGGTCAACACGCTAACAACTGGACCACCGGGCCTCCCCAGAGGAATCTAACGCATGATAAACACGAATACTGCAGCACTCTTGAATACATCTAAATCAGGGGTGCCAGGGAGGACACTTGTCTTTTTACTCATTACTTTTTCAAATTGTGGCCATGTATATATTCTGCGTTTTGTCTCATCATCGTTTCATGTTGAAATGTGCACTATTTGTTGTCGTGCTGCACCATACTGTTCAGTGTATAGTGTTGGTGTTCTTGCACAAAGACAAAACACCTTTGAGGCCAGAGTAACGATGAGTCTTGAAGGCAACGGCTTGGTCTTTACTACTTACCGGTAATATAAAAAACGTATAAAAAAATAAATACATTTAAAAAAAGATCTCTTTGTCTCTGAAACTGTCGCTTCTATCATGGCTGACCTTATCTCTTTAATGTGCGGCTCACGCACACTTCACCACACATTCTTGCCAGTCATGTGACGCTCTAGCAAATAGCTCCAACAAATAAATATTTTAACATAGTGTATCATTGTTAATTTTAAACAAGTGAAATCTATGCATGAAATAATCATGACAATTATTCTTAACTAAATTTTGAAATATACATATACAATTTATCTACGTTGCATAATAGATGGCAAACCCTACAAATATTTAACAATATTAAATTGATTCCTATATATAGTTCGAGATTGTCACGCGACTGTCGCTGCAGTAATTATTACAGGTCATCTTAACATTATATTTTTTGACTACCATTGTTTTCATTGTATTTACTGCTCCTTGGCTACATCTTAATTTGATATTTCCTTCCACTGCTCTGCAGATGATAGTCAGATCTATGTCCGACAATTGAAAGAAAAAAAAAGTTCTGGTGTTTGGGCCCAGTGGCCGTTGAGCCAGGCTGCCTGGTGTCTTACCTAAAGCCAACAGTCTCAAACTTTGCCTTTAAATTAGACAGTGACTTGGGCAAATTAGTGCTGTTGTTAAATCCAGTTTGTATCATTTTCGGCAGCTGGCAAAGGTCAAGCCCCTGCTTTCGAGAGAATTTAGAAACTGTCATCCATGCCTTCATTACATCTCGGCTGGATTAGTGTAATGCACTTTTTTGGAGTCAGCAAGTCCTCCCTCAAGTGTATCCAGTTGGTCCAAAATGCTACAACTCGCCTCTAACTGGACCTCATAGGAGGGAGCACAAAACACAATTTCTGGCTTGGCTTCAAAGGCTGACTGTATGCTTAAGAGTTCATTAGCGCCCTAGCAGTCAACACTGCAGGACTCTATTCTTCTTCTTCATTTGATTATTATTATGTTATAATTATCCGGGCCGCGAGTATCAACCTCAATTAATTAAGAGCCTTGGATTGTACTTGGAGCAACCGTTTGTGCACATTTCTGTTCTGTTTTTTTTTTTAATAAAGGGATAAATTTGTACATTTTATTTAAAATCAGATGCAACAATGTATCAAGAAATATATAATGGGACAGATTAATCACATCCTGAAAAAAATCATTAGTGCAACCTAACAATAAATACGGCAAACTTACCTTTTTGTAGTGGTACATGGACTCTCCAGCTCGAGCATCCATTTGAATGCTTCCCCAAAACCACTATGAAGAAAAATTTGAATATGGTAAATAAAAAATTAATAAATAAAAAAAGCAGACAATATCACGGTTTGATTAGCGTAAATCAATGGGAATAGGAAAGCTACAAAACATTTCGTGTTAAATGCAGTGTTATGCAGCATTGTAGTGTACTTATTGATGCTACTCTGAGGTGACACTTGAGTACAGTGCATTAGATATGCAAAGTAGTATGATTCTTCTCTCCTCCCTGAGCCACCACCTTTAACCGCTTTTCCAATGTTCTTGTTGCAGTGGTTCCACAACAAAATGGCCTCGCTCTGCCCTGAACGGTCACTTTTCCATTACGCTTTTTCAGGGCCGTTCGGTTACAATTGAACTGCTTTTCAGAACCTCCTCCAAGGTGATTCTACAAAGTAAAATGCCGGCTGACTGCCCATGTTTACATGTAGTAATGCACTCTTATAAGAATGAGTCCAAATGACCAGAAGGAATGGAAATGCTCCATATAAACACCCCAGTCAGAATAAAATGGTCGAATATGAATGGAATTTCCTTCGGGCTCAGAGGGGTACTATATTCATTTTAGGGCTGCTCAATATATTGAATAAATATATTGGATGAATGGCCTCTCTAAAATATGCATATCACAATCATGGAATTGTATGATTTTATCTCGACCATTCATTCATTCATTCATCTTCCGAACCGCTTGATCCTCACTAGTGTTGCGGGGGGTGCTGGAGCCTATCCCAGCTGTCTCCGGGTAGTAGGCAGGGGACACCCTGAATCGGTTGCCAGCCAATCACAGGGCACACAGAGACGAACAACCATCCACGCTCACACTCACACCTAGGGACAATTTAGAGTGTTCAATCAGCCTGCCACGCATGTTTTTGGAATGTGGGAGGAAACCGGACCACCCGGAGAAAACCCACGCTGGCCCGGGGAGAACATGCAAACTCCACACAGGGAGGCCGGAGCTGGAATCGAACCCGGTACCTCTGCACTGTGAAGGCGACGTGCTAACCACTGGACTACCGGGCTGCCCTTATCTTGACCATTCAGATGCAAATTTAAATGTGCCACCCAAATCGTAGCCCGCCCTGACAGCACTAGGTAGCTCCTTCAGCCAGAGACTGTTACACCCACGCTGCAAGAAGGAGAGATAACGACGCTCGTTCTTACCGACTGCTGTCAGGCTGCTGAATAAAAATAATAACAATAATAATAACAATAATAATTTCAAGAACAATTGTAAATAGCACTGTGATTTATCCATTTTGTATTCATATTGCACTTAATTGAACGGTGTTTGTTTTTTCTTCTTTCTTCCCACATTCTTGTTGCTGTAGGCTGTAAATTTCCCGAGTGTGGGTCAAATAAAGGATATCTTAATATTTAATTAGCTGAAAACAGACGGAGCTTGCTATTTAGTGGCATTAAAAATGTATTCATTTCATTGCATCATAATGTAATTTCTTTTGGTACATATTAAATATCGTAATAATATCAATATCGCAACAGACAAAATTTATATTTCATATCGCATGTTTCTCCAATATTGTGCAACTCTAATGCCTTTTATCAATCCGAATGATCGCCATGTAAAAGGTTCAATCAAAATACCTAAGCTGCTTCCGGTTTGTGCATGCTCTGTCTGGATGTTCCTCTACAACAAAGGTGTCAAAGTGAAGGCCAGGGGTTCAAATTGAGCCCGCTACATCATTTTATGTGGACAGCAAAGGTGTCTTGAAAGGCGCTTATAGATAAAATGTATTATTATTATTATTATAAATCATACGTGTCAACTTTCATGACCCTTGCTTAAATCTGTACCGAAATCTCAAATTTTCATGTGTAATAAATAACGGTGACATTTTGTAATACCGTATTTTCACGACCATTCGGCGCACCGTATTGTTGGGCGCAGTCTCAGTAAGGGGTGCCATTTCTGTATTTGACACATACACAAAACGCACTGTATTATTGGGTGCAGCAATGCATGGTAAAACATACGCCAGCTTAAACATACGGCATGCATGCACGCACGCTAAAAACACGTTTTTAAAAAGGCAACAGAAGCAAAACTGAGTTCAGTTGCACTTTATTTCGCCATTTTACAATGTACTCACGCGACTGGTACCTGCTAGGGGTGCGCCTTTAGCGTCCTCTTACACGCCCACCCTTCACTCATTGGCAGACTTCCGCAAGCCTGTCGTCACTCACGCCCGCCTTTTCTCTGTATAAACAGCGTGTCGGCCAGAGGTGCTCTCAGTCAGGCTTTGGAACCCGGCGCATACACTAGACCAGGGGTGCCCATTAGGTAGATCCTGATCTACCGGTAGATCTAAGACAGGTCCCAAGTAGATCCGAGGAGTGTCAAGAAGAAAAAAAACAAACAACCATTTGTGTGTCTTTGTACATGTTAGTAATATATTTTTTGTGTTAATATACACTGCACACTAATCAGTCTCATATTCACTAAAAAAAAATATTAAAAAAATAAAATTAAGCAGGGAAATCTTAAATTTGTGTGTGTGTGTGTGTGTGTGTGTGGCGCCTTAATGGCGCCTTAATGCGGCCCGGTAGTCCAGTGGTTAGCACGTCGGCTTCACAGTGCAGAGGTACCGGGTTCGATTCCAGCTCCGGCCTCCCTGTGTGGAGTTTGCATGTTCTCCCCGGGCCTGCGTGGGTTTTTTCCGGGTGCTCCGGTTTCCTCCCACATTCCAAAAACATGCATGGTAGGCTGATTGGACGCTCTAAATTGTCCCTAGGTGTGAATGTGAGCGTGGAGGGTTGTTCGTCTATGTGTGCCCTGCGATTGGCTGGCAACTGATCCAGGGTGTCCCCCGCCTACTGCCCGAAGACGGCTGGGATAGGCTCCAGCACCCCCGCGACCCTAGTGAGGATCAAGCGGTTCGGAAAATGGATGGATGGATGGCGCCTTAATAGTCGTGAAAATACGGTAACTTTGTGACCCGGTTCACACTCACTTGAACAATAATTGAACAAATACTTGACTGATTTCAAAACTAATGAGCCATAATTTTTTTGAGTAAAATTAATCATACGATGTGATGATTAGACATTTATTTGGTTTCACTGTTGTACCGTCCCTCTGAAGGAAAACGTAACTCCAGAGTGGCCCGCGACAAAAATTAGTTTGACACCCCTGCTCTATGACGTGAGAAATAGTTTTAAAGTACCTGCAACTTTTCTTTAGCAAGATGCTGCTTTAAGAAAAGTGTCAAAACTATCACAATGAATCTGCTAAATAGACAAATGAACTCCATCTTGATAGATCACATGATGTTCACATCGACCTCCATGTGTCACCTGGCTGTAACACAGCTGTTATGATTAGCGTGGTGGGGCATGATCAAAATAAATCATGCCACATTGAAACAGGTGACCAGAAATCTTCAGAGCCATCCACCGGCTTTTGGCAAGTTATAGAAAATACAGTACATATTGTACTCATAACTGTGTTTCACAATAATACTTTATATTTAATTATATTTACAAATTCATTCATTTTAAGTAGCTTAGCATGTCACTCGCGAAACATTTCACCTCAAGCTTGAATAATTCATCCTTCTTGCCTTCTGCCACCAGGTTCCATTCATCTGAAAGGAGACCAAGCTCTCATTTGTTTGTCTGCCTCTCCAAATCACCAGCATGCCGTCCTCACTATCCAGCGTCCAAAGCACTACACTGGGAGCCTAAACCCGCCACCTATGAGGCAAGGGCCAGGACCGGTGGGCCAGCAGAACACCCACGCTCCTAAATGCGGCGGAGACCTCTCTTTTCAATGATGAATAGACATCGTGAGCGGTGTGAGCGCTTGTTAATTTTTTTACGCCAAGCTTCACCGTGTAATTAATATGAAATTGTAAATACGGTCAAGTATTTTTGTAAAACACAATTATGTGTCCACTATATACTGCATTATTGCCTTGATTATTGTTAAATTGCTCCATGTACAGCACTTTGTATGCAGCGATGGCTGTTTGAAAGTGCTCTATAAATACTGTTGACTTGACTTGTTGACTTGATAGTTGCCGGCTACGCAGCTGTGTCTGCTTGCGTAAACGGATTTTTTTTTTTTTGTCTGTGTGAAAGCTTCTGGCCAAGCGAGGCCGGTATGGTATGGTGCGGGGCCGTTCTGTAACTCGTAATGGAAAAGCGGCGTAATTGTAGTGCAGTGAAACTCCTCTAGAACGAAACCTACATGGGCGAAAATATGTGAAAAAATCTTCATGCATTAACACCATTCACATTCTACTGCCCCCCAGACGAAAAAAAAAACCATGTTGCGTTATACGAAATCATTTTTTCTGCTCCAGCCTCGCGAAGACATTCACTACAACGAAGTCTCATCCAATAGCGACCTCGACTGCTTCGTTCCGAAACGGCAACAGCAACCACCACACTGGTTTACATAGTGAAGGATGTTTATTTCGGTCACAGCTACGAGTTTCCTGAACGCAACATACTCATAGCTGCTCTGCCACTGGCTTACCGAGCATCATCCTGGCCTCAGGTTGGTCAAGACGGACCTCACTGTCTATGTGTGTAGATACTGAAGCTCGAAGATAGTGGAATGCATCCGATTAGCTGCTCAGAGTAAATTGAGTGTGGCTCGACGGACATTCAAATAAACGAACATTTCCTCGTATTACAAGTCAAGCATTTTCCACGAAAATGCTTTACTTGTTATCATGCTAAAAACTTTACGCTAACTGGAGCACTAATGAGAGAGAAGCGCTCCAGTTAGCATAAGTCGAGAGCCTTCTTGCTTGGCTCTCGACGAAGGCGGACGCTTTTGCTTTCTGCGCTGCCCCCCACCCCCACCCTTCCCTGCTCGCCACTCAGTCCTTGTGCTGTCTTTTGTCTGACTTTTCCTAGCCTCCTGTCGTATTTTCATCCTAAAAACAAAAATGGAATTGGTTGGCTGGTCTCTCAATGCCATGGACAACATTTTCTCGATGAGAAGAGCAGGCAGTGGGGAGCCTACTTGCCCCTCGGGGACTTTTGCTGCTGGGTACACCCTAGATCCTTGGAGGAAGCGGAGAATGGTGTGCCTGTCAACACTGTCCGTTGAGGATTTGGACGACATCTACATTTTCGGCCTTCCGATAACAGGTATGCTGCTGTTTGGTGTGAGCAGTTTCCTGATCTATCGAAAATTCAACCGAGCGGCTCTATTGGACGAGGCTGACGGTCTAAGGATGGCATAACGCAGATGTCCAACACTCAGACTCAGACTGTGCTCAACCACAAACTGTTGCGAGTTTGGAGCGTCACAGCAGGATGGTCAACAACTTGGAGAAAACTGGAATCCGTGTTCAATTACTGACTGAAATCATGGATTTGGCTGATCGACACCACTAAAGAGACATAAGCCACGGACTCAAGGCTGTCTTAAATTCTTGGGCAGCCTGCTACCAAAACAACATCTGCTATCTCGACCTTCCCCTGATGAAAATATGCACGGAAGCTAGTCCCCCACCATTACCCCCTCCCTCATACATTCCCTTGATTCACCACCTTCATTGTTTATGTCTTGTGACCTGTTGTCACTGTCATATGCTTATGCAGGAGTTTTTTTGCCTCACTCAAATTATCCTCAAAATGAGGGTAGTTCGAGCGTGGGTTTTTTTCTCCCTCTCTCCCTCCCCTGTGGTTTCTTTCTGACCTTCGGGTTGAGTGAACGCTAGCGCGTTTTGGCTGCCGCTGCTCAACCCGTATTGTTTTGTGTTTTTTGTTATTGTAAAGTGTCCTTGGGTGTCTTGAAAGGCGCTTATAAATAAAATGTATTATTTTTATTATTATAAGGTTTTTAGCCTTTGAGAGCTAACTATGGCTATCGAGGACTACGAAGCGTCCTGTGGCTGGCGTCATAGTATGACATCAGCTGAGCAACGCTGTCTTGGGTGGCGATTGAGGGTCGGTCGAGTTAGAGACATTGAGATGGTGGAAAGAAAAGCCACCAGGTACAGGAAGTATTTGTTATTGTTAGATTCAGACGAGCATGGACGTTGCATTGCTAAAATGGCTAAAAAACGGACCTTTGGATTTCAAGCAGCTAAGACAAGAAGAGCTCTGATGCTGGAAGAGGGGGTAAAAGTGATCAAAATGAAAGACGGAGGAAGCAAAATAAAAGACATTATCCAAGAAATTGATGTAAGTGGAAGTGAATGCTGATCGTAAATTTCGCAATTTCTTTCCCTTTTTTTCTTTCTACACTGACATTATAAAGTGTGTGCTTAATAAGTGTGTGCTCATACTTGTGCACTTTAGGAATAAAAATAAAGAGTACACATACGATTGTGTGTGTGTGTGTGTGTGTGTGTGTGTGTGTGTGTGTGTGTGTGTGTGTGTGTGTGTGTGTGAGTGTGTTTGTGTGTGTTTACATCTGAGATCAAATTTGCTCCAGTGAAAAACCCCCTGTTGTGAAAGATTTCTTGCTGCAAACATGATTTTGTTGTAGAGGAGTTTCACTGAAGAGGAATGTGTGTGTCCCAATGATCCAAGAAATTTGTCTGGTGCTTTACGTCACTTGGTTGGGTCACCAGGGCTAACAGGTCCAAGACAAGGCACCAAACATAGCATGGCTCAAATCAACTCTATGTGTTTTCTCTCTTCAAGACGCAGGTCACTGGGGCCCCTCTCTGGAGCCAGGGCTTGAGGTGGGACTTGATAATGAGGACCAGTACCCATTGGAACCAGACGTGCACAGCCTAAACAGGCAATGTGGTTCTCCCTTCCCGTGGGCTCGCCATCTGTAGGAGGAGCTAATCGTTGGTGAGCTGATCACAAACTACAAAAGCTGCCTATTAGGATGTGTGCGGCATGTCACCTCTCTGGCAGGGAAAAAGCCTGAACTGTTGAGTCGTGTTAGAGTTGACCTCGGTGAGACACTGAACAGGCGTTGGATTACTTGCACTGCCCTGGCGGGGTGCCTAGAAATTGGGGTTCAGCTCAATGCATGAGAGGTGGCTCCCTCTGTTTTCAGGTAGACTGCTTTTGAATATGCACCAAACAGCAGCTAAGAGTAGTCATTCCTTTTGGAATACTTGGACAGGTTGCTCGAGAGCTGAGGACTCCCTTGTTTTGCTGCAGGACTTTAATGCTCACGTGGGCAATGACACTTGAAAAGGCGTTACCAGGAGGAACGGATGCTTTGACCCAAAACAGAGCGGAGTTCTGTTATTGGACAATGGTGTTCAAAACTGTTTGTCCACGATAAACACCATTTTCAGAAAATATGGAGTGCAAACATCCACTCTGCACCAGGGCGCTTTGTGGCCATGTCATCAGATGTGAATTTCAGTTGACTCAATCAAGCCGTGATTTTCACCTCTCACTGGAGTAGTTTGCAGCCGAGGATAATGTTGGTTGAGAATCAGCTATTCCAAACTTGAGACAATGGTCCTTCAGTCACAAACATGTAGCGTACCCATCTCTGGTTCAGGGATGGCAACCTGCCCCAAGTAAAGGACATTGCGTATCTTGGAGTTCAATTCACAAGTGAGTGAAGAATTGAGCTGGAGATTGACAGGCAGATTGGTGCAGCTTCTGCAGTAATGCACACAGTTAGTATCTTAGCCGGCAGAAGCCGTCACCTCCCATGTTTACCTGCATTGTAGCTGGCCGGAACATGCGCAGGGAAGTGCTACCTGAGCTGTGCAATAATGTGGGACTGTGATCAATGAACTGCGCAAGATTGCTGCGATAATAAAGACAGGCATCCCAAACCATCGGGTTGGGACCGTTATTATCGAAGGATTAGTTTATGTTTTTAACCTAGATATTATTTGTGAAGCACCGTCCACCCCTGCCCAAATACCAAATGGCCAAAATATGAAACATCTACCTCTTGTTTGACAACAAAGACGTTCTTCAAGGAACAATATGGCAGCTCCTTCATTGAATTCTCCTCCACCACCAGGTGTGTACATTGTTCACTTCCAACATCCAGATATTTGCCACCTGCATGCAGAGAACAAAGAACATTATACCAGATATATTACTTCTACAACTGTTTTTGCATAACTTGCATACTGTAATTTACTCAAAGCTCATCTAGTTAGTTATTTTAAGTTACACAGTTGCACTTTAGAAATGATGGTTTGACTTCCAAAGGGAGATATTCATTTAACATTATAGTGAGGGGGCGGCCTGGCGGTCCAGTGGTTAGCACGTCAACCTCACAGTTTGATCTCGGCTGCGGCCTTCCTGTGTAGGAGTTTGCATGTTCTCCCTGGACCTGCCTGGGTTTTCTTCGGCAGGCCTGAGGATTTTCACGCTAACAATCGTTACCGGTAGCGTGTCTTTTCCGTGGGATCATTTTTACAGTACCGAAAAAAAAAGTCCCATAAAAACCACTGCACACTAGTTGACTGAACGTGATTGAATCTCTCCTGTGTGATCAATGCGAATTCAACGTGCCTTGTACGTGTGTTTGTGGTGTGGTGTGAGTGTTTTTCTTCAATTTGACTTTCGTTTTGTTAAGTGGTGGGGGGTGGGGCAGGAAACTTTATGTGAGCAAGCGGGTTGCTATTTTAGTCCATGAGCTGAGAAAGCGCACCGATGATGGATTGAGATGGTGGCGAAAAAAAAACACCTAAAGGTGTTTTACTTATGACGTTTAAGAAATGGGAATGCCAGTCGGATTTTTCATACGAATCATCCGAATAAAGGCGTATCACTCAATCACGTGTGCTGTATGCACAAAACATGAAAGAAAGATTCGACGGGAGGCACGATTCCAAGGTAAGTATTGAAGTTGGTCATTAGATCTCAAGGCTCATGAAAAATATTGTGAAAAAGTCTTAGTTATTCTATATTTACTAGTTGTAGACATGGTAACATTATGAATAAAACATTCGTCACAAGGTCTAGTAATAACCGTCGGTCAGGTCTAATGATGATGTCTGGTAGATTCTTTGGTCAAATTAATAATAATAATAATACATTTTATTTATAAGCGCCTTTCAAGACACCCAAGGACACTTTACAATAACCAAAAACACAAAACAATACGTGTTGATAATTGATAGTCGATTACACAGTGCATCGTCTTGGGGTTGCAGAGAGGACATCAAGCCATGTCAATACGATATGACTTTATAGAGTAATACGGTCTCTTTTTTTTAAAGATTCATCGCATTCATCGAGTTTTTATGCTTCGGATTACGACCGAAAATCGGTTCTCGACCAAACTGAGCGCACTTGAATGCGCCACTTGACTCCTCTCGGCTTCCTTACACGAGGAAGTGATGCTTCCTCGGGTAGACAAGGAAGTGATGCTTCCTCGTGCATTTCATTGTGAGCAGATGTGTTGTTGTTTTTTAAAGAGTGTGGTTTCGGTTTTCGAACAAATCCGTTTTCGAACAGCCTTCTGGAACGGATTATGGTCGAAAACCGAGATATAACTGTACCCCTGCTCTAAATTGTCCCTAGATGTGAGTGCGGTTGGTTGCTCGTCTCTGTGTGCCCTGTGATTGGCTGGCAACCGGTTAAGGGTGTTCAAACCCCCCACCTACTGCCCGAAGAAGGCTGAGATAGGCTCCAGCACCCATGGCGACCCTCGCGAGGATAAAGCAAATCGGAAAATGGTTGGATGGATTACAGGTGAGGAACCTCGGATTACAAATAATGTGATACATAAACAAAAAATTGCAGCTGCCTTGGCATGGATGCCAAATGCGGACATTATTTTTATTTCTTTTTTCTACTGATAATTGTGATCGTTGAAGGGTGGGGAAAAGGTTAGCACATCTGCCTCACAGTGCAGAGGTCCGCGGCTCAATTTCATGCTTCGGCCTTCCTGTTTGGATTTTGCATGTACTCCCCATGCATGGGTTTCTCTGGGTACTCCAGTTAAGAGCTAAGATCGGTCCTGAAAAATGTAGCCCGACCCGACCCGGACCAAGGCATATTTAAGCCCGACCCGGCCCGAGGCCGATCACTTAACTTGAGTTGCAGGCCCAAGCCCGAAGCAAACACGCGATTTCATATTTTATTTGTGAAGACTGGGGAGGAGGAGGGGTGATTTCTGATAACAGAGCCTGTCTTTTGTAACGAAATCCAAGTTAAACAAGACTGTATAAAAATGTACATCTTTAATATTTCTGTTTCTGAAGAGGTTACATTAACCGACAATTTAGCATCATTGACTGATTTTTTTTAAGGGTGGACGGGGAAAATGTAAGGCTGTCCATCATTTTCACGGGTTGAAAAAGCCGTAAACCACATCAGCACTACGTCCTGAAGAATCTAGCGCGGCACTTTAAGAAAGAGAAGAGACAAAGACAAACAATGATGGGTGGATACTCGACAGAGACAGGAAGGAATTATTTTTATTGTCATTGCAAGAGTTTAGTACGGTATGTGTTGTGATGAGACAACTTCTGTTTTTTTGCGAACCAAGGTCTCTCGTGGCCATAACTATTCACGGCTTCGAAACAAAAAAAAATTCAGCGAGAGAGAAGCCCGACCTGACCCGAAGCAATGATTAACATTTTAGGCATTTTAGCCCGACCCGACCCTCGGGCTCAGGCGGACCGATCTTACCTCTACTCCAGTTTACTTCACATTCCAAGACCATGCAAGGCAGATCGGTAGAACACTTTAAATTGTCCCTAGGTGTGACTGTGAGCCTGTATGGTTATTTGTCTCTGTGTGGCCTGCGATTGGATTAGATTGGATTGGATTGGATACAACTTGTCAAATTGTATGATGAAATTTCTTCACTCTCAAGACAACATAAAACAAGAGGCTGGCAACCAGTTCAGGGTATTCCCTGCCTACTGCCCAAAGACTGGCGGGATAGGTTCCAGCATGCCCGCGTCTCTGAGGTAAGTAGCTTGGATAATTAATAATTCAATATAATTCTGATAAAACCAAAAAATGTACAAGTCAAGAAGCAATCAATGTGTCCAATCGTGATCACATGGTAATCGTGATCACCATGTGGAAATGATACGAAGTCTAACATCTGTATGATTGTCACTTTAATATTAATAAAAATAATAGTTATGACAGGATAATTAAAATAAAGTTGTATAGGACTTCACTCAAAGGCACTTCACATAAGTGCAAAAGGAAAAGACAAGTACATTTTGAAACTTGGTAAATGCGGTGGCAAAAAAGTCTTGAACCCTCCACTGAAGCAATGAAGAGAGGAAAAAGGAGTCAACATTGGAGGGGGACAGCCAGATCGCTGACTCGAGAAAAAGGTAGTGGCTCTCATAAGAGGTGAAAGACTGCTCATTTAATATTGCACCTTATACCACAGGAAATAGCTCTTGATGTGTAAAGGTGTCACTTTTCTATTATCATGTCTATTGTCGTTAGTCATCTGCAGTAAACTGCGTGTAATAAGGACAACAAAGGAAGTTTGAGTTGATGGACCAAAAGTTGTCACTTGTCAATCTTATGCCACACAGCTGCCAACAGGTCCATCCATTTTCTAACCCCCCTTCCACACAAGGGTCACTGGTCATGGTGGAGACTATCCCAGCTGTCTTCGGGCAGTAGGCGGACGACACCCTGAACTGTTCGCCAGTCATGGGAGGGCACACGTAGACAAACAACCATCCTTACTCAAAATCACATCTAGGACCAATTTGGAGTGCTCCATTAACGTGCCATGTATGTTTTTGGTATGTGGCAGGAAACTGGCATACCCGGAGAAGAATATGAAAACGCCACAACAGAAAGCCGGAGCCTGAATCGAACCGTGCACCTCTGCATTGTGAGGCGGACGTGGTAACCAGTCCGACCTACACCGTGACACTCTTGAATTTAACAGTCAATGAAAATTAACTAACAGGGTAAGTGAATGTAAATAACAACAAATAGTACTACTTTGCAAATGAATAAAAGAACAACAACAACAAAAACGTTATTATTAACTATTCCTCCCCCAGCCCAACATAAAAAGTCTCTCAATGCATGCTGTCTACTAAGTATAGTCATTTGCATTTGGGCCTCATCACACACAAAAAAAATAATAATAAAAAAGCTGAATTACAGATTTTGAACGTTTTCCGCAAAGTAAACGGCGGACACCGTCCCTAAGACCTTAGCTAGGCTGCTTTTGTCACCAGCAGCCAGGTAGTCAGCAGGTCAATGCAAAATTCTGCAGCAGCAAGTTTAGCAAAAAGTTTCAGGTGGAAACAACTGTCTGTAGAACACTTGCGCTACTAAGTCAGTACTGTACAGTAATCCCTCGTTTATCATGGTTAATGGGGACCAAAACCACCCACAATAAACGAAAATCCGCGAAGTAGCGACCAATAAACATACACAGGTAAAAAAAAAAAAAGAATAATATATATATATTTTTTTTAAGTCCGCAAAACAACAGCGAGTCACATAGAGCAACATATACAATACTGGGTACTAACCAATTAATTTAAGGGGTACTAACCAATACCAATACAAAAAAATCCAAAACAAGAACAAACATCAAGCGAATGAGTGTATCAGTAATAGGTCTCAATCTGTAGAATAATTTGGAAACGCACCTGAAAATGAGTATCGCTTGTCGAGTTCAAAAACAAATTCAAAAGATTAGTACAAAAAAATTACCGTATTTTCACGACTATAAGGTTAAAAGTCTTAAATTTTCTCCAAAATGGACAGGACGCCTTATGGTGCGGAGCGTCCTTTATATGCGCTGAGTTGCAAAATCTGACTGACAGCCGACACGCTGTTTATATAGAGAAAAGGCGGAAGTGACTGTGGCCAGGCATGCGGGAAAGAAGTCGGCCAATCAGGGAAGGGTGGGCGTGTATATATACATATATGGAGAGGGAGAGAGAGAGAGAGAGAGAGGGAGAGAGAGGACAGGCAAGCTAGTCCGCCAATGGTGAAGGGTGGGCGTGTAAGTGGACGCTAAAGGGACGCCTCAAGCCAGTACCAACACTTGTATAGAGTGTGGCAATGTGCATTGTTGCAAAACAACTCCGGTTTTGGTTTCTAAGAACCCCTGAAAATAAATTCGACAAAAAGACACGCCTACGAAGCTCAGTTCAAACTTAAAGCCACCGGTTATGCTTTTGGCATGCATGCCCATCTCACAGCAGCGGTGAAAAAACAAGTCAAGCAAATGAACTGAGCTTGCCGTTATTCCCGGAGGCTTGACTAAAGAACTCCAACCGCTGGACATTGGCATCAACCGGGCGTTCAAAGTAAAGTTGCGAACGGCATGGGAACAATGGATGATCGGTGGCAAACACAACTTTACAAAGAGTGAGAGGCAGCGCTTGGCGAGTTACGCCACAATACGCAACAACGAGAGGGAACGCGCCGTTTTTGATGGATTACGGTACTTGCACAATTGTTCAATTCTTTCTACACACACGCGCTGCCACCATGTTTCGCTCTGTTCTTTACTTTCAAATGTGGGAAAGCTTCACACGAGAGAAATGTTGACTTTGCTGTTGCTACTCCTTCTTTCCGCTCGGCAATGCGTAGCAACTCACACTAGCATGTGATGCATTCAATGACAACTGAGATGTGCAGTCCTCTGCTTCTGATACAGAGGATGAGGACTTTGATGGATTTCTGGGTGATGATTGTTCGAAAAACGTGAGAACATTGTTTGATGGCTAAATAAAAAACACCCGAACTCAGTTCTGCTTTCGTTGCCTTTTTAAAAATGTGTTTTTATCTTATCTGTATGTCTTGGCATGCTACCGTATGGTTCAAGCTAACGTGTTAGAGTGCGCGCATGCATGCCGTATGTTTAAGCTGGCGTATGTTTTACCACTGTAAAACTGCGGCCATTAGCACGGTGCGTCCTGTGTATGTGTAAAATACAGAAATGTCACCCATTAATGAGACTGCGGCCATTAGTACGGTGCGTCGAATAGTCGTGAAAATACGGTACACAAATCAGAGTTAAGCTGATCAATTTGATATATCTATAACATATAGTAATACATCAGAATTGCATTGATCAACATGTTAAATGTATTAATGAAATACAATACAATACACGCTGATTTATATAGCGCTTTCACAACGTAGTATTTATTATGAATATGAGAAAATTGATTAAAAAAATATGTAAGAGAGAGTGTGTATATACAAACCGAGAGTTGTATAGATAGTACAGTACACATAAGGATTAAAAGCTTTGATGATATGTTGATTTTTCCTTTATTTTTGTATTGAAAAAGGATCAACTCGTATGTTGCTACATAACAAGGGGGTAGGACCAGATAAATTTCTTACTCCTTCCTACTCCTTTGAACATAGAATTGTGATGATTGTTTTTTTCTTTCCTTTTTACAATTTTTGCTTGCCCTCATTTTTGTCAGTTTGTTGTTGCATTGTGTTTTTTATGTTCAATAAATAAACAAACAATATCTAAAATCTGTGATGCACTGAAGCCGCGATTAACGAAACGCGAAATAGCGAGGGCTCACTGTAATCATAGCATCGCATGGCGTCGGATACACTTCACTTCTTTCAAAGTATCATTCTCACAAAGGGCTTAAAAGGAGAAATGAACAGATGGAAGGAAGGAGAAGCCTTGCTAATTGCTAAGTGAACGTAATGCTGTCATGATAGACCGGAATTAAGTGCTTGGGTGACTGAGTGCACATCACAAATGTCTTGCAGAAACCACATTAAAGGGGAGCGTATCTAACTTTGAACAGGAAATAGCAGGCAGTTAAATAGGTGTCTGGAGAGAAAATGTTAGCAGAGAGGACTGGCCTAGAAGATGTAAATTATATTCATTTTGAGGATTAGTAATTTGGAAAATGGATGCAAAATTGCAAAACAAAATTGTTTGTCATTAAAGCAGAGTTTCACGACAAAAATTCAATGCAATTATTTTTCATTTTTGCTGACTTTGCTAATTTTGGCTATATGTAACTTCCACAATACCCCCTCCCCCAGGCCCCAAAAAACAATGTTTTTCTTTGAAAAAATGCATAGTTTTCACTGATCATATGCTAAAATCGTTAACGTATCATGATCAAGATATCTGGAAAAGATAGCATTACAGTGATCCCTCGCTACTTCGCGGTTCGTTTATCGCGGGTTCAGTACATCGCAGATTTTTTCAAACATTAAAAAAAGGGCTGGGGTTTTTTTGGTTACATATACATGGAGTACAGTACTGTATATGTTGCTCTATGTGACTCGCTGTTTTTTGCAGCTTCCCGCGGACCATTTGAGGACTTTAATTTAAAAAAACAAAAGTTTTTTTTACCTGTTTATGTTAATTGGACGCTACTTCACGGATTTTCGTTTATTGCGGGTGGTTTTGGTCCCCATTAACCGTGATAAACGAGGGATTACTGTATATTAAATTGTAGCCATATCACACAGCCCTAATTTCATCATATGAGTATGTACTCATTCATTCATAGGATGGAATGGATTAAATCTGTTTCATTCATATTAAACGGAAACATTACTTCAGTTGATAAATATTTGAACGAATCCAGTTTATGACTTGAGGTTCCACTCTACCTATTTCTGTTAACACTGACAATTTAGATACTCTTATCCAACTGAAAGGCAGCCAAAATTATATTTCATTATGCACTTTAAGTTTTTGATGTCAGATCAAATAGCCTCCAAAACACAAGCAATGGCATTGTCCAAAATCAAATTGCTTTTAATCAACTAATGAAAAAACTTGTTAATGTTCAAAAATTGACTTGGGGAAAAAAAATTAAATTAATTTTCAGCCAAAATCACTGACCATGTTTCACAGTCCTCTCTTCCATATTGGTTCTCTCCTCATCTGAAAACCCCCAAAAACTGATGATGCAGTCTTGGAATGGAGGAACTTTAAATTCTGTTCGAAAATCTTCCTCTCCTGCATGGAATGACCTGAAAAGGAAGAGAACAGGCTGATTGTCAAAAATGCGATGTTTCCTAAATAGTAGATTTGTTTTTTAAAATTGAAACCTAAAACACAGTTTTCATAACTTTATTAAAATCTGTACTTAACAACCGCAAAATATGGCAAACTGACATAGGGTACCATATTAAATTTTCAAATGTTCAGGTCTTTGCAAGCACATTTTAAAACTGAAAAGTTTACATTTTGAGTGGGAGATGTTGGGGAGGGTAATTGCTTTGTATTCAGCCGTTTTTTTCTGTTTTCTTTTGATTGCAAACATTCCACCATAAAAATATTCAGCTCATTCACTAGGGCCCAAAGAGAACATTAAATGACTCAGAAGTGCCCCAAAATGAGCAGGATGGTGAGCAGACGTCACGAGGCCTATGAGGGAAAAACGTCCCCCTCAAATTTATGATGAATTTATGAGCCCGGACACCCTGCGGAGAAAACTCATTTCGGACTCTTGTATCCGGGATCTCATTCTTTCGGTCACGACCCATTGCTCGTTGGGGTGTAGATCGACCGGTAAATTGAGAAACTCGCCCTTTCGCTCAGCTCCTTCTTTACCACGACAGACCGATACAACGTCTGCATCACAGCAGACGCTGTACCGATCCGCCTGTCGATCTCTCGCTCCCTCCTGCCCTCACTCGTAAACAAGACCCCAAGATACTTAAACTCCTCCATTTAAGGAAAGATCACCTCCCCGACCCAGAGAGGGCACTCCACCCTTTTCCGACTGAGGACCATGGTTTCAGATTTGGAGGTGCTGATCCTCATCCCAACCGCTTCACACTCGGCTGCGAAACGCTCCAGAGAGAGTTGGAGAGCCAACAGAACCACATCATCTGCAAAAAGCAGAGATGCAATACTGAGGTCACCAAAACGGACCCCCTCAACGCGTTGGCTGCGCCGAGAAATTCTGTTCATAAAGGTGATGAACAGAATCGGCGACAAAGAGCAGCTTTGGCGGAGTCCAACCCTCACTGGAAACAATTCCGACTTATTGCTGGCAATGCGAACCAAACTCTGACATTGGCAGTATAGGGACCGAACAGCCTGTATCAGGGGGCTCGGTACCCCATACTCCCGAAGCACCCCTCACAGAACTCCCCGAGGGACACGGTCAAATGCCTTCTCCAAGTCCACAAAA
Organism: Hippocampus zosterae; assembly: GCF_025434085.1. NCBI lineage: Eukaryota > Metazoa > Chordata > Actinopteri > Syngnathiformes > Syngnathidae > Hippocampus > Hippocampus zosterae. The sequence goes on from NC_067458.1 coordinate 3,014,253, forward strand.
CACATGTAGACTGGTTGGGCAAGTTCCCACGTACCCTCGAGGACCCTGCTAAGGGTGTAGAGCTGGTCCATAGTTCAACGGCCAGGATGAAAACCACACTGCTCCTCCTCAATCTGAGGCTCGACTTCCTGACGTACCCTCCTCTCCAGCACCCCTGAATCGACCTTACCAGGGAGGCTGAGGAGTGTGATCCATCTGTAGTTGGAAAACACCCTGCGGTCCCCCTTTTTATAAAGAGGGACCACCACCCCGGTCTGCCAGTCCAGAGGCACTCTCCCCGCTGACCACGCTATACTGCAGAGGAGTGTCAACCAGGACAGCCCCACAGCATCCAGAGCCTTGAGGAACTGCGGGCGAATCTCATCCACCCCTCAGGCCTTGCCACCGAGGAGCTTTTTAACCACATCGGTGACTTCAACCACAGAGATAGGAGAGCCTACCTCAGGATCCTCAGACTCTGCTTCCTCCGAAGAAGGCGTGTTGGTGGAGTTGAGGAGGTCTTCGAAGTACTATGCCACCGGTTCACAAGGTCCCGAGTCAAAGTCAGCAGCGGCCCATCCCCACTGTACACAGTGTTAGTGGTGCACTGCTTCCCCCTCCTGAGACGTCATATGGTGGACCAGAATTTCCTTGAAGCCGTCCGGAAGTCGGCTTCCATGGCCTCACCAAACTCTTCCCACGCCTGGGTTTTTGCCTCGGTGACCACCGAAGCTGCGTTCCGCTTAGCCAGTCGATACCCGTCAGCTGCCTCTGGAGTCCCAGAGGCCATAAAGGCCCGATAGGACTCCTTCTTCAGCTTGACGACATCCCTTACTGCTGGTGTTCACCAGCGAGTACGGGGTTTGCCGCCACGACAGGCACCAACCACCTTACGGCCACAACTCAGATTGGCCGCCTCAACAATAGCGGCGCGGAACATGGTCCATTCGGACTCAATGTCCCCCGCCTCTCCCGGGACATGGGAAAAGCTCTGCCGGAGGTGGGAGTTGAAACTCTTTCTGACAGGGGATTCCGCAAGACGCTCCCAACAAACCCTCACAATATGTATATATTTATAAATATATCATATATATTTGGGTCTGCCAGGACGGACCGGCATCTTCCCCCACCATCGGAGCCTACTCACCACCAGGTGGTGATCAGTTGACAGCTCCACCCCTCTCTTCACCTGAGTGTCCAAAACATGCGGTCGCAGATCCGATGATACAACGGAACATATCTTCCGGCCTACACTTTTGTCAATTAGGTGTAATATGGAGAACATACAGGTTCTTCTAAAAAAATTAGCATATTGTGATAAAGTTCGTTATTTTCTGTAATGTAGTGATAAACATTATTCATTCATTCATTCATCTTCCGAAACGCTTTATCCTCACTAGGGTCACGGGGGTGCTGGAGCCTATCCCAGCCGTCTTCGGGCAGCAGGCGGGGGACACCCTGAATCGGTTGCCAGCCAATCGCAGGACACACAGAGACGAACAACCATGCATGCCCACACTCACACCTAGGGATAATTTAGAGTGTTCAATCAGCCTGCAATGCACGCTTTTGGAAAGTGGGAGGAAACCGGAGTACCCGGAGAAAACCCCCGCAGGCCCGGGGAGAACATGCAAACTCCACACAGGGAGTACCTCAGCACTGTGAAGTCGACATGTACCTCAGCACTGTGAAGTCGACATGCTAACCACTGGACTACCGGGCCGCCTGATAAACATTAGACGTTCATGTATTTTAATCTCACACAACGGAAGCAATTCAAGCCTTTTACTGTTTTGATATTGATGATTTTGGTATGGACCAAAAATCCCCATCTCAAAAAAATTGCATATTTCATCCGACCAATAAAAAAAAAAGTGTTTTTAAAACAAAAAATTCAAATAATGATGTTCAGTTATGTACTCAATACTTCAGGAATCCTTTTACAGAAATGACTGCTTCAATGTGGTGTGGCATGGAGGAAATCAACCTGTGGCACTGCTGAGGTGTTATGGAGGCACAGGATACTTTGATGGCGGCCTTAAGCTCATCCACAGTGCTGGGTCTGGTGTCTCTCAACTTCCTCTTCACAATATCCCACAAATTCTCTTTGGGATTTAGGTCAGGAGAGTTGACAGGCCAATTGAGCACAGTAATACCATGGTCACTATACCAGTGCAGGTGGCCAGGTCATGCTGAAAAATGAAATCTTCATCTCCATCTTTTCAGGAAAATTTCCCGATAGCTAACTGCATTGACCCTGCCCTTGATAAAACACAGTGGAACAAAACCAGGAGCTGACATTGCACCCCAGACCACTAACTGTGGGTACTTGATATTAGACTTAAGGCATTTCCTTCTCCCCACTCTTCCTCCAGACTCTGGCACCTTGATTTCCGAATGATTTGCTTTCATCCAAAAAAAGTACTTTGGACCACTGAGCATCGGTCCAGTGCCGCTTCTCTGGAGCCGAGGGTCAGCCGCGTCTGCCGCTGTTTCTGGTTCAAAAGTGGCTTGACGCATTTCCTGCACATGCCTGTGCATTGTGGTTCTGGATGCTTCTACGCCAGACTCAGTCCGCTGCTTCCACAGATCCCCCAAGGTGTGGAAATCGGCCCTGCTCTACATTCCTCCCCAGTGTCCAATCACCTCTTCTGGTTGTGGAGTGTTTTCTGCCACACTATTTCCTTCCCAGAGGTGCCTTGATACAGCGCTTTGGGAACAGCCTATTTGCTCAGAGATTTCTTTCTGTGTCTTACCCTCTTGTTTGAGGGTGTCAATGGTGGCCTTCTAGACATATGATTAGGTGAATAGCTCCTTTAGAGTGCCTTTTCATGATATGCAAATTTTTTGAGATAGGAATTTGGGGTTTTCATGAGCTAGATGCCAAAACCATCAGTATTAAAACAATAAAATACCTCAAATTATTCAGTTGGTGTGCAACAAATTAAAATATATGAAGGTAGAATTTTTATCATTACATTATGGAAAATAATGAACATGAGCATGATCAACGTCAAGGCTTTTCCAACCATTTTTTTGTTGCATTCATTCAATGGGCTAAGTGCAGTACATTAAAATGTAAACAATTTTAAAATATCAATTTTTTTACCAAGCCGGATGAGTGCACAAAATTTGGTAAGTTTTAGAACAAGTTTAGGTTCCCCCCATCCTCAAAAATGATTTACTTTTGTTAAAAACATAATACCAGTACTAATACTAATAGAAATGTTAAAAAAGACATTTCTACTGATCACTTGGTGGTGCTGTATGAATAACAGAATGTTACATAGATGTCTCAGCACACATTTATATACATGTGAGGTTTGGGATTTTTGGGAACATGTCCAGGGGAGTAATTAAGCAGTTACTCTTTTGTAGTGAAAGGAATATTAAGGGCAAATTTTGATGCCCTGCCCTGTCAGATCGTATCTCAAAAATTCAACATTTTATTTCCGATGTTGTTGTCCCAGGTCTTAGGATGGCATAGCCAAAGTTTGAAGTCAATCGGATGATTCTTCTTGGGTGCAAAAGTATGACGCCTGTAAATGTGAAAAATGGGCCAAAGTTGGACATTCAAAAATTCATAGCTCACTTCCTGTTCATTTTCGACAATTGCTGCAATGGACTTTTTTGTATGTCTCGTGGTGCTCCAAGTGCGTTTTAATTCTTATTGGCCTCAGTCATACATACGGGTTTGGTTTTTATTTTTCTACTCTAGGTGGTGCTGCACGGCCATTGTTTTCAATGTTTATGACAACTTTAAAATACAAACATTTTCAACAGGGCTGATGAGTGTGGTGACTTTTCGTACATCTTTAGGTCCCCAACAATGTGATTCAATTCCTTTTGTGAAAAAAAAAACATTATTGTTAATATGATTATTTCAACAAAAATCAACAACGGACACCTCGCAGCAGTCGCTGCTTGGGCCCCAATAATAATTTTTTCAAAACAATTGGGACCTCACAGTGGTCGGTGTTTGACCCCTAATAATTTCTATGAAAGCAAGCGAGATCTCGGGCCCTAATATTGTTTTGAAGAAGAATTCCTACCTACGGTGAAGATCCCTTGAAGACAGACCTCAATCCATAAGCAAGAGCTGTTGGGTGGTAACTCCCTCATTTATATTCCATTCAGTTGTACAAATGTAATGGAACTACCTCAGACAGCCAAAAGTGACTGTCTTTTGTTTTTTGTTGGAGGCAAAAATCAATGAGTTCCTCTGGAATGGATGAAAGGACGGTATTGTATGTTGGGGACAGGTGATGTTGTAAGCCACCACCTCTCAGAAGAGATGGTCTTTCCACCTTCATGTAGATGACCTCTCACTGCTATTTCCACCATCTGTCTTCCCAGTCAAGAATTGTACATTTTTATCAAAGGAGTGCATCTTCTCTTTAAGGTCCAAGTAGACAGCCGAGTCTTGACCTTAGGAAGTATCCCCACTGTATTGCACCATGCACCTACTCAGTCCTTGCTTGGTTTCCCCAATTCCAGAGCAACATAGATAAACACCCATTCGCACTCACCATCACACCTCGGGAAAATTTATTGTCTAATAACCTACCATTAATGTTTTCAGAATGTGGGAGGAAAACGGAGAACCAAAGAAAACCCATGCAGGCATGGGAAGAACATGCAAACTCCATATTTGAAAGACCCTTTGGAACTCTGCACTGTGAGCTGGACGGGCTAACCAGTCGTCCATCGTGCTGCTCTGTGAGAGCGACCATCAAATTTGAAACATCATCTCTATTGCAAATTTCTCTATCGTGGGACAAATAAACATTTCCTTATCCTATCTTCTGCTTTTAAACAGTGGAGCTGGCTTACACCTACCCTACCCCCATATAATGTCATCTCCTCCATTCCAATGAAACTTGTTGATTTTGCTTCAAACAAATAACGCTAAGTCGCTTTTTAAGCTGCACTACTGCCTTTTTATAACTGAATGGATTATTAAAGGAAGAGTTGCTTCAGTCTGAGGCCTCACTGCAATCTTCACAACTCCTGTTTTGCAGTCCAAAAGAATGACAACATTCTTGGTTGTGGCGGGCCTAGAAATTGGGAGTGTAAATAGTTGAGCTTTCAACACCAACTCAGGCTGGTATAGTCCTAACTAAGCCTTGTTGCATGAACCAAAGCCTGTTTGAATGAAAGGCACACCGTCTAAGACTACCAGGCCAGTCCAGTTGTGATCAATTCTTTTTTTTTGAGAATGTAATGACCTGGATGAATGAGAATATAGAGAGGTATGTTCCTATAAAATTTCAGATTAATGATTCAAAATATTGTAGTACAGTCTGTTAAATATGAAAAAAAAGTAACCACTGCAGACTTACTCGTCATTTCTTCTTTCCCAAGCTTTGTATATCCATGACGGGGTAAGGATGGGTGTCCCCATGCACACAGCCAGCTAAAACAAATCAAAATATTAAACAACGGTTGTGTCTATTTATTCCAGCGCTTGATTTTTAGTGGACGCCGGTGTTGGTGAACGGTGGTTGTCATTGGGTTTGGGGTTGAGTGGGTGTGTAAAAATAAACAAGTAAATATTTAATTCACTCATAAATCCAAAATTGAGTGACACTCTGGAGGAGGTGGGCAACAGAAGGATGCTAACTAAGCTAAAAGCTATGATGGACAGTCCCTCCCACCCTCTTCAGCCCGCCCTGACAGCACTAGGTAGCTCCTTCAGCCAGAGACTGTTGCACCCGAGCTGCAAGGAGAGATACCGACGCTCGTTCCTACCGACTGCTGTCAGGTTGCTGAATAAAAATAACAACAATAATAATAATAATAATTAAATGATGTGAAAAACAATTGTAAATAGCACTGCAATTTATGCATTTTGTATTTATATTGCACTTAATTGAACGGTGTTTGTTTTTTCTTCTTTCTTCTCTCTACCCACATTCTTGCTGCTGGAGGCTGTAAATTTCCCCAGTGTGGGACAAATAAAGGATATCTTATTATTATTATTAAAATTCTCGTGTGAAATACAACCATTTACCGTAAATTCAAAAGAGACCATTATAGTTGCCGCCGCGGATCTTTCGGCTTAATTCTAGTCAGTCATCCTGGGATCACTTATATCTTGTGCTATTTCAGGTGTACACTATTGCCATAATCCACCATCAAAGGTTATTCTAGCATACTTCTACAGTTATCGTGTACTTAGACAATCAAGCTAGCTATATTCCAGCCACTGTGACGATGGAATTAGGGTCACTGGTGGTCACGTGTTGGTAAGACGTCAAATTATTGATGTCATTTATCAAACATGGCAGCCTTTGTGAGCTGGTAAAAAAAGTGAACATTTCTCCCCTTTCACATAACTTTTTAATTCAATATTACGAGGCCAAAAGTGAGCCATGAATGTGTAAATCATCAAGGATATGATGGTCTGCTATGCACTGAGAGGAATTTTATCAGCGTGCTTGAAATGGACTACAAAGCATCTGAAAAACTAAGTTGCATAGAGCAGAAGGAGGTTATCAGTCGTAGAGGTTAAGAGTACAGGTCCCTTGCCGAAATTCTAGACACAAAGGTCTGAAAGTGCTTTTGAATTCTCTGATTGATAATGAACATTTTTGATCTGGTCTTGCTGCTCAAAACATTAGGCATTTTTAGGAGTGGCCAACAAAGGTCAAATGGTGGGCATTTTTGAAAATACATATGGGTGGTTCTCAGGAAGTATCCTCCAGCCACATGCTGTGGTGTCCATTTCTTTTTGTAAGGAGCGATAAAATAGATCTCTCAATTTATTTATGCCTGTGGCATGCAATATTTCGTCAGTGTATTCTTGCGTGATTCAGCAGGATTTGAAAGGCCCACAGTTCAGCTGCAAGCGAACAGCTAATGAGTTGTGGTGTCCATATGATCCTCGAATGTAAAATGACAGCCATTGTTCTTCATTCAGAGATCATTTTCTACATCTAATTAGTAATCTGTAACAGTTTTTAAATGTAATATCTTTGTATGAAAGTAGTGAAACTGTTAAGCATATATTTAAATAAATATATATATATATTAAAAATAAAAAACATTCAGTGCTCAATACTCAGTTACCAAATGGTACATACTACCATGATATTCAATAAATCTCAATCAACAACACTATCTTTAGTTATTCATAGTGCACTGCAGGGAAGGTTTGATTTAAAGCATATTTTTTAATGGTTTTCAACAGCTTCATTTTTGGGCACTCATGTCACATTCCTGGACCATACTTTCTGAGAACCACCCATATTAAATTATTCGTCTTGTCACAAGGAATCTAAATACTGTCAATTTGTATGTTTTTGCCAGATTAAATTAGCAATTATCAAAACCAAAATAACATTATATATGAATATAACATTCACCTTAAGCTTAAAAATAACTGCGCACCCTCCCTCCAAAAAAACTATTTGAGGGAGGGAAAATGTAGAAAATATTGATATTTGAATTACTGTCAAAAGAAAACAACACAAAAAACAAAATAACTCAATTGTTGAGTATGACATTAAAAATAAATTGATAGAATTACATTGTTTTTGCAATCGACTTGTAATTCATACGAAGTAAAAACAAAACACCCCCCAAAAAACTATTTACATAAATGAACATTTTTTTGTCGAATATAGATCAAAGTCTAAGTCTTCAAAGAAAATCTCCTTTAAACCCTAAATGAATGGAGAACAAGTAATGGTCGCAAAACATTAATTTCGCAAGAGTCTTCTCCCATTTTCCTGAATCAAGTGACAATCTTGCTGCTCCATCTCCACTTCAGGTCAATTGGATATGAGAGGAGGGCAAATGTTTGCCAGTGCAGTGCACCAAGTCAACTCTCATCAGAGACTGACGCATTAGAGCTACTGATATATTAGACACAGAGTCCCACAGTGAAGGCGCCACCAATTCGGACTCTGCCTCTGATGAATATTACACAGAGTATGAATCATCTGAAGGATTGCAAAACCCAAGATAAGATGTAGGGCTGCAATTAACGATTACTTTCATTATCAATTACTCTGTTGATTATTATTTTTTCGATTATTCGATCAATCGATTTTAAAATATATATTTTAAAATCGAACCGAAATAAAACGGCGGATTTCCGCATATCCGAGGAAAATTGCCATCCCTGTATGCGTCATGATTACTGCATTAGTAGATTTTACTGCAGTATGCCATACATCATCTACTACCAGAAAAATGCCAATCGGTGTGCATCGTGGGATTACGTCATGTACATCAGGTCTGAGTTCCATCCATCCATTTTCCGAACCGCTTAATCCTCACTAGGGTCGCGGGGGGGGGGGGGGGGGGGGTGCTGGAGCCAATCCCAGCCGTCTTCGGGCAGTAGGCGGGGGACACCCTGAACCGGTTGGCAGCCAATCGCAGGGCACACAGAGACGAACAACCATGCGTGCTCACACTCACACCTAGGGACAATTTAGTGTGTTCAATCAGCCTGCCATGCATGTTTTTGGAACGTGGGAGGACACCGGAGCACCCGGAGAAAACCCACGCAGGCCCGGGTAGAACATGCAAACTCCACACAGGGAGGCCGGAGCTGGTATTGAACCCGGTACCACTGCACTGTGAAGTCGACGTGCTAACCACTGGATACCGTGCCGCAGGGCTGAGTTTATATGGGGAAAATTTGTGAAAACAACATATGAAATTTAATTAAATTGGGTAGAAAACACACATACCTCTGTGGTCTTCAGTAATTTGGTGTTGAAGAAAAAAAACACACTAGGTTAGCCCAATAATCATTGTTCAGAAGCAAGGTTTAAGTAATTGCTGAATTCTTGTATTTTCTTGGGGTTCTCAAAAATAAAGCTCTTGTGAAAAATGTTTATACGGGTTAAAGACATAGTAAAGTTCACAAGTAAAAACTTGAAATTAAAGAACGGAGAAGTTCTAAAACTCTTGAATTTGTCTAGAATAACATTGGTTAGCTACTTTTGTTGTTGTTGTTAAGAATGGGAACCAAGAATCATTAAAGACTGGAATTGACTCGAAGAACTGGAATCGGAACCAAAGTTGCAGAAATTCAAACAATGCCCAACCCTACATGGCACAGGTAAGAAAATAAAATCCCTCAAAGACAATTACAGTAAAATTAAGACAATGTTAGTCATTTATGTGGATTTCACCTGTGTTCATTGTTGTCTCTTACTTTAGCCCTGTACTAAAGTTACAATGTACACAGCACAAACGGTAACATTGGAGCTTTCATTCGGACCATTACTGCTCAGACGCCACAGCAGCATTTTGTGCTCAATAACAATGTTCATTGCTCCACCAAGTTTCGAGAATGAGCCACCACCGGCTCAGCAGATATGGGGGTCTAAACTTGCTTCAAAACCCCCCAAATCCTGTAGTTTTGACCACTTCATGGTATCTTAGGATGGCTGCGAAAATATACAACAATGATTCCAAAGGAGAATCTTTAGCATGATATACTGTACTTAAAACTCCACTCCCACAGAGGGGTGAACAATTGGGACTGTTGGCCAAAGTAGAAAAATGCATGTTCACGTCAAAGTTCCTCAGAGGTCCTTCAAGGTCGCAAATGTTCGCCAACAGTTTCAGTGATTTTTCTTTTCGCATTTTGAACATGTTAAAAAAAATCCTTACAACAAGAAAAGTACAGGTGAACATTTGCAATCTTGAACGAAGACTGATGAATGCTGACTGGAACGCAACATTTGCTGCCTTTGAAAACACTAAAAAATGCTTGCTACTTTGCGATAGAGGTTTTCGAGTTATTGTCAAGAAAATAAATAAATTGGGTTACCCCATGATGAATGGATGGTACAAAATCCTCCTTCAAGCCACATTGTGCTACCGGAATGATGGTCGGTCTAACAATAGCAAGTGAACAAAATGTTTATACGGTGGACACCCACAAACTCAGGGTTCGGTACCTTAACATATTCACTGTTTTTTTTTTTTTAAATGATTTCCTTTCACATTAATTTTTTTGTTTGTTTGTGGTGGGAGGTCTATCAAAGGGGGTTCCCCATTTTTCATGGAATTTTAAATGTTTACCAACATCTTTTGAAAACATTTTTGGGTTTATTTTTTTTCTCTCCCAGCGTATTTCAATGGGTGTCGATTTGTGCGGATTTTTGCTATGCATGGGCCACCCCAGTCCCTATCGCCTGAAAATATTGTCACAGCAAAAACTTTTCAAGAGAAGAGTAAATCAAGATTAGCAAGTACAAACCCTGTATTTCTCCCCATGAGTGGAGTGGGCAATGAGGTGTGTAACCTTGGTACTGAAGTCTTTCCGAATGATGCCTCCCATGTGATGAACCAGATTCACCAAGTTTTTCTACAATAACAAACAGACCACATATCAGTTAATGCAGATACGAACACTCACAATCCCTGTTGTAAATTGTTCGGCGCAATGGATTTGATTGTCAGACATGCATTTTTTTTTTCATTGAAAACATTTTGCTGGGAATAGAAAAACGTCAGTAACCTCCATCAATCGGTACTGAAGCATGGCATAAAAAGTATTTAATGGGTGTCTATGTCCTGCAGCTTCCTCCCACATTCTGAAAACATCTATGTTGGGTTCATTGAAGTTTCTAAATTATTGTTGTTGTTGTCAATGTAATCGTAAATGGGTTATCTACATGATGTGCATTTTTGCCTTGAAATGCAATTCGGACTGGCATAGCTCATATAGCTGGGAGTCCACACATTACATCGCCATGTATTGCATCAGTGCACACACAACCATGTTTACGTGCGGGGGTGAGTGGAGAGCGGTTTTGTTTTTCGACAAAAAACACAACACATCCAGAGATTTTTGAACCACTTAATCTCACTCAGGTCGTGGATGGCCAAATTGGTCTGGAGTCTACAAGGGGTGCCCAAACTTTTTGGACCGAAGATCTACTTTTCGATCAACTAACCTCCCGGGACCTACCCTTACCGGCACGCGCACACACGCACACACGCACACACGCGCGTACGCCGTGATGAGAAACAGCTTGAAACTGAGGCATGCGACGCATTTTTGCAGCCTGTTAACTATTGTAGCTCACACGTACTGTTTTAAAGTGCTTCCCTGGACCCTCCAAGAGTCCTATGCTTTGCTCGTGCCCTCGGTGAATTGTACACGAAGCAAACTCTGAATGAGAATCATGACGATAAAAGATGGAGCGCAATTTTTTTTTTTGTGAAAATGAGACTGATAAGATGATTAGTGTGCAGTGTATATTAACACAAAAAATATATTACTAACATGTACAAAGACACAAATGGTTGATTGTTCTTTTTCTCCTCGACACTCGGATCTACTTGGGATGTGTCTTAGATCTACCGGTAGATCAGGATCTACCTAATGGGCACCCCTGGTCTAGACCAACACACACCATGTATTTAACGCACGCAACCACAACTAACACTTCTGTTCCCACATAAAATTGTTATTTATCTTTCAAGCACAGTTGCAGTACAATGTAAATGTTATTTTTAATTTATTGCTGACTTTGTTGTTCAATAGCTGTCAGTAGTTCATAAAATAACACTACACATTCATTTGGATTGAAATTTTGTTTTCTCAAAAAGAAAAAAAAAACAATAATTTTCACTGAACCCATGGTATCGTTATCATAACCGACATACAAAATCTCAGAAAATTATTGAGGCATGAAATTTTGGCTTGACTGCACAGCTCTCATCATTAAAGCAGTCACTGCCATTTTCTTTATTATTTGAAAATTACTGTAACTTTTTTTTATTTCATTGGGACAGTGCACGTTCCGCAACACAAGAATAAACCATGTAAATGCGCTGGACTTAGCATGCTAATTTTCAGCCGTAGCCCCAAAGCAGGTTTCTAAAATAGCAAAATGAATTAAACTACTTCAAGCCAAATGTAGAGCTTAACAACCATACAAGAGATACTAAGTAGCATTCTGTTAAGTTAAATAATAGATCCGAAAAATATAAATTATTCAATCAAAATTCACATTACAAAAGAGCTCATGCTCACCACAAGAACAAGTCCAAGACACAAGGCCAAGCCAATAGGTTTCACACATGGAAAGCTATTAAATGTACAGTGGTACCTCTACTTATGAACGTCTCTTGATACGAAATTTTCAAGTTACAAAACGCTTCAGCAGGAAAATAATGCCTCTTGTTACGAAAGAAATTTCAAGACACAAAAGGTAAAAATATAGTATGGGTTGCTTTTGCAGCTCCAAGTTTCCTGAACGCAACATAGAGCTGCTGCTCTGCCACTGGCTATTCCCGAGCATCATCCTGGTATCCCATTGGCTAAGAGTGACCTCTACCGTGTGTCTGTGTGTCGATAGACAGATGGGTGCCGATGCAGTGTCCCAGTCATTCGCCCAAAGGAGGCGAATGACGGGGTGATTGCGAATCACCCAGAAAAAGTGTTCACCAGTCGGGCGATCGCTCACTATGCTGATGTTTGCCTGGGACATTTTCGAAGGATTGTTAAAAAGCCAACAAAAGCAGACGTTCTTTGCTTGTTCTTTACAAAACGCCAAGCAAAACCCACTTCTGAGAGAGAACATGAACTAAAGAGGGCAAAACACGATGAGTACGCAGTTAAAACTTAAATGACCATAATTTTTATTCATTACTACATTTGTTTTTTACATTATGTACAACTCTCATTTATTGTGCAATAATCTAATTGTAACATGTATTTGTTACATATTTTGATATTTTTTATGCTTAAGAAAACTTGTGGTGTAACAGATTAGGGCATTAACATGGAAAACATGTCTCTACTTACATTTTCTAGAGAAAGTAATTTCTTGCAGAACTAATTAATTTTGTAAGTAGTACTGTACATTATAATTTAAAAGAGAGATAAAGGGCATCAAGGAATGAACTCACCATTTCTACTTTATTCCTAAATCCAGTGAAACACAGTGATAGGTTGAGCATCGTGGTGGAGTACAGAGGCCGACATGAAAATGGTAGTGGCTGTAAAAATAAATAAATACGTTAAACACTATTCAAAATACATACATATGAATAAACATTACTTGTTTGGCAAATAGCAAGGTCCCAATGTACCATATTTGTACCTCGACATATTTGTAATGATTCGTTCAAATCAATGCACTCACATCTTCTGAATCAAAACTGATTTTCCGATACAAATCATTTTTGTTTCATTTCGAGTTCGGTTATTTCATAATTATTGAGGTTCATTACTTCATTTTATTTTGCATCACTTTGAATGTCTGATTCGATTATTTCACTTTTTCAATGTTCATCCCACCCATTTCTCTGTAATGCTTAATTGGCACGTTCATTCAAGTTAGAGACAAGACCAAAAAAAGCTAATGCGCACATAATTTAAATGCAATCAGCATGATCATCTTACCTCCTTCTTTAAAACACAGCGCAGCACAACAGGAGGGCCTATAATCCTGTTATCACGCTGATAGAGGTCATGGTAATCTGGACATTTAAAGTCAGTGAGGACAAACACCGTCTCAAAAGCAGTGTTCTCTTCATCACTGAACTCTTGGATGTTGTCGGTTATTATGAAAGGGGTGTTGATTTCCTGTGGATGGAAAAAAAACCAATAAAATTAAACCAAATCCAGGCCAAATCTTTGAGACAAAATACCGTATTGGTCCGAATATAAGACGGCCCTGATTATAAGACGACTCGCTTATAATCAGACTATAAGAAGACTCAAGTTTGAGAAAAAGACTTTTTGAACTCCAAATTAATTTTTATACAGAAAATAAGTACAGTACATCTGAAATAAATGATAACAATATATCTGAGAGAAAAAGCATGTTATTTTGCCTCATTCAAATCTTAATATCTGAACATTTAAATATGTAAACTAAAGTGCAATCACATTCGTCAATGAATGGGTTCTGGTTTTTGAAATGTAAATTACATCATAACTCCTCCTCAGCTGCCGGTTAACCTGGCCGATCTTCGACCCACTTTTCTCAGGATTATCGCTACGTTTCTCCATTTTCTGTTATCTCTTCTTTTATTTTCTTCTCTTTTCTTTCTGATCGCTATTTTTTTATTTTTCTTCTTCGTGCTACCGCTATTTTTATTCTTCGTGACAAGGGTTCACTTTGGCCTGGAGAGTCAAGTTCAGCATTTGCTTCAATGATATCTGGCGCGATCTAGCATCGTGAATGGGTATAATGTCTAGACCCTGATTATAAGAGGACCCCAACTTTTTCAGTCTTATTTCAATGCAAAAAACACTGTCTTATACAGTAATTAATTTCAATGAATGAATCAATTTTTTCTTGCAAAAGATTGAAACGCATTTAGTCAATACATTGACAAATTCCAATTCTAATAAAGTTTGAATATTGTGTAATACTGAAATAAAATCAGAAAACAATACTTTTCGAATTATTTTCAAGATAAAAATACAAAACTTTTGCCGGTCGTTTTAGGATGAAATCGCTGCTGTTTCAAGACAATTGTAAAAAATATATATATTTCGTCTGAGTTTTTAAAAATGTGATCCCTGTAAAAGTCCAAAAATGGCTACAAATATGAAAGAGAAAAAAAACAGGAGACTTCCTGTGAAGTTTAGTATATGGCTCCAAGAGATTTTTTTGTAGGTCTTGGCTGTTACATCCACCATTTTCTAATCTACTTATCCAGGTCGCGGGCGGTGGAGCCTATCCCAGCCGTCATCAGGCAGTAAGCAGATACACCCTGCACCTCTGCACTGTGAGGTGGACGGGCTAACCAGTCGACCACCCTGTTCTATATACCTCTAAAATTCAAAATATATTTACCAGTGCATATTTGGTGAATTGGGAGGTCAAAATATAGGAATATTACTGGAACATTACATTTTTGGTGTGTGTGAATTTTTGGAATGTCGAGAATCCTTCTCGGGGGAATAGAATGAGCTGAATGTTATTCATTTCAAATGAGAACAATGTTAATGTGCTATTGGGAATGAATGGTGAATTTTGTGGTGAAAATGTGAAATTTGGTGAAAACTATGAATTCTTGTCATGAGAAAAATTCAAGACAGGAAGGGATGGTTGAAGTTGGAATGGTGAGAGTTGACAAAAGGTGGAAGAACTACCAGCATGAAAAACTGAGGAATAAAATACAAAAATAATTTGTATAATATTAATAATAAAGTCAATGAAGTAGAAGAGTGTTAATGAATAAAGTTGAAGGTATAGCATTCACATGTAGAATTGCATAGGTGTAGAATAAAGTGTGACAGTTTGAGCCATCACATAACTTTTTGGCGTGGCCCCATTTAGTAACTGATGTCGTCAGTACGAATTAGTACTCATGCAACACCTTTCATAAAAACATTGTCATGTACCAGTTTTGGCGTGGCCACATTTAGTCACTGATGTCATCTGCGTGAATTAGTACTCATGCAACACCTTTCACAAAAACATTGTAATGTACCATGTTGACAATGGACTTCATCATTTTCTCTTCTGGACATGATTCAGCTCCTCTTATCTTTACCACAGGGACCTCCATTATTCGTACAGCCTGTTTAAAAAAATAAATAAACCTGAGGCAAATGGATGTCAAAGATTGGTGGTGGATGACATAAATAGTAGAATGCCATAATGTTTTAATTTGACGGTTTGGAAAAGGCGGGAGGTTTTCAGAATGATGCCTCGTCAGGTGTGATGACGTCAATGACACCTGAAATATTTGTTATGAAATAATTGAAAAATTGCTTACACGGATGCCTACACTAAAAGGTCAGTGATTGGCTCATTTCGATGTCAATCAAACCAGCACACAGCCTCAGACAGATCATCCAATCTGATGCAGAAATGCCTGGCGTCCGGAACCCTCCGGCTGCCATCCAGTCCCAGAGACGCCGAGCATCCGTGGGCGAGACAAAAAACAGCTTGTATCCAATGAGTCGTCTCCGTTCAACGCATTGGGACAACCGACCCTGAACTCTTGAGACGCTCAAGGTCCGGGAAGTAGACGCTCTGCGGATGCTCAGCGTCCACCGTTTAAAGCACAGCGAAGCTGCGGGATGATTGAGAAGGGAGTCGCGTCGTAACCAGTAAGAAGAAGCTGATTCGGAACAAAAGTTGAGCACGTTGTGGTGCATATTTAGTCAATGACATGTGCACACAATGAAATTTACATTAATATATTTGATCACTTATTCTTTGACATTTTAGGGGAATGTCTGCAAGCTTCCCTTGCAGTCTGAGAGCAATCGCCACTGATATATATATATCAGTGGCGATAGATAGATAGATAGATGGATAGATGGATAGATAGATAGATAAAGTATATATATACTCACACACACACACACAGCCATCTAACTCTGCGTCATAATTTTCCCGCGAGACGTACAGTTCCAAATAATGTGCGTTTTTGGGACGCAAGGTAAAACAACTACAAAAAACAACGGCAGGCCTGAGAATTTCACGGTAACGATCGTTACTGTTAGTGTGCCGTTTCTGTGGCGTTATTTTGACGGTACCGAAAAATCGTTTCACATAAAAGTCACCGCACACGAGTTGACTGTACGCGATCGACTCTCTCCTGTGTGATCAACGTTATTTCACTGTGCTTGTATGTGTGTTTGTGGTGTGGTGTGGGTGTGGGTGTGAGTGTGTTTCTTCTAATTTACATTCGTTTTGTTTTGTTTTCAGTGTTGGGGGGGCAGATAACGTTATGTGCGCATGCGGGTTGCTATCTTAGTCCGCAAACTGAGAAATCGCGCGGATGGCAGTTTGAGATGGCGGCAAAAAAAACACACACAAAGGTCTACTAATTGCGACATTTAAGAAATGGGAATGCCAGTCTCATTTTTCGTATGAATCGTCCAAAGGGCGTTTCACTAAACTCACCTGTAATGTATGCACAGAACACGAGAGCAAGATACGACGGGAGGCACGATTACGAGGCAAATTGCAGAGTAAGAGAGTAAGCAGAGTAAAGAGAGGAGAATTTATGAGGTCAAAGATGAACCATGGGATGAAATAAGGACCTATTTCTCAGCAAATCTTGTATGAAGTATATAAGAAATAAACCTCTTAGCAATGTATATTGTTGTTTGTGTTATTATCATATGCAATTGAATAATAATAATAATAATAATAATACATTTTATTTATAAGTAAACCATTTCACAATTGAAAATTTGGGACTCTCTAAATGCATAATGGGACTCATACTTTTCTGATCAGCGAGTCCCTGGGACTCACTGAGGTTAAACTAAAATTATCACTATAAAAAAAAAAATCCTCATCTCACCCCTCGGGTGGTGTCCGTCCCTCACTCAGCTTGGGTCCTCTACCAGAGGCCAGGAAGCTTGAGGGTTCTGCGCAGTATCCTTGCTGTTCCAAGCACTGCACATTTCTGGACTGAGATGTCCGATGTTGTTCCCGGGATCTGTTGCAACCACTCATCTAGTTTGGGGGTCACTGCCCCGAGTGCTCCGACCACCACAGGCACGACTGTCGCCTTTACCTTCCAGGCTCTCTCCAGCTCCTCTCTGAGCATTTGGTATTTCTCGAGTTTCTCATGTTCCTTCTTCCTGATGTTTCCATCACTTGGGACCGCTCCATCCACTACAACGGCTTTACTCTGCCCTTTATCTATGATCACGATATCTGGTTGGTTCGCCATTACCATCTTGTCAGTCTCGATCTGGAAGTCCCACAGGATCTTCGCTCTGTCATTCTCCACCACCTTCGGAGGTGTTTCCCATTTTGACATTGGGGTTTCCAGTCCATACTCCGCACAGATGTTTCGGTAGACTATGCCAGCCACCTGGTTATGGCGTTCCATGTAGGCTTTCCCTGCCAGCATCTTACACCCTGCAGTTATGTGTTGGATCGTCTCAGGTGCCTCTTTGCACAACCTACACCTTGGGTCTTGTCTGGTGTGGTATATCTGGGCCTCGATGGCTCTGGTGCTCAAGGCCTGCTCCTGAGCAGCCAGGATGAGTGCTTCTGTGCTGTCCTTCAGGCCAGCCCTCTCTAGCCACTGATAAGACTTCTTGAGATCAGCCACTTCAGTTATGGTCCGGTGGTACATCCCGTGTAGGGGCTTGTCCTCCCATGATGGTCCCTCTTCCAGCGCCTCATCTTCTGTTCCCCATTGTCTGAGACATTCTCTGAGTACGTCATCCGATGGAGCCTTCTCCTTGATGTATTCATGGAGCTTGGATGTTTCATCCTGGACAGTGGCTCTCACACTCACTAGTCCCCGGCCTCCTTCCTTTCGGCTTGCGTACAGTCTCAGGGTGCTGGATTTGGGATGGAAGCCTCCATGCATGGTGAGGAGTTTTCGGGTCTTAACATCCGTGGTCTGAATCTCTTCCTTTGGCCACCTTATTATTCCTGCAGGGTATCTGATCACTGGCAGGGCATAGTTGTTTATTGCCCGGGTCTTATTCTTGCCATTGAGCTGGCTTCTTAGGACTTGCCTCACTCGCTGGAGGTATTTGGCCGTAACCGCTTTCCTTGTTGCCAGTTCGAGGTTGCCATTGGCTTGTGGTATACCAAGGTACATGTAGCTGTCCTCAATGTCTGCTATTGTTCCTTCAGGGAGTGAGAGCCCTTCAGTGCGGACTACCTTTCCTCTCTTAGTCACCATCCGATTACATTTCTCAAGCCCGAATGACATCCCGATGTCGCTGCTGTAGATCCTGGTTGTGTGGATCAGGGAATCTATGTCCCTTTCGGTCTTAGCATACAGCTTTATGTCATCCATGTAGAGGAGGTGACTGATAGTAGCTCCATTTCTGAGGCGGTATCCATAGCCTGTCTTGGTGATTACTTGGCTTAGGGGATTCAGTCCAATGCAGAACAGCAGTGGGGAGAGTGCATCACCTTGGTATATGCCACAATTGATGGACACTTGGGTAAGTGGCTTGCCATTGGCTTCAAGTGTGGTTTTCCACATCCTCATCGAGTTCGCAACGAAGGCTCTTGGGGTCCTGTTCACCTTATACAACTCCAAGCATTCAGTGATCCATGTATGTGGCATCGAGTCATAGGCTTTCTTGTAATCAATTCAAGCTGTGCACAGGTTGGTACGTCGGGACCTGCAGTCTTGAGCGACTGTTCTGTCAACCAGGAGCTGATGTTTGGCTCCTCTGGTATCTCTACCAATGCCCTTCTGTGCTTCGTTCATGTATTGATCCATGTGTCCACTTATCTTAGCCGCAATGATGCCTGACATGAGCTTCCATGTTGTGGAGAGACAGGTTATTGGCCGATAGTTGGATGGGGCTGCACCCTTTGAGGGATCCTTCATGATCAGGATCGTTCGCCATTCTGGGTGAGTCCCATCCCTCAGCAGCTGGTTCATTTGTACTGCTAGGCGCTCATGGAGTGCTGCGAGTTTCTTTAGCCAGTAGGTGTGGACCATGTCCGGGCCTGGTGCTGTCCAGTTCTTCATATCTAAGACTCTTTCCTGAATGTCTGCCACTGTTATGGTAACTGGGTTCTGTTCAGGGAGGTTGCTGTGCTCCTCTCTCAGGGTCACCAGCCATTGTGCACTGCTGTTATGTGCAACCTCCTTCTCCCATATGCCTTTCCAGTACCTTTCAGTTTCCAGTCTTGGTGGATCAGCTCTGTTGTTAGGACCCTGCCACTGAGCGTACACTTTCGCAGGTTGTGTTGCGAACAGTCTCTTTATTCGTCTGGCCTCATTCTCTTTCGTGCACCGCTTTAGGCAACTGGACAAGGCTTGGAGCCTTTGTTTTGCAGTTTCGAGTGCTTCAGGTATGGTCATCTGGATGTACCTCTCGGGTATCGGCCTTTTCATCACACCTCTCTGAGCCTCTGTCAATTGACTCACATCTTTCCGGGCTGCCTTGATCTTAGCCTCCAACCGGTTTTTCCATGGTGGGTAACGTATCTCATGGCTTCCATGGTTGCTCTTATAGCCCAGAGTCTCCAGGATCACTGATGCTGAAGCGTGTATCAGCTCATTGGTTTCTGTGATCGTTACGGTAGGGATCGCCCTCAGTGCTGCATTCACACTTTCTATGAGACTTTCAGATGGTACTTCACATAGCCGTTGTAATCGGTTTCTAGGTTGCCCAGCTTTCATTCTCACCATGATCTTAGCTTTCAGGTCAGTTGGTGCCTCGCTCAGCATTTCATTCATTGGGGCTGGCCACCCAATCTCATCATCTGCATTCATTGGGGCTTGCCTCCCAATCTCTTGTATGACCTCCTCCTCTGATCTGGCAGCCTGGGGCCCTTCACCATGGAATATGCGTTGTACCTCATCAATCTCAAGATGTGACAGCAGTTGCCGTTTGTGGATGTTGGAACACTGAGCTACTAGTTGTTTCGTGGTCAACCGTGACTGTGGGTTTCGAAGTAACCATTTAGCCCACATTCTCTGCCTGTAACCCCTCTGACTAGGGTTGCTTGAGTAGTAGCATTCCAACAGAGCCATGTTATTGCATCTCGCCCATCTCCGCTTTGTTCCAGTAGCCCATTTTTCATCAAGGTGCTCTGGTTCCCCAGCACCTGACGCAGACCTTGTTTGGCCGGGCGACGTCTGAGTCTCTCATCATTGTATGAGGTAGGCATTAGCGTGAAGGATCTTGCCCAAGGACCCACACTGGATGGTGTTATGTGCTCATTTTTGCCCCAAGCCCCAAACTGAGCCCCAAGCCCCAAACTGAGCTATCCAGCCGCTATATATATATATATATATATATATATATATATATATATATATATATATATATGTGTGTGTGTGTAGGGCGGCCCGGTAGTCCAGTGGTTAGCACGTCGGCTTCACAGTGCAGAGATACCGGGTTCGATTCCAGCTCCGGCCTCCCTGTGTGGAGTTTGCATGTTCTCCCCGGGCCTGCGTGGGTTTTCTCCGGGTGCTCCGGTTTCCTCCCACATTCCAAAAACATGCGTGGCAGGCTGATTGAACACTCTAAATTGTCCCTAGGTGTGAGTGTGAGCGTGGATGGTTGTTCGTCTATGTGTGCCCTGCGATTGGCTGGCAACCGATTCAGGGTGTCCCCCGCCTACTGCCCGGAGACGGCTGGGATGGGCTCCAGCACCCCCCGCGACCCTAGTGAGGATCAAGCGGTACGGAAGATGAATGAATGAATATATATATGTGTGTATAATTAGAGGTGTCAGTTTAGCACGTTTTTATTGGCATTAATTTAAATTTCAACGGGATTACATTTTTCTCGCGAGATTAACGCGGCACACGTCACAAGCGGATGTTACGGTGCTCTATAAATACACCAGAAACAAAACAACAAGCGCACTGCAGAAGTACCCGGCCGTTTTTGTTTTGCCAGCCTTGGCAGCGCGAGACACCGAAAACGGATACTTAAAGAGTTTATGAATGGAAAGTTTACTTTTAAAAAGCTGCCTGATTGCTCCACTGACAAGACCAAAGTTACCCGTTCTTGTCTCACTGTGTATCATATGATGTATGCCACTGACGCGATTGTTACTTGTTTGGAACTATTTTGTGTGGAATGTTACAGCGTTCCATGTCCATATAAATAGAGCGGTGGAGCTTCTCTGTGTTCGTCTGACAGTGACGGTGCGCAGAGGCGGTAACATGACAACGAAAGTTCAGCGGTGCAGTGGTAGCGACCTAGCGAAAATAAAACGTCTCCAGTGTTGTCATCGAACCAAGTGTAGTAATCCGAAATGAGGTAGACACAAAAACCGTAAAGAGACTTCCGCGCAAGAAGGACCAACATAATCAACATAGCCTGACTTTGTTAGGGGGCATGAAACCCCCCTCTTTCAGAATGGTTTGCCCCAGCAGCACGGGGGAAGTGCTTGCGCTTGTTTGTACGGCCAGTAGTTTTGAATACAGCGGCACATAACGAATACTGGTATCCGGGGTCTCGTTATTCTCCAACAAACATACAGAAACAGACTGCCGTGTTCAAAGAAAACTTGAGAAAAACGAAGTATGCAACCATGGTTTAAATCCACTATAGGCTGAGTACTAGTTTACGTTACATGTGCACTTTATAATGTTGTATTGCTCCGTTTTGATTTCATTAAAAAAGCTGTTAAAGCAGCTGTTGTGTGACAAAATATTTTTTTTTCACTGTTGTTGATGGACAGTAATATTGTGTGTGAGATTATGTGTGAACAACTGCTCCAAGTGAAAAATGTTCATGTAAAATTGAAAATTACTTATTATTTATTTCAGTAAATATTTGCATTTGGCACATAGAAAACTGATTCATGATTCCAAGTTGATGAGAGCATTAAAATGGGGAAAAATAGGACAAAAAATGTATAAGGAAATTCAGAAACGATAAAAAATATGCGAGTAATCCCGATTAACTTTTTAGTTCATTTGAGTTAATTATGACAGTTGCATTTTTCATCCATCCATCTTCTACCGCTTATCCGGGGCCGGGTCGCGGGGGCAACAGCTTTAGCAGGGAAGCCCAGACTTCCCTCTCCCTAGCTACTTCTTCCAGCTGTCCCCGGGGGATCCCGAGACGTTCCCAGGCCAGCTGGGTGACATAGTCTCTCCAGCGTGTCCTGGGTCTTCCTCTGGGTCTCCTCCCGGTGGGACATGACCGGAACACCTCACCGGGGAGGCGCTCAGGAGGCATCCGAATCAGATGCCCAAGCCACCTCATCTGGCTCCTTTCGATGTGGAGGAGAAGCGGCTCGACTCTGAGCCCCTCCCGAATGACAGAGCTTCTCACCTTATCTCTAAGGGAGAGCCCAGACACCCTGCGGAGAAAACTAATTTCGGCCACTCGTAACCGGGATCTTGTTCTTTCGGTCACCACCCATAGCTCGTGACCATAGATGAGGGTTGGAACGTAGATCGACCGGTAAATTGAGAGCTTCGCCCTTTGGCTCAGCTCCTTCTTCACCACAACAGACCGATAGAACGTCCGCATCACAGCAGACGCTGCACCGATCCACCTGTCGATCTCTCGCTCCCTCCTGCCCTCACTCGTGAACAAGACCCCAAGATACTTAAACTCCTCCACTTGGGGCAAGATCTCCCCCCCGACCCGGAGGGGGCACTCCACCCTTTTCCTACTGAGGACCATGGTTTCAGATTTGGAGGTGGTGATTTTCATCCCAACCGCTTCACACTCGGCTGCGAAACGCTCCAGTGAGAGTTGGAGAGCCCTGTTTGAAGGAGCCAACAGCACCACATCATCTGCAAAAAGCAGGGTTGCAATACTGATGCCACCAAAACTGACCCCCTCAACGCTTCGGCTGCGCCTAGAGATTCTGTCCATGAAGGTTATGAACAGAATCGGTGACAAAGGGCAGCCTTGGCGGAGTTCTACCCCCACTGGAAACGATTCCGACTTACTGCCGGCAATGCGAACCAAACTCTGACATCGGTGGTATAGTGACCGAACCGCCCGTATCAGGGGGTTCGGTACTCCATACCCACGAAGCACCCCCCACAGAACTCCCCGAGGGACACGGTCAAACGCCTTCTCCAAGTCTACAAAACACATGTAGACTGGTTGGGCGAATTCTCACATACCTTCGAGAACCCTGCTAAGGGTGTAGAGCTGGTCCACTGTTCCACGGCCGGGACGAAAACCACACTGCTCCTCCTCAATCTGAGGCTCGACTTCCTGACGGACCCTCCTCTCCAGCACCCCTGAATAGACCTTACCAGGGAGGCTGAGGAGTGTGATCCCTCTGTAGTTGGAACACACCCTCCGGTCCCCCTTTTTAAAAAGAGGGACTACCACCCCGGTCTGCCAATCCAGAGGCACTCTCCCCGTTGACCACGCGATGTTGCAGAGGCGTGTCAACCAGGACAGCCCCACAACATCCAGAACCTCGAGGAACTCCGGGCGGATCTCATCCACCCCTGGGGCCTTGCCACCGAGGAGCTTTTTAACCATATCGGTGACTTCAACCACAGAGATAGGAGAGCCCACCTCAGAGTCTCCAGGCTCTGCTTCCTCCAAGGAAGGCATGTTGGTGGAGTTGAAGAGGTCTTCGAAGTACTCTGCCCACCGGTTCACAACGTCCCGAGTCGAAGTCAGCAGCACCCCATCCCCACTGTACACAGTGTTCGTGGTGCACTGCTTCCCCCTCCCGAGACGTCGGATGGTGAACCAGAATTTCCTCGAAGCCGTCCGGAAGTCGGCTTCCATGGCCTCACCGAACTCTTCCCATGCTCGGGTTTTTGCCTCGGCGACCACCAAAGCTGCGTTCCGCTTGGCCAGTCGGTACCCGTCAGCTGCCTCTGGGGTCCCACAGGCCATAAAGGCTCGATAAGACTCCTTCTTCAGCTTGACGGCATCCCTTACTGCTGGTGTCCACCAGCGAGTACGAGGGTTGCCGCCACGACAGGCACCAACCACCTTACGGCCACAACTCAGATTGGCCGCCTCAACAATAGAGGCACGGAACATGGTCCACTCGGACTCAATGTCCCCCGTCTCCCCGGAACATGGGAAAAGCTCTGTCGGAGGTGGGAGTTGAAACTCCTTCTGACAGGGGATTCCGCCAGACGCTCCCAACAAACCCTCACAATACGTTTGGGTCTGCCAGGACGGACCGGCATCTTCCCCCACCATCGGAGCCTACTCACCACCAGGTGGTGATCAGTTGACAGCTCCGTCCCTCTCTTCACTCGAGTGTCCAGAACATGCGGCCGCAAATCCGATGACACGACCACAAGGTCGATCATCGAACTACGGCCTAGGGTGTCCTGGTGCCAAGTGCACATGTGGACACCCTTATGTTTGAACAAGGTGTTCGTTATGGACAGTCCGTGACGAGCACAGAAGGCCAATAACAAAACACCACTCGAGTTCTGATCGGGGGGGCCGTTCCTCCCAATCACGCCCCTCCAGGTCTAACTGTGATTGCCCACGTGAGCATTGAAGTCCCCCAGTAGAACAAGGGAGTCCCCAGCAGGAGTACTCTCCAGCACACCCTCCAAGGACTCCAAAAAGGGTGGGTATGCTGAGCTGCTGTTTGGTGCATATGCACAAACAACAGTCAGGACCCGTCACCCCACCCGCAGGCGGAGGGATGCAACCCTCTCGTCCACCGGTGTGAACCCCAATGTACAGGCAGTGAGCCGGGGGGCAATAAGTATGCCCACACCTCCTCTGCGCCTCTCACCGTGAGCAACTCCAGAGTGAAAGAGAGTCCAACCCCTCTCGAGAGGACTGGTACCAGAACCTAGGCTGTGTGTGGAGGCAAGTCCGACTATATCCAGCCGGAACTTCTGTGCCTCACACACCAGTTCGGGCTCCTTCCCTGCCAGAGAGGTGACATTTCATGTCCCAAGAGCTAGCTTCTGCAGCCGAGGATCGGACCGCCAGGGTCCCCGCCTTTGGCTGCCGCCCAGCTCGCATTGCACCCGACCCCTTTGACCCCTCCCACGGGTGGTGAGACCATGAGAAGGGGGGCCCACGTTGCCTCTTCGAGCTGAGCCCGGCCGGGCCCCATGGGTGTAGGCCCGGCCACCAGGCGCTCGCCAAAGAGCCCCACCTCCAGGCCTGGCTCCAGAGGGGGGCCCCGGTGACCCGCGTCCGGGCAAGGGAAACTGAGGACCATCGATTTTATTTTTCATAAGGGGCTTTGTGAGCCGTGCTTTGTCTGGTCCCTCACCTAGGACCTGTTTGTCATGGGTGACCCTGCCAGGGGCATAAAGCCCCAGACAACTTAGCTCCTAGGATCATTGGGACACACAAACCCCTCCACCACGGTAAGGTGACGGCTCACGGAGAGGCGTTGCATTTTTAATTAGATTAAATATTTTAATCGTTTGACAGCTCTAATATATATATATATATATATATATATATATATATATATATATATATATATATATATATACACAAACATATACTGTATATGTGTGTGTGTGGTGTGTGTTCAGATATACACACACACACACACACATTTATCATTCTCTGAATTCTTGTTATTCCCTTTTTTAAGAGTAACTACAGACTCCATCTACCTGCAGTGCTTTGACCAGTTGAGCATTTTTGCCTGCCTCTCCCACGAGAACAATCCTTGGCTCCACTTTTGGCAGTATATCTGTGTGTGATAGAGAGAAACAGAGAGAGACAGACGGTGATGGGGGAGAAAAAAATTGTTAAGATTTTTTTTTAATTACCGGTAATCTTTGTTGAAAAAAAAACAGTGTAGGTTGAAAAACATGAATTAAGCCATAATGGTCTTGCATTTACTATTCTGTGATTTGTGCATCTGTTAGAAACAGTTTTGTCTCAAGAGATATCAACCCCTCCGGATGGGTATCGTTTAGGCATGTGCCGAAATTTGATTAACCATGAGCAAAATTATCGGGGTATCAGACGACTAAACTTTTATTCATTCATTTTCCGAACCGCTTTATCCTCACTCGGGTCGCGGGGGGTGCTGGAGCCTATCCGAGCCATCTCCGAGCAGTACCCGGGGGACACCCTGAACCGTTTGCCAGCCAATCGCAGGGCACACAGAAACTATTTGTGCTCACACTCACACCTAGGGACAATTTGGTGTGTTCAATCAGCCTGCCATGCATGTTTTTGAATGTGGGGGAAACCGCAGGTCCCGGAGAAAACCCACGCAAGCAAGGGGAGAACATGCAAACTTCACAAAGGAAGGCCGTAGCTGGAATTGAACCCGTAACTCTGTATTGTGAAGTCGAAGCTAGTGATGGGAATTCCGGCTCTTTTTAGAGAGCCGGCCAGTTCTTTTGGCTCGGCTCACTAAAAATAGCGGACTCTTTCAGCTCCTAAATGCCTTCTCATTTTTTGTTGCTTACATTAATTCACTCCCAAAAATAATGTAAAATTATGTGTAAAATGATGGGCGGCCCGGTAGTCCAGTGGTTAGCACGTCAGCTTCACAGTGCAGAGATACCGGGTTCGATTCCAGCTGCGGCCTCCCTGTGTGGAGTTTGCATGTTCTCCCCGGGCCTGCGTGGGTTTTCTCCGGGTGCTCCGGTTTCCTCCCTCTTTCCAAAAATATGCATGGCAGGCTGATTGAACACTCTAAATTGTCCATAGGTGTGAGTGTGAGCGTGGATGGTTGTTCGTCTCTGTGTGCCCTGCGATTGGCTGGCAACCGATTCAGGGTGTCCCCCGCCTACTGCCCGGAGACGGCTCGGATGGGCTCCAGCACCCCCCGTGACCTTAGTGAGGATCAAGCGGTACGGAAGATGAATGAATGAATGTGTAAAATGAATTACTAATGTAAAAAATATACATTACATAAAATATTTATTATTTATATGGCTTTATTTATCTTCTTATGAACATACTCAACATGGAGTACAACATGGAGTGCTACAAAAAAGAAATTACAAAGTACAAAAACAAAGACCCATCTCAAAATAAGGTCAACAAAAAGTTCCAATCTGATTGTGTATATTTACAAGCTTTTAACTACTTACAGTAAAACAACATAAGTAAGCTTTGATTACCAAACAACAAATTATAAATTAAAATCTGGTATTGGATATTTTAACACAGTCGACACGCTGCCTTTGAACTATGAATTAAGTTGAAATGAGTCCAAATATCACTGTTTCCTATCCATGTTCTCACCTTTCCACTTTGTTGGTTTTTTCTCTGTCGTGCTATCGAGCTCTCTCTCGTCTCCCTGTCTCTCCTGTTCGTGTGATGCTCAGTGTCTCTAACTCCTCCCCATTCTCTTCACTGCAGCGTGTGTGTCAAGTCAAGTCAACTGTATTTATAGAGCACTTTCAAACAGCCATCGCTGCATACAAAGTGCTGTACATGGAGCAATATAACATGCACAATAACCAGTAAGACAACTCGGTAATAAGGACAGTAGAAAGCACCAAACAGTAAATCCAAGGACAAGTCATGATGTGTCGAATGCCAAAGAATACAAGTGAGTTTTGAGGAGGGTTTTGAAGATGGGCAGCGAGGAGGCTTGCCGAATGTTCAGTGGGAGTGCAGTCAAACTGCAAAGATTAATTTACTGTGAATCATTAATACAGGTAAGTATTGATGTGGCTTGACATCCTCTTCCCAAGACAATGCATGTGTAATCTACTATCAATTTGACAAAAGAATCTAACACACGTCATCATTAGTTCTATCAACAGTTAACATGAGCATTACTACACCTTGTGACGGATGTTTATTCCTAAAGTTAACATGCTACAACCAGTAAATTATAGAATAACCAAGACTTTCATAATATTTTTCATAGCGATTAGTCAAGTCAAATCCACAGTATTTATAGAGCAGCCATCGCTGCATACAAAGTGCTGTACAAGTTGCGATTTAACATGCACAATAAACAGTAAAACAAATCGGTAATAAAAGGTGGTAGAAAGCACCAAACAGTAAAACCAAGAACAAATCTAAGTCATGCTGAGTCAAATGCCAAAGAATACAAGTGAGTTTTGAGGAGGGCTTTGAAGATGGGCAGCGACGAGGCTTGCAGAATGTTCAGTGGGACGTCATTCCAGAGAGAGGGACCAGCAACAGAAAAGGCTCGATCCCCTCTGAGCCTCAGTTTAGTTCTTGGTACTTCTAACAAAGACTGGTCCACAGACCTGAGGCGCCGGGCAGGTGTGTAGGGGCGGATGAGCTCAGAGAGGTAAGGTGGCGCGAGATTATTCAGACATTTGAAAACAAAGAGGAGGATCTTGAAAATAACTCTAAAATGAATGGGGAGCCAGTGAAGGGATGCTAGGGTAGGAGTTTTGTGCTCCCTCTTACGAGTACCAGTCAAAAGGTGAGCTGTAATGTGTCTATGTAACCCTCCCCTCCCTCTTCTACCACGGATGTTGACCAATCACGTGCGGCTTTAACCGAAGGGGGGGGAAAAAAACAGGAGAAAAAAAAAAAAGTCGGCTCCTATTGAGAGCGGCTCTCTATTAGGAGCCGGCTCCCGTCGTTCACTAAAATATATAAATAAATAATATTCTAAAATTGTTAGGTAAACAAAAACTCAGAGTTGTGACTTTTTTCTTGAAATTACTTTCCAGAACTTTTTCATCTCCGACACTACAAGTCAAGTTATCACAATAAAAACTAATAAATTCTTCCCTCAAGCTTTGGAGAAATGCTATTTTTGACAATCTGACCTAATGATTTGTTTTAACCAGATGAGGGGTGTGGGTGTCGTTAAAAATTTTATCAATACTCCGACTCTTAATCATCATAGTAGGGTGCCATAACCGTATTTTTAATTGGTACTTTTTTGTTTAGAAAAACATTTTTAAAAATTGAATTTACACTGCTGTTTTTCCAGGTATAAAAGTACTTGGACTTGTGACAACATTAACTTAAAATAAATAAATAAGAAATGATTTCATCAAATTACTGTTTTACTTCTAATTTTTATATCCCCCAAAAAATGTGTGTTGAAGAACAATACAACGCAACTTTATTCAGAGCGCATTTCACAGCTGCAGATATAAAAATGGCACTTTACATACAGTACAGTATAACATGGAATAATAATACAACAACAAAATAAAGTGAAAACGGTCAGTTTAAACAGTTTTAATGATTTACTCATATACAGTTGACACCGTAAAAAACTATTGAACAGTGTGAGTCTCATTAGGTCAAAAGCCAAATATATAAAGATGTGTCTTCACAGCGATGTTTTAAAAATAAACAGGGAGGAGGGGTTGCATAACATTGAATGGAAGGTTATTCCATAGGTAAGGACCAGCAACAGAAATGGCTCAATCCCCTCTAAGGGGCTGCTTAGTCATTGGAACCTACAATAGCGTCTGGCTCATAGACCTGAAGGCACCAAGCAGGTGCATACGGGTAAAAATGCTCAGAGAGGTCATCTGGGACGAGGCCATTGAAAGATTTGAAAACAAACATAAGTATCTTACTCTAAAATGTACTGAGAGTAACTGAAGACAAGACAAATTTGTGGTTATGTGCTCCCTCTTACGAGCTCCAGATAGGAGGTGAGGCTGCATTTTGGACCAACTGGAGATGCTTGAGGGAGGACTGGTTGATTCCAAAATAAAGTGGATTACAGTAATCTATCAGAGGTATAACAAAGGCGTGGATTGCTGTTTTTTAGTCAAGTCAACTTTATTGTCAAATACAGTCAAACCTCGGTTTTCGAACGTCTCGGTTGTCGACCAATTTGGTTTTCAACCAAAGATTTTGAGTTTTTTATGCCTCGGATGATGAACAAATTTCGGTTCTCGAACAAAACTGAGCGCACTCGAATGCACCATTTGACTACTCTCGCCTTCCTTACACGAGGAAGTGACGCTTCTTCGGATAGACGAGGAAGCTCTTTAAAAAGAGCGTGGTTTCTGTTTTCGAACAATTCGGTTTTCGAACAGTCTTCTGGAACGGATTATGGACGAAAACCGAGGTTTGACTGTATGCTCTATGTGCAACATACAGCACAGATGAAAGAACAGTTAACATAAAATAACAAAATAATACAACACAATACATAAGACACAGACGATGATGTAATCTTAACCACTTTTTTATGCATACACTTTGTTGTCTGAAGCAATTCTGAAAGAGGAGAGAATTAAAGTGTCCTTTCACCAGTGGATCAGAGACGTCATGCTGAAAATGTGCACACATCTGCTACGCGCCAAGTTTGAAAGCAAACAAGAAGCTGTTGCGTCCATTGACGAAAAAATGAGATTGGCTCAAATCTCAGGTCCCATGAAAATCCACTTCAATTTCAAGCGGTGACTCACATTTCCACATAGGCATCTGCGCTCTGCGCTGACGCTCCTGTCTTCTAATTGTCGGCGACACAAGCCATCTATCCATCCAGCCTCAGACTGTCCAACAGCACAGATATTTCCGCTAAACAAAATGGCACTGTGAAAAATGCTGCCCATTACAGGCGCAAAAAACACAAACGGCCCGGGGCTGTCCAACTGTGCCGTTATGAAAGGAAGGGCTTTACTTGAGCCAGCTGCCTTAGATGAAAGAGGTTGGATCTAACATAACACTGTTTTGGCGATCCAATTTAAAATCACTGTCCCAGTTTAAAACCCAAGTTAAGGACTGCTTTCATTAAGACACTAGTGGCCCAGACCAAGTGGGTGGGATGTACAATGGCCACTGGGACCATACATCTTAACTTGTGTGTTCAGTGACATCCATACTGTCATTTCCTCGGGACAGGACAAAAGTGGTCTTAAGGAGAACGCATCCTTTAGATTTGACTGTCATCCACATCGCAGTAGAAGGAAATAACATGTTTTCTTTGGATCGGACCGAAGGGCAGCAATTAAAGTGAAAACAGCAGGGCCCAAAAAAAGAACCATACAGAGCAGGAGTCAGAGCAACCTAGGCAAAAACAAAAATCCTGTGAGCCAAACAGGATCTAAACCACTCTGGAGCACTTCCGCTAATGCCCACCTGGTACGGTGCACCGGTGTAAATTTGCACGAGTGAACGCAACTGGGTTAAATTTGCTCCAGAGCAAATGCTTGTGAAGAGTACGTATGGCGAGAATGCGTTGCTTTCGTGCTCTGTCGGACTTCCGTAATGTGTTGATTCATAACGACACAAGACTTGGCAAGTAACATCTTTCCTTTTGTAGGAGACTGGACTGTCTCGGAGTTGTTTGTTCCTTTGTTGTTTGTTCACAACCCCCCGCACCCAATAAAATTTATTTTGTGATTTCCTCTCTTGATTTTCTGTTTGGCGCATTAGTGTTTGCTTTTCTGAGTGTCATTGAAGTCATCGTCATTTACGTTTTCTTGGGCGGTCACTCTCGAGCAGAAGGCACTGAAACCGAGAAGGAGAAGGACATGCCGGTCCAGTAGTCACTTGAGTTGTGTATATACATTCATTCATTCATTCATCTTCCGAGCCGCTTGATCCTCACTAGGGTCGCGGGGGTGCTGGAGCCTATCCCAGCCGTCTCCGGGCAGTAGGCGGGGGACACCCTGAATCGGTTGCCAGCCAATCGCAGGGCACACAGAAACGAACAACCATTCGCACTCACACTCAAACCTAGGGACAATTTAGAGTGTTCAATCAGCCTGCCACGCATGTTTTTGGAATGTGGGAGGAAACCGGAGCACCCGGAGAAAACCCACGCAGGCCCGAGGAGAACATGCAAACTCCACACAGGGAGGCCGGAGCTGGAATCGAACCCGGTACCTCTGCACTGTGAAGCCGACGTGCTAACCACTGGACTACCGGGCCGCATACAGTACATTTTAAAAAGAACCAACACGACAGCTCGTTTGTTTTCTGTCGTTTTGCTCCGCTGCAGAAACTGCCGTGTGAACGCAAGTGGGCCAGCCCCGACACTGTGTCGGGGCTGCCCCGCTAAGCGGCTTTATACGTGTGAACGCTCCACACAATTTGCTGCGGTGCAAAATATATCACAACAAAATATATCGGTGCAGCGCCGGAGCAAATGTGTGCCGTGTGAACGGCCCTTCTGATATCCTCCAAGCAAATGACATTGGAGACTGCATCTCTTGTTTTGTTGGATCTAAGTGCAGCGTTCGATACAGTGGACCACGTATTCTGCTGGCTCGTTGCTTCGCAAACGAGCATTTGCTCCAGAGCAAATATTTGACCCACCTCCCTGAGCTCTTTTCCGGGGCTACGCCGGAGCTAATTTGCACGTGTGAACGCTCTACTGGGGCAGCCCCGGCGCAGCACCGGACCAAATCTTGCCGTGTGAACAGCCCTATTGAAAACTCTTAACGCAGGGGTGCCCATTAGGTAGATCCTGATCTACCGGTAGATCTAAGAAAGGTCCCAAGTAGATCCGAGGAGTGTCGAGAAGAAAAAAAACAACCATTTGTGTGTCTTTGTACATGTTAGTAATATATTTTTTGTGTTATTATACACTGCACACTAATCATCTTATCAGTCTCATTTTCACACAAAAAAATTAAAAAATAAAATAAAGCAGGTAAATCTTAAATTTGTGTGTGTGTGTGCGTGCGCACGCCGGTAAGGGTACCGGTAGATCCCGGGAGGTTAGTTGATCGAAAAGTAGATCTTCGATCCAAAAAGTTTGGGCACCCCTGTCTTAACATCACTGATTCTATTCTATGCACCATCTTGAAACCTGACTGGAAAACCCCCATGAGATTTTGTTAATCCAAGAAAGATTTTGACTGTGTGTGCACCATTTTTTCCAAAATGTTAGAATTAAAAGGCAACCTGTAAACAGGAATAAAATTAAACAGCACATCTCGATCAAAGCCAGGTGTCTTCAGCAGGGGATGCAGTAGGTTTAACAGAAGTAAATTAAAGCACTACACGAAAGAGCACATCAGTCCATCCTTCCATTTAACGATCCCGCTTATCCTCACAAGGGTTGCGGGTGTGCTGGAGCTTATCCCAGCCGTCTTCGGGCAGTAGGTGGTGGTTGCCAGCCATTCGCAGGGCACACACAGATGAACAACCAACCACGCTCACGGTCACACAATTTTGAGTGTTCAATCAGCCTGCCATGCATGTTTTTTTTTAAGTGGGGGGAAACCGGTGTACCCAGAGAAAACCCACGCAGGCCTGGGGAGAACATGCAAACTCCACACAGGGAGGCCGGAGCTGTACTTGAACACAGGACCTCTGCACCGTGAGGTTGACGCGCTAACCACTGGGCCTAGGTCGAACATGATTGACAAATCATTGCATGGTGTTTTTATTTATGTTTAACACAACTTCTCAACTTTATTGGAATTGGGTTTGTAACATGTAATACAGTGCCTGTATACATGTGGAGCTCATGGACCAAATGGAGATTGGCTTTCGACTCACTATTTCCTTCATAGTCACGATTGATTTTTTGCTAAAAAGACATTCTCACCCCACATTTTACATAGCCACATATCTGACGTTTGCAACTAAACAAACCACATGAAAATTGCCTTAAAATGCAGCAAGCTGTTTTGGGATGATTTCGAGTGTACTCATGCCCACATATTAAACTTTTTAAAAATTGTGACATTTCAGTGAGTCCGGTGAAAGCCCAGATTGCGGAATAAACCCATTTACGAAGTACACAAAACGTCCAAATCTCATATTTTGCATTCGAAAATGAGTCGTCGTTTTTTTCAATTTTTTGGAACGACTATTGACAAAACACGTCGTTTTTTTTAAGTTGACGTTTTGTTTTTAAAAACAAATGAACAAATGATACACGCATTGTCCAATGCAGACTTACCTTCTCCATCGTCACCTCTCATGCCGAGAAGTATGTAGTCTTTGGCGGTTTCTTCTATCCTTGAGTCATATATGGATGAATCCACCAGAAGACTTGGAGCTGTCCCAAAAGTTATGTTGCTATTGTCAGCCATCTCAAGGCTATAGGGGCACCAAGAATGAGAGAATTAAAATGACTGGCAGCAACTGAAAAACAAAACAAACTTTGAACCTTGACATGACTCAACAATGTAATGCCGCAGTCCAGCAATACAAAATTGTGTTAAATTTGAAACCCCTGAAATGAACACAGTGACATCGAATTTTTGTTGAGTTGTTGTTGTTGTTTGTACCGTCGCTGCCGTACACACAAAATACATTCATTCTCTAATCGAACATTGGAGTGCAGAATACAATTAGCGCGATTGACAGGCAACATGTTTTGTATTGTACTTGTCAAAACTTCGTCAAACAAGACCAGTTATTACCCTAGACCTGTAGTAGAGATTGAAAAAACATTTTACTCGATACAGAATATAACAAAAAAACTGTTTCATATTACCAATACGCCCTATGCTGGTCAATACGTTGAAGTTTCAGGCAATTCAAGCTTACATGCTTCGAATACGCGTCGTTAGGTTGCACAAACTTTCGTACAACACACAAAAATACTTTCAAAACTGACCAGAATTTCCGTTCATTTACGTACTGGGAATCCGGTCCGTCGTGAAGCTTCTGTTCAAACAACAATTCCGCAAAGCTGACCGTTTAGCCAGCTCGGATAAACTCTGAAGCTAATTTAGCTGTTTGGCTAAAAGCTTCACAAAACAATCAATATCTTATTTGATTCCGGAGCATCTCTTCTTTAAAAGTAGAGTCCCCTGCCAATCCCCTTAAACACCGTTTAATAATCCTAGTCGATGTGTGGTTCCGCAGTTTCTTGACCGCATAGAAACACAATATGAGGAAATGACAACCGCTATACTGTTTCAGTTCAAAAAGCACGGAAAACATTGCGCCGCGCGCCGATTGGACAAGAATAGCGAGAGAAGTCCAGTTTCCGCCTGGACAGGCTTTTGATTGGTTACTTCGTTCAAATCTCGAACCGCAACATATGAGGAATCTTTTTTAAAAAATGGTTACATCTGCAGGCATAATACTCACTTATACTGTACTTGCAAGGCGTTCTCACTTTTC
Source organism: Hippocampus zosterae (assembly GCF_025434085.1). Lineage (NCBI taxonomy): Eukaryota > Metazoa > Chordata > Actinopteri > Syngnathiformes > Syngnathidae > Hippocampus > Hippocampus zosterae. The sequence continues at coordinate 3,049,531 of NC_067458.1, forward strand.
CGACTACTGTGTGACTCTATCTGGTGTCATAATATTTTTCAGGACGAGTGTTTGAAACGTACTTTACGTACAACGCTGAACCAATTGTTTCGAAAATGTATTCATTATTTAAAGCATCAGTTACAGTGACATCACCTGGGGAAAAGCAAGATTGTAGTAATATTTGATACATATAGGCTAGCCGATCTGTTTAGGTACTCATTGAGTAGCCGGCTCTTTGAAGTGAATCCTAGTCGAACCAGTGGATGGATGATGGATTTTAGAAATAGCAGTCTTCTGTAGTGCAAAGCTTGGAAACAGGTTTAGTTCAAGTGTAGTTAAAGAGATTTGGGTGTTTTATAAATACGCTGGCTAAATCCCGGTGGGATGATAGAAGACGTGGACAGGACAGCTATGGTTTGTAGAAAAATATATATTTGGATAGAAAAAGAAAAGAAGAGAAACATACATATAACTGGAGAGAGAGTGTGTATGTCCGACCTCAAGCGTGGTGTCGTCTCAACTCCACGAGCTTAGCTGTTGTCATGGCTAGGCTAGCTGAGCTGTTGAAAGAGATCAAAGCTCTTTGATATGTAACGTCCGTTGCGTCAGCACTGATGGGTTGAAGCCAAAAGACGTGAATGCGTACACGTTCACGCTGATGCACACACAGCGGAGAGCAGCGGACTATCGACTGCTGAGTCGCGCTTCACTTGAGTGGCATCACTACAGGGCCCCCCTCCTGGATCCGAAGTCGGCACAGGCGATGAAGGAAGGAAGCCGTAGGAATGACGGAACGGTCAGAATAGCGGACAGGAGGTGAAGCGGACTCGTCGGCCGCTGCGCGTGGTTTGGCTTGATGAAGGCGCCAGACACGAAGTCAGTGGCGGAGTGCTGGACGAACGGGACATCAAAGAGTGAACAGTTGCAGATGATGTCGTGGTCAAAGTGGGCACGGGAAAGGCAGTAGTTGAGGTCGATGAGGGAATTGCGTGTGAGGATGGATTTGTGTTGTTGGCGAACGTCGCTGTTCGTGAGCAAAGAAACTGCTGCTCTGCGACTGCCGGTTCGAGTCGGTTGATGGTCGGTCAATGGAGTCGGTGTCCTCATGGCCCATTAGCTGCTCGAAGGACGGATGATACCGAACTGGAACGTGGTCAGAACACAGCTTCAGCGATCTGTAGCTTTGTGGGGGCCAGTTGTCGAGAACGCTGGAACTTGGCTGGACCGGTCGTCTCGATGAGATGAATGACATTGTGAGGCACTGGTTCGGTCATCGGCGCAGAGTTCGTCAGGTTCGGGGAATGCCGCAACAGGTTCGGGTAGCGAGATGAAGAGGGTGCAGGGTGGTTGCTCGGAGGGAGGACCCGCTGGTCGGGTGATGGCACTCTGCTGGTGTTCGAGGGACAACACTGACATCGACGGCGGAGTCGACCATGAAGCGTCGCGCAGAAGTCCGATCGAGGACGAGAAGAATGCGGCTCGCAGCAGAGATGCCAGGGGAGAGGAGCGAATTGGGCGAAAAAAATTCAACGGGGTTTGTGGTTCGGAAAAAGGACAGCTATGGTTTGTAGAAAAATATATATTTGGATAGAAAAAGAAAAGAACAGAAACATACAGATAACTGGAGAGAGAGCGTGTCCGCCCAACCTCGAGCGTGGTGTCGTCTCAACTCCACTAGCTTAGCTGTTGTTGTGGCTTGGCTAGTGCCTAGACATCCACGCTGATGCACGAACAGCGAAGAGCAGCGGACTATTGACTGCTGAGTCGCGCTTCACCTGAGTGGTGTCGCTACATAGTAACCATGAGCCAACGTAATGAAGTCTTTTTGCTATTAAATACCGCCCCAACATAAAACAGACATTCCGCAAATTATGAATAACTAAACTAGCAATTAAGAAATGTCACAAACATGGATTATAATAATATCATTCAGTCTTAGTGCACACACGTTGTCACACGTCAGCATAGAGGAGCAACAGGACTTCTGCAGAGCATATATCTGAGGTTCATCCTTCCATTATCAGAGCCGCTCTCCCAGCAGTCTTCAGGCTGTCGGTGAGGTACACCATGAACTGGTTACCAGCCAATCGCAGGGCACACAAAGACAAAGAACCATTCAAGGTCACAATAACACCAAGAAATATAGAATGGTAAATAAACCTATTGTGTATGAAAACCCACACTGGCACGGGGACCATGTAAACTCCATAAAGAAAGGGCATAGACGGATTCCAACCCAAGAACTCTGCACAGTGGGACGGATGTGCTAACCAATCAATCACCATGCTTCGCACATCTGACGTCCCTCAATTATTCGTGGAAGCTCCCAATCCTCGGTCCTCTCACGTTCATGTGCATTAAAGGCTCGCTCCCAAACACCCACACTACACACCACAATCCTCTTTGAGGTAGTAAAAGTGCATGTTCAAGAATTAAGGTTACAAGCGTATGGTTGTTACAGAATTGGGACAGTGTGTGTTACATCATCAGTTTATGCCCCCACGTCATCAAAAATGGTGGCACCAGTTGTTGTTTTGGCGATTTTCCTGCTTCAAATTGTATTAAATCTTCAATCAAGTAGTAGTAAAGTAAAAACTTGCAGCTCGGGGTTGTGGACCCATCCTGCTGATGGCAGCTGTGGGTTTATTACTTTAATCCCCAAACAAATATAACACATCTTCAGGAGATTCTTCACAAAGAGAACACATCGTGTCAATGTTTTTTTTTAAACCGCTGTAAGAAAACCATGCATAGGTCATATCTGTGGATTATTTTGAATTCTATTTCCTTTACGCTGTTGCCCATCAAATATTTAACAGCCAGGTCCCAGATTCTTCTCCAATAAAGACCATTGACAAGATTATCCATTCATCCCTCAATCATTTTCTGCACCACTTATCCTGGACAGATTCGTGTGTGGGGTCGGGGGTGCTGGAGCCTATCCCAACTGACTGGGTGGAAGATAGACGACATCCTGAACTTGTTGCCATTCAGTCGCAGGGCTCAAATACTAACGAACAACTACAGTAGTCACACCCACATCAACACCGTCACTAAGTGGGAACCGATTCCATGCTGTGCACAAACAAGACAGGCAACTCCATCAGACTTGTCAAACTCATTTTTGTCGCCACTTTGAAGTTACGTTTTGCCTTGGAGGGCTGTTATGAAAGTGAAACCACAAAAATGTTTAAGCGTCTCATCACATTATTACTTTAGCCAACAAATTAATGGATTACAGGTTTTTAAATCAGTCAACAATTACAATTTCTCAGTTATTGTTCAAATGAGTGTAAACAATGGGAACAAAATTATTATCTCAAGGTTACTCACCACACATGAAAATTTCACATTTCAGTCCAGATTTTACAAGGATCATGCAAGTTGACACATGATTTTTTTTGCGGCGGGGCCACATAAAATGCTGTGGCAGGCTGGATCTTTGACACCTGTGCACAACACCATCATAGACTCAACAAGATTATTCAAATAAAAATAACATATGAAACAGAGGGCACATCTTTCTGAAAAAGTCTTTGTTTAATGATAGTTATTGTTATGTTTTGGAGAAAAATGTCACAAGTTCTCCCGATTTCAGTTTTTGTTGGATCAGTGGGTAATAAATCAAGGCTCAAGTTGTGATCAGCTAAACTTTTAAAAAGAGTGCTGTAAAAAGTATTTGCCACCTTCCTGATTCTGTTTTCTTTGCATATTTATAACACACAAAGGTTTCAGTTCATCAAACCAATTTTAATATCACACAGAGACTACCCAAGAAAATACAAAATGCAGTTTTGAAATGCCAATTTAATTTATGAAATCACAAAAAAAAAAAAAAATCCCAGACTACCTCACCCTACGTGAAAAAGTAATTGCTCCCCCCATTGTTAAATCACAAAGTAACTGTTATAAATGACAATTTTGGGAAAGCTTAGTTCAATTTTACAGGCAATACCCTGGCACCACATTTGTGGAGTCAAGAAATCACATAAATAGATTCTGTCAGACAAAGTGAAGTAGGCTACAAAATCTCAAGAAAAATCAAAAATCAAAAGAAATTCAAGATCATTTTTTTTAATCTATCGGCCTGGAAAAGGTTACAAACCTATTTCCAAGCTCCTGGGGCTCCAACGAACCACTGTCAGAGCCATCCATCCATCCATCCATCCATCATCTACCGCTTACCCCGGGTCGCGGGGGCAACAGCTTTAGCAGGGAAGCCCAGACTTCCCTCTCCCGAGCTACTTCTTCCAGCTCTCCCCGGGGGATCCCGAGACGTTCCCAGGCCAGCTGGGTGACATAGTCTCTCCAGCATGTCCTGGGTCTTCCTCGGGGTCTCCTCCGGTAGGACATGCCCGGAACACCTCACCAGGGAGGCGCTCAGGAGGCATCCGAATCAGATGCCCAAGCCACCTCATCTGGCTCCTCTCGATGTGGAGGAGAAGTGGCTCGACTCTGAGCCCCTCCCGGATGACCGAGCTTCTCACCTTATCTCTAAAGGAGAGCCCGGACACCCTGCGGAGAAAACTCATTTCGGCCGCTTGTAACCGGGATCTCGTTCTTTCGATCACGACCCATAGCTCGTGACCATAGATGATGGTTGGAACGTAGATCGACCGGTAAATTGAGGGGTTCGCCCTTTGGTTCAGCTCCTTCTTCACCACGACAGACCGATATAACGTCCGCATCACAGCAGACGCTGCGCCGATCCGCTTGTCGATATCGCGCTCCCTCCTGCAACAAACAACAGTCAGGACCCGTCCACCCACCCGAAGGCGGAAGAAGGCAACCCTCTCGTCTACCAGTGTGAACCCCAATGTACAGGCACTGAGCCGGGGGGCAATGAGTATGCCTACACCTGCTGTGCGTCTCTCACCGTGAGCAACTCTAGAGTGGAAGAGAGTCCAACCACTCTCGAGAGAACTGGTACCAGAACCCAGGCTGTGTGTGGAGACAAGTCCGACTATATCCAGTCGGAAATTCTTGACCTAACACACCAGTTCGGGCTCCTTCCCTGCCAGAGAGGTGACATTCCATGTCCCAAGAGCTAGCTTCTGCAGCCGAGGATCGGACCCCCGCCTTTGGCTGCCGCCCAGCTCACATTGCACCCGACCCCTCTGGCCCCTCTCATGGGTGGTGAGCCCATGGGAAGGGGGACCGACGTTGCCTCTTCGGTCTGTGCCCGGCCGGGCCCCATGGGTGTAGGCCCGGCCACCAGGCGCTTGCCAACGAGCCCCACCTCCAGGCCTGGCTCCAGAGGAGGGCCCCGGTGACCCGCGTCCGGGCGAGGGAAACCTTGGTCCATATATTTTTCTCATCATAAGTGGTCTTTGAGCCATGCTTTGTCTGGCCCCTCGCCTAGAACCTGTTTGCCATGGGTGACCCTGCCAGGGGCATAAAGCCCCAGACCACTTAGCTCCTCGGATCATTGGGACACACAAACCCCTTCACCACGGTAAGGTGACGACTCATGGGGGTTTATCCACAAATGGATAAAACTGGGAACAGCGGCGAACAGGAAGTTGCAAAAGAACCTAGAACAACATTAAAAGAACCCAGACCTCACTGGTCTCAGTTTAGGTCAGTGTTCATGACTGTACCACAAGAAAGACAAGAGAGCACAAGTAATCGGGAGGCAGCCCGGTGTTCAGTGGTTATTGCATTGTTAGGTGGTATGATAGCATTGTTTTATACATGTCCTCGGCTAGGCCTCAGTTTCAAAATCAGTCCTTGGTCCTTGGCCTTAGCCTCGGAGGGAAGTCCTTGGTCCTTGGCCTTGGCCTCGGAAAATATTTCAAGTCCTTGGCCTTGGCCTTGCCCCGGAAAATTTTCCAAGTCCTTCGTCTTGGCCTTGGCATCGTCCTTGGTCTTGGCCTCGGGTTGCCGGTCCTTGGACACAACACTGTCCCCGCCTGAGCTGCACCGCTTCCCGGGCATCGCTCCTCGTCCTTCCCGGAGGTGCATCCGCCACGGATCTCGTTGAGGCTTCCACCTCGATGGCTCCAGGGGCATCACCTCTTCCCGCCGGCCACGCAGAGACAACGGCAGAAACGGCGGCCGATGCGCGGACCATGGCGTGTTGGCCGGCCTGGCTGAGTTGGCTCATGCTCCTTGCGACGGCGATGTTGCCAGCGTCAACTATTTAAAATCGTTATTCAGTTTAAATTAATCTCTCCTTTTATTATTTATAATTTTATCTGTGGTTGTATTGTTCTTGTTTTGATTGTAAAGTGTCCTTTTGTGTTTTGAAAGGTCCTTATAAATGAAATGTATTATTATTATTATTATTATTATTATATTTAAGATTGGCAATGAGAAAAACACTCATCTGCTTTGAGCAGTTGACATGTTTTCTTCCGTCAAAAAGTACTGAATCTGCCCTTTTATGGAGAAGATATTCTTGAGAGGAATTGACATTGCCACAATGCACAGTTTAGACAGTTGCATTAGATTCAAGGCACAAGCACCTTCATTAATATCATGAATGTTGTTCTTGGTTTCTTCTTCCTTATCGACTCTACATTTTTTCTTTGTATTGTCAATAAAGTCAACAAGTCAAGTCAAGTCAACAGTATTTATAGAGCACTTTCAAACAGCCATCTCTTCATACAAAGGGCTGTACATGGAGCAATTTAACATGCACAATAAACAGAACAAATCGGTAATAAAGGCGGTGGAAAGCACCAAAGAACGAATCCAAGTCATGCTGAGTCGAATGGTAAAGAATACAAGTGAGTTTTGAGGAGGGTTTAGAAGATGGGCAGCGAGGAGGCTTGCCGAATGTTCAGTGGGAGATCATTCCAGAGAGAGGGACCAGCAACAGAAAAGGCTCGATCTCCTCTGAGCCTCAGTTTAGTTCTTGGTACTTCTAATAATGTCTGGTCCACAGATCTGAGGCGCAGGTGTGTAGGGGCGGATTAGCTCAGAGAGGTAAGGTGGCGCAAGATTATTCCGAGATTTGAAAACAAAGAGGAGGATCTTGAAAATAACTCTAAGATGAATGGGGAGCCAGTGAAGGGATGCCAGAGTAGGAGTTATGTGCTCCCTCTTACGAGTACCGGTCAAGAGGCGAGCAGCGGCATTCTGGACCAGATGAAGGCGCTTAATGGAGGACTGGCTGACTCCAAAGGAAAGGGCATTGCCGTAATCAAGCCGGGATCTGACAAAGGCATGAATTACTGTCTCAAAGTGTTCACGTGAGAGGAGAGGTTTTATTTTGGCCAGCTGTTTAAGGTGAAAGAAGTTGGATTTAACAACGGCACCAATTTGCCGATCGAGTTTGAAATCACTGTCCAGTTTAAGGCCCAAGTTTGAGACTGTTTACTTAAGATAAGGAGACAGGGGGCCCAAGTCTACAGGATGGAATGTACAAGGGCCACTGGGACCAAACAATATCACCTCTGTCTTCTTTTCGTTGAATTTCAAGAAATGTTGTGCCATCCAGGTTTTGATTTCTTCCAGACAGGATAGGAGTGGCCTTAATGAGAAGGCGTCTTTCTTGCTCAGTGGGACATAGATCTGGCAGTCATCTGCATAGCAGTGGAAGGGAATACCATGTTTCATTAAGATGGAACCGAATGGGAACAGATGCAGTGAGAACAGCAGAGGCCCCAGAATTGAGCCCTGTGGAACACCACATGACAGGGGAGCAGTGCGTGACTCAGATCAGCCAAGGCTGACACAAACGGTTCTGTCAGCTAAATAGGACCTAAACCACTCAAGAGCACTGCCGCCAATGCCCACCAAGTGCTGCAAACGAGTCAGCACAATACTGTGATCCACTGTATCAAATCCTGCAGTTAAGTCCAATAAAACTAGACACGCGTGGTCTCCAGAGTCATTTGCCAGGAGGATGTAATTAGAAACGTGTAACAGGGCTGACTCCGTGCTATGCATCGTCTTGAAACCTGACTGGAAGACCTCCAAGATGTTAGGTTCATCCAAGAAAAGTTTCAACTGCATGTGCAACACTTTTTCCAGAATTTTGGAAATGAAAGGCAGTTTGGAAATGGGCCTGAAACTTGACAGCACATCTGGATCAAGACCAGGTTTCTTGATCAAGGGTTGGACCACAGCATGTTTAAACTGTTGGGGAACTACACCAGAAGAGAGGCTGCAGTTGATGATATCCAAGACCGATGCACCAACACTCGGGAGAACCTCCTGAAAGAAGTGCGGGGGAAGAGAGTCGCAAGGGGAGCCAGATGGCTTCGTCTGGCGAACTACATCCTCCAAAAGCGCCAAGGACAAAGTTTCAAAGGAATTTAGCACAGCTGAACATGGAACATGGACAGAGGGGTCAGATGCGGTATTTGAGACCGGTGTCCTAGTTGTAGAGACCTTATCAATGAAAAGCTGAAGGAATTTGTGGCACATCTCTGGTGAAGAATCCGAGCAAGTAGGCAGAGGGGGTTTGAGTACAGAATCTATCGTTTTAAATAGTGTGCGTGGGTTGTGACGGTTAGCTTGAATAAGGTCCAACAGACATTCTCTTTTGGCCTCTTTTACTGTGAGCTGGTAGTTACGCCAGCAGTCTTTCCAAATTTGATAAGAGACATGCAATTTGTCTTTTTACCACTTGCGCTCGGCTTTGCGACACCCCTGCCTAGCTCCGCGGGTAATGTCGTTAAACCATGGCTCGGGTTTAGGTTTTGGGAGCACAGTTTTTGAAGGACTCACCAAATCCCGGATGGCACGGCATGACGAGTTGAACCAAGAGGTGAGTTCCTCTGTGACGAGGGTACGCAAAGGTTATTAAAGGCATCAGAGAAACGACTAGCAGTGCGAGGGTTAAAAATTCGGCGTTTACAACTAGGAGCGGCAGATTTCACAGCAACATGCGATAAGACTACGTCAAACAAAATTGCCATGTGATCAGAAATCCCATTTTCAAGGACTTCCAGATTTGACACCGGTAGACCATAAGCTAGGACAAGGTCGAAAATATGTCCTTGTTCATGTGTCGGGCTGGTCACATACTGCACGAAATTAAAGAGTCGATAAGTCTTCAGAAGTCTTTTGCAAGCGTTTTTTCCGGACAGCACACATGGATATTAAAATCCCCCATTAGGAGCATATGATCATATCACAGCCTGATTTCCCCACGAAAGGTTGAAAAGTCGCTTAAAAAGTCTTTGTTGTATTTAGGAGGACGGTAAATGACAGCACAAAGTGATTGTGTCCGACCGACTTCAAAGAAGGTTGCTTCAAAGCTGGTGGCCGAAGTGGTGAATGTGCACCGTTTACATTTGAAATTGTTCTTAAAGATACCGTACCTCCACCACGGCCTGATGTCCTTGGGGTATTGAGGAAACCACAGTCAGGTGGCAACAATTCAAGCAAAGCGCTGTACTCACCAGTACCTGCCCAAGTCTCCGTCAGACACAGGAAATCCAAGTCATTGGAAAGGAAATACTCCCTCATAATATGGGGCTTGTTCGTCAGCGACCGGGCGTTTAACAACACTATCCTTGTGGGAGTAGCAACGGGAGGGATTGCCTCTTCCGATCGCCGAGCCCGGGGGAATTCCCTCAAAAGCTTTCGCTGGATTCCTCCCCGAGAAAGACATGGAGGGTAGAAATGCCATGGCGCGATGGGAGAGGCAAAGACTGTTAGCAAGCACGAGGCGATGGGGTCGAGGGCACACCACGCCGGAGCAATCGAAGTGTGTCTCAGATCCCGTTTTAGCTTCACGAGCTGACCGCTACGTTTGTCGTGGCTGCGGTGACGACGGCGGCGCTTCTGTGAAGGGGGCGAGCGAACGCGGAAGAGATTAGCCGGCAGGTTAGCCAAGAACGGAGGTAGCGTCTTTTCACCACCGTCTTGCCAAAACGCGGACGAATCTCCGACGTGTTGCTGAATCAATAACAACGATCGGCGATCATAAACCAACCGAGATGCTGTTAGGGAGGTAACAAGCATTGCGAAAAGTTAAAAAAACCTGAAATGGCAGGAGCGTCGCCGAACACACTGGTGCACAAGCGGCCATCTTGGGCATTCTTTCTAGTAAAGACTAAATAAAGTAAATAAAGTTTAAATGTGTCCGGATAAAACTTTCCAGCTGTCCCTCATTTTCTTCACTATTCCTTACTAGCATTGTCTCTTTTGTGTGCATTTACTATTTGTAATGCATGAAGCCATTTCGGCTTCATGCAGTCAATGACCAATGAACAATTAGTGTCTGACAATTAGTAGTTGACAATCATGTGCGGCTCTTTCAAGTGAACATTGAGAACGACTCCCAATTAGAGGTGAGATCGGGTGATGAGCTGACGAGTCTCAGGTGTGAGGTGCGGAGCATCCTGGCTGAGGAGGCTGCCTGGCTGGCCCCTCCCTAACAAAACGATTACTTTGTTGAATTTATGAAAGAGAAATTATGTTTTCATGCTTTCCTTCATGTATTTTGTTTAATTACTTTACTTGTCCCCTCCGTGAGCCGTCACCTTACCGTGGTGGAGGGGTTTGCGTGTCCCAATGATCCTAGGAGCTAAGTTGTCTGGGGCTTTATGACCCTGGCAGGGTCACCCATGGCAAACAGGTTCTAGGTGAGGGGCCAGACAAAGCACGGCTCATAGACCCTCATGATGAATACAATAGAAGGACCAAGGTTTCCCTTGCCCGGACGCGGGTCACCGGGGCCCACTCTGGAGCCAGGCCTTGAGGTGGGGCTCGTTGGCAAGTGCCTGGTGGCTGGGCCTACACCGGACGGCTTCAAGGAAATTCTGGTCCACCATACGACGTCTCAGGAGGGGGAAGCAGTGCACCACTAACACTGTGTACAGTGGGGATGGGGCGCTGCTGACTTCGACTCGGGACGTTCTGAACCGGTGGGCAGAGTACTTCGAAGACCTCCTCAACTCCACCAACACGTCTTCCTTGGAGGAAGCAGAGCCCGGGGACTCTGAGGTGGGCTCTCCTTTCTCTGTGGCTGAAGTCACCGATGTGGTTAAAAAGCTCCTCGGTGGCAAGGCCCCAGGGGTGGATGAGATCCGCCCGGAGTTCCTCGAGGCTCTGGATGTTGTGGGGCTGTCCTGGTTGACACGCCTCTGCAACATCGCGTGGTCAATAGGGAGAGTGCCTCTGGATTGGCAGACCGGCCGCGGTGGTAGTCCCTCTTTTTAAAAATGGGGACCGGAGGGTGTGTTCCAACTATAGAGGGATCACACTCCTCAGCCTCCCTGGTAAGGTCTATTTAGTGGTGCTGGAGAGGAGGGTCCGTCAGGAAGTCGAGCCTCAGATTGAGGAGGAGCAGTGTGGTTTTCGTCCCGGCCGTGGAACAGTGGACCAGCTCTACACCCTTAGCAGGGTCCTCGAGGGTATGTGGGATTTCGCCCAACCAGTCTACATGTGTTTTGTGGACTTGGAGAAGGCGTTTGACCGTGTCCCTCGGGGAGTTCTGTGGGGGGTGCTTCGAGGATATGGGGTACCGAACCCCCTGATACGGGCTGTTCGGTCACTATACCACCGATGTCAGAGTTTGGTTCGCATTGCCGGCAGTAAGTCGGAATCGTTTCCAGTGGGGGTAGAACTCCGCCAAGGCTGCCCTTTGTCATGATTCTGTTCATAACCTTTATGGACAGAATTTCTAGGCGCAGCCGAAGCGTTGAGGGGGTCCGTTTTGGGGGCCTCAGTATTGCATGCCTGCTTTTTGCAGATGATGTGGTGCTGTTGGCTCCTTCAAACAGGGCTCTCCATCTCTTACTGGAGCGTTTCGCAGCCGAGTGTGAAGCGGTTGGGATGAAGATCATAACCTCCAAATCTGAAACCATGGTCCTCAGTCGAAAAAGGGTGGAGTGCCCCCTCCGGGTCGGGGAGGAGATCTTGCCCCAAGTGGAGGAGTTCAAGTATCTTGGGGTCTTGTTCACGAATGGGGGCAGAAGGGAGCGGGAGATCGACAGGCGGATTGGTGCAGCGTCTGCTGTGATGCGGGCGTTGTATCGGTCTGTCGTGGTGAAGAAGGAGCTGAGCCAAAGGGCGAAGCTCTCAATTTAAGCTCTCAATTTACCGGTCGATCTACGTTCCAACCCTCATCTATGGTCACGAGCTATGGGTCGTCACCGAAAGAACGAGATCCCGGTTACAAGCGGCCGAAATGAGTTTTCTCCGCAGGGTGTCCGGGCTCTCCCTTAGAGATAAGGTGAGAAGCTCGGTCATCCGGGAGGGGCTCAGAGTCGAGCCACTTCTCCTCCATATCGAGAGGAGCCAGATGAGGTGACTTGGGCATCTGATTCGGATGCCTCCTGACCGCCTCCCCGGTGAGGTGTTCCGGTCATGCCCCACCGGGAGGAGACCCCGAGGAAGACCCACGACACGCTGGAGAGACTATGTCACCCAGCTTGCCTGGGAACGACTCGGGATCCCCCGGGGAGAGCTGGACGAAGTAGCTAGGGAGAGGGAAGTCTGGGCTTCCCTGCTAAAGCTGTTGCCCCCGCGACCTGGCCCCGGATAAGCGGTAGATGATGGATGGATGGATGGATGGATACTTGTGAGATAAAAATATTTCATTTGGGGTTTTCTGAAATTACTTCACACTTGACCTTTAAAAATAAATTTATAGATGTTGCAAAATTTGTCAAGGCTACGTTCCTACTGCACCTCGATGCTGAGCTCTGTCATTTGTGGGCACGCCTGTGCCTGTGCGGTCTTTCTGGGCGAAAGACCGCACAGGCATACAAATTGGATAGTTTCCCATGGCACACCTGTCAAAGTGTGCCACGACACAAGGTTTGAAAAACACTGCTGTAGTGCATAGTACTGTATGTCGTCAACAACAAAACATTACAACAAACCTGTTAAATCATTTAAACAGGTAGAACCCAAGTTCTCAAGCACGAACATGTGAGCAGAGTTTGCACAGCCTCGCCACATAGACCCATATCTGTCAACTTTTCGGAGCACCAACCTGTATAAACTACCAAACAAATCCTTATAAAGAGCAAAAAAATCCATATAACATCCCAAAGCATTTTATATGTCAAAATAATGGCAGAAAAAAAACACGAAATTATATTTATTGTAGATCTCCATAATACAGGAAATCTGACTTACTGGAAACCAGGTCAGGATCAGAAAAAAATTGCCTCTTATTTTGGGAGTCCCCTTGCAACTCACTGTGACCGCGCAATGGCTATAACTAAGGCCACTGCTTATTTCATATGCAAAGACCCCCAGCCTTAGCGTGGTGGACAACGAGGGTTTCAGACAGCTCGTGCACGTTTTGGAACCCAGGTATAAAATACCAGACAGGTCTGTGTTCACTTACAAACATATTCCCGATGTGTACAACAAAGTGAGAAGTGAGATTACGGTGTCGCTGAACAGTGCGCAAAGAGTTGCACTTACAGTGGATGGGTGGACATCTTGCGCTATAGATTCATATACTGTGTATATATATATATATATATATATATATATATATATATATATATATATATATATATATATATATATATATATATATATATATATATATATATATGAATATTTCATATAAGACACTCAGTGAGAGTCTGTTTGTGTTTACACTATAGCAACAGCTGTGAGTCTCAGGTGTCAAATTGTTTACATTTTCTTTGCACAAAACCCAATTGTGAAAGGGCTTAAATAAGTTGTTTTACAAGTTCTACTCTTTATAAGTAATAAAGTGGTATCCTTTTTGTAATACCATACTGAATTCCATCTTTTTAAAAGCTTTTTTTCTTTGCTTATTTGCATCATGTTTAATTGCACAATATCGCAACAAATTGCATTGTATCGTATCGGATCGCATTGATTTGAACTTAATGTGTATCGAATCGTATCGCATCGTGACGACGGTGAAACGTATCGCCAGAAAATTCCATGTATCGTTTAAGTATCGCATCGCTGGCAGTGGATCGTGATGTGTATCGAATCGTCCTCAGTGCTCAGATTCACATCCCTATTGACAATATCATTCACATCCATGCATTCATATTGTATCATTCAACGTGTTTCAATAATGTGAAAATCATGTGAATGAGGATGCTTGTGGGCTTTGTCTTCACAAATTTTGATTTAGAAAAATAAGATGCTCCAGTGTTTTAAATTTCAGTCTGTTGCATTTCTTGCATGTTATTTCCCCTGCTGTGGAGAACACACACACACGATGGAATAAGACATGTCAAAAATCCGAAAGGCACTTGGTGCGACAAGGAGATTTTAATAAATACCATAGATCAAAATGGCTCTACACGGCGGACAACTTGTGTTTGTCCGGAAGCTGCTCCATAATATGCACGTACTGTAGCAACGTCCCTCGAGTGAAGCGCGTCTCAGCAGTCGATAGTCTGTTGCTCACTGCTGTGCGCGCGCGAGCACGAGCACGAGCACGTACTTGCGGCGCCGACTCAACCCACGCCACATATTAAGCTTTGAACTACGACATCAGCTAAGCTAGCCTAGCCGATGTAATGATTGTCAGATATGTATGACGTACAGTACAAACGTTCATAAAGCACTTCTCTTAATAATAGCCTATTATATGACAGCCGGCATGATGCTCGAAGTCAGACGGACACATTTTTTTTGATAATCAGTGTGTTTTCCGTATTGCCCAAACATATATTTTTATTCGAGCGAGGGTGAGGTCTGGCTTGTTTCGGCAGTCGGCATCGTGTCGCCAGACACACTTCCTTAGATACACTGCGGGCTTTTGTTGCATCAACGCCCCCTGCACTGAGTCGACGCCCCCTGGACTAAGTGGCGCAGCCTGGACTGTGTCGACGCAGCCGATGCAGTCTAAACTGCGCCGGGGCAGTTCACGTGTCAATCATGTGACGTAATGAAGCAGCACATGCCCCGACACCTGGTTTGCTCCGTGAGCCCGGCGCATGCGTCAACGCATCAGTGTCGCTGGACCCATCACTAGTCTGTAGCCGTGGTGGACCATGATAGATCTGGAACTTTGTGAAGTTTCAGTGGTTGCTTTTGTTGGTGAGGCTTGAGGCTGTTGCAAACACTGCATGACTTTACTTGGTCCTCCATGTCAGAGTTGATTGTGAGCCAGAAAACAGTGTCTCTTGCCCTTCTTTTCAAAGACTCCATGCCTGGATGCCCTTTGTGTAGTTCCTGTAAGTACACTTCCTGGAGAACAGCTGGAACAACGGATCTGTTGTTTTTCATAACAACCTCGTTTTCAACAGTCAGTTCTTCTCAAAAGCTAAAGAATGGTTTGATTGCTTCGGTTACACAGCTTACCCGTGTGGGCCAACCTTGTGGGATGTAGCGCGTCAGTGTCTGAAGAACTGGGTCGGTCTTTGTGTGTCCTGCCAGCTCTTGTAGATGTTTGGGTGAAATGAGTTGAAGCGTCATGACTTCAAAATCGCGCTGCTCCTCTTTTGATGAGGGAGTGTTCAGCCTTGGGGTGCAAAAAAGTGTGTCCGCAATGTAGAGATGTTTACCTGTCAGGTCGGTCCAAATTGACACTCAAGAATAACCAAAAGGAGGAGACAGGAGACTCGATTCTGGTACCAGGAGGGAACGAGGAGAAGCGTTCGGTTTCAGTTCTCCACACGTAACCCTAACGATCTCCCCCTTCACCTCCTCATTTATTGGGAAAAGCTACTACATAGGTGTGTCCAACCTAAAGGGTGGGGGCTGTTGAACACACACTGAACTTGTTTGACTATGTGTGTGTATGTGAGTGCAATTTACGTACATGTGTGCAAATAGACATAAACATCCCGTTGCAGCTGGTGTTGATGTCTCCATTCACGGTTCAGCCTTGCTCGCTGTTTAGTCTTAACAGTTATCTCTTCCCAGCCACGTCCTCGAAAAGGTGGTTGCGACCCTAACTTCTCACACAGTACAGCAAGCAAAAGTGAGCACATAATGAAGAATATATAATGATTATAGATGTGAGTAAATAATAAAGGATATATCTTTATTGAGAGCATAAGCGTTCTTCATTGCAGGCAAAGCCAACTAATGATTGCAAGCATAAGCGTTCTTCTTTGCAAGCAAAATCAAACTATACTGACAGGCAGAAGCATTCTTCATTGCGAGCATAAAATGACGACACGAGAATCAACCGAATAATACGTGAATGTATGATTACTAAACAATAATAAATCCAACATTACCCTTCTTGTAAACGAGTGTTCGGTTGATCTTCTGTAGTCTGAGCATCATTCTTTGTAAATGCGCTGGGATCGTGGGAAAGGGCTTGTTGTGGATGGTGACCAATGGTTGGTGGTCGGTTTCAATCACCATTGGTTTTCCATAGATAAAATCATAGAACTTGTAACACACAAACACAACAGCGAGAAGCTCTTTCTCGATCTGCACTTACCGGTATTTCTCCTCCGTCTCTGTCAAAGTACGTGATGCGTAGGCGACTGGTTTGTCATCTTATAGATTTGCAGCCCCCAGGCCGTACTGAGATGTATCGCAGGTGAGGGTCACTGCCTTCTTCATGTCATAGTACTGAAGCACTGGTGGGCTTGTGATGCCTGCTTTGAGTCTGATGAACGCCTCTTGTTGATGATGTGTCCAGCTCCATACAATGTCTTTGTGAAGCAGCTGGTGCAGTGGCGCTGACAGTTCACTCAAGTTTGGAATGAACTTCCCTCGATAGTTAATCATTCCTAGGAACCGCTGGAGAGAAACCTTGTCTTCAGGTGGGGGCATGTCATTGATCGCCGCAATTTTCGATGGGTCAGCTTACAGTCCTTTGTTTGTGAAAACATGTCCAACATAACCCAATTCTTTCAGTCTGAATTTGCATTTCTTGGGATTTAGCCTGAGTTTGACTTGTCTTGCACGATCTAGGACTTTCCTGAGGTTGCGGTCATGCTCTTTAATCCCTTTTCCTCCAATGAGGATATCATCGACAATCACTGCACATGGATAACCTGTAAACATTTGTTCAATGGCCTTTTGAAAAACTTCAGAAGCTGTGTTGATCCCAAATGGAATTTTCAGAAATTTAAATCGACCAAAAGGTGTGGCAAATGTTGTGAGCAGGGATGAGGCATGATCTAGCTTTATTTGCCAAAATGAACTCTTCGCGTCCAGGACAGAAAATATGGTTGCCTCAGGCATTTATGCTGCAACCTCTTCAACTGTACGCATGGGATGGTGTGGTCTCATTAACGACTTGTTTAAATCCCTCTGGTCAATGCATAGACGTACATCGTCAAACTCTTTCTTATGAGTCGCTACCATGTTCAACAACCATTCAGTAGGTTCGTCAACTGGTTCAATCACACCAAGTTTTTGCCTTCTTTGGAGTTCACTTTTCACCTTTTGTTGCATTGGCACTGGAATGCGTCATGGGGAGTTGATGACTGGAACTGCATCAGATGCGAGCTTCATCGAGTAAGTCACTGGTAATTCCCCAAGCTCATCTTTGAATAGATCTTTGTACTCTTTAAATACTTTCTCCTCAAAGCTTTAATTTTGAATCACATCAATGTGAAAAACTTCCTTTCTGAAACTAACTCGTTTCATATGCACACTGTCCTTGAGTCCTACGATAGACTGCACATTTTTTTTCACAACTTGGAAAATTAGGTCATAGTTCTTTTCTCCTAATTTACATTTGAGAGTGATTGTTCCTCCAAAAGCGATTAGATTGATCTGCTTGTCTTGTGGCTGTATTTTCTCACACTGAAATATGTCCTTGCAGGTGTTCAGAGAAATCACGTTACACTTCGCATCCGTCTCCACTTTGAGCTTCAGCATCTTATATCCGACTGCAACAGAATAATAGCTTTCTTTTTTGTGTGACTATTTTCGCCCTCTCGTGTTAAGTGCTCGATAGTGAATGTCTGAATCATCAGTTGATATTTGATTTACTTGTCTGCCTCTTGCGTGTGCTTTTGCGAACCTGCACTGGGTCTTTAAGTGATTTGGCGTCTTGCATGTGTGACATTGTTGTCCAAAAGCAGGGCACTGGTCACGTTTGGCTGCGTGTGAACCACCGCAATTTCTGCAATTTGAGATTTCCGTCGACATTTTGTCTTTTCTTTTTGACGTTGTGAGTCTTTTTAAATGTGTGGCTGCGCTTTATTTGTACAGTGTCCACACTTGTCGATGCCACGTGTTTTGGAGCAGCTAGCACTTTGCTATGTTGGTCAGTGAGCTTGTTTATTTGACAAATGCACACTTCAATCGTTTTCCCTGGCTTTTGTTGTCTCACGTTGAAACTGTGCCTCTCCATTATGATATTTGTTTCTGGGTTGCATATTTCTTTGAACTTCCTTTTCAAACATGTCGGATCTTCCCGTGACACTGCTGTGATTATTTCCACGCCTTGGTCTGACAACTGCTGGGGCATATGTGAACGATCACTCTCTTTCAATGGCCTCTGGTCCCACCAGATTGAGGAGTATGTAGGCCTTTGTTTTGGCATTTTTGTCACTGTGTGCTGCGACTATGAATATATCATATTCGTGCTCGAACTTACGCCAGTTCTCAGCAACATTGCCTTCAAAGATGAGAGGATCAGACCGCCGAAATCCGCCCGCCATTACTGCTTTTTCACGGAGGTAAAATGTCATTCTTTTTGCTCACCACCAGCACAGACTGTCTTCATGGACCCTGCAGACTTTTGCAGCATCCCAATTCTGACACCATGTAGTTTTGATAGGAAGAAACCAGTCCGTTTATGTGCTTGGAAGTAGTTTTACTCCAGCAGCACCAAGAACGTGTTACAGGCTTACTGGTGTAGCAAATCAACCATAGAGTTCCCGCGACACCTTGTGGACGGGTGGTATAACAACAGGTTGGAATGGCTGTGTAACAGGGACATTACCAAAACAATAATAACCAGATCTAAAATTACTATAGAATTATCTTTGTTGTCAGTAGCAGTGCTTTAAAACTGTCAATTAAAAAAGAAAGAAGAAATTGTTGCTGGTCCGCAAACAGTATGTACTTGTCTTAACTGGCCGGCGGTTGGGAACCACTGCTGTACTGGGGTACTGGAGTCATATAACAGCTGACTTAGGTTGAAAGGCGGACAAATGATCACCATGCAGTCTCAGTGCACTACACTGATTTAGATCAGGAGTGTGAAACACATTTTTGTTATGGGCCACATTTTAGTTACCGTTTCCCTTAGAGGCCCGTTATGACCGAAACCAAATTTAAAAAGTCAATAATAACGGTCGGGCGGCCCGGTAGTCCAGTGCTTAGCACGTCGACTTCACAGTGCAGAGGTACCGGGTTCAATTCCGGCTCCGGCCTCCCTGTGTGGAGTTTGCATGTTCTCCCCGGGCCTGCGTGGGTTTTCTCCAGGTACTCCGGTTTCCTCCCACATTTCAAAAACATGCGTGGCAGGCTGATTGATCACTCAAAATTGTCCCTAGGTGTGAGTGTGGGCGTGCATGGTTGTTCGTCTCTGTGTGCCCTGCGATTGGCTGGCTACCAATTCGGGGTGTCCCCCGCCTACTGCCCGAAGACAGCTGGGATAGGCTCCAGCACCCCCGTGACCCTAGTGAGGATGAAGCAGTTCGGAAGATGAATGAATGAATGAATAATAACGGTTTATTCAACTATTTTTTAAGTTACTGTAATGAGTGGGTTGGTTACAAGAAAAGGCTTACAATATATCTCTTATTTATGACAAAAGAGAATTTTACATTTTGGTAGCGAGCAAGCATCATGGAAGTTGCCATGTTTAATTTGCTTTTGTGGGCCGCATAAAATGATGTGGCAGGCCATATCTGAGTTTGACAACTGTGATTTAGAAATTCAAAATAAACTACAAACAATACGTTACTTTATTATTTATATCATACTTTCACAACAGCTGCAGCTGTAAAAAACTTAGAGACGTGATTTGTATTGACTGCATGAAGATAGCCCGTTATCTCCCTGCATGAAGTTATGTCATTTGTGATGAACCAGAACAACAAGAACTTTATAGGATTCATCCATCTTTATTGTTTACAATCTCCTCGAACGCTTTGAGATAGGATTCATCCATCTTTATTGTTTACAATCTCCTCGAACGCTTTGAGGTCGAAACTGGGATAGTCCGAGTGGGATCGTTCCAATTTTCCACCTTCCTTGAATGGAACATATGTCCGTGGCTGCAGATCGGTCCCTTCGACATCATCCGGAATTCGGAACATTTTATTTGTCTGTAGAAACTCGTCAGCGGAAGTTTGTCCTGCAGGGCGGGAAATATCGTGGTCTTCCCCACGTAAACAGCATCCAGTCTGAAGCCGAATAAGATTCGCTACTCATTTATCCATTACATACGTTAGATAAATACACGCCGTTGGACTAATTCAAACTGAAGACTGAGTTTGCGCTTCGTGGTTAACAGGTAAGCGAGTTTGAGCGCGTATGAAACGTGAGGCTCATGATTATTCATTGTAAGCTACAGGCATGGTTTTTTTGGTGACCGTTCCAGTTTCAGTTATATTATACTATTCTTGATGACAAGGAGAGTTAGTGAAGGCAAGAGAGTGTAATTTTAAATACATTGTTTCAAACCAAAAAGGAAAATGTCTTTTATTTTCATGGCGATGGTTGTTTTTGCCCCCGGCCGACTTGCTGCTGGCGTCATTTTGATCAGTTAGTCGCCTGAGCGAAGAATTCTTGACCTGTCCTGAATCAATTATCTTACCATGATTACAGTAGGTTGTTAAATAGCTTGTTTTAGCGTAAATTGTAGGCTGCTGAGCGGGAATCGGTAGTTTTGCCGTTTGTCAAGCACTTCGAGTGATTCCTGCCTAGCTTTACTCTCTTCTGTCTCTGTACACAAAGTTTACCATCTTGTTTTGTTACTCAAAATCAGGGGTGCCCATTAGGTAGATCCGGATCTACCGGTAGATCTAAGACAGGTCCCAAGTAGATCCGAGGAGTGTCGAGAAGAAAAAAAAACAAACAACCATTTGTGTGTCTTTGTACATGTTAGTAATATATTTTTGTGTTAATATACACTGCACACTAATCAGTCTCATTTTCACTAAAAAAATATTTAAAAAATAAAATAAAGCAGGTAAATCTTAAATTTGTGTGTGTGTGTGCGTGCGCGCGCCGGTAAGGGTAGATCCCGTGAGGTTAGTTGATCAAAAAGTAGATCTTCGATCCAAAAAGTTTGGGCACCCCTGCTAAAAATGGTATGTTATCGTCATTACCAGCCTAACCTAAACCATAATCCCCATATCAGGGTTCTCAGGAACATTCACGTCTTTCACTGCGGTCAGGCGAGCCTCCACTCGCTAAATTTAAATCAAGTCATATACGGCACAGCGATTGTTCATACTGTGCATTACGGTTATCGGCCGCGAGCAAGCGGCTTTGGCCACCTTCAAAATAAAAGATGTCCAACTCATTCCAGCACGTCAGTGGTTTGTGTTTATATGGTTTGTATTATACCGTAAAATAAATTATCAGCGGTCAGCCAACGACGAGTTCACGCAGGGAGAACGAGAATGGTCTCAGAATAGCACAGAGAAACGTTCTGAAATTGAGATAGAACGCAAAGTTAATGTTAACTCTGCATCAATGCTGAAAGAATGAATGAAAATGAATATTCTATATTCCGCAACCAGATCAGGTCTTCAGAACACTAGGCCACTCCAGGTATCCAACCACAGTACTTTCAGTAAGATCTGATGTGACATAAAAAAGGCCTCTCAAATCAGCATTAAGAGGACAATGGAAGCAAAAGCACATCTGCGTTTGAATGTGACGCTCTCTCTCCGGAATGTTAACCAACATTGATGTGTGTGCCTCAACAGCAAGTGGTGAAAAAGAGGTGGACAGTTTTCTTCATCGATCGCCTTCTTTCAAATCCCTGGTTTGTTATGATTTTTGGAAAACGAAATACATTTTTTCCACCTTTCAACTCCAAATATTCCAGCCAACAATGACGTTCTACATCAAAGCAAATCAGTAACTGCAGGGCTCGACACTAACTTTTGCTCTGGTAGAGATGGATTTTGTCACCACCTTTTCTGGGGAAGTACAGCATGATCATATTTGCTGATGTAGAGTTATCTCAATTGGTATACTGTAGTTTGGTATGATGTAAACATTGACAGTGACTGAAAATATATTTGCAAAACATTTTTAACAAGTTTGGTTGCAACAAGCAGTCGCAGGCAAAAGAGGTGAGTTTTTTCAGTTATTGTGTGAAGGCTCAGGCCTTCACACATTATTCCAAAACATGATGATGATGATGATGATTATTATTAATATTAATCTTACTACTCCCACGTTTTTGGGAGTATAACAATTCATCTCATTCACTTCATTGCAATTTCAATATGTTCCAAATTTTCATGCCCTGGTGGCTTTGTAGCGACGCCACTTGAGTGAAGCGCAATGTTGCTTCAACCCGGGTTCGTTCAACTTCATGTCAATTTTAAGTTTAGCGTATTCAGCTCTTTAGCGTGCAGCCTCTGCCTTTGCCCGTGCAGCTGCTGCAACCTGGCTTGAATTGGACTTGAAAGAGCGCTTTGAAGTTGATGGCTTGAAGCACTTGAAGACCCACACACAAAAGCTTCCATTTTTAATTCCAAAACTTTGGCAAAAATCGTGAGATTTTGCCAAAACTTAAAAATATTAACCCCAACGCCTGTTGTCAAGCACGAGTCGGCGGGGTCTAGGGCGCGCCACGACTGAGTAATTCCATGCATTCAGGAACGAGCAGCGATCCAAGTGTGTCTTAGTTCCCGTTTTAGCTTTACGAGCTGACCTCGCTACGTTTGCCACAGTGTGGCGGCGCTTCCGTGAAGGGAGTGCGTGAACACGGTTGAGGTCAGCCGCTATGTCTGCCATAATTTTATATTTAAAGATAAAGTAAATACACGTACTGCTGTCATCTTTGTCTCAAATTTGTTATGTATAATATGATTTATATAATTTAATATTTTAAACATGCTGGTACCCACATACACGAAAATTCCTAGGGGGGAGCAAACCCTCCTTCGCCCCCGATTAACCTTGATAAGTGAGGGATCACAGTGTGTGTGTGTGTGTGTGTGTGTGTGTGTGAGAGAGAGATTTTTTTTATTTTCAGGCATATGACAGGTAAATCTTGTCATGTTATTTGTTCGATTTAAGGAATGATAAAAATGATGATTGTATCGTGATCAATGAAGGTGGGACACCAGCTCTGCATCGGCTTGAATTTGACCCATAAGTTTTATTTGTTCAATGTCTGTAACAATCACTGTTCTGGGCATGACAAGGTTGGGGTCAGAAGCTCCTGAAACAGGCTACGGTTTTTGCACGGCCACTGATGGAAAAAAAAGGGTATTACTTGATGCAATGTGTGACCAATCCATAACCACTGCATTGAACAATTCGACACAGATACAGTACAAGTATCATTGAACCCCTAGTTCTTTTTACTGCAAGTGTATTTTTAGGAAATGTGAGCATTTACGAACTGTTGTTCACAAAGTTTGTTATTGCTCATACTTAGTGAATGCTCTCATCTTTTCCTTTTGTAATTTGAACCTCCTTTTGTATGTAACACAGAATCATGCAAGCATTTTTGAAAGGAACAACTGTTCATACAACTCGACCCCTGAAGGACAAGTGTGCTTCAGGTTCCAGCATGAAGAAGAAAGCCAAGCTTATTCCCTGGGTTGAAAAATAGTAAGCATCAACGACATAATTAAATTTGTAAAGTAGAGTATCTTCCTCTTATTTACCTTGAAGCAACCACAGGCTCATGTCTCAATCTTCTGGAACAGTAGATTTTTGGAACAGTGTTCCGAATGTTTTAACAGCAGTATGCAGAATGCTTCATGGATATTTTCTGGCTCTCCATTTTATCATAGTAGACCGAAATGCGTTGACGAAGTCGCCTTTCAGGAAGAAGCCACAGCAGTACTCAAGAAATCACTGGAAGGAGCAGATGTAAGTTTAGTCTTTCATCATGATACAGTCACTGCTAAGCCTCACATACTTGGGAAAAGGATATTGTGGTGCTGATCAGAAAAAAAAAATTCAAATGACGTCCAATGCTGTTTGCGCTGTATATTTTATAGCCATTGCAGTGCCAGCCTTTATGGGTCCAAAGCAGAATTTATACCTATATATATATATATATATATATATGTATATATATATGTGTGTGTATGTATATATATATGGGATGTGAATCTCAGCACTGAGGACGATTCGATACACATCTCGAGCCACTGCCAGCGATGCGATACTTAAACGATACATGGAATTTTCTGGCGATACGTTGCGATACGTTTCACCGTCGTCACGATGTGATACGATTCGATACGCATTAAATTCAAATCAATGCGATCCGATCCGATACAATGCAATTTGTTGCGATATTGTGCAATTAAACATGATGCAAATAAGCAAAGAAAAAAAGCTTTTAAAAAGATTGAATTCAGTATGGTATTACAAAAAGGATACCACTTTATTCCTTATAAACAGTAGAACTTGTAAAACAACTTATTTAAGCCCTTTCACAATTGGGTTTTGCGCAAAGAAAATGTAAACAATTTGGCACCTGAGACTCACAGCTGTTGCTATAGTGTAAACACAGACTATTCTCACTGAGTGTCTTATATGAAATATAATATATATATATATATATATATATATATATATATATATATATATAGCGCAAGATGTCCACCCATCCACTGTAAGTGCAACTCTTTGCGCACTGTTCAGCGACACAGTAATCTCACTTCTCACTTTGTTGTACACATCGGGAATATGTTTGTAAGTGAACACAGACCTGTCTGGTATTTTATACCTGGGTTCCAAAACGTGCACGAGCTCTTTCCGTCTTTCTTTTCGAAGCCGTAGTATTTCCAAACATAAGATTTGAATGTTGCGGCTGCATTAAATATAGTAGTTTCCTTGCTGCTGCTTGCGCTAACTTCCATAATGTTTCGCTAGTTGTGTACTGGAATGTATGTGACGCACGGCTACCGTCCGTATTCAACACAAAACGCAAAGCAATGATGGTGCATTCATTGCGCCTAGGAAAGGGCAGATATGTGACGTTTAACATGAATAAAACGGCGCTTGAATCGGATTTTACCGATACCCATCAATGCATCGTGATGAATCGCGATTTCACCCGTCAATCGCGTCGTACCCAGTGAATGAGCCGATGCACTCGGATCGCGCACGTGCGCATCGATGTATTGATTAATATCGATTATTTTCCACACCCTTAATATATATATATATAGTTTACCGAAACATCTGTGCGTAGTATAGACTGGAAACCCCAAGGTCAAAATGGGAAACACCTCCGAAGGTGGTAGAGAACGACAGAGTGAAGATCCTGTGGGACTTCCAGATCCAGACTGACAAGATGGTAATGGAGAACCAACCAGATATCGTGATCATAGATAAAGGGCAGAGGAAAGCCGTTGTAGTGGATGTAGCGGTCCTAAGTGATGGAAACAACAGAAAGAAGGAACACGAGAAACTCGAGACCAGCTCCTTGTGTCGGGGACCTCCATTGTCTGCGGTGACCTGAATGCACACCATGCCTCCTGGGATCCCTTCGCCAGGGAGACGCAATGGGGTGTGGCGCTGTACCAATAGCTGGAGACTCATGCCAGGCTGACCCTCAATGATGGCACCCCTACCAGATCTGCCCGTTTTGAGCAAGGCTGCGGTCTAAGCGCCCCTGATGTCACCATCGTTAATGTAGATGCAGCAGAATCCTTCCGATGGGAGCCCTTACACGAGTTGAGCTCAGACCACTTGCCAATCCTCATCCGGTGGAGACAGAAGACACAGATCGAACATGCATTGAGACTTTTACGGCGGAACTTACGGCGAGCCTCTTTCGCTCTCTGGTGGAAGAGAAGCTGCTGCAGACTGGCGACAAGTTCTCGATCCCCCATCGGCTAGATCTGTTTACGGCGGCCCTACGTGAGGCTTCCGACAAGGCGGTCCCGGCGAAGGTCATCCGCGAGAAGGCCGTCCCCTGGATGGCCGTCTAGCTGAAGACTCTCAACCAGGAACGCAACCGCCTCCGTCGCAACATAACCGATAACCGAGAGGCCTGGCTTCAAAAATCGTGGGAAGTTGCGAACCTTACCCGCAGCCTCAAACAATCAGCATGGCGGTCCCACCTGGCGGAAGTGGCCACCATTACGCTCAGAAGACCTGGGAGGTGATCCGGGGTCTTAACGGCTCCCGCACATCCGAGACCGGCCGGACCCTGGTGTACAATGGCCGCGAATATGTCGGGGATGCGGCGAAGGCAAGTGCGTTCGTGCAAGCGTACGCTGCCACGAGCCGGTGCAAGAGTGACCGGGAGACGCGACAAGTACGGCGTGAACTTCGCAAGGAGCTTCAACGTCGTCGACGTGAAGCACGGGACGACCTCGAACAGGACTTCACCCGCGAAGAACTACTAGCAGCTGTGAAATCACTCAAAGGCGGCGGGCCCGGATGAAGTCGAACCTGACCTCCGACGGCACCTGCCCCCCACTGGCGAGCAATGGCTGCACAACATCCTAAACCACAGCTGCCATACAGGCTGATGCTCGCAGACCTGGCGCACCACCGTCCTAATCCCAATCCTGAAGAAGGGCAAGGATCTGCAGTCAGTGGCCAGCTACCGACCGATCGCCCTCACCTCGACAGTCGGTAAAACTCTCGAACGTATGATTGTCAATCGGCTTTCGTGGTGGCTGGAAGGACGGGGACTCTTGAGCCCCTGGCAGAATGTCTTTCGACAGGGCCGCTCTACGACGGAGCAGTGCCTGCGCCTGTCTCAGTTCGTCAGCGACTGTTTCCAGTCTACTTCGAGAGAGCGCACCGTGGCAACCTTTTTCGACTACAGCCTGGTGTATGACACCGTGTGGAGAAATGGCCTCCTGAAGAAGATGCGATTGGCGTGGCGAGGTCACACCGGCCCTGTCCCGGCTAGGACTTCTGGATGAGCATGAGATGGGTGCTCCTAGACCTGCCCTTCCTCCCTGGGACCGCGCTCCGCCACCACTGGTGGCCATGACTGCTGTGACAAAGACTTACTCCATGGACGAACAGCTTGCTGGTGCCCTGGTTGCTATCGCCGCGGTTGGAGAAACGGACCTGGAGGTCTACACTGACGGGTCCACGCGGGTGGTACTGCGCAGTGATACAGTCATTCACCGATGGCACGCGGCAACGGGCGCCGGAGCAGTTCCTTCCAAGCTGAACTGGCAGCCATGGCGGAGGCTGTCACCTGGCTCGACACCAACCGGCACGAGTCGTTCTCGGCCAAGCTGATCTGCGACAGCCGGTCCCTGGTTGATGCTCTCGCGAACCCTGCCTCGGCTGGGGATCCTATCCTCCGTCTAAGAGCGGGGTTTGCGGCCTTCGGCCAGCACAGACCGGTGCACCTCCTCTGGCTCCCTGGTAACTCTCCCCGGTAACGACCTCGCGGTGGGACATGCCCGGAACACCTCACCAGGGAGGCGTTCAGGAGGCATCCGAATCAGATGCCCAAGCCACCTCATCTGGCTCCTCTCGATGTGGAGGAGAAGCGGCTTGACTCAGAGCCCCCACTGTACACAGTGTTAGTGGTGCACTGCTTCCCCCTCCTGAGACGTCGTATGGTGGACCAGAATTTCCTCGAACCCGTCCGGAAGTCGGTTTCCATGGCCTCACCAAACTCTTCCCACGCTCGGGTTTTTGCCTCGGCGACCACCGAAGCTGCGTTCCACTTGGCCAGTCAATACCCGTCAGCTGCCTTTGGGGTCCCACAGGCCATAAAGGCTCGATAGGACTCCTCCTTCAGCTTGACGGCATCCCTTACTGCTGGTGTCCACCAGCGAGTACGGGGGTTGCCGCTACGACAGGCACCAACCACCTTACGGCCACAACTCAGATTGGCCGCCTCAACAATAGAGGCACGGAACATGGTCCACTCGGGCTCAATGTCCCCCGCCTCCCCCGGAACATGGGAAAAGCTCTGTCGGAGGTGGGAGTTGAAACTCCTTCTGACAGGGGATTCCGCCAGACGCTCCCAACAAACCCTCACAATACGTTTGGGTCTGCCAGGACGGACCGGCATCTTCCCCCACCATCGGAGCCTACTCACCACCAGGTGGTGATCAGTTGACAGCTCAGCCCCTCTCTTCACCCGAGGGTCCAGAACATGCGGCCGCAAATCCGATGATACAACTACAAAGTCGATCATCGAACTGCGGCCTAGGGTGTCCTGGTGCCAAGTGCACATATGGACACCCTTATGTTTGAACAAGGTGTTTGTTATGGACAATCCGTGGCGAGCACAGAACACAACACAACAAAAACACCAATCGAGTTCTGATCGGGGGGGCCGTTCCTCCCAATCACGCCCCTCCAGGTCTCACTGTCATTGCCCACGTGAGCATTGAAGTCCCCCAGTAGAACAAGGGAGTCCCCAGCAGGACTACTCTCCAGCACATCCTCCAAGGACTCCATAAAGGGTGGGTATACTGAGCTGCTGTTTGGTGCATATGCACAAACAACAGTCAGGACCCGTCCACCCACTCGAAGGCGGAGGGAGGCAACCCTCTCGTCTACCGGTGTGAACCCCAATGTACAGGCACTGAGCCGGGGGGCAATGAGTATGCCCACACCTGCTCTGCGCCTCTCACCGTGAGCAACTCCAGAGTGGAAGAGAGTCCAACCCCTCTCGAGAGAACTGGTACCAGAACCCAGGCTGTGTGTGGAGGCAAGTCCGACTATATCCAGTCGGAAATTCTCTGCCTCACACACCAGCTTATGAATGTGTATGCTGTAGCTCTGAAGAGTTGTACACTTCAAAATTGTACACCAATATGCCCATTATGCTTGTGTTGCAAATTTTAGCTTCCAAACTTGCTCTTCTATGGTCCACCTGGAACAGGAAAGACCTCTACCATATTAGCTGCTGCGAGAGAACTTTATGGGTGAGTGCGACATTATTCTTGCTTAAAGCGGTAAACTAGGAACCAACTATTTTGTATTGACTGGCATTTTTATCCTGATCTGTCTTCTCTCTCCTTCATCCAGCCCAGAGCTATACAAGCAGAGGGTGCTTGAGCTCAATGCTTCAGATGAAAGGGGCATTCAGGTCATCAGGGAGAAGGTCAAAAACTTTGCTCAGCTCACTGTTACAGGGACTCGGTCAGCAGAGTGAGGATGATTTCATAATTTCTCACATCCTGAGTGTAAATTAAAAAAACAAACCATCTTATTGACCTTCTTCTCAACAATTATTTGAGATTGCCTTTCCCTGTAAAGTTCAACAAGCCTGATGTGTGCTGCCTTTGTAGAGGGAAGCCATGTCCTCCTTTTAAGATCATCATCCTGGATGAAGCTGACTCCATGACTGCACCAGCTCAGGCTGCGCTCAGAAGGACAATGGAAAAGGAGTCCCGCACCACACGTTTCTGTCTCATTTGTAATTACATCAGCAGGTGAGCACACACGTTACCACAGTGAAACAAAAACGCAAAATCCATTTTTATGTGTTTACCTGTGTATTCTGTAGGATCATTGAGCCCTTAACGTCCAGATGTTCCAAGTTTCGTTTTAACCCCCTTGCTGACCAGGTACAAGAAAAGCGCCTGCTAGAGATCTGTGAGAAGGAGAAACTCAAATACACAATCGAGGTAATAGTGCCAATGCAAGCTGAGCAACCTGTAATGAATTTATCTTTCTTATTGCATGTTAACTTTTGCTTTGACCTGTTACACATAATTGAAAATAAATCCTCAGGGAGAAAACAGTTACACACGGTTATGTAATTAAGCACACCATTGGATGCTATTATATTAAAGAGGGATTTGGCTGTTTGAAAACTGCTCGCAAGATTTGGAATGCGGCTTCACTTCATTGGTCCTGCCCTGCCTCCAGAGTTGCTGACCAAAATCATGCCCCTCACTTACAGTATGTGCACAAGCCATGCACTGTAACAAAATGTGACTGGCTCCGTCCTAATGGTCCAAAAAATTGTAAATTGAGTCATACATGATCCGTTCCAGCAGGCTGTTCGAAAAGCGATTTGTTCGAAATCTGAAACTATTTTATGAGCCCGTTATTAGGGGCTAATACACTATGCAGTAATAACAAAAAAAAACAGATTTGTGTAAATCACCACAATCACGCCTTCTCACAATGAACGTTACACGAGTTACTCTCACTCCCTCAACCAGGGAGTGAGAGCCCTTCAGTGCGGACTACCTTTCCTCTCTTAGTCACCATCCGACTACATTTCTCAAGCCCGAATGACATCCCAATGTCGCTGCTGTAGATCATGGTCGTGTGAATCAGGGAGTCTATGTCCCTTTCGCTCTTAGCATACAGCTTTATGTCATCCATGTAGAGGAGGTGACTGATTGTAGCTCCATTTCTGAGGTGGTATCCATAGCCTGTCTTGGTGATTATTTGCCTTCGGGGCTTCAGTCCTATGCAGAACAGCAGTGGGGAGAGTGCATCACCTTGGTATATGCCACATTTGATGGACACTTGGGTAAGTGGCTTGCCATTGGCTTCAAGTGTGGTTTTCCACATCCTCATCGAGTTCGCAACAAAGGCTCTTGGGGTCCTGTTCACCTTATACAACTCCAAGCATTCAGTGATCCATTTATGTGGCATCTAGTCATAGGCTTTCTTGCAATCAATCCAGGCTGTGCACAGGTTGGTACGTCGGGACCTGCAGTCTTGTGCAACTGTTCTGTCAACCAGGAGCTGATGTTTGGCTCCTCTGGTATCTCTACCAATGCCCTTCTGTGCTTCGCTCATGTATTGATCCATGTGTCCACTTATCTTAGCCGCAATGATGCCTGACATGAGCTTCCATGTTGTGGAGAGACAGGTTATTGGCCGATAGTTGAATGGGACCGCACCCTTCGAGGGATCCTTCATGATCAGGATCGTTCGCCCTTTCGGTTAGCCATTCTGGGTGAGTCCCATCCCTCAGCAGCTGGTTCATTTGTGCTGCTAGGCGCTCATGGAGTGCTGTGAGTTTTTTTAGCCAGTAGGTGTGGACCATGTCCGGGCCTGGTGCTGTCCAGTTCTTCATATCTGAGACTCTTTCCTGTATGTCTGCCACTGTTATGGTAACTGGGTTCTGTTCAGGGAGGTTGCTGTGCTCCTCTCTCAGGGTCACCAGCCATTGTGCACTGCTGTTATGTGCAACCTCCTTCTCCCATATGCCTTTCCAGTAACTTTCAATTTCCAGTCTTGGTGGGTCAGCTCTGTTGTTAGGACCCTGCCACTGAGCGTACACTTTCGCAGGTTGTGTTGCGAACAGCCTGTTTATTTGTCTGGCCTCAATCTCTTTCGTGTACCGCTTTAGGCGACTGGACAAGGGTTGGAGCCTTTGTTTGGCAGCTTCGAGTGCTTCAGGTATGGTTATCTGGATGTACCTCTCGGATATCAGCCTTTTCATCACACCTCTCTGGGCCTCCGTCAATTGACTCACATTTTTCCGAGCTGCCTTGATCTTAGCCTCCAACCGTCTTTTCCATGGTGGGTAACGTATCTTATGGCTTCCATGGTTGCTCTTATAGCCAAGAGTCTCTAGGATCACTGATGCTGAAGCGTATATCAGCACATTGGTTTCTGTGATCGTTACGGTCGGGATCGCCCTCAGTGCTGCATTCACACTTTTCATGAGACTTTCAGATGGTACTTTACATAGCCGTTGTAATCGGTTTCTAGGTTGCCCAACTTTCATTCTCGCCATGATCTTAGCTTTCGGGTCAGT
The DNA here is from genome assembly GCF_025434085.1 of Hippocampus zosterae. Classification (NCBI taxonomy): domain Eukaryota; kingdom Metazoa; phylum Chordata; class Actinopteri; order Syngnathiformes; family Syngnathidae; genus Hippocampus; species Hippocampus zosterae. The sequence continues at coordinate 3,081,170 of NC_067458.1, forward strand.
TGCTGCCTCGCTCATTTCATTCATTAGGGCCCGATCACGCACGTGCAAGCATATACACATGCATGCAGGCACACACGCGGGCGCCCAACCACACACACGTGCGCATGCGCAAGCACGCATGCCGAGATGAGCGACAGCCGGAACATCATCGAACATGAGCGGAATAGACCTCTACCTTTAAAGCTGACTAGCTTAGCGCTTTGCGCTGAATACCGTTCTTTGCGCACGAGCGGTGATTATGTTGTCATCTGATTGGTTGTCCTGTATGTTAACCAAGTAACGGGATTGATGATAGGCTAACATAGTTAGTTCTGTGTATTTCGCGCTATTACTTAAATAGAAACGCCACCGCCGAGGCCTTTTCGGCGCTTGTCATGTGAAAGCCCGGGAGCCGCATTGAACCAGCCAAAGAGCCGCATGCGGCTCGTGAGCCGCGGGTTGGCCACCCCAGCATTAATCAATACCCAGTAATTACAATCTCCCATTGCTCTGACATAATTTGAGTTGGAGCCCCTTGATTTAAATTGTGACAAATGTTTTCAGGTTGCCTGTGCTGTGGTCTAATGTTTTTTTTTCTTTTTTTAATGCGTCTTTCCCATCAAGAGTATATTAGCACTGGTGAAGGTGTCAGAGGGAGACCTGCGGAAAGCCATCACCTTCCTTCAGAGTGCTGCACGCCTCAATGTCAACAATGAGATTACAGAACTTGACGTCATCGAAATAGCTGGGGTAAAATCAGATTTTTAGCTCGGTTTGCTCTTGTGATGGCTCAATGTAAGTGTTTCAGTCCACAATGATTTGTGGACGTAAATTATTTTGTCCCAACCTCTTCTTGTTAGCCAGAGTTCTTGTGTACGACAGCATCATCATGCCAAGTGAGTGTCTGTTCTACACAGCAGGAGCAATTGCTTGAAAGAAATGCAACAAACTTAATTTTAAAACATTGGAGAATAATTTTTTTAATTAAAAATTGTAAAGACAAAAAGTTCACAGGCATCCTCATTCACATAATTTTCACTTGGATTTTCACATTGTGATACATGTTCACATTCATGACAGATTTGGAATAATACAGCATGAATGCAAAGACTTTAATGATCTTGTTTATACACGATAGGTCATAATATCTGTGTCTGTTCAGTCTGTTAAGTGGGTTGCCTGCACGATTTTTTTTCAAGTCCAGCAGGTGTCAGTATTCAGTGGCAGTATCGACTTGACTTGACTTGACAGTGTGTTATTGTGTCAACGCGGCATATGACGCCTCATCGACCAATCGTTTAACCACGTACCGCATTTTTCTCAATTCAACTGTGTTTATAGAGCACTTTCAAACAGCCATCGCTGCATACAAAGTGCTGTACATGGAGCAATTAACATATACAACAAACAGTAAAGCAAATCGGTAACAAAGACGGTAGAAAGCACTGAACAGCAAAACCAAGAACAAATCTAAGTCATGCTGAGTCAAATGCCAAAGAATACAAATGAGTTTTGAGGCGGGTTTTAAAGATGGGCAGCGAGGAGGCTTGCCGAATGTTCAGTGGGAGGTCATTCCAGAGAGAGGGACCAGTAACAAAAAAGGCTCGATCCCCTCTGAGACTCAGTTTAGTCCTTGGTACTTCTAATAATGTCTGGTCCACAGACCTGAGGCGGGTGTGTAGGGGCGGATGAGCTCAGAGAGGTAAGGTGCCGCGAGGTCATTTAGAGATTTGAAAACTAATAAGAGGATCTTGAAAATAACTCTAAAATGTATGGGGAGCCAGTGAAGGGATGCCAGAGTAGGAGTTATGTGCTCCCTCTTACGAGTACCAGTCAAGAGGCGAGCAGCGGCATTCTGGACCAACTGGAGGTGCTTAATGGAGGACTGGCTGACTCCAAAGTAAGGGGCATTGCAGTAATCGAGCCGGGATGTGACAAAGTGTCTTCTTTTCATTGAAATTCAAGAAATTTTGTGCCATCAGGTTTTGATTTCTTCCAGGCAGACTAGACTGATCCAGTGTGGTATGTGGAAGCCTACATTGTTCTGTAATTGGTCGTTTAGTATCTTCTCAGTTATATATGTTCTTTTTGTCCTGAGTTTTGAATTGGGCCATTTTTCTTTTTTTTCTTTTTTTTTTTGCAATTATCTCCAGTTAGAGGATGGATGGATATCTTCAGTTAGGCTGCTTGATTCATTCTGTCACGAAAGGAGTTTCAGTGATTAAAAAATGGAGAATAGTAATGGAAATTGACAGAATAGTCGGCATTATATTTACTTCAATTAATTTATACGTTCCACGAGAGGATAACCCGGATTTCTTTAAGAATATTGCATCATGGATAACTGATAAAGCAGCAGGGGAATTGTTTGAATAGGGGCAAATTTGAACCATGTTTTGAGAGGTTATATTGATGAACTACCTGCTGACTGTGTTTCTAAACCCCCAAAATCTTGGGCTCTAACAACATTGATGAAAGAATAAGGCTTGGTAGATGTTTGGCACAAAACTGAGTTCGGTTGTACTTTATTTAGCCATTTTACAATGTACTCACGTTTTTCTCTTCACCTCTTACACGCTCATCTTTCAATCATGGGCGACTGGTACCTGCTAAGGGCGTGCCTTTAGCGTCCTCTTACATGCCCACCCTTCACTCATTGGCGACTGGTACCTGAGAGGGGCGTGCCTTTAGCGTCCTCTTACACGCCCACCCTTCACTCATTGGCGACTGGTACCTGTTAGGGACGTGCCTTTAGCGTCCTCTTACACGTCCACCCTTCGCTCATTGGCGGACTTCCGCATGCCTGTCGTCACTCACTCCGCTTTTTCTCTATATAAACAGCGTGTCGGCCAGAGGTGCTTTCAGTCAGGCTTTGGCATACACTCGACGCTCTGCATTATAAGGCGTCCGGGCCATTTAGGAGAAAATTTAAGACTTTTAATGGCGCCTTATAGTCGTGAAAATACGATATTCAATTTACACACTATTTGAAACTTGAACAGAAAAAAAATCCCAAGATTGTTCACTATTCTTTCAAGTAAAAATTTGTGCAATTTTGCTGTTGTGTTCCTGGTGAGCACCAATATGAAGTTACTTTTCAGTAGAAATGTCTGTTTTCGGTGTTTCACTGAGGTTGCGTGACTCTGTAAAGCTTTCCATCCTCTCGATCCGTATAGAATGACATCGTCACACACTGTACACAGAGCTTTACCTGTGACATTGAGCTTTTTCACGAAATTTGACACAAGCACAGACAATGGTTCCTCTTTAAGATAAGATAAGAAAACCTTTATTGCAATCGCAATGGAGAAATTACCAATTCACAGCAGCAAAGTTATGAAAGGAAGAAGTAGAACAACAAAATATAGGAGCTGCTGGAAAGGCAGCCACTCTTGCGGCGCCATTTTGAAGTCAAAATAACAAAACACAACATATTGAACACAGACAGGCATGCAATCTTCACCAATTTTCTGCATACACTTTGTTGTCTGAAGCAGTTATAGATGAGAGTTGTGCAGTCCTAACCACTTTTCCGTCACACGCTTTGTTTTCTGAGGCACTTTGAGATGAAAGAGGAGAGAATCAAAGTGTCCTTTCACCAGTGGATCAGAGACGTCATGCTGAAAATGTGCACACGTCTGCTACAAGCTAAGTTTTGAAACCAAACACGAAGCTGTAGCATCCATTGATGAAAAAAGAGATTGGCTCACTTCTCCTGTCCCATGGAAATCCATTTCAATTTCAAGCCGCGACTCCCAGTTCCAAATTCGCATCGGCGCTCCGCGCTAACGCTCCTTTCTTCTCATCGTCGGCTCCTCAAGACTTACATCCATCCAGCCGCAGACCGTTCAACAGCACCGTTCTCTCCGCTGAACAAAGCGGGGCTGTGAAAAATGCTGGCCATTACAGGCTCAAGACACAAGCGCAACGAATGTCAAATGGCGCCGACATTCCTCCCAGTCTAAAACAGTGTTGCTATACCCATGCTGCCAAGAAGGCGCCATCACCAAGCACAGTCTCCTCCTTGTTGAATGCCGAGGCCAAAAAATGCTGAAAAAAGTCCACATCAGGTCCACACGACGTAACAACAAACACAAAGTGACAAAACAAACACAAAAACAACAAAAAAAAAAGCCAGGCTCATGAGAGCACTTGCTGACGACTTCCTAATAGGGCGCCATCTTGACTTCAAAGATTTACTGTTTCCTACTGGGGACACTGTCAGCTTTATATCCAACCAGTTCCATTGAAACAAGTTTTTCAGATCCGCATCTATCTGACGCACTCAAGTTTCGTCGTGAGTCTCGATAACATTTGGCATTCGCAAGAAAGGGGTTTAGGAAGCGAACACGGATTGGTTCTGATTTGCATTTGCCAATATAACGACCAATCACAACAAGTAAGACTTTGGTTTTAGCCCATATAGGAAGTAACGACAAACTAATGCTTCGCGATAAAAAACGGGATTCAAAATGGATGCTTGCAAACGTTACTTGTAAAAAAAAAAGTCCGGAATAAGCGGAAAAATTCCATCTCTGATATTAAAATCAGGGATATATCCTTAGGAGGATATGATCATATCTCAGCCTGATTTCCACAAGAAAGGTTGAAAAATCGCTGAAAAAGTCTTTGTTGTATTTCGGAGTATGGTAATGACAGCGCAGAGCACCCGGAAAACACGACCGACTTCAAAAAAGGTTGCTTCAAAGCTGGTGGTTGATGTGGTGAATGTGCACCATTTACATTTGAAATTGTTCTTAAAGATACCGTTCCTCCACCGCGGCCTGAGGTCCTCGGAGTATCCAGGAATGCACAGTCAGGTGGCAACAATTTAAGTAAAGCGTTGTACTCACCAGTACCTGCCCAAGTCTCTGTCAGACACAGGAAATCCAAGTCATTGGAAAGGAAATACTCCCTCAGAATTGGGTCTTGTTCGTCAACGACCGGGCGTTTAACAACGCGATCCTTGTGGGAGTAGCAACGGGAGGCCTCTTCCGATCGCCGAGCCCAGGGGAATTCCCTCAATTTTTTGTGCCATGACTATCTTTAATTCATTCATTCAGTTCATTTGTGCGTTGCACTAAAATCACTTTTAGAGCTATAGTGCCGTTTTTAGACAGCCCAAAACTTACCAGAGTATTGTTTGTTTGTTTATTGAACATAAAACATGCACTGTAATAATTTGACAGAAAATAAGGTAGATAAAATAGTAAAAAGAAAGAAGTCAGTCTTCATTCAACACAGTTATTATGTTCAAGGGAGTAGGAAGAAGTAAAAAAACCTATCTAGTCCTACCCCGTTAGGACCACCAATAATAATTTTCAGAGTCACACATCAATGTTACACACTTTACTGTTGCTACCATGAGGAAGGGTCATCACACTTTAACAAAAAGATGAACATTTATCGACTGCTTGATGTGGAATACACACTTTGCCATAGGAAGTCAAAGAAATAATTTTTCATGGTGAAACTATTATTATCATCATCATAAAACCTTTAACAGGCAATGTTTTAGCATTCTTAGCATGTTCAAATGAAAAACATAGTTAGCTAAAATGTAAAAAAGGTTAAACTCTTTCTTTAAAATTATTTTTATTTTGATGATTGAGAGGAGGGCGGAACAGTGAATGACTGGTTGTCACGTCCGCCTCACAGTGCAAAGTTGCAGGGTTCGACTCCGACTACGGCCTTCGTGTGTGGAGTTTGCGTGTTTTCCTTGTGCCTGCGTGGGTTTTGGCCGGGTACTCCGGTTTCCTCCCACATTTCAAAACATACGTGGCATGTTAATGGAACACTAAATTGTCCCAAGGTAAGAGTGTGAGCGCTACGTATGTCCTTCCTGCGATTGGCTGGCAACCAGTTCAGGGTGTCCCCCGCCTACTGCCCAAAGACACCTGGGATAGGCTCCAGCACGCCCCGCGACCATTGTGAGGAAAAGCGGATCAGAAAATGGATGGATGGATGATTTAGAGGAAAGCCAACCAAAACCAATTCAAGCACGTGGGAAAACATACGACCTCTGCACAGAAAGGTCCAAGTACAGATTCGAATCCATAACCTTTGAGGCAGATTTGATAAGCAATTAATTACCTTACTGTGTTGCTCACTACAGTCAATCATAGGGGGAAATGTGCTCTCCTTGGCTTTCTTGAAGAATCAAGTCGTATTGCAAAAGATCAGCTTTATTTAGTCATTTAAATGTTTTTATTTTCATCCCTGTTATCAGTGAAGCCCTACAGGGGACACAAGCCAGTGCAAACTGTTGGCCGGGTAAATGCAGGGACATTTTCAAGCAATTATTAGCATTAATCTTAAGAATTGCTTAATGGCTAAGTTAACAATGACCACTATGCGTGTCATTAACCTTCAGGGCGCCAGGACTGCTCTGTTTGTTTTCGATGATGATTCATGTACTCTCATGTAGGAAGGCTTATCAGTTCAGACAACAAGGCTTGGTTAGGACTGCACCAGCCAAAGTTGGTGTGGAAACACCTCAACCACGAATTGTATGATTCTTTTGTTGGAATGCAAAATGATAGTGACAGCACTGTTGTAACATAAGGTAACGTTGTGTCATATAAAACTAAGATACAGTCCCACTTTTACCTTTGGATTATTTTGTTACTTTGTGACATGTAATGTTAATAAAATTAATAAAAAACATTCTTTTTTCAACTGACACTGGATCAGCTGCAAATCATAATGAAATTGGGACTTTATTAGTATTAAATATGACAGAAACAAAAAAACTGTCTTTTTAGACTCTACAGATTCAATCCCAGCTATGCACTTATGTTTTTCAAGAGTTAGGGTAAAAAAACGGTCTGAAAATGGCTGGTTGGGTTCAAAATAGTGTGAAATAACTACCGGTAGTTAAGGCATCTGATGCTTAAACCTGACATGAGTTGGTGGTCTTTTGGATTCACAAAGCACTGTAAACTCCAACCAAAGCAAACAAAAATTTAATGCAAATATTGTCGGACTCCATTGCAGGTGGTTCCAACCAAGATGATCAATGATTTGCTTCAGGTCTGCTTGAAAGGAAGTTTTGAGAAACAAGAGTTTGCAGTTAGGGTAGGTTGTAAAATATGATAGTCATCCAAGGCCTCACTTCACATCTTCTCATGTCAAAACTTTTCTTCGTCAGAGCATGGTGAATGAAGGCTATGCAGCCACACAGATCCTGAGTCAACTTCATGACTGCATCATTGAACAGGACTTGAGTGATGAGCACAAGTCAGTCATCACTGAAAAAATGGCGGTAGGAAGTGAAGAGATGCATTTCTTATTTGTCTTGCTAAACGAGTAAACATTAGCTTTTGTGCAGATGCAAGGAATTTGATAGTCAACACTTTGCCACAATTATATGGCACAAAATATGATACCCAAGGTCACAGGGTAGCCGATTGAGTAGTCGGTGTGCGTATGTGTGTGTGTCTGTATATACACAGTCATACCTCGGTTTTCAACCATAATCCGTTCCAGATGGCTGTTCGAAAACCGATTTATTCAAAAAGTAAAGAGTTTGCTGACCACCAAAGCAGCTCAAGTATAGCCTCCCATATTAATGCAAAGCACCCAGTCGCGAGTGCAGCCACGGCTAACGTTAGCACCGAAAGCGTTAGCAATATAGCGAGCTAAAGCAAAGCTCTTTGCCAAACGAGGAGAACACTCCGCGTACGAGGCATGAAGTCAGCATAGTTGCTGTGTCCTCAGTAGCCTACCAGAAGTGGTTGATGTTTATTTCAGCACTTTATTTTCTCATAATGAACGGTGTTATTTCTAAAGTGCTAATTTACAGCACTGTGATTTAAGGGTCTATTATTGATCTTTTAGTATCTGAAACAAGTTCAGTGCTGAGTACTTGCATTGCTCAGAAAAATGTTCTCACTGTTTTTGATATGTCCAGCTAAGCACTTTTTATGGACCTGATGTTCTATTTTTATTTTGTAATTATTTGGAGATTTACAAAATAAACAAAACGGTGATATTCACCCTGGTGGTCGAAACTAAAGGTATGCAGGTAGGACTTGGGACTCGTCTCAACTACAGCAGCAGCAAGCAGAATGAATAGGACTGCATCTGTTCCAAGTCTGTTTACAAACAATGAAAACGTTTATAATGCCGCTTTTTTTCTTTTGATCTGCATCAATAATGTAATTAAAAATGAAAATAAGGCTTTTCTTAGCACTTTTTAGATTAAATTAAAATATTGATTAATTATATCAATTAATTACAGATCATAGATAATTAATCTCACTAAATTTTGAATCGCCTGACAGCACTCTCTCTCTCTCTCTCGCTATATATATTAGAGCTGTCAAACGATTAAAATATTTAATCTAATTAAAAATGCAACTGTCATAATTAACTCAAATGGACTAAAAAATTAATCGTGATTACTCACACATTTTTTTATCGTTTCTGAATTTCCTTTTACATTTTTTTGTCCTATTTTTCCCCCATTTTAATGCTCTCATCAACATGGAATCATGAATCAGTTTTCTATGTGTCAAATGCAAATATTTACTGAAAAAACAATTTCAATTTTCAATTTTACATGAACATTTTTCACTTGGAGCAGTTATTCACACATAATCTCTCACACAATATTACTGTCCATCAACAACAGTGAAAACAATATTTTGTCATACAACAGCTGCTTTAACAGCTTTTTTTTATAAAATCAAAACAGAGCAATATAACATTATAAAGTGCATATCTAAGGTAAACTAGTATTCAGCCTGTAGTAGATTTAAACCATGGTTGCATACTTCATTTTTCTCAAGTTTACTTTGAACACAGCAGTCTGTTTCTGTATGTTTGTTTAAGAATAACGAGACACCGGACACCAGTGTTCATTATGTGCTGCTGTATTCAAAACTGCCCGCCGTACAAAAAAGCCCACGCACTTCCCCCGTGCTGCTGGGGCAAACCATTCTGAAAGGGGGGGGGGGGTCACTCCCCCTAACACAGTCAGGCTATGATGATCGTGTTGGTCCTTCTTGTGTGGAAGTCTTTCTACAGTTTTTATGTAGACCTCATTTCGAATTACTACACTTGGTTCGATGACAACACTGGAGACGTTTTATTTTCGCTAGGTCGCTACCACTGTCAGACAAACAGAGAAGCTCCACCCGCTCTATTTATATGGACGCAGAACACTGTAAACTTCCACACAAAATAGTTCCAAACAAGTAACTATCGTGTCAGTGGCATACATCGTATACCTGTATGATACAGAGAGAACAGATAACTTTGGTCTTGTCAGTGGAGCAATCGGGCAACTTTTTAAAAGTAATCTTTCCATTCATAAACTCTTTAAGTATCCGTTTTCGGTGTCTCGTGCTGCCGTGGCTGGCAAAACAGACATGGGCGTGGACTTCTGCAGCGCGCTTGTTGTTTTGTTCTGGTGTATTTATAGAGCAACGTAACATCCGCTTGAGAGGTGCGCCGCGTTAATCTCGCGAGAAAAAATTTTATCCCGTTAAAATTCATTTAAATTAATGCCAATAAAAACGCGCTAAACTGACAGCTCTAGTATATATATATTTAGTACACACACACAGTCAAACCTCGGTTTTCGAACGTCTCTGTTATTGACCAAATCGGATTTCGACCAGAAATGAATTGGGTTGCATTATCAGCTGTAATTTGTACATTGTTTGGTGCATTTCAGGTGGTGGACAAATGCCTGTCTGATGGTGCCGATGAATATTTGCAGCTGCTCAGTCTGTGTTCAGCAATTGTCCCGCAAGCACCCCAGAACAACTGAAAATGTCACACTACCAAGCAGAAACATTCACAAAGCAAGACCAAGCAAGCGTCAAATTCCATTCAGCTATGTCAGAAGAGTGGCCTGATTGAATTCCACAGATACTTGACAGTAGTATTTGTGTGATGTGATGCTCATTCAATACCAAACTGTCCAATGATGTCCCTTTCTTTGATTGGACAAGCTACAATCGTTAATGTTCACGCTTAATTAATTTGAAAAGTACAATTTTTGTTTTCAGTGTTTAGAGGAGGCAGCTGATCATACAGAATTGTTATGATTTGGGGGAAAAAAAACAAATGAAGCTAATAAAAATTAAGTCAAGGTTCAAACTATTAACTCTCCAAGCAGTGTTTTCGATGCAGTTCAGGCTGAACAGTTGAAACAGGTCTGTTTTGTTATATTAAAACCAGTAAACTATGACAACTGATGTCTGTATAATAATTGTATATTCTCATTCTTAACCATTCTTGGTATCAAAGTCTGTAGCAGTATCCACCGAACTGCAGCTACCATCAGCGCTCCATCGCCCCGTCCCTGGAAATCACCACCACTTGAGCATCCACAGCTGCATGGTGCTATATCCATACAAGTTTTGTTTAAATGTTTATTGCCATATAAAAATAAGTTTTGCACCTTTTTATGTTGTTTGTATTTTTTATGTTTAGCTTATTTACATTTGCAGTTTTTTTTGGGCGGGGGGGGGGGGGTGCAATTTTGTTTTTTATTGGCTTTCTTTGAAAGAACAAACCAAAATCACAACCTGTTTGTTTGTTTTATTGAGTATATATAGTACACGCAATAACAGGTTGACAAAGGTAAAACAAAATTATAAAAGGAAAATTAGAAATAGTTAAAAGAGAAAAAAACACACATCACAGTTATATGCTCAAAGGAGTAGGAAGAAGTAAATAACTTATCTAGTCCTACCCCTTATTATGTAACTGAATTGTTCATTTTTCAAAACAAAGAAATGAAAAACTACATATCATTAAATATTTTTACCCTTGTGTATACTATGCTATTCTATTTCTACACCTTTTGGTTTGTATATATATAGTTATTCTTTCTTCTTTTGTATTTCGATTTTCTGATATTCATTATAATTAGCATTCCTTGAATACAATTGTTAAGTTGATCAAAGTGATCAAGTTTGTCATTCAGTTCAGCAAAAGTACAGGTATTAAAATACATGATTCAAAGTCAATTGTACATAATTACAGATAAAAAGTGTTGCATATAATCACTTATTCACAATTAACTGATCTCCTTAGAACAATATACCAGTAGGTAGTGATCTCGTTTTTGTCTGCCTTTGTCATTTTGAAAGTGAGATCTTGTCTTCGGAGTGTACCAAAGGAAACAAATTGTCCACTTCTCTATCTTGGTATTTTTTTAAACGGTGTTGATGAATATATCCAAACAATAAAGACTTAGCTCCTAGGATCATTGAGACACGCAAGCACTCTTAAATTGTTGTTGCAACCAAGGCAAAAACAAGTTCTTTCAGCCAAATAGGATCTAAACCACTCATGGGCGTGCCACTAATACCCACCTGGTGCTGTTAACGAGCCAACAAAATACTGTGATCATACACCGAATCAAGTGCTGCAATTAAATCTAACAAAACAAGAGACAAAGTCTCCAGTGTCATTTGTCAGGAGGATGTCATTAAAAGCTTGTAACAGGGCCGACTGTCCTTTACATCTTAAAACCTGACTAGAAGACCACCATTTCAACTGCAATGTGCCACTTTTCCAGAATTGAAATAGAAGGCAGCTTGGAAATAAGTAAATCTGACCATACATCTTAATCAAGGCCAGATTTCCTGAACAAGGGTTCAACCAGAGCATGTTTAAATTTTTGGAAAACGAGACCAGAAGACAGACTCCTGTTGATAACGGCCAAGACCGATTTACCAAAACAACTAGAAATGCGTCGGAACAGGGTCATAAGGGAAGCCAGAATGGCCCAGCCTGGCAAACCACATCCTCTAAAACGTCAAAAAACTAACACCGCTCAGCACAGAAAGGGTCAAATGTGTTACAGTGATCCCTCGCTACTTCGCGGTTCGTTTATCGCGGGTTCAGTGCATCGCAGATTTTTTCCATCCATCCATCCATCCATCCATCCATCCATCTTCTACCGCTTATCCAGGGCCGGGTCGCGGGGGCAACAGCTTTAGCAGGAAAGCCCAGACTTCCCCCTCCCAAGCTACTTCTTCCAGCTCTCCCCGGGGGATCCCGAGGCGTTCCCAGGCCAGCTGGGTGACATGGTCTCTCCAGCGTGTCCTGGGTCTTCCTCGGGGTCTCCTCCCGGTGGGACATGCCCGGAACACCTCACCAGGGAGGCGTTCAGGAGGCATCCGAATCAGATGCCCAAGCCACCTCATCTGGCTCCTCTCGATGTGGAGGAGAAGCGGCTCGACTTGGAGCCACTCCCGGATGACAGAGCTTCTCACCTTATCTCGAAGGGAGAGCCCGGACACCCTGCGGAGAAAACTAATTTCGGCTGCTTGTATCCGGGATCTCGTTCTTTCGGTCACGACCCATAGCTCGTGACCAGAGATAAGGGTTGGAACGTAGATCGACCGGTAAATTGAGAGCTTCGCCCTTTGGCTCAGCTCCTTCTTCACCACGACAGACCGATACAACGTCCGCATCACAGCAGACGCTGCACCTATCCGCCTGTCGATCTCTCGCTCTCTCCTGCCCTCACTCGTGAACAGACCCCAAGATACTTAAACTCCTCCACTTGGGGCAAGATCTCCCCCCCGACCCGGAGGGGGCACTCCACCCTTTTCCGACTGAGTACCATGGATTCAGATTTGGAGGTGCTGATTTTCATCCCAACCGCTTCACACTCGGCTGTGAAACACTCCAGTGAGAGTTGGAGAGCCCTGTTTGAAGGAGCCAACAGCACCACATCATCTGCAAAAAGCAGGGATGCAATACTGAGGCCACCAAAACGGACTCCCTCAACGCTTCGGCTGCGCCTAGAAATTCTGTCCATAAAGGTTATGAACAGAATCGGCGACAAAGGGCAGCCTTGGCGGAGTCCTACCCCCACTGGAAACGATTCCGACTTACTGCCGGCAATGCGAATCAAACTCTGACATCGGTGGTATAGTGACCGAACAGCCCGTCCCATCAGGGTGTTCGGTACCCCATACCCTCGAAGCACCCCCCATAGAACTCCCCGGGGGACACGGTCAAACGCCTTCTCCAAGTCCACAAAACACATGTAGACTGGTTGGGCGAAATCCCACATACCCTCGAGAACCCTGCTAAGGGTGTAGAGCTGGTCCACTGTTCCACGGCTAGGACGAAAACCACACTGCTCCTCCTCAATCTGAGGCTCGACTTCTTGACGGACCCTCATCTCCAGCACCCCTGAATAGACCTTACCAGGGAGGCTGAGGTGTGTGATCCCTCTGTAGTTGGAACACACCCTCCGGTCCCCCTTTTTAAAAAGAGGGACTACCACCCCGGTCTGCCAATCCAGAGGCACTCTCCCCGTTGACCACGCGATGTTGCAGAGGCGTGTCAACCAGGACAGCCCAACAACATCCAGAACCTTGAGGAACTCCGGGCGGATCTCATCCACCCCTGGGGCCTTGCCACCGAGGAGCTTTTTAACCACATCAGTGACTTCAACCACAGAGATAGGAGAGCCCACCTCAGAGTCCCCAGGCTCTGCTTCCTCCAAGGAAGGCGTGTTGGTGGAGTTGAGGAGGTCTTCGAAGTACTCTGCCCACCGGTTCACAACGTCCCGAGTCGAAGTCAGCAGCACCCCATCCCCACTGTACACAGTGTTAGTGGTGCACTGCTTCCCCCTCCTGAGACGTCGGATGGTGGACCAGAATTTCCTCGAAGCCGTCCGGAAGTCGGCTTCAATGGCCTCACCGAACTCTTCCCATCGGGTTTTTGCCTCGGCGACCACCAAAGCTGCGTTCCGCTTGGCCAGTCGATACCCGTCAGCTGCCTCTGGGGTCCCACAGGCCATAAAGGCTCGATAGGACTCTTCTTCAGCTTGACGGCATCCCTTACTGCTGGTGTCCATCCCTTACTGCTGGTGTCCACCAGCGAGTACGAGGGTTGCCGCCACGACAGGCACCAACCACCTTACGGCCACAACTCAGATTGGCTGCCTCAACAATAGAGGCACGGAACATGGTCCACTCGGGCTCAATGTCCACCGTCTACCCCGGAACATGGGAAAAGCTCTGTCGGAGGTGGGAGTTGAAACTCCTTCTGGCAGAGAATTCCGCCAGACGCTCCCAACAAACCCTCACAATACGTTTGGGTCTGCCAGGACGGACCGGCATCTTCCCCCACCATCGGAGCCTACTCACCACCAGGTGGTGATCAGTTGACAGCTCCGCCCCTCTCTTCACCCGAGTGTCCAGAACATGCGGCCGCAAATCCGATGACACGACCACAAGGTCGATCATGGAACTACGGCCAAGGGTGTCCTGGTGCCAAGTGCACATGTGGACACCCTTATGTTTGAACAAGGTGTTCGTTATGGACAGTCCGTGACGAGCACAGAAGTCCAATAACAAAACACCACTCGAGTTCTGATCGGGGGGGCCGTTCCTCCCAATCACGCCCCTCCAGGTCTCACTGTCATTGCCCACGTGAGCATTGAAGTCCCCCAGTAGAACAAGGGAGTCCCCAGCAGGAGTACTCTCCAGCACACCCTCCAAGGACTCCAAAAAGGGTGGGTATGCTGAGCTGCTGTTTGGTGCATATGCACAAACAACAGTCAGGACCCGTCCCCCCACCCGCAGGCGGAGGGATGCAACCCTCTCGTCCACCGGTGTGAACCCCAATGTACAGGCACTGAGCCGGGGGGCAATGAGCATGCCCAGACCTGCACTGCGCCTCTCACCGTGAGCAACTCCAGAGTGAAAGAGAGTCCAACCCCTCTCGAGAGGACTGGTACAAGAACCTAGGCTGTGTATGGAGGCAAGTCCGACTATATCCAGTCGGAACTTCTCTGCCTCACACACCAGCTCGGGCTCCTTCCCTGCCAGAGTGGTGACATTCCATGTCCCAAGAGCTAGCTTCTGCAGCCGAGGATCGGACCGCCAGGGTCCCCGCCTTTGGCTGCCGCCCAGCTCGCTTTGGCCCCTCCCACGGGTGGTGACACCATGAGAAGGGGGTCCCACGTTGCCTCTTCGGGCTGAGCCCGGCCGGGCCCCATGGGTGTCGGCCCGGCCACCAGGCGCTCGGCAACGATATGTTGCTCTATGTGACTCACTGTTGTTTTGCAGCTTCTCGCGGACCGTTTGCGGACTTAAAAAAAAATTTTTTTTTAACCTGTTTATGTTAATCGAACGCTACTTCGCGGATTTTCGTTTATCGCGGGTGGTTTTGGTCCCCATTAACCGCAATAAACGAGGGATTACTGTATTTGAAACAAGGGTCCTCGCTGTAGAAACCTTATCAAGGAAAAACTGTCGGAATCTTTTGCACATTTCAGTTGAGTCTGAACAAATACAAGAGAATCATCCATTTTCTGTTCCGTTTATCCTCACATAGGTCGCGGGTGTACTGGAGCCTATCCCAGCTGTCTTTGGGGAGTAGGCGGGGGATACCCTGAACCGGTTGCCAGCCAATCGCAGGGCACAAATAGACAACCATTCACACTCACAATCATACCGAAGGGCGAGAGGCCATAGCCTGCCTGTTTTAGATCCCACCCTACTCCTACACACCTGATTCAAACAATCAGCTCAGCAGCAAGCTCTGTAAGAGCCTGAAACAATCGGGCTTTATCCATGTCACAAATCTATATTCACTGATATCCTTTACTTTGATATAAACTATGTGGTGGACGCTTTTTGTAACATACCTGTTGTGTAACTTAGGATCTCAGGTTTTGGACCGGTAGGATACTGGTTTGGCCGCCGTGTGCATGTCGGCTGTTGCTTACCGTGGTCGAAGGAACACTCAGGGACTTTGTGTGAATGCTCCGACACAAAATTTGAAAGAAAATTGCTTTAAAGAGTACTAGTTCGACCCCCACTTTGGAGACATACACATTCCAGCTACACGTGACATTCAACAGACCAACCACAAAAGCTCTTATTTGTATAATGGAAGAGGAGAATAAAAAAGTAAAACCATGTCTAGCGAGAATAAGGGGTCACTTCAGTTTAGACCAGGCATGTCCAGCTCCGGTCCAGGAGGGCCACTGTCCTGCCTGTTTCTCATCTCTCCGGGCTGCAACACACCTGATTCAGATGATCAAATCATCAGCCAGCTCTGAAGCAGCATGAGAATGATCCTGATTATTTGAATCAGGTGTGTTGCTCCTGGGAAAGCTGGAAGACAAGGCAGACAGCGGCCCTTGAGGACCGACTTTGAATATCCCTGGTGTCGACCATTAATGGCGTCTTGGAAAAAATGCCTTCATTAAATGGTAAACGGTCTGTCACTTGTATGATGCTTTTCTACCTCAGGTAGTCAAAGCGTTTCACACCCTTACCTCATTAACTGTTGCCCCTGCGATCCGACCCCGGATAAGTGGGATAAAATGGATGAATGGATGGATAGATTGATCGATGGACGGATTATTTTCATTCAGAGTTTGTTTCATGTACAATTCACCGACAGCACTGGCAAATAATGGGAATCTGCAGGGCTGAGAGAAGCATTTTTAAAATGGTCCATGTGAGCGACGATCGTTAACACTGCAAAAGTGCGTCCCATGCCTCCATGTCAGGTTTCTACTAAGATGATTGGCTTTTCACAAAACCATAGCCTCTTGTGTCCATTTTTATGTTTTATTCATCTCATCGCTGTAAATTTCCCCAGTGTGGGACGAATAAAGGATATCTTATCTTATGGCTGTTGCTCATCAGGACGTGTGTAAGTGCGTGCGTATGTGCGGTAACGGGTCGATCCCAGGAGGTTGAGTGAGCGAAAAATAAGATTATAATAAGCATTTCGCGGCCCGGTAGTCCAGTGGTTAGCACGTGGGCTTCACAGTGCAGAGGTACCGGGTTCGATTCCAGCTCCGGCCTCCCTGTGTGGAGTTTGCATGTTCTCCCCGGGCCTGCGTGGGTTTTCTCCGGGTGCTCCGGTTTCCTCCCACATTCCAAAAATATGCATGGCAGGCTGATTGAACACTCTAAATTGTCCCTAGGTGTGAGTGTGAGTGCGAATGGTTGTTCGTCTCTGTGTGCCCTGCGATTGGTTGGCAACCGATTCAGGGTGTCCCCCGCCTACTGCCCGGAGACAGCTGGGATAGGCTCCAGCACCCCCCCGCGACCCTAGTGAGGATCAAGCGGTTAGGAAGATGAATGAATGAATGAATAAGCATTTCTATTGTAGTAATATGTGTAAAGTTTATTGACATCCGCAAATAAAAAAAGACAAATGGGTTATGATACAGCTCTTTGTGACAACAGGAAAAGAGCGAAATAAAACCTAACAATAACAACAAACAAAGTGGACAGTACACACAGATTTGGGCAATGGCAAGATGTTACAATTTAAAAGCTCAATTCTATAATTTTTGACAAATTTTCAGTCAGATTTCAAGGCATAGAGAATATCATCTTGGCTGATATTAAGGCGGATACGCTGCAGGACACCCAAGCGACTCGTCTCGAGCAGTAACAATCTGCAGGCTCCCAGGCGTTGACAGACTGTAAGAACCTCCGAGACACTTATTGACTGCAGACCCTCCACCCGACACAGAGCCTGGTGCTGTATAAACACCTGGGAAGTACACAGAAGAGTTACAACTGTTAATATACATTTGTTTTTATTCCTTGGCTAAAATTGTAATTCCAGTGAAGCAACATGCTGCATTAAACGGGGTTGTCGTGCTTGCTGCAACAGCTGTTAGAGTTCCCAAATGCCAATACCTGCTATGGTACCACTCAGTAACAAAACCTTACATACCAGCTGACCAAGGCAGATCATTTGAGAGAACAGAGTCAATTACTTGAATTATGACTTGAGCCAGTGATGGGACCAAATCACACATACAGTATGTAAGTCTCAACCAAGTTCGCACCCATTTTGTCTTGGTCAAGTCAAGTCAAATCACATGTTACACCTCAAAACAAGACACTTTTCCAATTCATGCGGCCTTATCTGCAGTATCCATTTTCTGAGAGAGTGATGATATTATTAGTGGCCCTGTTTGGCACCATTTTAGATACCATGGAAAAAGACAACCTGCGCAGTCCAGTTGGGATCAATACGATGCCTTGAGAGGTAAATGACAACATTCATTCATTCAAGAATCTGTTCTAAATTGCCTTATTTGTAAAAGTGTGAAGGTCAAATAAATAAATAACCTATCTCAAAAGCTAACTATATGCAAAGCTTTTTGATTTGTGCCATCAGAAGGTGACTTTTTTTTGTACCTGCTGGAAAGTTGCTTCTTCCAAACCCAACCGCCGAAACTCTGCAATGACAGCACGAAGGAAGAGCTGTTCCTGCACCGATGCAGACCTGAAAAGCACACATTTCACTGCATTTTTACTTCATCAAAACGGTCAACTACTACCAGGGATGACAATGGCTAGTGATGAAAAAAGCGGAAAGGGGCGTGGCCACTTACAAAAGTGGCACTAAACATGCTGAAGATGAAGTGTATTCAATTTACACACTATTTGAAACTTGAAAAAAACCCCACAATTGTTCACTATTCTTTCAAGTGAAAATGTGTGCAATTTTGCTGTTGCGTTCCTAGTGAGCACCAATATTTTTTGCTGCTCAAAATCAAAACTAAAAAAGGAAACACGTTCCCTGCCATATTTAAGATTTGTTCATTACTTGTATTCATAAAGTGTTGTGTAAATGTGATAAAAAGCTATTGATTCTTACCTTATACAGTGATATTGAAGTCCCACACTGTTTACTATATATGGATTATGAATGTATTTTATTATATAAAGTGGATGTCTATTTACAGTATATACAACAATATACAGTTTCATGAAGTAAAATACTTTATTTTCTCTTCATTTTAAGCTTTTTAGCAAGCGCTAAAAGCTTATTGGTCCTCTCCGTCTTTTTCCAATCTCTTTTTATCCAACTCCTTGTTTTTACACATGCTCCAGGCTGTCGAAAAGCGCTTGAGATCGAGTAGTTACTTTTCAGTAGAAATGTCTGTTTTCGGTGTTTCACTGAGGTTGCGTGACTCTGTAAAGCTTTCCATCCTCTCGATTATACATCATACACGTCCAATTGCATGGCTGTTTACAATCAGAAGATGGAAAGACTGATCGGGAGAGCTCGTGAAAACTTGACGATAAGGTACCTGACCCCCCCTAATATTTTCTCAACGGATTTAGACGATTCACAAAAATGATCAATTTAAGAAATAAAACGGCGGATTTCCGTGTATCCGTAGAAAATTGCCATCCCTGTATTACTGTGAGGATCTTACTTGACAGCAGTGATGAAGGAGGAAGAAAACATCTCATTGAGTGCATCCATCACATGATTCATCCCCACTAATCTTCTGGTTGAAGTGTTGGTGGCAGAATGCTCGCAGAGCTCCGTGGCTCTCCGACAGATATCCAAACACCGGCGAGCATCACCTGACAGAGCAGCTACCTGAGGAGAATTGTACTGCTGAAGTCTCTGAGACACGATCAATCTGTTGAGGGTTATCGGGTGCTGGTCGTCACCTTCCTGGACACGAGTTGCAAAGCATCATCCTCAAAGGCCTTGACTTTGTTTAACCGAGACATTATGATCTGTTGCAATTGCTTGAATCCATAAGGCTGGAATGACCGTCGAGTTAAACCCTGGAAAAACAAGACGGGGGGAGAACCAACACACTTTTGGTGGGGTCTTTATATATACATATATATTCTTATACTTCCAGTTGCATAAACTAATAAAAATATGAAAACTTACTGGCGTACAAGCGTTCGCAAAGAAAAGGTGAAGCTGACTGCCAGTGTGGCCCGCTGAATGGGATTATGGGATATCTTACTATTTTAAGCACAAAGGGCGGGCACTCTATTAAAAATAGCAGCAATTAGGGTGGAGTCAATGCGTTAGCTTTCATCTAATTTTGGACTCGTCTGCTATCGTCCGTGTAGCTTTCACAGCGGGGCTGATGTGAACGAAGCCACTGGTGGAATTGGCATATTGTCAAACAGAGATCGCAATTATCGACAAGTATTTTTGCTCGTTTTCAATCTTTTTGGGCCATATGACCAGTATTTTCTTTTGTTTTTACATATCCAATTAACAAGGTCGTGTTTTGAGATTTGCACACAAAAAAAAAGGATAATGCGGAACAGTTGGCAGCTCTCAATAACCCAACTCTGTCTTTACAATGTTGGGCTGTATTGCTCACCAGTCTGCTGGCCACTCTGTTGATCATGATCCTCTCTGGCAAGTCCATAGTGTTTGCGATGGTTAAAACCACCAGGCGGGAATGACGTCGCGTTGGCCAGTCAAAAAGGTTATACATCACATTTTGCTTCCTGGTCCACAAAAGGTCCAACTACAGAGAGAAAGTACACATATTAAACTTAATTGAGGCTGAACATTTAATCACATGTATACCGTAAATCTGGACTATAGAGCGCACCCGATTATAAGCCGCACCCACAGATGAAAAACCATTTTGTACACACACAAGCCGCACCTGTCTATAAGCCTCAGGTGTCCATAATGTAACATGAGATTTTTGCAAAGAAAGACGGTACACAGAAAGAGGTTTCAACGTTTAATAACATACCTTCACTTTTCTTTGCCTGTAACGCGGCAGCACGGCAGCAGTAAAACAGCACTCACATGGCTGGTTAAAAAAAAAAAATGGCACCTTTCCCTGCCGTAATACTCGGTCAACCATTCCTTCATTTGGCTTTCTACCATCCAGGCTTTTGTGCCAACTTTCAAGACAATGTCTTTTGGGAAGTTTTCTTTTGGCATACTGTATGTAACCAGGTGAACAATACTATGACTGTTGTCGTGAATGCTGCCGCGTTTAAAAAATGGACCATTGTCACTTTAAAAGGAGCGTTGGATAATCTCGTGGGAAATCTCATGAGACTTGGACCACAAAGTGAAATGAGACAAACGCTGAACTGTGCTTATTCAGACCTGATGTATCTGCAATCGGCATTGGTACCTAGCTGATATTAAGAGTACAATATTGTCGTTTGGAAGGTTGAACGGTGTCACACGGTGGGTCGTGTGAACAGCCGCGAAGCAGGGGAGATTAGTTTTTTTCCACGTTTCAGGGACATACAACATGCCGGAAAGTGCTCACAAGCTGAGTCTATTTTTGCCTACTTTTCTATTTGTTTGTCCCATTTGACGTGTCTCAGTCTTTTATTTAATTAGTGCTGTAGATTTTCTATGCTCAGTTGGGAATAAAGCCTTCATAAAAATGATTTTGTGTCCGGTCAAGTCTGTCACACAGCTTTCAGATTGCGGTCCAGCGCAAAACACAGGTGAAGTGCGCCCTCTCATGGCCAGTTGTTTTCACTGTGTCACATGACAGCATCTCGCCTTTTCTGCTTGAGTGCTTCATGGCGGTCATTGGAAAAATCTTTAAACAGACCGCATCATTAAATAAGCCTCAGGGTTGAAAGCGTGTGACAAAAGTAGCGGCTAATATAGTGAAACTCCTCTACAACGAAACTGACATGGGCGAAAATACCCCCTTGTGTGAAAAAATGTTCATGCATTAAAGCCATTCCCTCTTTTCTACTCCCCCTACCACGAAAAGTCCCCGTGTTCCGTTATACAAAATCTTTTTCTCTGCTCTTGCCTCGCAACGAGATTCACTACAACAGTGTTTTCAACCTTTTTTGAGCCAGGGCACATTTTTTTACACTGGAAAAATTTTGCCGCACACCACTAACTAAAAATGTTATAAAATGACACTCTGAAAAGTATATTTAATTAAAATATAATTTCTCAGTTTATTTACTCAATTTACTCAATCACTGTGAAAACCTGGGCCTGTTTGACAAAACCGATATCCTGGCAGGAATAGAAGAAAGACACAAAGTTCTTCTTCAACAGCTCTCAGTCTCTCTGTTTTTAGTTTTTATAAAAGCTCAGCTCACACAGATATGTTGTGGAAAATGGGAGTAATGTCAGAACAGCTTTGTTGGCCAGAATGGGGAACTCCTTGGCAGCAGTCAACCAAAAACTGTCCAAAGGAAGATCAGCAAATCTTAGTTTTAAACCCCGATCCTGTTTCAATTCAGTTAGTTCCTCCTGCTCTTGTAAAGTCATGTCCTTTCCAACAACTGATGCTGAGCTGTATGGGTCCCTAACCCAGTCAAAGCATTCAGTGGAGGCTGAAGAGAAATAAAATGACAATTTCTCCTCAAGACTTTTCAAATGTTTAATATTACCTCACACAGTGCAGCAGTGGGACTTTGCCGTTTCACTGTGAGTGGGAACATCTCCAGGTTGGCACGTTGCACATGTTGTTGCCAGAGGTGGACCTTTAAACGGAATCCATTTACTTTATCTGGGCTTGTAAGCAGGTTTTCACTTCGGCACTGCATCCTTGTGTTAAGTTCATTCAGATAATGAAATATATCAGCCAGGTATGCTAGCTTTGCGCACCACTCATCACTTGAAAACAGATTTGACTAATCCGACTTCTCATTTGTCAGAAACAAGTTCCTCTCGCAGCTCATACACACGGGCGAGCACCTTACCGCGCGACAACCATCGGATCTCCGTATGGAGCAATAAGGCCTTATGCTCAACTCCCATTTCCTCACACAGAGATGTGAATATACAGCTTTTCAGAGGTCGTCTCTTTACAAAGTTCACTATGCGCACCACATCGTCCAACACAGGAACCAGTTCTGCTGGTAAAGCCTCACGGCGCAAAAAACAGTGCATAACAATCAGGTCTGGGTTTCTTTCCTTCACTCTGCTCACAAAGCCTTTGGTGCGCCCGACCATGGCTGCAGCTCCATCAGTGCAAACACTTGTGCAGTTTTGCCACGTAAGTCCTCCTTGGTCCAGATCTTTCGATGTGACCCGAAAAATTTCTTCTCCAGTTGTTTTTTCTGGCAGTGCCTTGCAAAATACGAAGTTTTCTCTAATGGCATCTCCATCCACAAAACGGACATTAGCCAAGAGATGAGAATGTCCACTAATATCCGTACAATCATCAACTTGCAACGCAAATTTCCTACTGATGTGTATCTTCTCCAAAACATGGCTTTCAATGTCTGTAGACATGTCATCAATACGTCTGGCAATTGTGTTATCAGAGAGCGGGACTTTATCTCTTTAACTGTGTCGGGGCCGAGCATATTGTTGCCAATGGCTACACAGGCAGGTAGTATTAATGTCTCTGCCACAGTGTGCGGCTTTTTAGATTTAGCAACGAGTTCGGCTACTAGGTAACTAGCTTTTAGCGCTTTCTCATTTACCTTTGAGGTTTTTCTCATAAAGGTTGCCTGTTTCTCTGTATTTACACGCAAGCGAACAAAATAGTCTGTCGGCTTGTTTTGAAGCGACGGGTGTTTCGTTTGGAGATGGCGTTTAAGCTTACTCGGCACCATGCCGCTGTTGGATAGCTTCTTGCCACACACCAGGCCAAATAGTCAAGTCAAGTCAACAGTATTTATAGAGCACTTTCAAACAGCCATTGCTGCATACAAAGTGCTGTACTTGGAGCAATTTAACATGCACAATAAACAGTAAGACAAATCGGTATTAAAGGCGGTAGAAAGCACCAAACGGTAAAACCAAGAACAAAACGAAGTCATGCTGAGTCGAATGCCAAATAATACAAGTGAGTTTTGAGGAGGGTTTTGAAGATGGGCAGCGAGGAGGCTTGCCGAATGTTCAGTGGGAGATCATTCCAGAGAGAGGCACCAGCAACAGAAAACGCTCGATCCCCTCTGAGCCTCAGTTTAGTTCTTGGTACTTCTAATAATGTCTGGTCCACTGACCTGAGGCGCCGGGCAGGTGTGTAGGGGCGGATGAGCTCAGAGAGGTAAGGTGGCGCGAGATTATTCAGAGATTTGAAAACAAAGAGGAGGATCTTGAAAATAACTCTAAGATGAATGGGGAGCCAGTGAAGGGATGCCAGAGTATGTGCTCCCTCTTACGAGTACCAGTCAAGAGGCGAACAGCGGCATTCTGGACCAGCTGAAGGCGCTTAATGGAGGACTGGCTGACTCCAAAGTAAAGGGCATTGCAGTAATCGAGCCGGGATGTGACAAAGGCATGAATTACTGTCTCAAAGTGTTCATGTGAGAGGAGAGGTTTTATTTTGGCCAGCTCTCTAAGGTGAAAGAAGCTGGATTTAACAACGGCACCAATTTGCCGATCCGAGTTTAAAATCACTGTCCAGTTTAAGGCCCAAGTTTGAGACTGTTGACTTAAGATAAGGAGACAGGGAGCCCAAGTCTACAGGATGGAATGTACAAGGGCCACTGGGACCAAACAATATCACCTCTGTCTTCTTTTCGTTGAATTTCAAGAAATTTTGTGCCATCCGGGTTTTGATTTCTTCCAGACAGGATAGGAATGGCGTATTACATATTATACAAATAGTCTGTACATATTTGATGTACAGACTATTTGAAACTTGAACAGAAAATAAATCCCAAGATTGTTCACTATTCTTTCAAGTGAAAATGTGTGCAATTTTGCTGTTGTATTCCTGGTGAGCACCAATATGTAACTTCAAATTTGCTGCTCAAAATCAAAACTACAAAAGGAAACACATTCCCTGCCATATTTAAGATTTGTTCATTACTTGTATTCATAAAGTCTTGTGTAAATGTGATAAAAAGCTGTTGATTCTAACCTCATATAGTGAGTTGAAGTCCCACACTGTTTACTATATATGGATTATGAATGTATTTTATTATATAAAGTGGATGTCTATTTACAGTATATACAACAATATACAGTTTCATGAGATAGAATACTTTATTTTCTCTTCATTTTAAGCTTTTTAGCAAGCGCTAAAAGCTTATTGGTCCTCTCCGTCTTTTTCCAATCTCTTTTTAGCCAACTCCTTGTTTTTACACATGCTCCAGGCTGTCGAAAAGTGCTTGAGATTGAGTAGTTACTTTACAGTAGAAATGTCTGTTTTCGGTGTTTCACCGAGGTTGCGTGACTCTGTAAAGCTTTCCATCCTCTCGATCCGTACAGAATGACTTCGTCACACACTGTACACAGAGCTTTACCGGCGACATCGAGCTTTTTCACGAAATCCGACACAAGCACAATGGTTCCTCTTTACTGTTTCCTACTGTGGACACTGTCCGCTTTCATTCAACCAGTGTCATCGAAATGTGTTTTTCAGATCCGCATCAATCTGATGCACTTTAGCTTCATCGCGAGTCTCGATAACATTCGGCATTCGCAAGAAAGGGGTTTAGGAAGGCGAACACGGATTGGTTGTGATTTGCATTTGCCGATATAGCGACCAATCACAACAAGTAAGATTTCATACACGTCCAACCGCAGGGCTATTAACAATCGGAAGATGGAAAGACTGATCGGGGAGCTCGTGAAAACTTGACGATAAGGTACCTGACCCCCCTAAAATTTTCTCAACGGATTTAGATGATTCACAAAAATGATCAATTTAAGAAATAAAACGACGGATTTCCACGTATCCGCGGAAAATTGCCATCCCTGCAATTCGGAGTTCACAGTTGTCCTTTTTAAAAACTTATCCATAACTGTTACCACGGCCTCTCACGTGCATCATTAAGTCTCTCGGAGGAGAGAGGCAATCAGCTACATGTTGCCAATTGGACGAATATTAAATTACCCGCCCAGTCTTTACAGCACGGACATGACCGTAAATTTTCGGATTACAAGCGCTACTTTTTTTCCACCGCGGGAAAAACATGGACCAATAAAATGAATGAGCAGTTCACTGAGGTCCAATGAGATTGTGTGACTAATCACAACTTTCGCTCTTTTCGCTGTAGCTGGGAAAAATGTGTTACCCGGCAACAGTCAACCAATAAAATGAATCAGTAGTACACAGGGGTCCAATGAAATTGTATGATTACCGGTAATCACAACTTCCTTATTTCAGTCTTTCTTCTAAACCTGTAGAAGTTGAAAAATACCTGACGAAAAGCATATGATGCAACTTTTAATACTCAAAGAGCAGGCGGCCATGGTGTTTCCACTGTACAAATCAGACTGAAGGCTGAAATGATCACTACCAAGATGAACATTGAAGGTTTTAAAGGTGGGCCATCTTGGTGTTATAGATTCATGACACAGAAAAGCCTGTCAATTAGGGCACACATGACTGCGTCAGCAGCTCCCTCCCAATTACGAGGACAAACTTGCTTCATTCCGCACATTCACACAAAGATAGCCAAGAATTCCATCAGCCCAGATGAAATAATAAATATGGAGGAGGTCCCTCTGACATTTGATTTGCCTCTCACTCGGTGTATTAAAGGCTCAGAGACATTGACATTATTGAAGCATTATGAGTTGTAATCTGCCTTCCTAGAATCAGCCTTCCTAGAATTCTACATCTCCCGTCTGCATTTCTGCATCTGCATTACTGTACCTTCTGCCCTTGCCCTTTGCCCCTGCCTTCCACCCCATCATCTACAATCTGTCTCCCATCTCCCAAACATGCCTTCTACCACCCATTAAAGAGCCCTACCTCAAGACACCTGCCTCCTGTATTCTAACCGATACACCATCCTGTACCCGATATACCCCCAAACCGATCCAGCCTGATTATCCTCCCCAAAATTTGGTCCTTTGAACCGGATATAGTGTTAAGGATGGAGCAAGAGAGAGAGAGACACCTTGATGAAAAAAGCTTTTGCTCCTTATAGGTTTGGACCAACTTCACCTCATAACTCCCATTGAGCCCGTCAGACTTGCTCCTAATGGTAGCCCGGCAGCTGTCCACACCAGGCTGGGGTGGACACTGCAGGGCCCTTGCCAGCCCATGGGGAGGCCAACCCAAACAGACCAATGCCTGTTTACCTCAACTTTACCATCTACAGGCACGTAGAGCGGTTCAAGCAAGTTGATGCTGTCCCCTACCGACCTGAGAGAGAGGTGACCCCATCCAAACAGGACCAACAAGCCATATCCCAGCTTGAAACAAAGGCAGTGCGTACAGAGGTGATCGGCGCCTTTAGATATGCTACTCCTTTGTTACGCCATACGGCCATGCCAACGCGGAAAGCACCTAAAGAATCAGTCATGGCCCTGCTGCGCAGCACTGGAAGACGCCTCCTTAAGAACTCTGAGCAGGGAAGAGCCTACAGGCAGAGCTTAGTTCCCTACGAAGTACAGTCCCTTGAGCGTTGTGCAGCTCTTGCAGCAGCACAGTTAGCTTCTACATTCAAGGAGCTCACTCTCGCAGAACAACGCATAGTATTGTGGTCTGACTCTACGACTGTACTTACCTGGCTACACTCCCAATCCTGTCGATATTGGATTGGATTGGATACAACTTTATTGTCAAATGTACTGTCTGTGTAACATGTAACATACAGCACAGATGAAATGTCTTCCTTCTCAACATAAAAGAAGATATATGGTCTTTGTAGGGTCAAGAGTAGCTCTGGTCCAGGAGCTTACAAAAGGCTGCGTATCGCGCTACGTAGACTCTGCATATAACCGTGCTGATGACCTGACAAGAGGGAAGACTTTAGTATCCCTATCGGAGCCCGACTGATGGTCACAAGGACCCCCCTTCTTTCTACAGTGCCCAAACACCTGGCTGGAAACCCCACACTTTGACACACCAGATGATGCAGCTGAGTTGAGGAAGGTCACCTTCTGTAGGTCAGCTGTCACCTCACCTGACATTTCCAGTCTGCGGGACAGGACATGCAACCTCATGGACACTACTGCAAGAGAGCTTCATGGCCAAGCCCCCTCAGATTACTCACCTACTGCCGAGGACTATCGACAAGCGGAGATACTCATCCTACAACGAGCCCAGAAACAGTCCTTCCCTGATGATTATGCTCAGCTGTCAGCAGGGAAACCAGTGTCCACAACAAGTCGACTGATCAAACTAGCACCAGCCATAGACACCCTACTCACCTCATAAGAGTAGGAGGCCAATTACGCCGTCTAGAAAGTAAAGAAGAGACCACCGTGCATCCGATTTTCCTTGATGATTCTCACCCTGCGACTCACATCCTCATTAGTATGACCAAGATCTTAAGCACCCAGAGCAAGAGCGAGTCTTTGCAGAGCTGTGGAGGAAATTCTGGGTCATCCACGGACGTGAGGAAGTTCGTCGTCATCAACGTTCCTGTGCAGTCAGCGCTGGAGAGCACCGCCTTCTATACCTAAAATGTCTGATCTTCCAGCAGTACGTCTCCAACTGCACAAACCTGCCTTCCACGTCACTGGCATGGACTGTTTTGGCCCCATGCTCGTAAAAATTGGCCGACGTCATGAGAAGTGATGGGGTCTCATCTTCAAGTGCTTGAGCACTCGAGCAGTTCATTTAGACCTTATCCGGACTTTGGACACAGATGCCTTCCTGATGGCCTTGAGGAGATTCATTGCTAGGAGAGAAACCCCTTCTGAACTGTGGTCGGACTATGGGACTAATTTCAAAGGAGGAGAGCGTGAGCATCAGGAAGCATTCATAAGTATGTGTCCAACCCTACATAGTCAACTTGTCCAACAGAAAATCAATTTAACGACAACCCCCCAGCAGCCCCACACTTTGGCGGAGTGTATGAGAGAGAAGTGCGAGCAGTCAAATCTTCCCTCCGTACTTGCATAGGGACCGAACCCTTCTAATAGGATGTCCTCTCCACTGTTCTGCTCGAGGTGGAGGCCATTCTCAACTCTAAGCCTTTAGGATACGTGTCTACTGATGTGGCTGATATTGACCCGGTGACCCCAAATAGCCTTCTACTGGGGCGGCCTGACGGATCATTCCCTCAAATCGTCTACCCGAAGAGTACCTACCCGCATACGTCAAAGCGCCTGAGCGGCACTCACAAGTCCTTGCAGACCAGTTTTGGTCAAGATTCATCAGAGAGTAGCTCCCTGAATTACAAACGAGGCAGAATGGCACGCCTGCCCCTCTGACCTCCTGGAGAAATCGGCGGTCATGATAGTTGACCCACAGCTACCTCGTGCCATGTGGCCCATGTGACGAAGGTTCATCGCAGCGATGACGGCTATATCCGGTCAGCTGACGTGGACGTCAAAGGACATGTGTACACCCGACCAGTAGCTCAGTTGATTTTACTTCCAGCCCTTCCATCAGGAGCGTTTGAACCCGATTCAACTCAAGACCTTCAGGTGGACTAATGAGCCTTTAACGAGCAAATGTGCCCCTGCACATTTGGGGGCGGCTGTATTAAAGGCTCAGAGACATTGACATTATTGAATCATTATAAATTGTAATCTGCCTTCCTAGAATTCTGCATCTCCCCTCTGCATTTCTGCATTTCTGCCCTTGCCCTTTGCCCCTGCCTTCGACCCCATCACCTACAAACTGTCTCCCATCTCCCAAACCTGCCTTGCACCACCCATTAACTAATTTACACCCTTTGACGTATAAATGCGTCAATTAGCGTATAGCCGCTCCCTCCCCATGACGTATTAATACCTCAATCACGTTTTTTCATGGGAGAGGCTGCAAGAGAGTCTGATGCAACTTCTCACCATAAGATTAGGCTTGACGTCAATGTTAAATAGCAAAAAAATGGCCATCAGGTGGCAGTGATGCAAAAATCCACCAGGATCACGCCGCAGAAGTAGTAGAAAGGGCGTATAGTGGAGGAGGGGCGTGTGTGGATACTGGATTGGAACATTAGCAACGAGCAACGATGGAGTAAAGGAAACAACTAACTAAAAAGGATTGTTTTTTTTCGGTATAAAAGCGTCCTCGAAACAAAACAACAAAGGAGATGGTGTTTGTGTGGAAGAGAAGAAGACGCTTCAGTCACGTAATCGAACGCAGCACCCGTCAAACGAACGTCAGCCTGCGCAAACATGACGTGCTACACGCGGCCCGCATAGCTCACGCCGAGTTTCGAGTTCATCTGATGAAAATGAACATGCTCCACGTCAGGGACCATCGCTTGGCAGAGCATTTTGTGCCTCCCGTGGCGCACATCGCCCACAAATCGTCTCCCCGGCGACT
This sequence comes from Hippocampus zosterae, assembly GCF_025434085.1. Taxonomy (NCBI): domain Eukaryota; kingdom Metazoa; phylum Chordata; class Actinopteri; order Syngnathiformes; family Syngnathidae; genus Hippocampus; species Hippocampus zosterae. The sequence goes on from NC_067458.1 coordinate 3,111,036, forward strand.
TCCAGCGATGACGGCAAAGAGGCCGCATTGCTTCGCATGGCCGACGCCGGGCACACGTCAGCGATTCGCTGGAATTGTCTCGTAATGACGACGATGAAGACGATGAATTGGAGAGCGATTTGGATCCCGATCTGTCGGACAAATACCTGCCTTCGGATATAACGGAAAGCAGCTGAGAGTTCTCGCCAGAGCCGCTGGAACGAGGAGGTAACTGCTGACTAGCTTGCAAGTTCCCGTTCAAAACTTCATCACTTCTTATGCCTCATCAGTTTTAAGATTGATCATAAAATGGAAAGTGGACTTCTCATTAATGACATAAGTGACCACCTACCTGTCTTTGCAGGTTTTCATAATTATTTTGATAGAAAAGCTAAGTCAACAACTCGCATAACAGAAATAAGACTAAGAACCCAACGCTCCATCGATGCTTTTAAGCAAGACCTAGAAAAACAAAACTGGACCGAGGTCTACTCAAACGAAGACCTAAATACAGCATTTGAAATATTTCAGTCTACCATAATCTCCTTATATGATAAACATTTTCCATTAACTAAAGTCTCCAAAAAGTATGAAGACCCAAGTAAGCCATGGATAACGAAAGGCATAGAAAACGCATGTAAAAAGAAAAACAATTTATATAAATTGTTTTTAAAATTGAGAACTGAAGAAGCAGAAAAAAATATAAGACCTATAAAAATAAACTAGTAAATATTATAAGAACCAGTAAAAGAGATCATTATTATGCTCCGGCCTCCCTGTGTGGAGTTTGCATGTTCTCCCCGGGCCTGCGTGGGTTTTCTCCGGGTGCTCCGGTTTCCTCCCACATTCCATAAATATGCATGGCAGGCTGATTGAACACTCTAAATTGTCCCTAGGTGTGAGTGTGAGTGCGAATGGTTGTTCGTCTCTGTGTGCCCTGCGATTGGCTGGCAACCGATTCAGGGTGTCCCCCGCCTACTGCCCGAAGACGGCTGGGATAGGCTCCAGCACCCCCCGCGACCCTAGTGAGGATTAAGCGGTTCAGAAAATGGATGGATGGATATTATGCACTGTTAGAGCAGAATAAAAGTAACACACAAGAAATATGGAAAATACTTAACCAAGTTTAACCAAGTAATCAGAAATAGTCCTAAAAAACTGGATTATCCAGAGTATTTTATCAAAGGCAAAAATACTATTCTGGAAAAAACTGCAGAAATATCAACTGAATCTAATGAGTATTTTGTTAACATCAGCAGTAACCTAGCAAACAAATTCCTGATCAAACAAACTTGTTTGAAATAGATAGATACATAGAAAAAAAACTCCTCCACGATGTTCCTTACTGCTGTAAAACAAGAAGTATCAAATATTATTAAAACTTATATAAAAATAAAAAGTCAACTGATTGCTTTAATATTGATATGACAAAAATAAGGGCGGCCCGGTAGTCCAGTGGTTAGCACGTCGGCTTCACAGTGCATAGGTACCGGGTTCGATTCCAGCTCCGGCCTCCCTGTGTGGAGTTTGCATGTTCTCCCCGGGCCTGCGTGGGTTTTCTCCGGGTGCTCCGGTTTCATCCCACATTCCAAAAACATGCATGGCAGGCTGATTGAACACTCTAAATTGTCCCTAGGTGTGAGTGTGAGTGCAAATGGTTGTTTGTTTCTGTGTGCCCTGCGATTGGTTGGCAACCGATTCAGGGTGTCCCCCGCCTACTGCCCGAAGACGGCTGGGATAGGCTCCAGCACCCCCCGCGACCCTAGTGAGGATCAAGCGGCTCGGAAGATGAATGAATGAATGAATGAATGAATGAATGACAATAATAAAGCAGATTATAGAATATGTAGTGCGACCTTTCACGCACAGATGCAACCTGTCATTCAAAGCTGGTATCTTTCCATCAAAAATGAAAATTGCTAAATGCCAATATCACTACTACCACAATTTTCAAAAATATTAGAAAAACTATTTTCTTTGGAATTTTTTATTCTTTATTTTTTGCAAAAGGAAAAGAAAATTGTGTCTGGAGGTCCCAACCAAGCCCATTTAACAATCCCGACCGGACGTGTTCATGTAAAATGCATTGGTTTGAAGCCTCCTGCAAAAAGGCAAACTCATTTGCAATCATCTGGCGCCACCTAAAAGTTGCACAATTGGAATGACCTCAACCCAACAATGTGGCATATGCATACGTCTGTCCAAGCGAAAACAAAGCGATTGACGTAAAAATCGCGTGAAATGCATGTTTTCACATTAGGTTTACGATGCATTCAAAAATATGAATTATAATGGGTCTCTATGGTGCAAAATATGTAAATTGTGAAGATTACGGAATCAAAACCTTTTTTATTATTGCTGCAATGCCTGAGAATTATCAGCCAGTGACGTCATGAAATTTAGGCCATTTTAGAACCCCCCCATACGTTTCAGCTCTCTCGTGTTTTTCCAAATGCCTTTGCCTTTGATTCAAAGACATAATTTTGCATTTATCGCAAGCGGTGGACTACGAGGGTTAAATAGGGTTGGTACTCCGAACTGGTATTTGATGCAAAGGCACAAACAGTAGTCAGCAGAAGGCGAAGGCAGGAACCGTTACTCGACCGAAGGCAAAGAGAGGTGTCAAATCTCGCTAACCACAGGACTATCAGGCCTTATCATACATTTACAGGCCATAAACCGTCCTGACCGACTGTTTCAAGCAGGGTGCCCAAGCAGTCGATTGCAATCGAGCGAGCGGTAACCCACGGACTGGTCCCAAGTCAGCTAGTTGTGATGGGTGTAGGGGGAAATGGAAATTAAATCAATAAAATTATTTGTGTTGTACTCTAAGTATCCTATCAGTTTGACTTTCACACAAGAGTAATTAAAAAATAAACCACATGGAGGAGGATATTGAGACAATTCTGGGAAATACCACCCCACATCCCAAAATCATTTAAGTATATATTTTTAAAAAATCTTACTTCATCCACCAACAACACCGTGGTTTCAATTCTTGGGGCAGGGTTGCTGAATCGCTTCTCCAGGAGGGAAGCTGCATGGTCAGCTGTAGCCTTCTGGCCAGTTAGTTTCTGTGGAAACAAAACATTCATTTAAATTCAATAAGACTGTTCAAAATACACACATACACAAAAAGACACGCACGCATACACATATATTGGAGGTATGACAGATCTGCGTATGTCACACGTCTGTAACTACCGGTAGATTGCATCTGAATGATTGACCTGTGTTCTTCAGTTGTAATGATTTCAATCAGAATTATTCCTTATGAATAAGTATACAGTCAAACCTCAATTTTCGAACATATCTGTTCTCGACCAAATCGGTTTTCGACTAAAAATTTTGAGTTTTTATGCCTCAGTTTACGGCCAAAAATCAGTTGTCGACCAAACACACTTGAATGCGCCACGCGACACCTCTCGCCTTCCTTACACGCGGAAGTGACGCTTACTCGTGTAGCGTTCCATTGTGAGCAAACGTGTTCGGTTTTTGAACAAATCGGTTTTCGAACAGCCTTCTGGAACAGATTATGGCCGGAAACCGAGGTATGACTGTACATGTAAAAGGGAACACAAATCCTATTCTGGCAAAACAAACAGCATCCAACAAATGCAGTGCAGCTCAATTTCTAGCTAACATCAGAGCGAGCCTTAAACTTTATTGTAATGTGAAGTCTCACAGCATGCGTATGGTCCCTGAACAAAAGAAAGAAAGGGGTTCAATTCCCACTTGGGACAATATGTGCACATAACCATCCAGTGTGGGTCCTTGGGCAAGACCCGTCACGTGAATGCCTACCTCATGCAATGATGAGAGACAATAAAACGAATGACGTCACCGGGCCAAACAAGGTCTGCGTCAGGTGCCTGGGAACCAGAGCACCTTGATGGGCTTGATGAAAAATGGGCTACTGAAACACAGCGGAGATGGGCGAGATGCAATAACATGGCTCTGTTGGAATGCTACTCCTCAAGCAACCCTAATCAGAGGGGTTACATCCAGAGAATGTGGGCTGAATGGTTACTTGGCAACCCACAGTCACGGTTGACCACAAAACAACTCGTAGCTCAGTGTTCCAACATCCACAAACGGATTGCTATCACAACTTGAGATTGATAAGGTAAAACACAGATTCCATGGTGAAGGCCCCCAGGCTGCCAAGTAGTAGCAACAGTAGTAGTAGTAGTGTCTTCACATACCGTATTTTCACGACTATTCGACGCACCGTACGGTTGGGCGCAGTCTCATTAATGGGTGACATTTCTGTATTTTACACATAGACATACCGCACTGTACCAATGGGCGCAGTTTTACAGTGGTGAAACATACGCCAGCTTAAACATACGGCATGCATGCGTGCACGCTAACACGTTAGCTTGAAGCATACGGTAGCATGCCAAGACATACAGATACAAGCTAAAAACACGTTTTAAAAAGGCAACGAAAGCAGAACTGAGTTCGGGTGTATTTTATTTAGCCATCGTACAATGTTCTCACGTTTTTCGATCAATCATCACCCAGAAATCCATCAAAGTCCTCATCCTCTGTATCAGAAGCAGAGGACTGCACATCCCAGTTGTCATTGAACACATCACATGCTAAAGTGTGAGTTGCTACGCATTGCCGAGCGGAAAGAAGGAGCAGCAACAGCAAAGTCAACATTTCTCTCGTGTGAAGCTTTCCCACATTTGAAAGTAAAGAACAGAGCAAAACATGGTGGCAGCGCGCGTGGGTGTAGAAAGAATTGAACAATTGTGCAAGTACCGTAATCCATCAAAAACGCCACGTTCCCTCTCGTTGTTGCGTATTGTGGCGTAACTCGCCAAGCGCTGCCTCTCACTCTTTGTAAAGTTGTGTTTGCCATCGATCATCCATTGTTCCCATGCGATTCGCAACTTTACTTTGAACGCCCGGTTGATGCCGATGTGGAGCGGTTGCTTGACTTGGTTTTTCACCGCTGCTGTGATATGCGCACGCATGTCAAAAGCATAACCGATGGCTTGAAGTTTGAACTGAGCTTCCTAGGCGTGTCTCTTTGTCGAATTTATTTTCGGGGGTTCTCCCCAGCCTGTCCTCTCTCTCTCTCTCTCTCTCCCTCTCCATATATGTATATATACACACCCACCCTTCCCTGATTGGCCGACTTCTTTCCCGCATGCCTGGCCACAGTCATTTCCGCCTTTTCTCTATATAAACAGCGTGTCGGCTGTCAGTCAGATTTTGGAACTCGGCGCATACAAAAGACGCTCCGCACCATAAGGCGTCCTGTCCATTTTGGAGAAAATTTAAGACTTTTAATGGCGCCTTATAGTCGTGAAAATACGGTAAATGCATTTCATTTATCATTAATATCATTAATAAAAGTAATTTGAGACTTCATCATAAGTGTGAATTTAATTAGCGGCGCCTTAAAAGACAATACTGTACATCTTTATTTGCACTTTCTGATACAGCTGCAGCTGTGACAAAGCGCTTTACAGAACCGTAAACATGAAATAAACAACACAGAACATAAAACATTATGGATATGTCAGATATCATAACCACAATTCCTGCAAACGCCTTGTTATGTGAAGCAGTTATAGATGAAAGAGCCTACCGCCCTACGCACTCTTGAGGACTTGCACACCGCAAGAACCAAGACAAGGGCACGGAAAATCCTACTGGACCCCCCACACCCTGCCCACCACCTTTTCCAGCTACTCCCCTAAAGTAAGTGGTACCGATCCATGCGTCCAGATGACATTCAAACAGCTTCTTCCCTCTCGCCTTTAACTCCCTGAAGAGTAACCCAAACCTGGCATTCCTTGTGTGTTCGACATACTTGGCCAATAAAGATGATTCTGAAGAGGAAAGAATCAAAGTGTCTTTTATCGAGTGGATCAGAGACGCCATCCTCAAAACCTGCGCATGTCTGCGACAAGCTAAGTTTGAAAGTTAACAAGCAGTGTTCTGTTCATTAAAAAAGAAAGTGTTTCACTTCTGTCCAATGAGAATCTGCTTCAATTCGAAGCACAGAGTCTCAGGTCTGAATACAAGCCATCTCGTTACCTCGGCGTCCCACGTCCTAGACACATCATTTTCCAGCCATACGCACAGTTCAAAATAATGTGCGTTTTTGGGACGCAACGCAATTTCTTTGTCAAAAAAAACAACAACAAAACTACGGTAAATCTTTTTTCCAGCAACAAACACAGTTTAAATCGCCGCCATTGTTGTTTTGTTCTCGTGTGACAAGATTTCCGTTCTCGCGAGACGAGATTGGCGAGATCGGCCTTCACTTTGAGGAAAGCAGATGATTGCCAAGTTGTTTAACGTTAAAACAAGTGTTGCGAACAGGTGTTGTGAAAGTTTATTGCAGAGATATGAACTCAAATACTGAACCACGGGATGAAATAAGAACCTATTTCTGAGCAAATGTTGTATGCGTGAATTATTCAATTTTTTGCAGTATTTGTTTATAAGAAATAAACCTATTATCAATGTATATTGGATTGGATTGTTTTATTGTCATGACACATTCGTGCAACGAAATTATAACTGAACAGGCACGCTCTGCACAAAAAACGGCCTACGCGGCCTGTCCGACCAGCTGCTCAGCCAATCCGCAGATCAGATGCAATACTGAGGCCTCCAAAACTGACCCCCTCAACGCTTCGGCTGCGCCTAGAAATTCTGTCACTAAAGGTTATGAACAGAATCTGCAACAAAGGGCAGCCTTGGCGGAGTCCGACCCTCACTAGAAACGATTCCGATTTACTGCCGGCAATACGAACCAAACTCTGACATCGGTGGTATAGTGACCGAACAGCCCGTATCAGGGGGTTCGGTAACCCATACTCACGAAGCACCCCCCACAGAACTCCAACTCCAAGTCCGCGAAGCACCCCCCACAGAACTCCAACTCCAAGTCCACAAAACACGTGTAGACTGGTTGGGCGAATTCCCACATACCCTCGAGGACCCTGCTACGGGTGTAGAGCTGGTCCACTGTTCCACGGCCAAGACGAAAACCACATTGCTCCTCCTCAAATTGAGGCTCGACTTCCTGACGGATCCTCCTCTCCAGCACCCCTAAATAGACCTTACCAGGGAGGGTGAGGATTGTGATCCCTCTGTAGTTGGAACACAACCTCTGGTCCCTCTTTTTAAAAAGAGGGACCACCACCCCGGTCTGCCAATCCAGAGGCACTCTCCCCGCTGACCACGCGATGTTGCAGAGGCGTGTCAGCTTGTCACCATCCCTTACTGCTGGTGTCCACGAGCGAGTACGGGTGTTGCTGCTGATAGGAGAGCGCACCTCAGAGTCCCCAGACTCTGCTTCCTCCAAGGAAGGCGTGTTGGTGGAGTTGAGGAGGTCTTCGAAGTACTCCGTCCACCGGCTCACAATGTCCCGAGTCGAGATCAACAGCGCCCCATCCCCACTGTACACAGTGTTAGTGGTGCACTGTTTCCCCCTCCTGAGACGTCGGATGGTGGACCAGAATGTCTTCGAAGCCGTACACAGTGTTAGTGGTGCACTGTTCACCCCCTCCTGAGACGTTGGATGGTGGACCAGAATTTCCTCGAAGCCGTCCGGAGGTCGGCTTCCATGGCTTCACCGAACTCTTCCCACGCCGGAGTTTTTGCCTCGGCGACCACCGAAGCTGCATTCCGCTTGGCCAGTCGATACCCGTCATCTGGCTCTGGGGTCCCACAGGCCACAAAGGCCCAATAAGAAGATTAAGATTAAGAAAACCTTTATTAGTCTCGCAATGGAGAAATTCCAGATTCACAGCAGCAAAGTTATGAAAGGAAGAAGTAGAACAACAAAAAAAATAGGAGCTGCTGGAAAGGCAGCCACTCTCGCGGCGCCATTTTGAAGTCAAAAATAACAAAAATAACACAAGACAACACATAGGACAGAGACAGTCGTGCAATCTTCACCACTTTTCTGCATACACTTTGTTGTCTGAAGCAGTTATAGATGAAAGAGGAGAGGATCAAAGTGTCCTTTCACCAGTGGATCAGAGACATCATGCTGAAAATGTGCACACGTCTGCTACAAGCAAAGTTTTGAAAGCAAACACGAAGCTGTAGCGTCCATTGACGAAAAGAGATTAGTTCACTTCTCCTGTCCCACATAATCCGCTTCAAACTCCAAGCCGCGACTCCCAGCTCCAAATCCGCATCGGCACTCCGCGCCAACGCTCCTTTCTTCTCATCGTCGGCTCCTCAAGACCTCCATCCATCCAGCCGCAGACCGTTCAACAGCACCGATCTCTCCGCTGAACAAAGCGGGGCTGTGAAAAATGCTGCCCATTACAGGCGCAAGACACAAGCGCCCCGGGACTGTCCAGCAACGACAGTCAAATGGTGCCGACATTCCTCCAGTCAGAAACAGTGCTGGTATACCCATGCTGCCGAGAAGGCGCAACCACCAAGCACAGAGTCTCCTCCTTGATGAATGTCGTGGCCAAAAAATGCTGAAAAAGGTCCACATCAAGTCCACACGACGTAACAACAAACACAAAGTGACAAAAGAAACACAAGAACAACAAAAAAAAAGCAAGGCTCATGAGAGCACTTGCTGACGGCTGCCTACTCGGGCGCCATCTTGACTTCAAAGCAATAGAACTCCTTCTTCAGCTTGACACCATCCCTTACTGCTGGTGTCCACGAACGAGTACGGAGGTTGCTGCCACGACAGGCACCAACCACTTTACGGCCACAACTCAGATTGGCCGCCTCAATAATAGAGGCATGGAACATGGTCCACTCGGGACATGGGAAAAGCTCTGTCGGAGGTGGGAGTTGAAACTCCTTCTAACAGGGCATTCCGCCAGATGCTCCCAACAAACCTTCACAATACGTTTCGGTCTGCCAGGTCGGACGAGCACAGAAGTCCAATAACAAAATAACAATAACAGGGTCCCCCCACGCCTTTGGCTGCCGCCCAGCTCACACTGCACCTGACACCTTTGGCCCCTCCCATGGGTGGTCAGCCCATGAGAAGGAGGACCCACGTTGCCTCTTCGGGCTGAGCACCCATGGGTGCAGGCCCAGCCATCAGGCGCTCGCCAACGAGCCCCACCCCCAGGCCTGGCTCCAGAGGGGGGCCCCGGTGACCCACCTCCGGGCAAGGGAGACTGGGTTCCATTTATGGTGATCTTCATAAGGGGTTTGTGAGCCGTGCTTTGTCTGGTCCCTCACCTAGGACCTGTTTGCCATGGTTGACCCTGCCAGGGGCATAAAACCCAAGGCAACTTAGCTCCTAGGATCATTGGGACAGACAAACCACTCCACCACGGGAAAGTGACGGCTCACGGAGGGGAAGTGTAAAATTATCACTGAAATACGCATCCGCACTCCACGCCAACACTCTGCTCTCCTCATCCTCAGATCCAGCAGCCATCCATCGAGCCGCACCAACGGACTGTCCAACAACGCCGACATCTCCACTGAACAAAACAGGGCTGCGAAAAATGCTGCCCATTGCAGGCGCAAAAAGCACAAGTGCTGTCAAGGGGCGACAGTCAAATAGCGCCCAAAATTCCTATCCATCAAAATCAGTGCTGGTACACACGTGCTGCCAAGAAGACAACCATCAAGAACAGATTCTTCTTCTTTGATGAATGTCAAAAACAAAAAAAGCAGAGCTCTTGAAGAGCTCTCACAGACGGCTGCCAGCTACGGCGCCACCTTGAATAATGAACTGTTTAATTTGCGTTAATCAGTGAGCATGAAATAGCATTCAGTTACGAAATGGTGGTTAACCCTGGTTTAAACTATTCAAGGAAAAAAAATTGTGTGTGTGTGCATATGTGTGTGCTGTGGGGGCGGGGGGGTTCTTTTTAGTCACCGATTTTTCCAATTTGCTGCAGGTCAGGTGAAGGCTCATGTATTGTATTCTCTGTATTTCTCAGTACTGGATGTGTCATATCAAGTCAACTCGTGTTTTCAGTGATTCCTGGCAATAAATATTTCTATTTCAAGAATGTATGCTACAAGACAAACATACGGAACAGTTTATTCACCTCAAGGATCTGAACATACGCCTGATGAGGGTCCGTCATCTTCATACCGTTGATCTCGATGAAGTGGAATGAGGGGATCTCGCTCATGTTGGCTGCATTCCGCAGACAGCGAATTACCTCATGCACCGTTGCAGTTTTCCCAGTACCTGGCACACCTGAGATATACATACACCTAAAACACACCATGAACATTGTCACAGGGGTCAGCTTGGTTATTTTGATTATGCAGGGTCATGGCATTGACTATAACATCATATCCGGTGCACCTTAAATTATTCATAAAGTTTCAAGTTTAACACACTGTCATGTTACAGCCTTATTCCAACATGTAATTTCCATTATATGATTCTGAAACTTACATAAAACTGCACAAAGCTCTGCAAACTGATACAATTAGCCATTTTTTGCAGTGAATAAAGAATATACAGAATGCCTGTGAGGATTGTTATTTAAGGTGGGAATTAAACGGATTGTTCAGACTATACGTCACTCCGGACTTTAAGTCTTTAAGTCATTCCAGAGCACTTGAGCCCAAATATAAAATGCCTTAGAAACTGCAAGCTTCTTTTGGGCTCTTGGGATCACTGAGAGACCGGTGTCTTGTGAACGAAGGTTTCGGGACAGATCATAAGGTACCACTAAATCGACGAGATAGGAAGGTGCTAAGGTGCGGAGCGAATGCGATAAAGAAGGTGGCCTTCGGTGGTAATGCATCACTTCTGTGACTTATTCTTCGTAACACCCTTTTGCTCACAAAACAGCACCTTATCTTCTCTTATAATTTTACAAAATGGGAAATTTGGTAGAATTTTGCCTACACAGCAGGGGACATTTCGACATTGAGCCCAAGGGGAGCATGTTCCGCAGCGCTATTGTTGAGGTGGCTGAAGGGTGCTGTGCCTGTAACGTGGCCTGTCGTGGCGTCAACCTCTCAACTCGTTTGTGACCGTCTAGCTCAGGGGTGTGCCCAATGCTTTTTGTCCCAAGGGCTACTTTTCAAGGAGCCAACCTCCGGAGATCTACCAGTCCAGTAGATCTGACCCCCCCCCCCACACACACATTAAGGGTGTGGAAAATAATCAATATTAATCGATGCATCGATGCGCACGTGCACGATACGAGTGCATCGGCTCATTCACTGGGTATGACACAATTGACGGGTGAAATCTAGATTCGTTAAAATCCGATGCAAGCGCAGTTTTATTCACGTTAAACGTCACCTATCTGCCCTTTCCTAGGTGCAATGAATGCACCATCATTATTTTGCGTTTTGTGTTGAATACGGACGGAAGTCGTGAGTGTACATACAGTGCAGTACACTACTCGCGAAACACAATGGAAGTTCGCGCAAGCAGCAGTTGCTACCTCAGTAGCGATGTAAACATCTCGACTTATGTTTATTGTTTTTAATTTGCTTCTCCTCTCTCTTGACCCCTCCTCTCCTGCTTGGACATGGGGTTAGGTAACTATGACTGAATCTGATGTTGAGGCGTTACAATAGAGAATTCCCCGTCAACCAACTAGGTCAGGTCTTGAGGAGGAACCAATTCCACAAAGGAGTCTTCCTGCGGTGTGTCACCTTATTGAAAACGTCCTGGTTGACATTGTAAAGCACCACATTATGTTATCCACTCAGCATCCACTGCAGCATGGTCATGTTGGAAGGAGTTTTTTTCTTCCCCCCACCCATATGGGTTTTTTAGTTTTTCCTTGCCTGGTGGAGCTGCGATTACCGTATTGGCCCGAATATAAGACGGCCCTCATTATAAGATGACCCCCTCTTTTTTAAAACTCAAGTTTGAAAAAATACTTTTTGAACACCAAATTAATTTATATACAGAAAATAATTTCAGTACTGTACATATGAAACTAATTATTATAACAATATTTGAGAGCCTCTCCGTGAGTCATCACCTTACCGTGGTGGAGGGGTTTGTGTGTCCCAATGATCCTAGCAGCTAAGTTGTCTGGGGCAATGTGAGCTGGGCGGCAGCCAAAGGCGGGGACCCTGGCGGTCCGATCCTCGGCTGCAGAACTAGCTCTTGGGACATGGAATGTCACCTCTCTGGCAGGGAAGGAGCCCGATCTGGTGTGTGAGGCAGAGAATTTCCGACTGGATATAGTCGGACTTGCCTCCACATACAGCCTGGGTTCTGGTACGAGTTCTCTCGAGAGGGGTTGGACTCTCTTCCACCCTGGAGTTGCCCACGGTGAGAGGCGCAGAGCAGGTGTGGGCATACTCATTGCACTCCGGCTCAGTGCCTGTACATTGGGGTTCACACCGGTAGACGAGAGGGTTGCCTCCCTCCGCCTTCGGGTGGGTGGACGGGTCCTGACTGTTGTTTGTGCATATGCACCAAGCAGCAGCTCAGCATACCCACCCTTTTTGGAGTCCTTGGAGGGTGTGCTGGAGAGTACTCCTGCTGGGGACTCCCTTGTTTTGCTGGGGGACTTCAATGCTCACGTGGGCAATGACAGTGAGACCTGGAGGGGCATGATTGGGAGGAACAGCCCCCCCCGATCAGAACCCGAGTGGTGCTTTGTTATTGGACTTCTGTGCTCGTCACGGATTGTCTATAACGAACACCTTGTTCAAACATAAGGGTGTCCCCATATGTGGGTGTCCCCACTTGGCACCAGGACACCCTCGGCCGCAGTTCGATGATCGACTTTGTAGTTGTATCATCGGATTTGCGGCCGCGTGTTCTGGACACTCTGGTGAAGAGAGGGGCGGAGCTGTCAACTGATCACCACCTGGTGGTGAGTAGGTTCCGATGGTGGGGGAAGATGCCAGTCCGTCCTGGCAGACCCAACCGTATTGTGAGGGTTTGTTGGGAGCGTCTGGCGGAATCCCCTGTCAGAAGGAGTTTCAACTCCCACCTCCGACAGAGCTTTTCCCATGTTCCGGGGGAGGCGGGGGACATTGAGCCCGAGTGGACCATGTTCCGTGCCTCTATTGTTGAGGCGGCCAATCTGAGTTGTGGCCGTAAGGTGGTCGGTGCCTGTCGTGGCGGTAACCCCCGTACTCGCTGGTGGACACCAGCAGTAAGGGATGCCGTCAAGCTGAAGAAGGAGTCCTATCGAGCCTTTATGGCCTGTGGGACCCCAGAGGCAGCTGACGGGTATCGACTGGCCAAGCGGAACGGAGCTTCGGTGGTCGCCGAGGCAAAAACCCAAGAGTGGGAAGAGTTCGGTGAGACCATGGAAGCCGACTTCCGGACGGCTTCGAGGAAATTCTGGTCCATCATCTGACGTCTCAGGAGGGGGAAGCAGTGCACCACTAACACTGTGTACAGTGGGGGGCTCAGCCTCCCTGGTAAGGTCTATTCAGGGGTGCTGGAGAGGAGGGTCCGTCAGGAAGTCGAGCCTCAGATTGAGGAGGAGCAGTGTGGTTTTCGTCCCGGCCGTGGAACAATGGACCAGCTCTACACCCTTAGCAGGGTCCTCGAGGGTATGTGGGAATTCGCCCAACCAGTCTACATGTGTTTTGTGGACTTGGAGAAGGCGTTTGACCGTGTCCCTCGGGGAGTTCTGTGGGGGGGGGGGGGGGGGGGTGCTTCGTGGGTATGGGGTACCGAACCCACTGATACGGGCTGTTCGGTGACTATACCACCGATGTCAGAGTTTGGTTCGCATTGCCGGCAGTAAGTCGGAATCGTTTCCAGTGGGGGTAGGACTCCGCCAAGGCTGCCCTTTGTCGCCGATTCTGTTCATAACCTTTATGGATAGAATTTCTATGCGCAGCCGAAGCGTTGAGGGGGTCCGTGTTGGAGGCCTCAGTATTGCATCCCTGCTTTTTGCAGATGATGCGGTGCTGTTGGCTACTTCAAACGGGGCTCTCCAACTCTCACTGGAGCGTTTCGCAGCCGAGTGTGAAGCGGTTGGGATGAAAATCAGCACCTCCAAATCTGAAACCATGGTACTCAGTCGGAAAAGGGTGGAGTGCCCCCTTCGGGGACACAGGACACAGTCGGGGAGGAGATCTTGCCCCAAGGAGTTCAAGTATCTTGGGGTCTTGTTAACGAGTGGGGGCAGGAGGGAGCGGGAGATCGACATGGGGGATCGGTGCAGCGTCTGCTGTGATGCGGACCTTGTATCGGTCTGTCGTGGTGAAAAAGGAGCTGAGCCAAAGGGCGAAGCTCTCAATTTACCGGTCGATCTCCGTCCCAACCCTCATCTATGGTCACGAGCTATGGGTCATGACCGAAAGAACGAGATCCCGGATACAAGCGGCCGAAATGATTTTTCTCCGCAGGGTGTCCGGGCTCTCCCTTAGAGATAAGGTGAGAAGCTCGGTCATCCGGGAGGGGCTCAGAGTCGAGCCGCTTCTCCTCCACATCGAGAGGAGCCACATGAGGTGGCTTGGGCATCTGATTCGGATGCCTCCTGAGCGCCTCCCTGGTGAGGTGTTCCGGGAATGTCAAACCGGGAGGAGACCCCGAGGAAGACCCAGGACACGCTGGAGAGACTATGTCACCCAGCTGGCCTGGGAACGCCTCGGGATCCCCCGGGGAGAGCTGGAAGAAGTAGCTAGGGAGAGGGAAGTCTGGGCTTCCCTGCTAAAGCTGTTGCTCCCGCGACCCGGCCCCGGATAAGCGGTAGATGATGGATGGATGGATATTTGAGAGAAAAAGCATGAGGCAGTTATTTTGCCTCATTCAAATCTTAATATCTGAATATCTAAATATGTCAACTAAAGTGCAATCACATTCGTTAATATAGTAGACTAGAGTATAAATTAAAATATCGGTATACAATACGACAATGAAAGCAGTTATACAAAGTGACGGGAAGGTGTTCTTATCTTAAAGAATGGCTTCTGTTTTTTGAAATGTAAATTACATCATAACTTCTCCTCAGCTGCCGGTTAACCTGGATGATCTTTGACCCACTTTTTTCCAGATTGTCGCTACGTTTCTCCATTTTCTGTTATCTCTTCTATTATTTTCTTCTCTTTTCTTTCTTACGACAATTTTTATTTTTCTTCTTTGTGCTACCGCTATTTTTATTTTTATTCTTCGTGACAGGGGTTCACTTTGGCCTGGGGAGTCAAGTTCAGCATTCGCTTCAATGATATCTGGCGCCATTTAGCGTCGTGAATGCGTATAATGTCTAGACCCTGAATATAAGATGACCCCCACTTTTTCAGTCTTATTTCAATGCAGAAAACACTGTCTTATATTCGGGCCAATACGGTATTTGTCAACTGTTAGCTTTTGAAGCCATTTGAGACTCTTTTGTGAGTAACGGCGATCAAAATAAATGTGACTTGCTGGCAAGTAAATGCTGCCTTTGCTGTGTCCTGGTTAAAAAGCAAACAACTGTTCTAGTGTAGGTTATTTGAACTAAAGAGGTTCGCAAGTCGTTTACGACTGTTCCTATTAAAAGCTCGATAAGTGATCTCACCCTCCTGTGCCATCAATGATTTTGGTCTCCACAAAACTGTAAATGTCTTGAAACTCTTGCTCCCTGCAGGGTAGAGACTCAGGCACAGATGACACGTGTAACCTAAACAAGATAAATAATAAAAAAGTGACATTTTTTAGTAGATATCCTTTACTCAAGGTAAGCCTTTGCTCCCTGCAGGGTAGAGACTCAGGCTCCGATGACACGTGTAATTTAAACAACATAAATAATTTTTAAAAGTTACATTTTTTAAATAGATATCCTTTACTTTTTAAGCTTTTTTGTAATCTGGCATTTTACGAACCATGTTACAAAGTGACATGCAAAAGGCTCAAAGGACAAAGGGTTTTGCCAAATACTGGAGAAAACAAGATGAAATGTATTCAAAGCGTTTAACATCCAGCTTTGGAATAGTTGCTATTGTGCAAATCACACCTCATGGAAAAGGATTCCTTCCTCGTAACAACCACGGACCCCAAAGGCTGGATTGACATGACATTATTGTGCAACACAGTTGAAGACAGCATGAAGCTATTCATCAACCTTTCCAATTCATAAGACATGGCCCCTTTGGAAAATGAATTGTATATCCCTGATACAGTGGTACCTCTACTTACAAACGTCTCTTCATATGAAAGTTACAAAACACCTCAACAGGAAAATACTGCCTCTTGTTACGAAAGAAATGTCAAGATTCGAAAGGTAAAACTACAGGATGGGCTGCTACTAGCTGCTCGAGTTTCCTGAATGCAACACACTTACAGCTGCTCTCCCATTGGCTATTACCGAGCATCTCCTGGCATCCCATTGGCTAAGAGGGACCTCTACCATTTGCGTAGATAGCTAAATAGATAGATACTGTATGCGTCTATGCAGCGTGCTTGTCATTCGGCCCGAGGGCCAAGAGGCGTTCCGATAGTTTTACGTCAATGTGCATCACCCAGAAAACGTGTTCACCAGTCAGGCGATCGCTCACTATGCTGATGTTTGCCTTGGACATTGGTTAAAAGCCGACAAATGCAAACGTCCTTGGATCAGTTCTTTACAAAAGGGCAGGCAAAAAACACTTCTGGAGCATGAACTAAAAAGGGCAAAAAACCCTGAAAAAAGTTAAATGACCATGATTTTTATTCTTTATTCTTCGTTCTTTGTTTTTTTACATAATTCACAGCTCTCATTTATTTTGCAATAATCTAATTGTCACATGTATTTGTGATAGATTTTTATGCATTAGAAAACATTTATGTATGAATTTTGGGGGGGCTTTGAACAAATTAAGGCATTTACATGGAAAACACGTATCTACTTACATTTTCTATTTAAGAAATTTCTTCCAGAACCAATTAATTTTGTAAGCAGAGGTAGCACTGTATATGGTTTTCTCAGGCCATTGTCTTCATGCTGTCACCCTAGGGAAATGTGTCATGATTGCCTTTGTAGGTAATTAGGATTTTGTAAATCTCTGCAAAATCTGGTGGCTTTTTTTTAGTTTTGTTTGTTTAAATTCAACATAATGTCATAATTGTCACTGCACAAACAGAACTACAGAGCAACGAAATTCACTGAACAGTACAAAAGTCATTAAAAAAAATAAATTTAAAAAAAAGGATCACCGACAGAGTGAGAAAGAACGAAGAGGCCTGATGAGTCACGGTTTATCAAGGAAGGAGGTTTTTACCTTGTTCTGGCCACTTCTAATATGTTGACAGGGTGGTGGGCTGGGATCAACCTGCTGGGTATAGTGGGGGTGCCAAGGCGAGGAGTATGTGATGTATTGGCCGCTCCCTGTGTAAATGAGCAGATGTCAATCAGTGGAGATGAGCGAAGGAGCCTGTGAAAACATTTTACCAACACGTTTCCAACAAAATTAGATATTTAATACTATTTTACCTTCTTGTTTGGTGTTTTACGACATGTCTTGGTGGTCGACAGGTTTTTCTTTGAACGAGGCACGAGAGTCCCAGCGGTACACCGTCGACCTTTCTTTACTTGCACACTTTCATCACCATGAATCATTTCATCATCGTCACTGCTACTAGACAGCGCCTTATTGGATGGAACAAACTCTTCCTCGTCTTCTGTATCTGTGTCCAGGTTTTGCTGTTCATCCAGAAGATTTCTGATGACATAGAAATGAAGTTGAATATTTAAAGAATTTCTGTTGCGAATCGGAACACTGTTCATTTTTGCACTCACAGCTGTTTTTTGATCCGAGAGGACACTAGTTGAGCGGACTTCCGTTTTGAGGTTATTGGTTTTTGGGCAGCTAGCGGGACTGGAGAGATCTCACTGTCCACTTCAGTCCTTATGAAATCCACCCAAAAAAGTGAACACATTATCACACACACGCGCACACACATTATTATATGTAGAGGGAGCACCGGGAAAATAAAACAAGGTCTCACCAGTGCCAGCCCCCTTTTTTTTTTATTCGGAACAATCTCAATGCGTGACGCGTGTAACAAGCGTTCACTCAATGATTCTGTAACATTTGAGAGCTCCAGCCCATTTGTGGTTTTGTGTTTTAATGTCATTGTTTGAAGGGAGGACGGGGATCCTGCCGCACTTAGTGAAAAACCAAAATACAAATATGATAGAACGACTCACTCACAAGGATGAAAAAGCTCTGATTTGAGATTCACTATCCATGTCAGAGACAGACAGTTTGTTCATGATGACAAGCGAGGGCTTCAGGGAGATAGAATCTGAGTTGGCAGGTGTTCTATGCATCTTCCCGCGTGGGGTGAGGTTGTAGGTTGGATGCAGCAATTGAGGGGGAGATGTCGACAACTTTTGAGCCGACTCCACCTCTGACTCAAACTCTTCATCGAGTAGCTGACTTAAGGCATCCTTGAAAGGCAGTGACTTCTTCTCTGGACCTGAAGTGAGCAAGATATGTGGAGAAAATGTCAAACATGTTTAACAATTATGCTCCAAACATTCAATAATACCCACAGAATATATTATATTGCATCGTAGAGCAATAAATCACATTTTGGCTAAACTGTGTGACCTGAGGTCTGGACTTTTCATCCCTTCCAACTCTGCTGATTTTCTCACGAGTACAGTTGTAAAACTGAGGTAAGGAAATTTCAGCAATATACAGTAGTTACAGCTAATACCTGGGGTCTTCCGTTTTCAGACAGTGGAGAAACCCAGTTTTCTCCACTGTATATATTTCGCAATGTGCGACGCAACCGCTTCTGTGATCGCTTTCTGCCGTGGCTGTTTCTTATCAATGTGTGGATGATTCCACAGTAAGCTGCTTTTTAATGGGAGTTTGTTGGTTGCGGTGTTGTTACTTTCAAAAAATTTTGGCATTTCGCGCACCTGACAGGATGCCTCTGTTTTAGATACTTAAATATGTTTTTCTTAATTTGTTATTGTTCTTGCCTGGGCTGTCAACTTTTGACCAATCCCTAGGCGACATCGGTCGGAAGGGGAGAGGATGGACATATCAAGAGCATGTCGGAGCGTTCAGTCGATGATCTTGTGCATCCCCCCCCCCCACCCCATGGTGCCCTACCCCTGCTGTGTGTATAGGGACGGGTGGCCCTAGGCCTATTTTCTGAATTTGGTCATTAGATCCTCACAAGCAGATCCGTGATTAGTAGTTACACCTGAGCAATTCTGATGTCATTTTCACCCGACAGCAGGTGGCGAGACCTGTTTGAACTTGTTTATCAGTATAAAAGACGCCTGCACACAACCTCAAACAGTCACACTCTAAACTCCACTTTGGCCAAAACGTGAGAGCTGCCAAAAGGTCACCAGACACAACATCATAGACCTGCACCAAGCTGGGAAGACTGAATCTGCTTGGTGTGAATCAACTGTGGGTCCAATTACCGTATTTTCACGACCATAAAACGCACATCAAAGTTTACATTTTCTCCAAAATGGACGGGGCGCTTAATGTATGCCCCGAGGTCCAAAATCTGTGAATGCTGTTATGTGACTTCGATGAAGGGTCCGAATGACCAACTGATGTTGTGCTGACATGTTGCTCATCTATTCATCACATTCATCACAAACAGCCTCTTAGTAGTAAGCTGATCCGCATGCCCTGATCCAATTCTCTCCAATCGTTGACCGACTTGTTGAACTTTAGTCCTTTCAATTTGTTGAACATTCTTTACTGCTTCAGTTTAACTGTTCTTACTTCACACTCTTCATACTGTATGTTGCTCTGTGTTGTCCTCCACATTTATGCTTATCTTTCACCTCTCTACACGCCTCAATTCTCTAACCTCCTCCACAGAACGTTTCAGATTTCCTCTACAAACCACTGCGACATGCCCATACGGCTGACATATGTAACATCTCAATGGTGGTGGCCGATCCAGCCTCACGGGAAAACACATCCTCCGCAGTGTTACGCTGTCTGACAGACCGGCGTACTAAAATTCAAGGCTTACCAATACACTATTCACCTATTCCCCTTTCTAATGCTTTTGCATTCTGCTAATCCTGCTCACATTATTTATATAGCATTTGATACAGTGGATCACAGTATTCTGCTGACTCATTTGCAGCACTTGGTGGGCATTGGCAGCAGTGCTCTTGAGTGGTTAAGGTCCTATCTAGCTGACAGTACCTTTTGTGTCAAGCTTGGCTGCTCTGAGTCACGCACTGCTCCCCTGTCATGTGGTGTTCCACAGGGCTCAATTCTGTTCTTGCTGTATCTGCTCCCATTGGGTTCCATCTTAAGGAAACATGGTATTCCCTTCCACTGCTATGCAGATGACTGCCAGATCTATGTCCCACTGAGCAAGAAAGACGCCTTCTCATTAAGGCCACTTCTATCTTGTCTGGAAGAAATCAAAATGGATGGCACAAAATTTCTTGAAATTCAACAAAAAGAAGACAGAGGTGATATTGTTTGGTCCCAGTGGCCCTTGTACATTCCATCCTGTAGACTTGGGCCCCCGGTCTCCTTATCTGAAATCAACGGTCTCAAACTTGGCCCGTAAACTGGACAGTGACTTCAAACTAGATCGGCAAATTAGTGCCGTTGTTAAATCCAGCTTCTTTCACCTTAGACAGCTGGCCAAAATACCTCTCCTCTCACATGAACACTTTGAGACAGTAATTCATGCCTTTGTCACATCCCGGCTTGATTACTGCAATGCCCTTTACTTTGGAGTCAGCCAGTCCTCCATTAAGCGCCTCCAGCTGGTCCAGAATGCTGCTGCTCGCCTCTTGACTGGTACTCGTAAGAGGGAGCACATAACTCCTACTCTGGCATCACTTCACTGGCTCCCCATTCATTTTAGAGTTATTTTCAAGATCCTCCTCTCGCGCCACCTTAACTCTCTGAGCTCATCCGCCCCTACACACCTGCCCGGCGCCTCAGGTCTGAGGACCAGACATTATTAGAAGTACCAAGAACTAAACTGAGGCTCAGAGGGGATCGAGCCTTTTCTGTTGCTGGTCCCTCTCTCTGGAATGACCTCCCACTGAACATTCGGCAAGACTCCTCGCTGCCCATCTTCAAAGCCCTCCTCAAAACTCACTTGTATTCTTTGGCATTCGACTCAGCATGACTTAGATTTGTTCTTGATTTTACTGTTTGGTTCTTTCTACCGCCTTTATTACCGATTTGTCTTACTGTTTATTGTGCATGTTAAATTGCTCCATGTACAGCACTTTGTATGCAGCGATGGCTGTTTGAAAGTGCTCTATAAATACTGTTGACTTGACTTGACATTAGCTGCCACCCTGCCCCCCAAAGACTTTCCAAACCTGGACACAAAAGGTATTCCCGTTATCATTCCTCTCAGCCAGGATAACTACCTCCCCTCACTTTCTTCTAGCAAAAACTTACACTCCATTGAAGTCCACTCTCCTGTTCCTTTGTCTGACGTATCACAAGTAGGTTTCCGTCCCTCAAAACTTTTGCCTCCTCCACCTCCCCAATCACCTTTTTCAATTCCCTTGACAATGTTACTAGACTTTTTTTTTCTCAAAACCTTTTTCCACCCAATGTAACCACTCCCATTCATCTGAGCTACTTTCCCCAAAAACACACCGACTTTCATGGCCCCAATCCCCTCCCTGTGCTTTCCCATGCGCCACTGCCTTCCAATTACTGTACCACAGTACACCTCCATACCTCCATCTATCCCTGAGCACTCATCAGAATCCATTTCACTCCAATCCACAAGCTCCCGTTCTTATTTTTCTTCTCTTCTCCGCATTCCTGTTAATTGTGCCTTTCCTTGCAAGGCGCTTTAAACAAACTTTGGAGTATGCAGTCACTTTGGGCACATTTCTAGCTGCAAAACCAAACCAGTTCCAAACCACTGATGACACAACTCCTTTCGTGGGAACAAAAGTTTTGCTCTCTTTAGCTGTACCCAAGTTGCCTCGAGTGTGATGGAAACAAGGGAGAGGGTCAAAGTTACGTAAGACCATGGGGGCTCAAGGCTAATTTTATTACTAATTTGAAAAAAATATTTCACAACAAAAAAATAATCTGAAAAAAACAAAGGCATACATGACTCAGGCCTATGCAGTTATTAAAAAAAATCCCCAATAATTGAGTCTTTTCTGTAACCCATATAATGTGGAACATTAACTCATTGAATACCACCCCTTTTCACATTTTACTGAATTTTGACTGATTTGCAAGGCCCACAGAATTTTCTATTCTATGGCTATATATACATGCAACCTGTCAAAAGAAATGTGAGACTCTCTTCTTTCAGCAGAAAAAAAGTTTGTTTCTATCTTTCTCCGTTCGTTGGCAAACAGCATTAGAAAACTGCTAAGTTTTATGGAAAAGGCAGATTTTCTGCAGAAATCCAGAGAAAATGAGCTTTTTGTATAAGCATGCATTTCAAGCAAAATTTCAAGTTTTCAACTATTTTTTGCTTTTGTGACAGCTCAAATACCGCAATAATGTGTTCCTCCTACAAAAGAACATTACAAATAATGTTTTTGTAGCAAAATAATTTATTTGCACACAAAACTATTGAACTCTGAACAAAAGTGCAAATTGAACAATGAACGAAAGTGCAGCTGTGGGGAGAGGATGGTTTTTGGCTTCCATCCAGTTTGTCACCACATCGATTCATCCCACGACGTCCAGATGCACGAACTATAAATTATAGAAACATAAAAAGTTGCAAATATATCTTGCTGCAGAGTGAGGTACAATCATTTTATTTACCTTTCTTTCCACCACCAAAGCAAGGAGTCGTCATCTTTTTGCTTCTGGTTGGACAATCTGTAATTTATAGAAGTTTGTAGAATTACCACACTTTTATTTTTCTATTTTTTTATTGTTGCTTTCCACTTACATTTCAACATCTCTCACACACACATACAGTACATGCTCGCACACTGCTATTTACACCATTCATTCCACGTTGCTCAGCATCCAATTTGAAATGAAATGGAATATGAATTGAACACTAGTGGTTTTAGCAGAGCTGAGGGGATCAAATGTGTCCTGTTTTTTTTGTTTTGTTTTTTAAAAAACTATGGCGACACGCAAGTCAGGACATTTACGGCACATATTTTCATCCACATTTACGAGATGCATCAACCGTACATAAATGATTAGTGTTACTGGCAACTTTATAGTACAGCGGGGAATGTAGCGGTGCATAAAAGTGACTGATGAGGCATAAGAAGTGATGAAGTTTTGAACAGGAACTTGCAAGCTAGTCAGCAGTTACCTCCTCATTGCAGCGGCTCTGGCGAGAACTCTCAGCTGCTTTCTGTTATATCCGAAGGCACGTATTCGTCCGACACATCGGGATCCAAATCGCACTCCAATTCATTATCTTCACCGTCGTCATTACGAGGCAATTCCAGCGAATCGCTGCCGTGTGCCCGGCGTCGGCCATGCGAAGCAATGCGGCCTCTTTGCCGTCATCGCTGGAAGTTGCTGGGGAGACGATTTGTGGGCGATGTGCGCCACGGGAGGCACAAAATGCTCTGCCAAGCGATGGTCCCCGACGTGGAGCATGTTCATCTTCATCAGATGAACTCGAAACTCGGCGTGAGCTATGCGGGCCGCGTGTAGCACGTCATGTTTGCGCAGGCTGATTTGATTACGTGACCGAAACACCATCTACTTTGTTGTTTTGTTTCGAGGACGCTTTTTACCGAAAAAAAACAATCCTTTTTAGTTAGTTGTTTCCTTTTCTTCATCGTTGCTAGTTGTAAATGTTCCAATCCAGTAACCCACGCCCCTCCTCCACTGTACGCCCTTTCTACTACTTCTGCGGCGTGATCCTGTTGGATTTTTGCACCACTGCCAACCGATGGCCATTTTTTTGCTATTTAACATTGCCATCAAGCCTAATCTTATGGTGAGAAGTTGCATCAGACTCTCTTGCACCCTCTCCCATGAAAAACCGTGATTGAACTATTTATACGCCATGGGGAGGGAGTGGCTATGCACTAATTGACGTATTTATACCTCAACGGGTGTAAATGAGTTAAAGAGCAAACTACTCACTGTGGAGCTCCAACCGTTTGCGGACCCCCGGTGTCCTGGCTGACGCATTCTTTCTCTTGGTGCCAAGACATTTTGAAGCTGACAGTTTGATGGTTGAGTTCAGTGACTCTGCGTTCAGGCCACCATCCTTTCCAAGGCTCATAGTGGCTTTGGTATGTCTGTGATCTGCTGAAGCTGCCCGTTGTATCACAGCGGGTTCAGGTGGAGGCAAGGCTCGTTGTTTCACTCTTAGAGATGCACGAGTGCCTGAAGGCAGTGAGCTTGGAGATGAATTGGGGTGGCAAGGTTTGGGAAAGCAAAGAGGGGAGGAGGGTGACAACAGAGCTGAGTCTACCATCTTGAACGTTTTCGTGTCCCAGGACAACTTAACATAGAGTGTGTCTTTATCACTGGAGTCTGGGAAGGCAGCTGGACCATCAAGTTGCTTCACCTATGAGTGAAAAGAGAAACACTTTAAAGACTATTTCAATTAATTTATACATAAGCTGAGTGACATTATAGTGAAACAACTTTCAAATTCCATTAACTAACTTCCATGAACTTTTAAATGTTTTTGGAATTAAAGATGGCGAATAGTGGTGGTGTGTGACCCTCTTGAATCTTCGACTTTATTTCCGTTTTTTCATCTTCAATACATACATTTATTGCTAACATTGACAAATCAAACAACTAAACAGGGCTCAACTCAAATATTAATAAACAGCTAATAAGAACATGTGCTTTCTATACCACAGGGATGGCAATGGCTAGTGATGAAAAAAGCGGAAAGGGGCGTGGCCTGGACAGGGCGTGGCCACTTACAAAAGTGGCACGAAACATGCTGAAGATGAAGTGTATTCAATTTACACACTATTTGAAACGTGAAAAGAAAAAAATCCCAAGATTGTTCACTATTCTTTCAAGTGAAAATGTGTGCAATTTTGCTTATGCATTCCTGGTGAGCACCAATATTTAATTTCAAATTTGCTGCTCAAAATCAAAACTAAAAAAGGAAACACATTCCCTGCCATATTTAAGATTTGTTCATTACTTATATTCATAAAGTGTTATGTAAATGTGATAAAAAGCTGCTGATTCTTACCTCATACAGTGATAGTTAAGTCCCACACTGTTTATATATGGGTTATGAATGCATTTTATTATATAAAGTGGATGTCTATTTACAGTACATACAACAATATACAGTTTCATGAGATAGAATACTTTATTTTCTCTTCATTTTAAGCTTTTTAGCAAGCACTAAAAGCTTATTGATCCTCTCCGTCTTTTTCCACTCTCTTTTTAGCCAACTCCTCTTGTTTTTACACATGCTCCAGGCTGTCGAAAAGCGCTCGAGACCGAGTAGTTACTTTTCAGTAGAAATGTCTGTTTTCGGTGTTTCACCGATGTTGCGTGACTCTGTAAAGCTTTCCATCCTCTCGATCTGTATAGAATGACATCGTCACACACTGTACACAGAGTTTAACCGGCGACATCAAGCTTTTTCATGAAATCCGACACAAGCACAATGGTTCCTTCTTTACTGTTTCTACTGGGGACACCATCAGCTTTCTATCCAACCAGTCCCATTGAAACGGGTTTTTCAGATCTTCGTCTATCTGACGCACTTTAGCTTCGTTGCAAGTCTCGATAATATTCGACATTCGCGAGAAAGGGTTTTAGGAATGGGAACATGGATTGGTTGTGATTTGCATTTGCCGAAATAGCGACCAATCACAACAAGTAACACATCATACACGTCCAATCGCAGGGCTGTTTACAATCGGAAGATGGAATGACTGATCAGGAGAGCTCGTGAAAACTTGACGATAAGGTACCTGACCCCCCCCTAACATTTTCTCAACAGATTTAGACGATTCACAAAAATGATCAATTTAAGAAATAAAATGGCGGATTTCCGTGTATCAGCGGAAAATTGCCATCCCTGATACCAAGCGAGCGCGTTTTCATCTGCAGTAACACACGACTGTGTCCACAACAGGCACATTAAACAGATTGTGGCCTACCTGCTACTGATCTCAATTGGGTTGCCAAATAAGAATCAGGTTTATATGTAAAACACAAAATGAATTTACTTTCCCACTTACAACCCATCCTGAATAGGAAGCCTGGCAGTTCGCGAATAATTGCTCTGCTTTTGTCTGTCTCCACAGCAGGTAAAGCCCATCAGTGGAAGCGAAGTGCAAATACGCAAACACTCACGCGTGAATTTGAGGTTTTTAAAAAAATAAAGGTCTCCAGCGAAAGTGTAAAATTAATAATTTATAAACTCAAGTTCATAGTTTTGATCAAGCTCTCCAGTTCTTCAAAAATGCAGCAGCTCACCTCTTGACTAGCACTTCTAAGAGCGAGAGCATAATTCCCGCACTGGCGTGGCTTCCTGTACATTTTAGAGTTCTTTTTAAGATTCTCTTATTTGTTTTCGAATCTTGAAATGGTCTCACCCCAACTTACCTCTCTGAGCTCATCAACCCCTAGGCACCTGCCTCAGGTCTACAAACTGGATGCTATTAGAGGTACCAAGGACTAAGCGAGTCTTTTCCGTTGCCGGTCCCTCTCGTTGGAATGACGTCACACTTAACGTTAAGGAAACCCCCTCACTGCCCATGTTGAAAACGTTAACTCATCTGTACACAGCATGAGATTTGATTATGGTTTTACTATTTTTGTGCTTTTTACTGCTTTCAATTTGAATTTACTCTTTTATCGTTTGTTGTTGGGCGACTTATTTTTGCTCCATGTCCAGCACTTTGTATACAGCGGTGGTTGCTCTATCAATGAGTTGAGTTTTTGGGTGAATATTATTTGTAAGACTGCTGCCAACGTGATACATGGATAAGCAGACGAAAATTGATGGACAAATGTGGTCCCTGATGAGAAAACAAATTCTTTACCTGCACCGGTCTGAGGATGGACTCCGCATTGACCTCTTCATTACAGTCCCGACCCTGATAGTAAAAGATCTCCTGTGGATGCGGCTTTCTTCCGAGCAGTGGCAGCTTGCTCACAGGAACTTCAGAGGCACGAACAAACCATTGGACTATTGCCTTCTTCTGCATCCCGCCCTCTGAGACAAAAAAAAAAGAAACGAGGCTTGAATGAACTTCAAACTTTCAAAGCCTCTCTTTATAGAATTGAAGAGGGGTTTCAATTTAAATGATACCAAGTACAGACGGGGCCAATCGTCCAACCATTATGTTCAATACTCCGTTGCTCGAATAATTTTGTTTTCCAGAGCAGACATTTCTCACTCAAAAAAGAAAAGATTTCAGCCAGTTTCACTGCTGCGTCTTCTATTTGCACATACTGCGACAGCCATTCCAACTTAAAAGAGCCGCAGTTCATTCTTATTTTGGTTTGGGGAGTCGACGTATCACGTTCACTGCCCGTTCGTTTCGCCATGATAAAGAATTAGCATTAGCGTCACTTATCGCCACTGCACTGTTATTGGTATGGAGCACAGAACATTGCAAGTACCGTCAATGGCGTGATTGGCTGCATAGCGTCATTGCATCGTATTGTGTAATTGGCTGGACACCTGTCGCTAATTGAAATACACAGCAAATTGATACTGAAAAAAAAGTGTTATATCTAATTCATTTGCAGGGCGTTCACTGCACTGGATAGGTTTTCTTGCGCGCTGAGAGTGTGCGACCAGTGTGCAGTTGCGCAGCTTAGTGGGAACATTGGTGCCGTTGCATCTCCGGTAAAAGTAAATCTAAATGAAAGATACCTTTTATTGTATTGTCTCGTGCTGGAAACTTGAAGCATCAGGCAATTAGCTAGCTGCTGGTGCTACCTACCTACCAGTATGGAAGATTACTACACGATTACAATGTCAAGCGATTGACCACACAGGCATACATATTGGATAATTTCCCACAGCACACCTGACAATATCAACATCTGTGCTGTATGTTACACATACAGTACATTTGACAATAAAGTTTATCCAATCCAATCCAATCGTGCCGCGGCACACGGTTTGAAAAACACTGCTCTAAGTCAATGTTTTAAAAAGATACAAAAAATGTGGATGTTCTGCAATTGACACTGCTATCAACCCAACACTGCTTTGTGTTATTTTTCTTTCTCAGAAAATGAAGCACAAATTATTTTATGGGGTGGGGGCGGAGGGGAATAATTATCAACAATCAAACACTGCATTTCCACACTTTCAATCTATCCTTTCTTGGTTGGTAGCAATCATGAAACAATTCGGAATGCAAGATCCCAAGACTATGCAGTGCATCTCCACTCCCCTCTCCTGTGTTTTAAATTGACTTAATTTCCATACTCACCATCCCCAAAAAGCTTGATAACTTTGGCCACATAAGGGTTGTCTTCATCTTCACCCTCAATAAGAATGCAGTGTCCAGTGTTAATGATGTTGCGCCTGGGTAGACCCTCCACACTGATGACCAGAGAGCTGAGACAGAAAGACATTGTGAGCTTGAAATACTGGAGAGTCCTACAGACAGTATTCATTCACATGAACGACTGGTCAGTTATTCCTCAACCGGAGTGGACATACAAGATCGTTATTTTCATTACATTGGTAACGAAACAGTAATTTTTTAGGTGAACAACAGTCCAGCGGTACTTCTACTTACAAATGTCTCTTCATACAAAATTTCCAAGTTGCGAAACGCCTTAACAGGAAAATATTGCCTCTTGTTCCAAAAAAATTTCAAGATGCGAAAGGTAAAAATTAGAGCTGTCAAACGATTAAAATATTTAATCTAATTAAAAATGTAACTGTCATAATTAACTCAAATGAACTAAAAAATTAATCGTGATTACTCACACATTTTTTTATTATTTCTGAATTTCCTTTTACATTTTTTGTCCTATTTTTCCCCATTTTAATGCTCTCATCAACTTGGGATCATGAATCAGTTTTCTATGTGCCAAATGCAAATATTTACTGAAATAATTTCAATTTTACATGAACATTTTTCACTTGGAGCAGTTGTTCACACATAATCTCTCACACAATATTACTGTCCATCAACAACAGTGAAAAAAAATATTTTGTCACACAACAGCTGTTTAACAGCTTTTTAAATGAAATCAAAACAGAGCAATATAACATTATAAAGTGCACATCTAAGGTAAACTAGTACTCAGCCTATAGTGGAAGCGGAAGTCTCTCTACGGTTTTTGTGTCTACCTCATTTCGGATGACTACACTTGGTTCGATGACAACACTGGAGACGTTTTATTTTCGCTAGGTCGCTACCACTGTCAGACAAACACACAGAAGCTCCACCCGCTCTATTTATATGGACACGAAACGCTGTAACCTTCCACACAAAATAGTTCCAAACAAGTAACAATCGTGTCAGTGGCATACATCGTATACCTGTATGATACACAGAGAGAAGAACAGGTAAACTTTGGTCTTGTCGGTGGAGCAATCTGGCAACTTTTTAAAAGTAAACTCTCCATTCATAAACTCTTTAGGTATCCGTTTTCGGTGTCTCGCGCTGCTAAGGCTGGCAAAACAGACATGGGCGTGGAATTCTGCAGCGCACTTGTTGTTTTGTTCTGGAGTATTTATAGAGCACCGTAACATCCGCTTGTGACGTGTGCCGAGTTAATCTCGCGAGAAAAAATTTAATCCCGTTAAAATTAATTTAAATTAATGCCAATAAAAATGCGCTAAATTGACAGCTCTAGTTATTATGCATAGGTGCATATATGCTTATATTTTATATTTCACTCTGTACTAATAACAGTTCATTTTTTAAATAGTTTTTTGTGCATGCAGTACTTGTTTTATTTTTCTACTTTCTCCTCATAATTTTTGCTGCTATAAATTGCAAATTTCTCCATTGTGTGAAAAATAGTTTTTTTCTTATTATTATTCTTTTTCTCATTCTACGACCTCAAATCTTCCTGGCATCCCATTGGCTAAGAGGGACCTCTACCGTTGGTGTCTGTGTGTGTAGATAGCTAAATAGATATTTGTCTATGCAGCGTCCTCGTCATTCGTCTCTCGGGCCATGAGGCTTTTCGATAGTTTAACATAAATGTGAATCACCCAGAAAAAGTGTTCATCAATCGGGCAATCGCTCACTATGCTGATGTTTGCCTTGGACATTTTCGAAGGATTGTTAAATGCCGACAATAGCAATCGTCCTTGGATCAGTTCTTTAAAAAACGCCAGGCAAAAACTACTTCTAAGAGAGAACATGAACTAGAGGGCAAAAAACGATGAGGACACAGTTAAAAGTCAAATGACCATCATTTTTCTTCTTTATTCTTTGTTTTTTTTTTATATTATTCACAACTCTCATTTATTGTGCAAGAATATAATTGCAACGTGTATTTGTTGCATATTTTGATGCGTTTTTATGCTTGAGGAAATATTTATGTCTGAATTTTTGGGGGGCTTGGAACGAATTAGGGCATTTTTAAGGAAAAAACCTCTCTATTAGTTAAGAAACTTCTTTCAGACCCAATTAATTTCGCAAGTAGAGATGCCACTGCAAAGCTACTACTGCGTTTTTTTCACCTTTGCAATATCACTAAGATACGTCCCATTTTATCTCCTGGTGACGCAGAAATTACAATTTATGCGTTTGTTATGTTCCGCCTTTATTATTGCAAAGTATTGCTCACTGGTCTTCCCATATCCAGTGTTAAAAGCTTGGAGCTATTACAAAATGCGGCAGCGAGACTTATGAAGAGGGCGAAATTCAATCACAATACCCCGATACTAGCCAACTTGCATTGGCTTCCAATCCATTTAAGATGCCATTTCAACCTTTTACTACTTATTTATAAACGGTTACACAGTTGTGCACATGCCTATCTCATGAATCCGTCTGTTCCGCCCCGAACGCTTTGTTCACTACACGCTGGTCTTTGAGCGAGCGATTCCGAGAGCCAAATTGACATAATGGTACTCGTACATCATCATACTCAAACTAAAATATTGACATTTCTGTTCCAATTAATGGCCGTAAACTGTTCTGAAATAAGAATGTACACAATGCGTCAACTGATAGTTTAACAGCAATTTCACACTCACCCAAAGCCCAAAATCTTGACACTGTGCATGACGAGCATCCAATTTTAGGTCCCCCCAAATGCGAGTTATGTATAGAATTGCAATACATCCGACAACTAATACTCTGTTCGGATTCATTATAAATGAATCTCGAATATTTCAATAAACAGAATATTTGTAGAAGACAAGTCCTTACCCATATTCAACGTTTTTTAACTTCCTGTCGAACCTCAAGGGTTCTCCTTGCCACTTGTACTCTCGCCGCACTCGTAGTCTCGTTTTCATTCTATGCTTGGAAGTAAAGAAAGTGTTAATATATATTGGACTTCACCAAGCTCACAAGATTTGTAATGCTTAACTGTATAAAACCTACGTTGGAACAAGAGTTTGAGAGTCACACGACCAATTCTGCAAGGCACACATCGTTCGCTGCAGTTTCCCGGCAAGAATTACGTCACGTCCGCAAGAAAAGAACGTCTGAGCATGTCTCATTTCTTAATAGTGATGGGAATTCCGGCTCCTTTTAGAGAGCCGAATTTTTGGCTCGGCTTCCTAAAAAGAGCCGGCTCTTTCGCTCCCAAATGGCTCCTGAGTTTTTTTGTTGCTTAAATTAATTTAATACCAAAAATAATGTAATATTATGTGTAAAATGACGTACTAATGCAAAAAATAGACATTATATCAAATAGTTATTATTTATATGGCTTTATTTATATTCTTCTGAACATACTCAACATGGAGTGCTACAAAAATAAAAACAAAGTACAAAGACCCATCTCAAAACAAGGTCGTCAAAAAGTTCCAATCTCTGAATGTGTATATTTATAAGCTTTTAACTATTTACAGTAAAACAACAGAAGTAAGCTTTGAATACCACAGAACAAAATAAATTAAGATTTGTAAAACAAAAAGAAAAAAAGCAGCATCCAGGTAAAGGTTGTAGCTTGTCTTTAGCAAAGATTGGCATGAAGAAAAACCAAGTGCCTCAGCTTTGAGGGGTTGATCCTGTTTCTCCTCTCTGTTAATATTTGCCCTGTTTTGGAGAAGATTCTCTCTGAGGGGACAGATGTTGCGACAACACACAGCCAACACAAAATGGATGAAAATACCTTGCAATCATTTTACCCAGTTCCTCATCAATTGTGTTCTGTTTTGCTGGTTTTATAGCTTTTTGCATAAAGTGGCTCATAGAGCTCTGAGTTGTACATCTAGGCAGTTGTGACATTGCAGCAGCAGCAACAGTTGCAGACACACTAGCACCTTCATTAATAGCTGGTTCCCTTGCTTGTCTTTTCTCTTCAAATTGTACTGATGGGTGGACATTTCTGATGTGCCTGTGCAGGTTATTTGTGGAGCCTGATCTATGGGATATTTTAACCTGTCACGTTGTGCCCGAGGCGATGAAAGATCGCCTCGTGCACAACAAAATAATGAGGTGGATCCCCAGGTAAAGCAGACACGAAAAGATTTTGTATGAACACAAAAAGTCTTTAATAACGAACAGAAAGAGCCCGACAGGGAAACAGTAACAAAAAACGCTGGTCAAATAAGGACCAGGGAAGAAATAAGGAAACAACAGAAAATGCTCGCAGAAAAAAAAACAAAAGGCGAGGAAGGTCGGATTAGACTATAGACTAAATATACAATTTTGGGACTAGAGAGAACGCAAGATAAACGGCCACAAGGCTAGAAGGCAACGAGAAATCTACTATAGAGGTTTTAGCGCGAGAGAACAATGGCACGGCGTGGAATTCTCCGGCAGTGAGTGGACTGCCAGAGCCTCTTAATAAAGGCAGATAATCAACCCGAAATGACGAACAGGTGTGCAGTTGGCGGAGGGAAAAGCCCGCCCCCTGCTGGAAGACACGGGACGTGACATAACCTTGCACAGTCTACACGCTGCCTTTGAACTATCAATTAAATTGAAATGAGTCCATATTTCACTGCGTTTCCTATCCATTTTCTCACCTTTCCACTTTCCACCGTGTTGTTTTTTTTCACTAACTAGCACTCTCTTCTCCTCGTCTGTCTTGTTCGCGTGCTGCTCAGTGTGCTGATGTGTGTCTCTTCTCTAACCCCTCCCCCTTCTCTAAACTGCAGCGTGTGTGTGTGTGTGTGTGTGTGTGTGTGTGTGTGCGTGCGTGTAACCCTACCCTTCCGGCTCCCATCGTTCACTTCAAAGAGCCGACTCTCGGCGCCGGCTCTCGGAGCCGGCTCGTTCAACAACGACACATCACTATTTCTTTCAGCACTTTCAAACAGCCATCCAATCTCATCATCTGCATTCATTGGGGCTTGCCTCCCAATGTTTTGTATGACCTCCTCCTCTGATCTGGCAGCCTGGGGCCCTTCACCATGGAACCTGTATTGTACCTCATCAATCTCAAGTTGTGACAGCAGTTGTCGTTTGTGGATGTTGGAACACTGAGCTATGAGTTGTTTTGTGGTCAACCGTGACTGTGGGTTGCCAAGTAACCATTCAGCCCACATTCTCTGCATGTAACCCCTCTGATTAGGGTTGCTTGAGGAGTAGCATTCCAACAGAGCCATGTTATCGCATCTCGCCCATCTCCGTTTTGTTCCAGTAGTCCATTTTTCATCAAGGTGCTCTGGTTCCCCAGCACCTGACGCAGACCTTGTTTGGCCGAGCGACATCTGAGCTTGGGATTCAAACCCCCGTCTCCCGTACGCCAAACCGATGCCTTACCAACTGAGCTACCCAGCCGCTATGTCTAATCCAGATTGTTCGACTGGCAAGACCAAAGTTACCTGTATGTTTTGCAGTCGTTAACTGAGCTATCATCATAGCACGTCGAGTCTGAAATACCACTTAATGGCCAAGCACACAGCTGACGCGAGTACTCCGCCCCCTCATGGCGCCAACGTACTGGTCGTTCAATTTTTAAAAACAGGTAACCAATCACTACCAAGGGGCCGGAACGGGGGTGCAGTATGCAAATATCGGGAGCAGTGTTTTCCTTGTATGTTACAATAAAAGTCTGAATTGGCAGAAAGGGAGCTCGAGTGTGTGATCGCGGAGCAACTAAACCGTCGTTAGCTCTCAGAGATCCACTCCCGCCGATATTGAAGACAATTTTCCTGTGTGCCGAGTCATTTATTTAACTTTGTCCAAGAAAATCTCTGACACCCGCCCATCGGACGCTCAGCATCTCTGGGATTCTAAGGACAATGGGCATTTATGGGCTGGCCAGGACGCTGAGCTTTTCTGCATGATGATTGGATGATCTGTCTGAGGCTGAATCTCTTTTTGATTGACAGCGAAATGAGCCAATCACCGATCTTTTGATGTTGGCCTTGTGGAAGCATTTTTCAATTCTCATTCTGTTCTGAGTTGAACTGGAGACTTCTTCTAATCATCTGAGCGACACTCTCTTTGTTGAAAACGACTAGCGACAAATTAATCTTTCATTTCTGGTGGGTTTTATTGTAGTTGCTGTAGTTGTAGGACACTAGTCGCTGGAAAAGACGCCTTGTTGGTTTGACACGGTCACAGATAATTTTCTTGAAAAGGAACAGAGAGTAGAATCCACGTATAAATAAACAGACATATTTACAATGTAGGCAGAAATTGAGCTTCACCTCCTTGACAGACCAGTATCTGCCACTGATATATGTTCCCCAAATCATTCAAATTTGGTCAGGTTGTTTCCAAAACTGTGGTCATTCAAATTTCGAATTTATGTATTTATATATATTGGGTTGACAGGAATTTCAAATGTAACTGTTTAAAACATTTACAGCGAATATGCATTGAAAAAATATTCATCATAATACAGCAAAAGTGGTTCTTAAGTTTTTTTTAGTTAGAACTCATATTTCATTGAGATATTCATAGAGGCCAACCATTATTCATATAATTTTCAAAATAAACTTTTGTTGAAGTTTTCTTAACTCAAAGGGATATACAGTATATCTCAATGCGAGAAAACATTTTTTATCGTTAACACAAAATCTTTATGTCTGACAGAGATATCAGATACGTATTTTTTTCCTCCTATGATATCTACCAAGCTGTTCCAGAAAAAAATGGGTGGGTGTGTTCTAAGACACGATACATGTGCCAATTTTAGGGAGCCACATTACATGGCAGCAAGGGGTTGAGTTATGACCTACTGGACTCTCTGGAATTTCAGAGTCTAAAATTCACTCACCTCTGCTCAACTTATTTGTGCTGAGACAGAAGGCTCCTCACTCTTAAGACAGAGCACCAACTGAGTGATCGGTAAGATGTGCACTGCTTTTTCAGCACTGCTTCATGAAAAATATTTACGACTGAAGAATTTGATCATCGACAGGACGTGTGTTCAACTTTCATCTTGGCAGACAAAGCAGCAGCTAGCAGCTGAAGGGACTGTGTCCAATCAGGAATTCTTTTTCTCTGGATATTTAGCAGACTGTAACAAGGCCACATATATTCAAATGGAGATTTCATTTGAAGATGGTAAAAACTCCAGTACTAAGTTTGAGTACAAGCCAGTTCACCAGGCATTTAGGGATCGCTGGAAAGAGACGGATGAAACAATGTGTCGCCACAGCATGTCCTTTCACTTGCACCATACAATGAGGAGTGACTTCTTCGCCAGCTACCTGTACCTGTTGGAGAAGATTCCTCTCGGTAAGACGGTCCAGTTGTCTCTTTTATGATTGAAGACTTAAATTTTGCTTTATCAAATGTCTCAAAACAACCACTCTTCATAAACAGATCATTGACCACTCATATATTCAAGTCAAGTCAAGTCAACAGTATTTATAGAGCACTTTCAAACAGCCATCGCTGCATACAAAGTTCCGTACATGGAGCAATTTAACATGCACAATAAACAGTGAGACAAATCGGTAATAAAGGCAATAGAAAGCACGAAACAGTAAAACCAAGAACAAATCTAAGTCATGCTGAGTCGAATGCCAAAGAATACAAGTGAGTTTTGAGGAGGGTTTTGAAGATGGGCAGCGAGGAGGCTTGCCGAATGTTCAGTGGGAGATCATTCCAGAGAGAGGCACCAGCAACAGAAAACGCTCGATCCCCTCTGAGCCTCAGTTTAGTTCTTGGTACTTCTAATAATGTCTGGTCCACTGACCTGAGGCGCCGGGCAGGTGTGTAGGGGCGGATGAGTTCAGAGAGGTAAGGTGGCGCGAGATTAGGAGTTATGTGCTCCCTCTTACGAGTACCAGTCAAGAGGCGAGCAGCGGCATTCTGGACCAGCTGAAGGTTATTAATGGAGGACTGGCTGACTCCAAAGTAAAGAGCATTGCAGTAATCGAGCCGGGATGTGACAAAGGCATGAATTACTGTGTCAAAGTGTTCATGTGAGAGGAGAGGTTTTATTTTGGCCAGCTGTCTAAGGTGAAAGAAGCTGGATTTAACAACGGCACCAATTTGCCGATCGAGTTTGAAATCACTGTCCAGTTTAAGGCCCAAGTTTGAGACAGTTGATTTCAAATAAGGAGACAGGGGGCCCAAGTCTACAGGATGGAATGTACAAGGGCCACTGGGACCAAACAATATCACCTCTGTCTTCTTTTCGATGAATTTCAAGACATTATGTGCCATCCAGGTTTTGATTTGTTCCAGACAGGATAGGAGTGGCCTGAATGGAAAGGCGTCTTTCTTGCTCAGTGGGACATAGATCTAGATCTGCATAGCAGTGGAGGGGAATACCATGTTTCCTTAAGATGGAACCCAATGGGAGGAGATACAGCGAGAACAGCAGAGGCCCCAGAATTGAGCCCTGTGGAACACCACATGACAGGGGAGCAGTGCGTGACTAAGAGCAGCCAAGGCTGACACAAAAGGTTCTGTCAGCTATATAGGACCTGAACCACTCAAGAGCACTGCCGCCAATGCCCAACAAGTGCTGCAAACGAGTCAGCAGAATACTGTGATCCACTGTATCAAATGCTGCATTTAAGTCCAATAAAACTAGACACACGTGGTCTCCAGAGTCATTTGCCAGGAGGATGTCATTAGAAACGCGTAACAGGGCTGACTCTGTGCTATGCATCGTCTTGAAACCTGACTGGAAGACCTCCAAGATGTTATGTTCATCCAAGAAAAGTTTCAACTGCATGTGCACCACTTTTTCCAGAATTTTGGAAATGAAAGGCAGTTTGGAAATGGGCCTGAAACTTGACAGCACATCTGGATCAAGACCAGGTTTCTTGATCAAGGGTTGGACCACAGCATGTTTAAACTGTTCGGGAACTACACCAGAAGAGAGGCTGCTGTTGATAATATCCAAGACGGATGCGCCAACACTCGGGAGAACCTCCTGAAAGAAGTGCGGGTGAAGAGAGTCGCAAGGGGAGCCAGATGGCTTCGTCTGGCGAACTACATCCTCCAAAAGCGCCAACGACACAGTATCAAAAGAATTTAGTACAGCTGAACATGGAACATGGACAGAGGGGTCAGATGCGGTATTTGAGACCGGAGTCCTAGCTGTAGAGACCTTATCAATGAAAAACTGAAGGAATCTGTTGCACATCTCGGGTGAAGAATCCGAGCAAGTAGGCAGGGGGTGGGGGGGGGGGGGGGGTGGGTGGGGGGGTTTGAGTACAGAATCTATCGTTTTAAATAGTGCGCGTGGGTTGTGACGGTTAGCTAGAATAAGGTCCGACAGATATTCTCTTTTGGCCTCTTTTACTGTGAGCTGGTAGTTACGCCAGCAGTCTTTCCAAATTTGATAAGAGACATGCAATTTGTCTTTTTTCCACTTGCATTCAGCTTTGCGACACTCCTGCCTAGCTACGCGGGTAATGTCGTTAAACCATAGCTCGGGTTTAGGCTTTGGGAGCACAATTTTTGAAGGAGCCACCAAATCCAGGATGGCACGGCATGACGAGTCGAACCAAGAGGTGAGTTCCTCTGTGTTAGACGAGGGTACGCAAAGGTTATTAAAGGCATCAGAGAAACGACTAGCAGTGCGAAGGTTAAAAATTCGGCGTTTACAACTAGGAGCACAAAATTTCACAGCAGCATGCGACAAGACTACGTCAAATAAAACTGCCATGTGATCAGAAATCCCATTTTCAAGGACTTCCAGATTTGAAACCGGTAGACCATGAGCAAGGACAAGGTCTAAAATATGTCCTTCTTCATGTGTCGGGCTGGTCACATACTGCACAAAATTAAAAGAGTCAATAAGTCTTAAGAAGTCTTTTGCTAGCGTTTTTTTCTGGACAGCACACATGGATATTAAAATCCCCCATTAGGAGGATATGATCACATCTCAGCCTGATTTCCGCAAGAAAGGTTGAAAAGTCGCTTAAAAAGTCTTTGTTGTATTTAGGAGGACGGTAAATGACAGCACAAAGCACCGGGAAAACACGGCCAACTTCAAAGAAGTTTGCTTCAAAGCTGTTGCCCGATGTGGTGAATGTGCACCGTTTGCGTTTGAAATTGTTCTTGAACATGCTCACCGTACCTCCACCACCTCCTGATGTCCTCGGGATATCGAGGAAACCACAGTCAGGTGGTAACAATTCAATCAAAGCGTTGTACTCACCAGTACCTGCCCAAGTCTCCGTCAGACACAGAAAATCCAAGGAAAGGAAATACTCCCTCAGAATATGGTTCTTGTTCGTCAGCGACCGGGCGTTTAACAACGCGATCCTTGTGGAAGTATCAACGGGAGGGATTGCCTCTGTCGATCGCCGAGCCCGGGGGAATTCCCTCAAAAAGTTTCGTTGGATTCCTCCCCGAGAAAGGCGCACAGGGTAGGAATGCCATGGCGCGTTGGGAGAGCCAACGACTGTTAGCAAGTTGACCACTGCGTTTGCCGCGGCTGCGGCGGCGGCGCTTCCGTGAAGGGAGCGAGCGAACGCGGAAGAGATCAGCCGGCAGGTTAGCCAAGAACGGTGGTAGCGTCTTTTCACCACTGTCTTGCCAAAACGTGGCCGAATCTCCAACGTGTTGTTGAATCAATAACAACGATCGGCGATCATAAACCAACATCACATTTGTAAGCGCCTTTCATAACACTCAAGGACACTGTACAACCAAGAGCAATAGTAAAACACAGATAAAATAATAAATAAATAAAGAAAGATTTAAGGCGGGTCGGCAAGTCTGAATAGGTGGGTTTTGAATATGGAAAGAGAGTCAATGTTACGAATGTTGGGAGGAAGTGAGTTCCAGAGTTTGGGGGCAGAGCGACTGAAGGCTCTGCACCCCATTGTACTGAGACGGGCAGAGGGTAGAAAAAGGTGGAGGGAGGATGAGGACCCGAGTGTGCAAGAGGGAATGGAGATTTGAAGAAGATCTGACAGATAGGGGGGCGCAAGGTTATGGATGGCTTGAGGGCCGTGGAAACCAAAACATCAGGAGAGGAGTCTATGTCTGGAGTCACGGTGGCGATCCTTGCAGCGAGAGAGTC
This sequence comes from Hippocampus zosterae, assembly GCF_025434085.1. Lineage (NCBI taxonomy): Eukaryota > Metazoa > Chordata > Actinopteri > Syngnathiformes > Syngnathidae > Hippocampus > Hippocampus zosterae. Next base: position 3,150,327 of record NC_067458.1, read on the forward strand.
AATGTTGATGTCTTTGATATTACGGTAAGAGATGATGCAGGGTGATTTGGAGGTGGAGAGCCAGAGGGGACATTAAATGAAATGAAAAAGGATTAGGGCCAAATTTGACCCTTTGGGATTAAAGGGTAGCAATTGAGTAGCAGAATTTATAGGGGCCAAATTAGACCCCATGGGTTCTCCAGGGTACACTCTAAATCCGTCTTCCTCAACTGGTGGACCGCGATCCACGACCGGACCGCCGACCTGCTCTGTCCGGACCGCCGACCTCCTCTGTCCGGACCGCCTCTGTCCGGACCCTCGGCAAATTGTATAAAATAATAAATTATAAAGTGATTTTTACGTTATACATTTTATATTTTTGGACTATAATCTGCGCATTACCGCGATCGCATGTTAAAATTATCCGTTTTATTATTTGCGTGCAAGAACAGATGTATTGCAGAGGACGCAGCAGCGCGACTGTGTGTGTATAATGGTTGAACAGGGCATGTCGGCGATAAAGATGCGCTGATTGGCTCCTCTGAACTTAAGGTGTGCCCATACATAAGCGTCGGCATATTCGATGCGCTGATTGGCTCCTCTGAACTTAAGGTGTGCCGATACATAAGCGTCACGCATTCAAAACGGATGATTGTGTCAGGAAACAGACGCATGCGCGACTCCACAGTGTGCTCACAGCTTCAGCACAGGAGAGCCGCACACAGACAATTAGACAAGACGAATCGCGGGAGGTTTCGATTGTGTGCAGTTTTGCTCCCGTCTACCCGGGGATCTTTGCAGCTGTTTAACAGCAGAACACCGCAACATGGTAAATGAACATCCCAATGTCGTCCTCAAATAATATTTGCATGCCTCAGACATTGCATTCACCTTTAGTGGAAGAACAGCACTGCACATTCCTGTGCTCCCTGTTGTCAGTATTTTAAATGGTTCTTAACTCCTCTTCTGATATATTTTTCAGTGATTTCAGAGGGATGTGAAAAGGGGAATTGTACAAATGAAAAGAATATTTTTGTTTTCATGTTCAGTATTTATTTTGGTAAAATGAGAATTTTGTTTTGCTTTTGTTAAACTAAGGGGAAAAAAGACAACTACTGTTTAACAAAGTTAAAGTAAAAATGTCTTATTTCCCTAAAAGGGCTATTTCTATTATTAAGCAGGCACAACTTAACAAAATAAAAAGTTCCTCTGCCTCAACACAATACCTCTCATTATTGGCTGTGTACTGGCAAAGTGAATAATTGTTATTTAAATGCACCCGATTATTGGTTGGTTGTGAGGAGTGTTGATTTGTATAAGTTTGGCTTGACCATACTAAATTGGCATATAGCCCTGCTCCCCATGACCGCCGTGCATGGGACCGGACCTTGGTCTTATAAAAAAAAAAAAAAGAGAAAAAAAAGTGGACCGACAGCCTTTCTAGTTGGGGACCACTGCTCTAAATTGTCCCGAGCTGTGAATGTGAGTGTGGATGGTTGTTTGTCTGTGTGTGCCCCGCGTTTGTCTGGCTACCGGTTTTGGGTGTCCCCGCCTACTGCCCGAAGACCGCTGGGATAAGCTCCGGGACCCCTCACAACCCTTGTGAGGATATGCGGATAGGAAAATGTATAGATGGATGGAAATGAGATGAAGAGTTAATGTTGGATTCTGTTTTTAAAAAAAAGTGGAGGTTAGAAGTAAAACGCCCCAAAATGCAATTTTTGAGATAGCCCTGGCCACTCCATGGGTAATCTTGCCATCCCTAGGATAGAACTCTAGCACCAGTACTATATTGTGAGGGTTAGAGTTGTTGAGGTGATGTATTGGATGATAAATGCTGCTCAGACAGCATTTTCACAGCCCCTTTGTCCGAAATCTGCATTAATGTCATTGAAACACTATGGTATTTGTTTCAAAACTCAACTCTCAGAATTCCCACAATGAAATAAACATTGTACACATACAGTATATTTGGTCTTTCATGTGTGGAAATGTAATACAATGTAAATGTATTTATTTGCCCTGACAGCGAAACTGTTTCCAGTCACATGTGAGTACATCCAAGGAGAGAAACAGTTCTACTACAAAGCGCAACAGTTCTATGAGGATGTCCCAGCCTCAGAAGAGGGAATGATGGGAGACTTTGTGGAAATATCAAATGTGGATCTGGAGACTTCCCGACAATTTCTAAAGAGGTTTGTGGTAAGTGTGACTGAAAAAAAAATATATTACCACTGAAGATTTCGGTTGACTAGAATTAAAAAAAATAAAATTCTGAAATGTTGATGCTTTACATCAGTCGGTATATGCACGGCGTGGGGGGGTGCTATAGCCCCATCAAAAATCTGTCGAGCTCTGTCACCCTCCACCCACCAATCTATTTCCTTATTTAAGTTTAAAAACAGATGGTTAGCACATTGGCCTCACAGTGCACAGGTGCAGGGTTCGAGTGCAGGTCCAGCCTTCCTGTGTGGAGTTTGCATGTTTTGCCCGTGCTTGTGTGGGATTTCTCCGGGTACTCGAGTTTCCTCCCACATTCCAAAAACATGCATGGCAGGTTAATGGAACACTCTAAATTTCCCCTAGGTGTGAGTGTGAGTGCCAATGGTTGTATGTCTTTGTATGACCTGCGATTGGCTCGCAACCAGTTCAGGGTGCCCCCCGCCTACTGCCCAAAGACAGCTGGGATAGGCTCCGAGAGGAGAAGTGGATCAGAAAATGGATGGATGGATGGATGGATGGAAGTTTAAAAACATTAAAAAGTTCATAATTAGTAATTCTGATCCAATACAATTCCTATTTCTGTGTTTGTGCCGCAGCTGTACCCGATGAGTTTATGAGGACAGGGAGGGGCGGGTAGAGTCTTTCAGTGTACTTGTGCGTCAGGTTAGAAATCGTACACATTCAAATATATTTGCAGACACATTCAAACGTATTTGCAAAGTGCGTTCCAACAGAGTGATAAAATGTAGGCTAAATCATTAAAAAAATCCCCATTATTCCACAGTGTGTGCTTGTGCATGTCAACCATTCAACTGACAGCATTCACACTGATGTTATGTCACTCCTGAGAGACAAGGATCCACACAAATCTTGCTGTCAATCACAGATCATTTTTGCATAATTTTGCTGGCTTTTACTTTTATGAATAATTGACCATACTAAATTGGCATATAGCCCTGCTCCCCATGACCGCCGTGCATGGGACCGGACCTTGGTCTTATAAAAAAAAAAAAAGAGAGAAAAAAAAGTGGACCGACAGCCTTTCTAGTTGGGACCACTGCTCTAAATTGTCCCGAGCTGTGAATGTGAGTGTGGATGGTTGTTTGTCTGTGTGTGCCCCGCGTTTGTCTGGCTACCGGTTTTGGGTGTCCCCGCCTACTGCCCGAAGACCGCTGGGATAAGCTCCGGGACCCCTCACAACCCTTGTGAGGATATGCGGATAGGAAAATGTATAGATGGATGGAAATGAGATGAAGAGTTAATGTTGGATTCTGTTTTTAAAAAAAAGTGGAGGTTAGAAGTAAAACGCCCCAAAATGCAATTTTTGAGATAGCCCTGGCCACTCCATGGGTAATCTTGCCATCCCTAGGATAGAACTCTAGCACCAGTACTATATTGTGAGGGTTAGAGTTGTTGAGGTGATGTATTGGATGATAAATGCTGCTCAGACAGCATTTTCACAGCCCCTTTGTCCGAAATCTGCATTAATGTCATTGAAACACTATGGTATTTGTTTCAAAACTCAACTCTCAGAATTCCCACAATGAAATAAACATTGTACACATACAGTATATTTGGTCTTTCATGTTTTATGAATAATACTTTTATTACACTACAGACAAAAAAAAACATCTGTGAAATGACATATGCAGCACTTTGGGCGAGAAGTTCAACATTTATCTGTCTCAGAATCAGTGATGTGTTCTGAAGTTCATGACTGGTGAGGTACGGACTCCTTTGGAGCCAGTTATAATAATCCATCCATTAATTATACGGGTCGCGGGAGTGCTGGAGCCTATCCCAGCTGTCTTTGGGCATTTGGTCAGAACACACTGAGCCGGTTGCCAGCCAATTGCAGGGCACACATAGACAAACAACCATCCACCCTCACACTCACACCTAGGGACAATTTAGAGCAGGGGTGGCAGACCCGCGGCTCAGCTTTTTGGCTGGTTCAATGTATGTGATGCACACATGTAAACATCATGTGTGCGCATGCATGTGTGCAAGGAAGGGTATGATGTGGGTCTTTGCAGTAACTCAGTAAAAAAATGGCTCTTCGTCTCTGACTGGTTGGCCACCCCTGATTGTGTTCCATTTATTAAGATATATTAAGATAAGATTAAGATATCCTTTATTCGTCCCAAATGGGGAAATTACAATCAGAATTCAGAAAGGAAAACGTTGGGTAGGGAGAGGGAAAAAAAACACGCTCGAACTATCCTCTTCTGAGGATAATTTAAGTGCAGGATAAAAAAGACCCTAGCACATAAATAAGCATATGACAGTTACAACAAGTCACAAGACATAACATGTAATAAGGGGAAGGATGAATGGAAAGGTGAGGAGGGGGGTGGGGGGGGGGGACCGCGACGCGGCCGAACATGACCAGCTGCACGGATTCACACGAGCGCTCGCATGTTGAACCACGTCACGGAGGAAAAAGAATCGGAGCGATGAATACGGTGATAACAAGGATGTGCATGCACGTGTGGTTGTCCAGGTGTGTATGTTTATGTGTGCACAGGTCATAGCTGCTTCGTCGAGGTCTGCTCATCATGAAGACAGGCTTATCATCAGGCTTATCAGTCCATGGCCGAGAAGGAGGGTGGTGATGGTGGGGGCCCTAGACTCCATGCGTGCTTCCATCCACGGGAAAGGCCAGATAGCGTTGTTTGTTTTTGGAGGGACGGCCGCCAACAATTCCAGACAGCCTTGAGTCCTCGGTCTGTATCTCTTCACTGGTGCCAATCAGCCGGATCCGAAAACTTTCCGATGCGCAGATTCCAACTTCTCCATGGTGTTGTCGATCGCGCGGAGTCGCTCCAAAACCGCATCAATATTGTAGTTGAGCTCAGTCACCGCTTGAGTCTGAGTGTTGGACATTCGCGCCAAACCATCCAGAATGACCGGCAGCTTCTTCACTTCCAATAAAGCCGCTCCCGTCGGTTGAATTTTGCGATAGAACAGAAAGCTGCCAACACCATACAGCAGCATTCCTGTTATCAAAAGGCCAATAATGTAGATGTCTTCCACATCCTCCACAGACAGTATTCCCAGGCACACCGGTCTCCACTTTCTCCATGGATCCAGGGCCTATCCGGCAGCAAATGTCTCCGGAGGGCAAGCAGGCTCCCCACTGCCTGCTCTTTTCGTCAAAAAAAAATTGTCGATTACATCGAGAGACCAGCCAACTAATTCCATGGTTAGTTCTTCGGATAAAAATACGGTAGGAGGCTAGGAAGAAGTTACACAAAGACAGCACAAAGACTAAGTGGCGAGCAAGGAGAGGGTGAAGGAGAGGGCAGGAGCTGTGCAAAAAAGTGTCAGCCTTCGTCGAAAGCCAAGCAGAAAAGCAAGGAATGTGAAATTAAACAGGAGTACGCAGAGAAAAACCAACTCCACATATGAAGGCCGGAGCCAGAATCGCTGTAAGGCGGATGTGCTAACCAGTTGCTTTCTGTGCCACCAGCTATAATAATATGAATCCTAAATAGAAGATAAGGCGATTTTGAACTTAATTGAAACATTTGTTGTCAGAGCTTTCATTGAATTGAATTGAATTTGACTTTACAGTCAAACCTCGGTTTTTGTCCATAATCCATTCCAGAAGGCTGCTCGAAAACCGAATTGTTCAAAAACCGAAACCATGCTCTTTTTAAAATACAAATGTTTATTGAACACGTCTGCTCACAATGGAAAGCAACATGAGGAAGCGTCACTTCCTCGTGTAAGGAAGGTGAGAGGAGTCAAATGGTGCATTCAAATGCGCTCAGTTTGTTCGAGAACCGAATTTTGTTCGTCATCCGAGATATAAAAAACTCGAAATGTTTGGTCGAAAACCGAATTGGTCAAGAACCAAGACATTTTAAACCAAGGTTTGACTGTATTTGGTCTCCCACAGAAGAAACTTGTCTTGGAGGACAAGGTCCTGCCATGCTGCTACACATATTGAACAATGCAGTGTAGACAAAATACAGTGCATACGAACACAACACTCATCCAAAATCCATAAAAAACCTACAGGCATATGGACACCCCACACAGCCATCATGTCCTCCAGGACTGACGCAATGGTCCCTGTCGAAGATCATCATAAGGTTTCTGCCAAATCCGAATATTGTCAGAAGCCGCAAGAAGTGAAGGCACTAATGAACGTTTGATATGTGTGTCTACCACTTAAGATTGTTATCAATGTAAACCCCCAAGTATTTGTAAGAGGAGACCTGCTTGATGTTCTTGCTTGGAGATGGTGCTATGGTCCCCAATTGATCTAAGGTCAAACCGCATTTCCTCAGTTTTTTTATTATTATTTTTTTACATTGATGCTCAGGTGGTGCTCATTGTACCCGTCCACAAACAAACAGTGGCTACTGATGCCAGAGTCACTCGTCACTATTCACGGGCGTAATGACTTATCTTTCTTCTCAATGAAAAATAATCTCACTCTGACCGGAAATGTAGAGGTTACTCCCTCAAAGCCCCCCGTTTGAGTTGAGACACTTGGTATACTCAAGAACTGGGGAGAGTAACGTTAGATACCAGTTTTATTGCACAGTCATAAGATCTGTCCAGCGGCAAGGACTGAGCTCGATCCTTGATGAAAGCGTTATTTAGGTTGGAGTATTCTTGTGGACCTTTGTCTAGACCAGGGGTGGCCAACCCGCAGCTCGAGCCGCATGCGGCTCTTTGGCTGATTCAATGCGGGTCCCGGGCTCTCACACGACAAGCGTTTAAAACGCCGCGGCAGCGGCGATGCCATTCAAACAAGGCGCCAACTTCACAGTACGTACTACGTTAGCCTATCATCAAGCCCGTTACTTGATTGACATAGAGAGCAACCAATCAGATGAATGCATCACCGCTCATGCGCAAACAACGGTGCTCAGTGCTAAGCTAGTCAGCGAATTACCTCTGATTTTAAGGCAGCAGTGCCCAATACGTTGATCAGTATCGACCGGGAGCCAGCGAACTGGTCCCAAGTCGACCTCTAGTGGTGGGAGGAGGAAATGCGTGGGGGAAAAAAAAAGTGTGACATGGCATCTAACATCGGTAACACACACTTCCGGGTTGAGTGAACGCTGGCGCGTCTGGCTGGCGCGTCTGGCTGCCGCTGCTCACCTGCAATTATTCTTTTTTTGGCGGTTTGCTGTAGTTTCTGCGGTTTGCTCTCGTCATGGCGGAGTCTGTGCACTTCTGTTGCGGTTCGTTGTGGTTTTGGAGCGTAGGTCGTCGCACGGTTGTCCTCGGTCGCGCTGTCGTGGTGTCCTGCCTGTTTGGCTGTCGGATGGGTCCCCGTGCCTTCTGCACCCCTCTGCGCTCCGTGGTGGGGGTCGACGGGGCCTGTGTCTGGGCTACGCTGCTGTGAACCCTCCTGTCACTCCTCCGTCTGCCAGTGGGGAGACTGCTGCGGTGCTCGGTGGCGGGGCTTCTTGGGCTCCGCTTCCAGTGGTCGGGCTCCCCGCCTGCGCTGCACCGCTTCCCGGGCGTCGCTCCTCGTCCTTCCCGGGGGTGCATCCGCCATGGATCTCGTCGGGGCTCCCACCCCGATGGCTCCAGGGGCATCACCCCCTTTTGGTCGTCCTCCCGCCGGCCACGCAGCGACAACGGCAGAAACGGCGGCCGATCCGCGGACCACGACGCGTTGGGCGGCCTGGCTGGGTCAGCTAGTGCTCATCGCGACGGCGATGTTGCCGGCGTCAACTATTTAAAATCGCATATTCAGTTTAAATTTATCTCTCCTTGTATTATTTATGTGGTTTTATTGTTCTTGTTTTGATTGTAAAGTGTCCTTGAGTGTTTTGAAAGGCGCTTAGAAATGAAATGTATTATTATTATTATTATTAGTTAGTTTGTATCTTGAGCTTTCATTCATTTTCGGCCCGTTCCGACTATTGCTCATCGTGGTGTGCATGCATATGTGCGCGAGTGCACTGGTGGGCACCCACGTGAGTGCGTAGTGTGTGGGTGTGCGTGTGTGTGTCCTTCACTCGGCCATAACGTAAGGTTATGGCCGAGATTTATTCTTCTAAATTCGTAACATCGTCGTGAACAGTCAGCTCATCTTTGACGGAAGGACTCAATACGTGTCGGAAAATGCTGCGCAACGCACAGTTACAAAACTCTCTGCCGCCAAAATGCGAAAAGAAATGGTGTAGTCAGCAACTGACTGCCTACCCTGAACACAGTCTAATAATTGACCTCCCGCCTCTCTGCCTTGGATGGGATGGTGCAATACGTGAAAAACCTCAGCAATAAAGTCTGTGAATGAAGACTGGTATTTCAGTTGAGCGTTCTTCACAGCGATAGCCCAAAAAGTCCAGTCAACAGACTCATCATAAATGCAACCTTGATGTTATCCTTGGAGTAGGTAGTTGGTTGCTGGTTAAAAATCTCTGTTAGAGTGCAACGGGTGGGGTAAACTGAGTTACCAGGGAACGACCGAGGATGGATACGCCCCCAGCAGTTCCATCCATCCATCCATCCATCCATTTTTTATCAGGGATCTGGTCGTGGGGGCAACAGGTTTAGCAGTGAAGCCCAGACTTCCCTCTACCCAGCCACTTCTAGCGCTTCCCGGGGGATCCCGAGGCGTTCTCAGGCCAGCTGGGTGACATAGTCTCTCCAGCCGGTGAGACATACCCGAAACACCTCACCAGGGAGGTGTTCAGGAGACATCCTAATCAGATGCCTAAGCCACCTCATCTGGCTCCTCTCTACGTGGAGGAGAAGCGGCTCGACTCTGAGACGCTCCAGGATGACCGAGCTTCTCACCTTATCTCAAAGAGCGAGCCCAGACACGGTGCGGAGAAAACTCATTCCGGCCACTTGTATCCAGGATCTCGTTCTTTTGGTCACGGCCCATACCTCGTGACCGTAGATGAGGGTTGGAACGTAGATTGACTGGTAAATCTGGAGAGCATCGCCCTTTGGCTCAGCCCATTCTCTACCACGACAGACCAATACAAAGTCCGATTCTTTGCAGATGCTGCACCAATCCGCCTGTCGAGCTCTCTCGAGCTCTCGCTCCCTCCTGTCCTCATTCGTGAACATGACCCCAAGATACTTAAAAGCCTCCACTTGGGGCAAGATCCTCTCCCCGAGACAGATAGGGCACGCTATCCTTTTCCGACTGAGGACCATTGTTTCAGATTTGGAGGTGCTGATTTTCATCCCAACCGCTTCACACCCGGCTGTGAAATGCTCCAGTGAGAGTTGGAGAGCCCTGCGTTTCTGTCCATAAAGGTTCTGAACAGAATCGTGACAAAAAGCAGCCTTGGCGGGGCCTACCCTCACTGGAAACGATTCCGACTTCCTCAGGGATGAGAGTGGCTAGTGATAAAAAAAGCGGAAAGGGGTGTGGCCGGGGAGGGCGCGAGAGGGTGGGGACGGGGCCACTTAAAAAAGTGGCACAAAACATGCTGAAGATGAAGTGTATTCTATTCACACACGGTTTGAAACTTTAACAGAAAAACATCTCAAATTGTTCACTATTCTTTCAAGTGAAAATTTGTGCAATTTTACTTATGAGCACCAACATGTAACTTCAAATTTGCTGCTCAAAATCAAAACTAAAAAAGGAAACACATTCCCTGCCATATTTAAGATTTGTTCATTACTTGTATTCATAAAGTGTGTAAATGTGATAAAATGCTGTTGATTCTTACCTCATACAGTGATAGCGAAGTCCCACACTGTTTACTATATATGCGTTATGAATGTATTTTATTATATAAAGTGATGTATATTTACAGTATATAAAACAATATACAGTTACATGAGGTAGAATACTTAATTTTCTCTTAATTTTAAACTTTTTAGCAAGCCCTAAAAGCTTATTGGTCCCCTCCTTCTTTTTCAGTCTATTTTTAGCCAATTCCTCATGTCCTTTCACATGGTCCAACCTTGCTTTCGTCCAATTCATCCTTTGTCTTTCTCTTACTCTGGATGCTTGTTCTTGGCATTGCCATTGATGCCTGAGAAGCTTTCTTGATATCCTTCTTTCCCTGGAGTTCAGCCTTGTATTTTGAATAGGCTCTTTTCATGTTTCCCATGAGCAAAGGATCAACTGGAGAATGCAGCACACTTTCTCTCTTGAAGTACTGTAGAGGTGTTTTCTTGCTTGTTCGCATGTGGTAGCTCACCGTCTGAACTGCACTTAGTGTGTGGATCTCCATGCGGCAAGACTTTTGGTCTCGGACATCACCCATAATGTTGAAAGAGCCTTCAACCTGTGGACCGTGAAAACATGAAAGTAAAGCATGCACCATCTTTGTCAAAGCTGGGTACAGATCCAGGAGACGCTGATCTGACCACCAATGGTCGATCCTCATGTCTGTATCATATGGTCGTACAAATGATCTACATCATTGGCCTTTTGATAACAGGTATGCTGCTGTTTGTTGTTGGCAGCTTGCTATTCTATCGCAAAATTCAACCGACGGGAGCGGCTCTATTGGAAGTGAAGAAGCTGCCGGTCACTCTGGATGGATTGGCGCGAATGTCCAACACTCAGACTCAAGCGGTGACTGAGCTCAACCGCAATATTGTTGCGACTTTGCGGTTTTTGGAGCAACTACGCGCGATTGAAAATACCATGGAGACGTTGGAATTCACGCTGCGAAAGAATTTTTCGGATCTGAATGATTGGCGCCAGTGAGAGATACAGACCAAGGACTCAAGGCTGTCTGGAATTGTTGGCGGTCGTCTTTCTAAAACAAACAATGCTATCTGGCCTTTCCCCTGGATAGAAATACGCATGGAGTCTAGGCCCCCCCCCCCCCCCCCCCCCCCCCTTCTCGGCCGGGACTGTCTTCATGATGAGCAGACCTCGACGAAGCAGCTATGACCTGTACACCCATACACATACACGACTGGACAATGCGCATACACAGCCTTGTTATCACCATCTTCATCGGTCCGATTCTTTTCCCCCCGTGACGTGGTTCGATAATGCGTAGCGCAACGGCGAACCGTGCAGCTGGTCATTGTTCGGCCGCGTCGCGGTTAAACGCCCCCCACCCCTCCCATTCATCCTCGCCTTATACATGTTATGTCTTGTGACTTGTTGTAACTGTCATATGCTTATTCATGTGGTAAGGTCTTTTTTTTTTAATCCTGGACTTAAATTATCCTCGGAAGAGGCTAGTTCGAGCGTGTTTTTTTTCCCCTCTCCCTACCCAACGTTTTTCCTTTCTGAATTCTGATTGTAATTTCCCCATTGCGGGACAAATAAAGGATATCTTAAAGGAATCAACCTGAAATCTTCGCACCTGCAGCTCAAACTCATCTTTTTCTTCAGTCTTCAGCACATTTGTCACCAGTGCTCAGAGTCGCAGAAGATGTTTTCTTGCAACTGAGTGGCCACGTGCTGTGGGGTCCATCACTGCCATACACTACAGAACTTTAGTTGTCGAGTGGCAACTTTGTACTAAAGTACTTGGCATACTTGACATATGCAGTTTCCACCTGCTCAAGGAATGAGCTGATTGTGGAGTCAGACCTGTGTGATGATGATATCAGTCCTTTTACAGTGGTCCCCACAAACATCTCTCTTTTTGGCACATGACGGCTGGGATAGTGTATGATGGCTGTATCATGCTTAGGCTTGAGACCATGCACAGCTTCTGCCTTCAAAAAACAAGCGAGGAATCCCTTATACAAGGTGAACTGCTTCTCATGTAGCCTGTGGATGAGTGGCGCCTTCATCTCGAACAGACATACGTATTCTTTGAGCAATGGCAATGTTACCATAAAGAAATTCAATATCAACATAGTTTTCTTGCTACAAAAAACATTCAATAATTCTCTGCTTTCTTGTGTTGCCGTCTTTGGTCAACTTCTTCACTCCCAAAGCCTTCTGAATTGCTTTTATACTGTCCATAGCTTCTTTTTATTTTTATTGTCCACATTCAAAGTTAGTTTCATCTGAAATTCACACTTGACAGCACTTGGTAGCTCCTTCTGCCAGAGACTGTTACACCCGCGCTGCAAGAAGGAGAGATACCGACTCTCGTTCCTACCGACTGCTGTCAGGCTGATGAATAAAAAATAATAATCATAATAATAATAATAATTAAATGATGTGAAGGAAAATTGTAAATAGTACTGCGATTTATCCATTTGTGTTCATATTGCATTTAATTGAAAGATGTTTGTTGTTCTTTTTTTCTCTCTTTCTCCTTTCTTCTTTCTACATACATTCTTGCTGCTGGAGGCTGTAAATTTCCCCAGTGTGGGACAAATAACGGATATCTTATCTTATCTTATCTTATCTTATCTTAAATTCACCGATGGCACTGGCAAAGAATGGGAATCTGAAGTGCCTGGAAATTTTTTTTAAACGATACCCTTGAGCTACTATAGTGACGTTGTTGCACCCGAGATGCTGCCAAAGTGCGTCTCTTGCCACCACGTCAGGTTTCGACTAAAGTAGGCACTGATTCCTTTTTACAAACTCACAAGTTCTTGAATCGACTTTATTTTTCTGTTCCGTTCATGTTCGGGGCGTTATGGCTGTTGGGTTAGTGGGTCGATCGCGGTAGGTTGCTTGAAAAGTCGATCTTCGGTCTTTTCTGCTTGGCTCTCGATGAAGGCGGACGCTTTTTTGCCCTGTTCCTGACACCCCCCCCCCTCCCCTCCTTGCTCGCCACTCAGTCTATGTGCTGTCCTTGTGCTGTCTTTTCCTAGCCTCCGCCGTATTTTTTCATCCTAAAAAACAAACCATAGAATTGGTTGGCTGGTCTCTTGATGCAATCGACAAGATTTTTCTCGACGAGAAGAGCAGGCAGTGGGGAGCCTGCTTGTCCCTCGGGACATTTGCTGCTGGGAACACACTAGATCCATGGAGGAAGCGGAGAATGGTGTGCCTGTCAATACTGACCGTTGAGGAGGAGGAAGACGTCTACATTATCGGCCTTCTGATAGCAGGTATGCTGCAGTTTGGTGTGAGCAGTTTCCTGTTCTAGCGCAAAATCCAACCAACGCGGGCAGCTTTATTGGAAGTGAAGAAGCTGCCGGTCATTCTTGATGGTCTAGCGCGAATGTCCAACACTCAGACTCAAGCGGTGACTGAGCTCAACTGCAATTGCGGTTCTGGAGTGTCTCCACACGATCAACAACAACAAGGAGAAGTTGGAATTCTCGCTTCGAAAAGGAATTGAGGATTTGGCTGATCGGCACCAGTGAAGGGATACAGCCACGGACTCAAGGCCACCTGAAATTGTTGGCGGCCGTCCCTCCAAAACAAACAACTGTATTTGGACCCCTTTCCCCTGGATGGAAGGAATGCACGGAAGCTAGTGCCCCCACCATCACCCCCTCCTTCTCGGCCATGAACTGATAAGCCAGGACTGTCTTCATGAGCAGACCTTGACGAAGCAGCTGCGGCCTGTTCACGCATACACAACCAGACAATCACACGCGCATACACATCCTCATCATCACCGTCTTCATCGTTCCTCTCTTTTTCCCCCGCGACGTGGAATGATCTGCGGAGCGCATGGCGGACCGTACAGCTGGTCGGATGAGCGGCGTCGCCGTCACCCCCCCCCCCTCCCATTAATTCTCCCCCTAATTACATGTTATGTATTGTGACTTGTTGTAACTGCCATATGCTTACTTATGTGCTATGGTCTTTTTTAAAATCTTGGACTTAAATTATCCTCAGAAGAGGATAGTTCGAGCGTGGGTTTTTTTCCCCTCTCCCTACCTTGTGGTTTCCTTTCTGAACTCTGACTGTAAATTTGCCCATTGCGGGACAAATAAAGGATATCTTAAAATGGTTGAGCACCCCTGCTCTAAATTTGTCCCTAGGTGTGATTGTGAGCATGAACAGTTGTTTATCTATGTGTGCCCTGCCATTGGCTGGCAACCAGTTCAGCGTGTGCCCCGTATAATGCCCAAGACAACTGGGACATGCTCCATTACTCCCGCAACTCTTGTGTGGATAAGCGGAGCAAATAATGGATGGATGGTTTAATGGATAAGTTAAGCTTGTTAGTTTGGAAAAGATGGGATTTTTTACAAGGAAGTGTTTACTACAAGGAGTGATTTGGAATATAAACTCCTAAATGGAGGGGCATTTACTGGACATCAAAAATGTGTTTCCAAATCATCTTAATGTATTATATTAAACTTTAATATTGAACTACAAATATTTTATTCTGACAGTATGTTTCATTTATTTCATTTTAAGGGCCCTGGAAAGGCTGGCACTCACTGTGCTCTGGACTGTGGCTCCGGTATTGGTCGTGTGACCAAAGGAGTTCTCCTCCCGGTGTTTGAGAAAATGGAGATGGCAGACATGATGGAGCACTTCCTTCTCCATGCACATGAGGACTACCTGGGTGATCATGCAGATCGAATTGAGACCTACTACTGCTATAACCTACAAGAATTTACACCGCCAAAAAACAAGTATGATGTCATCTGGATGCAGTGGGTGGCATGTAAGTATTAAGAGTTATTAGTATTAAAATGCTGCAGTCCCTTGAATGAACATCATTTTTTTGCTTTTTGGTCATCTGGTAGGCACCAAGCTAATGGGTTTTAGAGATTTTAAAGCCTTAAAACCATTAATTTTATCAACAAAATGTTACATTTTTTGTTGAAATACTGTCCTCTTGTTAAAGGGTGCCCAAACTATTTTGACCGAAGATCTACTTTTCGATCAACCAACCTGCTGCGATCGACCCGTTACCGCGTATACGCACACACGTACACACGCATGCCATGATGAGCAATAGCCTGACGCTGAGGCATGCAACGCACTTAGGCAGCCTGTTAATGATTGTAGCTCACGCGTACCGTTTTAAAATGCTTCTCTCAGCCCTCCAGATTCCCATTCTTTGTCCGTCCACTCGGTGAATTGTACAAAACAAACTCTGAATGAGAATAATGATAACGATAAAAGATATAGCGCAACAACTCTGATCACAAGCTGCAACTGCACACTGGTGAGCACTAACAATTTACGGTGATGCAGTCACACGTCGCCATAGGTTAAAGATGACCTGCTTTATTTTATTCTTTAAATACTTTTTGTGAAAGTGAGACTGATTGAATGATAAGGGTGAAGTGTGCATTAACAGAAAAAAAATATATTACTAAGATGCACAGAGACACAAATGTTTTTTTTTCCCTCTACACCACTCTAGCTTAAAGCCTTAAAACCATTAATTTTATTAACAAAATTTTAATTTTTTTTGTTGAAATACCATTCCCTATTTGCTTACAAAATTGGCAAAACATGCTAATGTGTATTCAATGTACACACCACTTGAATCTTTCACAGGAAAAAAAAATCCTAAAATTGTTCACTATTCTTTCAAAATTTGACATACCGTATTTTCACGACTATTTGACGCACCGTACGGTTGGGCGCAGTCTCATTAATTGGTGACATTTCTGTATTTTACACAAAGACAGACCGCACTATTCCAATGGGCGCAGTTTTACAGTGGTAAAACATACACCAGCTTAAACATACGGCATGCATGCGCGCACGCTAACACGTTAGCTTGAAGCATACGGTAGCATGCCAAGACATACAGATACAAGCTAAAAACACGTTTTTAAAAAGGCAACGAAAGCAGAACTGAGTTCGGGTGTATTTTATTTAGCCATCGTACAATGTTCTCACGTTTTTCGATCAATCATCACCCAGAAATCCATCAAAGTCCTCATCCTCTGTATCAGAAGCAGAGGAATGCACATCCCAGTTGTCATTGAACGCATCACATGCTAGTGTGAGTTGCTACGCATTGCCGAGCGGAAAGAAGGAGCAGTAACAGCAAAGTCAACATTTCTCTCGTGTGAAGCTTTCCCACATTTGAAAGTAAAGAACAGAGCGAAACATGGTGGCAGCGCGTGTGTGTGTAGAAAGAATTGAACAATTGTGCAAGTACCGTAATCCATCAAAAACGCCGCGTTCCCTCTCGTTGTTGCGTATTGTGGCGTAACTCGCCCAGCGCTGCTTCTCACTCTTTGTAAAGTTGTGTTTGCCATCGATCATCCATTGTTCCCATGCCGTTCGCAACTTTACTTTGAACGCCCGGTTGATGCCAATGTCCAGCGGTTGGAGTTCTTTAGTCAAGCCTCCGGGAATAACGGCAAGCTCAGAGTTCATTTGCTTGACTTGGTTTTTCACCGCTGCTGTGAGATGGGCACGCATGCCAAAAGCATAACCGGTGGCTTTAAGTTTGAACTGAGCTTCGTAGGCGTGTCTCTTTGACGAATTTATTTTCAGGGGTTCTTAGAAACCAAAACCGGAGTTGTTTTGCAACAATGCACATTGCCACACTCTATACAGGTGTTGGTACCTGCTTGCGGCGTCCCTTTAGCGTCCACTTACACGCCCACCCTTCACCCATTGTGGCGGACTGCTCCCCAGCTTGCCTGTCCTCTCTCTCTCTCTCTCCTCATATCTGTATATATACACGCCCACCCTTCCCTGATTGGGCGACTTCTTTCCCGCATGCCTGGCCACAGTCACTTCCGCCTTTTCTCTATATAAACAGCGTGTCGGCTGTCAGTCAGATTTTGGAACTCAGCGCATACAAAGGACGCTCCGCACCATAAGGCGTCCTGTCCATTTTGGAGAAAATTTAAGACTTTTAATGGCGCCTTATAGTCGTGAAAATACGGTAGGCCTTTGTGCAATTCTGCTTATGTATTCCTGGTGAGCACCAACATGTAACTTAAAATGTGCTGCTTAAAATCAAACCTAAAAAACAAAAAAACAAAGAAAGTAACATGTCATCTGACCCGGTGTGGCTGAAAGAAGTTGAGAGTGGTGAGGTGAGACCAGACCACCACTACCCACCATTTTGTGTGATGGCAGGAACACAGATACTTGAGATAACAGTTCCTCTTTTGATGTTAAACATGACCTGTGGAGGGGGGGCCCTAAAAGTGGTCGGGTCGAGGGGCACTAAAGCTGATTGTAAACACAGTGAGCAGGAAATACCTTCAACAGCATTCTACATTGTTTCTTTCAAGTGTCTGAACAAACACAACTAACAGAGAGGAATAACACCGTAACCATAAAACCTAACTAATAAGAGAGGAATAATACAAGAGTATTCCATTTCTAGGAGATGATTGTTACAAGGACGCCAAGCTACGCTATGGGCTTGGGAAGGTTATACAGCATGACTAAATATGAGCAGAATACAGACTTCACTCTGTAAATATTTCCATCCTCTCTATCCGAATAGAATGACATCGTTACAAACTGTACACAGAGCTTTGCCAGTGACATCGAGCTTTTTCACGAAATCCGACACAAGCACAGACAATGGTTCTCTTTACTGGTTCCTACTGGGGACACCGTCAGCTTTCTATCCAACCAGTCCTATCAAAACTTGTTTTTCAGATCCGCATCTATCTGTCGCACGTTAGCTTCGTCACGAGTCTCAATATCATTCGGCATTTGTTTCATACAGACTACATACACGGGTAATTTCAATACACTACAGCCCTTGTGCAAAACCATTCAGAATTCGCAGGAAAGGGGTTTAGGAAGGCGAACACGGATTGGTTGTGATTCTGCATTGGCCGATCACAATCACAACAAGTAAGACATTGGTTTTAGCCCATTTACGAAGTAACGACAAACTAACGCTTCACAATAAAAAAAGTATTCAAAATGGATGCTTGCAAACTATTTGTAAACATTACGAGTCCCGAGTCTGCCGAAGACAAGTCAGTCCGGCAGCCCAGAAATAACACCAGACCCTACCCCAGCCCCTCTAAAATTTTCTCAATGGATTTGGAACAATATAAAAAAGGTCCATTTTGACTGGAAAAAAAGCGGAATTCCGCAAAAAAGTGGAAAAATCTCATCCCCAATTGCAGGATTTTAGAGCGGACGGAATCTGGGATGAAGTGCCGATCCTTAGGGCACAAGCCAGAATTTGCTTGCTGTCATGCCTCCAGAACTGCCCACTCAATGTCACACATTGCCGGCCCGATGAAGCGTGAAGAGGCGAGGATAGTCTAAGAATCTTGCCTCTTTGAAGATGGAGTATGCCTGGGAGGGAGAGCATCAGATTTAAAACTACGGGAGCCGGTATGGTAGGATCGAGTGAAATTACAGCGCCCTAGGAATAAGGCCCAACGAGCCGGATAAGAGTTTAGGTGCTTGGTAGATTGCAGATATGTGAGGTTTTAGTACCAGAAAGGGGGATCTCAGCTCCCTCCCGGCAATATCTCCACTCCGGAAGCACAGCGACCACAGCCAACAATTCACGGTTGCCGACATCATAGTTTCTCTCTGGGGAGGAAAATGAACAGGATCTGGCCCGAGCTGACCCTGAGCGCGCATGTAGCCCAAAAAACTAATAGAGGGAACATCAAACATGCATTTTTCTGCTTTGACAAAGAAATTGTTTTCTAGGAGGTGCTCCAGAACTAATCTATCATGCTGGACATGTTCTTCCGGGGTTTGAAAGAAAATCAAAATCCATCCATCCATTTTCTGATCCGCTTTATCCTCACAATGGTCATGGGGCGTGCTCTATACAACTTTGACCGGGGGTTGGCAAAACGTGGCTCTCGAGCCGCATGCGGCTCTTTAGTGCCATCTCGTGGCTCCCTGGAGCTTTATAAAATGTTCGAAAATGGAAAAAGATGTGGGAGGGAAATAAATTTTTTTGTTTTAAATTTGGTTTGTGCAGGAGTAAAAACATGAAACAAACATTCTAAACGTGTCCCAATGCTGTAAAAAATGTGTAGAATAAATATTACATTTCAATGTTTCTGTCAACGAAGATTTGCATCATAGCCTGCGACACGTTTCCATGAGCAGGGCAGGATGTAAGGCAAAAAAAAAAAAAACGCCGTTTCATGTACAATGGTACTTTTCAGAAATAAAAACACTTTTTTGTTTCTTTAATTTATTTGCCTTTTATTTAACCTACAAACGTGTCAGATCATTTTGCCTGACCCTATATCTCTCTCTTATTAGAGCTGTCAAACGATTAAAATATTTAATTAAAAATGCAACTGTCATAATTAACTCAAATGAACTAAAAAAAATTAATCGTGATTACTCACACATTTTTTATCGTTTCTGAATTTCCTTTTACATTTTTTGTCCTATTTTTCCCCATTTTAATGCTCTCATCAACTTGGAATCATGAATCAGTTTTCTATGTGCCAAATGCAAATATTTACTGAAATAACCATTTCGATTTTCAATTTTGCATGAACATTTTTCACTTGGAGCAGTTGTTCACACATAATCTCTCACACAATATTACTGTCCATCAACAACAGTGAAAAAAAATATTTTTTCACACAACAGCTGCTTTAACAGCTTTTTTAATGAAATCAAAACAGAGCAATATAACATTATAAAGTGCACATCTAAGGTAAAGTAGTACTCAGCCTATAGTGGATTTAAACCATGGTTGCATACTTCGTTTTCCCTAGTTTGCTTTGAACACCAAGCTTGAACACCAAGAAACAGAAGTCTGTTTCTGTATGTTTGTTGGAGAATAACGAGACCCCGAACACTAGTGTTCGTTATGTGCCGCTGTATTCAAAACTGCCGGCCGTACAAACAAGCGCAAGCACTTCCCCCGTGCTGCTGGGGCAAACCATTCTGAAAGAGGGGGGTTTCACTCCCCCTAACACAGTCAGGCTATGTTGATTATGTTGGTCCTTCTTGCGCGGAAGTCTCTACGGTTTTTGTGTCTACCTCATTTCGGATGATTACACTTGGTTCGATGACAACACTGGAGACGTTTAATTTTTGCTAGGTCGCTACAACAGCAGCGCACTGTCACTGTCAGACGAACACAGAGAAGCTCCACCCGCTCTATTTATATGGACACGGAACACTGTAACCTTCCACACAAAATAGTTCCAAACAAGTAACAATCGTGTCAGTGGCATACATCGTATACCTGTATGATACACAGAGAGAGAAGAACAGGTAACTTTGGTCTTGTCAGTGGAGCAATCTGGCAACTATTTAAAAGTAAACTCTCCATTCATAAACTCTTTAAGTATCCGTTTTCGGCGTCTCACGCTGCCATGGCTGGCAAAACAGACATGGGCGTGAACCTCTGCAGCTCGCTTGTTGTTTTGTTTCTGGTGTATTTATAGAGCACCGTAACATCCGCTTGTGACGTGTGCCACGTTAATCTCGTGAGAAAAAAATTAATCCTGTTAAAATTCATTTAAATTAATGGCAATAAAAACGCACTAAACTGACAGCTCTAATATATGTATATATATATATATATATATATATACATATATATATATATATATATATATATATATATATATATATATATATATATATATATATATATATATATATATATATATACACACACACACACACACACCAGACACGAGTGTGACGCTGACAAATCTGTCAGTGTATGCATTCTCCCGTGTACTTTAGCGCAGCCTCCGCACTGTGGCGGGGGTACTCAGGTCTAGCGTCATATTTCATGATGTGACTCATTTTGCAGCAGCTGACGAGTCATGACTGTCACCCGCCGACTCGACTAATTCGTCCTGACATGCTGACGTCGCGAGGAGGCACCTGTCCTACATATGCTCACTGACAGCCCAACAGCTGGATGTGTATCATTACTACGTTATGATGACGGCCAAAAGTTGACCTTATATCAAATTAAATGGTGAAAAAGCATGGGTGCCAGTAGACTTTTTTTCTTCTTTTGTGAGGAGCATTTCCACATGCTGAAGGGACTTTTCAGTTGAAGCACCAGTCACAAACATGTGCGGTAAATTTTTGAATTATTATTTATTTTATGTTTTTTGGTAGGGAGGGAGGATTATTTGATCCGTCACATGTGACGTGCCTTGCGTGACAACCTGGTCAACTCTCAATTTGCACGATCTCCTAAGCTTTCCGATATGAGCATGTTATTAGGATTATATTGCTTTTCTTGGAATTATTACAAATAAAAGTAAAAACACAGGCTACTTCAAGACACGCACAAGTCACACGCGATGACCTCCAATCCGGATTGAAGATGCAATTTCATTTCACAATTAAAGTGTGACATATTTTCAAACTAAATGAAACTCTCATGTCCCGTGAAATTAGGGCCACCCTCAGATGTCAACAAATTACTCCTTGGTTGTTACGCACATGTATCATGCATAAAGATTTGACTTAAGTGTCAATGGCAGAATATGTCCTTAAGTGTACAGAAAAGTAATGTCTTTATTGCTATGTGTTTTATTTGTTTCTCTGTAGGCCACCTGACAGACAAAGACCTGATGAATTTCCTTATTCGCTGTAAGAAGAGTTTGCGTTTAAATGGTGTCATTATTATAAAAGACAATATGGCACGACAGGGATGTAAGCTGGACACCATTGACAGCAGCATAAGTCGACACCTGGATATCATGAAGACCATTATTTACAAGGCTGACCTCGAGATCTTGGCTGTTGAACGGCAGGAGGGCTTCCCAGAGGTCATGATGCCTGTATGGATGATTGCAATGAAATAGAATTTGGCAAAACAGGCCGTTTAATTGATGAGACAGATTGATTAGACAGTACTTTTGGGTTATAGATTTCCTTTTTTTTGTTAAACTTTGTGGTGCAGTTTCAAGGTTGCTGATGGTGTCATGATACACTAGCCTGTGGGCAGCAAGGGATCGGTTCCCACTCAGTGACGGTGAGGATGTGGGTGTGAAAGGTTGTTTTTCTCTATATGTGCCCTGCAGCTGACTGGTGACCCGTTCAGGGGGTACCATAGTTTTCCTTCCGCTCAAAGTCAGCTGGCATACGTTCCAGCACCCCCCGCGAACCTGTTCAGGATAAGCCATGTTGAATATGGATGGGTGATAGAGGGTCAGTAGAATTTGGACAGGTGAATGAACCTAAAGGAAGAGACACCAAACAAATGTTTTTTTTTCCACGTGTCATATACTTCGATTGATAATTGCTAAATTCCTCACATTGACAGTATACTTGATCAAATAGATGGCTTTCACACAACGGTCCTGGACTCAATACCTGGCCATTGTCGAATTGCCCTCTGACTGACTGGCAATTAGCACAGAATGTAATTCCTTCTGTCCTAACTGTATTAACTGGGATCGTGGCAATTTGCCCAGAATGTAATTCCTTCTTTCCTAACTGTATTAACTGGGATAGGCTACAGCTGGATGGATATTTCATCATTTAAATAAATGTTGTTTCATTATTAATCTTTCCCAAAAAGTATAAATTATTAAATTAAAATTAGTTACTGATTTGTGGAGTACTTGGGGTAATAATCTCTCCAATTAAACACGATTTGATATGAATATTGACACATGATACATGGGGTGCAATATGAATTAAGGATGGTTCAAAAAGTGATTCACATGATTCTCGATTCCGGATTACTCATTTATTCAATAGAAGAGTCATTACAAGAATCTATTTTTTTTTTTATAATTATTCAATCGTATGTACAAGATCTAGTTTCATGTGATACACTTGCATCTTTCAAATAAAATGTAAAAGTTTCAGATTCAAATCACTTTTTGTCACACCCCTCAAGAGAACCTTTCGACGTACTAAAGCAGGGGTGGGCAAACCTTTTGGCTTGGGGGCCACATTGATTTCGAAATTTGACAGGTGGGCAGGGTCAGCACAAGATACGGTACATACAAAAAACTGTATATGTTGACAGTCCATACCAAACATCAACAGCACAAAAGTATTACCATACTTTTCTTAAATGAGAGCAGTGAAACAACTATGGTATATGTTCTGTATGAAGTCCAAGTAAGTTAACAACATACATGTGTGACAACACAAGCAACAAAGTGCAACAATATATTGCCCTCTTCCTCAACTGGCGGACCGCGATCCACGACCGGACCGCCGACCTCCTCTGTCCGGACCCCGACCTCCTCTGTCCGGGCCCTCTGCAAATTGTATAAAATAATAATTTATAAAGTGATTTTTACGTTAGACATTTTATATTTGTGGACTATAATCTGCGCATTACCGCGATCGCTTGTTAAAATTATCCGTTGTATTCTTTGCGTGCACTAACAGATGTTATGCAGAGGACCGCGGCAGCGCGACTTTGCGTGTATAATGTTTGACTCACTGGAGACCCTGGCTGAGCAGGGCATATCGGCGCTGATTGGCTCCTCTGAACTGAAGGTGTGGCCATACATATGCGTCAGCATATACGATGCGCTGATTGGCTCCTCTGAACTTAAGGTGTGTCCATACATGAGCGTCAGCACGGGTCTATTCCAAAACACACCCATTCAAAATGGATGATTGTGTCAGGAAACGGACGCAGTGTGCTCACAGCTTCAGCCCAGGAGAGCCGCACACAGACAATTAGACAAAACGAATCGCGGGAGGTTTCGATTGTGTGCAGTTCTGCTCCCGTCTACATCGGGGATAATAACAGAACACCGCAACATGGGAAATGAACATCACAATGGCGTCTTCAAATAATATTTACATGCCTCAGACATTGCATTCACCTTTAGTGGAAGAAAAGCACTGCACATTCCTGTGCTCCCTTGTGTCAGTATTTAAAATGGATAATGCAACAAAATGAGATGAGTAAAAGTCGTGGTTGCCTTCTTTCCACTCACTCACTGTCTTAAACTTGATCTCCCCTTGATCACCACACAAGACAGTGTTGCTTAGCGAATGTCGTGGAATGAACTTTTGAACCTAGCCACAGGATGCTTCGAAGTCTTCGATGCCCATAGCACTATGGAATCCGATTGCTCTCTTATTCGCGGCCCAGTTTGCGTAAAGTTTTTAGCACGATAACAGTCAAACCATTCCAGGAAACGTTTATTTACTCGACTGTCCGTCGAGCCGCAAGCAATTCACTCTGAGCATGGAAACTGCCAGAATCGGACTGAGCAAGATTTGCTTCCTTGTTTTTCAAAGTCTTGTAGATTTTGAGTCTTTCACACCCAAGTGTCTCCTGAATGTTTCGTACTTCGAAACCTGCTTCGTTTAATCAGATACACTTTACTTTCTCTTCCGCGGCCATTACTGTTACTCTTCGTTTGGATGCCATGATCCACAGGACGTAAAAGTTTTTGCAATTCCAGTAAAACTCACTGCAAAAAAGAGTCACTTGCATGTTGCCGTTTTGGATCCAACGATAGAAAATAGCGGCGCGGACACACTTATTCCGTTGTATCACTTGAGTTACTTGAGTTAGTGTCTTTCGTATCGTCTCCCCCTCCCTCCCTTTGCTCTGCAACTTCAAGTAACTGCGCCACCTGGCATTGAAATGCCCGGCATTACAAATCCAAATTAAATGAATGCAATCATTTCCATGAAACCTTAATTGTGTACTGTACCTACCTTCAGCAGGCCGGAATAAAAAGACCAGCGGGCGGATCTGGCCCGCCGGCCGTAGTTTGCCCACCTCTGTACTAACTACCAACATCCATCCATCCATTCCCTTTTACTGCTTATACTCACAAGAGTCGAGGGTATACTGAATCCCATCTCGACTGACTGGGTGAGAGGTGGGGTATAGCGTGAATTGGTTGCCAGCTAATCATAAGGCACCAATAAACAACCAACAACCATTCACTCAAACAGATAATTTTAATTTGCTTGTTTTTGGAACTTGGGAGAAAAGTGGATTACATGGAGAGAACACTGAAGCTCCTCATAAGAAAGCGTTCACACAACCTCAGACCAGTGAGGATCAAGCGGGGGAAAGCAGGGAAAGCCTACATGGAACGCCATAACCAGGTGGCTGGCATAGTCTACCGAAACATCTGTGCGGAGTATGGATTGGAAACCCCAAGGTCAAAATGGGAAACACCACAGAAGGTGGTGGAGAATGACAGAGCGAAGATCCTGTGGGACTTCCAGATCCAGACTGACAAGATGGTAATGGCGAACCAACCAGATATCGTGATCATAGATAAAGGGCAGAGGAAAGCCGTTGTAGTGGATGTAGCGGTCCCAAGTGATGGAAACATCAGGAAGAAGGAACATGAGAAACTCGAGAAATACCAAGGGCTCAGAGAGGAGCTGGAGAGAGCCTGGAAGGTAAAGGTGACAGTCGTGCCTGTGGTGGTCGGAGCACTCGGGGCAGTGACCCCCAAACTAGATGAGTGGTTGCAACAGATCCCGGGAACAACATCGGACATCTCAGTCCAGAAATGTGCAGTGCTGGGAACAGCAAGGATACTGCGCAGAACCCTCAAGCTTCCTGGCCTCTGGTAGAGGACCCGAGCTGAATGAGGGACGGACACCACCCGAGGGGTGAGATGAGGATTTATATATATATATATATATATATATATATATATATATATATATATATATATATATATATATATATATATATATATATATATATATATATATATATATATATATATATATATATATATATTTATATGAAGTCCTTTGACATTATTAGAAGTACCAAGAACTAAACTGAGGCTCAGAGGGGATCGAGCCTTTTCTGTTGCTGGTACCTCTCTCTGGAATGACCTCCCACTGAACATTCGGCAAGCCTCCTCGCTGCCCATCTTCAAAACCCTCCTCAAAACTCACTTGTATTCTTTGGCATTCGACTCAGCATGACTTAGATTTGTTCTTGGTTTTACTGTTTGGTGCTTTCTACTGCCTTTATTGCCGATTTGTCTCACTGTTTATTCATTCATTCATTCATTCATCTTCCGAGCCGCTTGATCCTCACTAGGGTCGCGGGGGGTGCTGGAGCCTATCCCAGCTGTCTCCGGGCAGTAGGCGGGGGACACCCTGAATCGGTTGCCAGCCAATCACAGGGCACACAGAGACGAACAACCATTCGCACTCACACTCACACCTAGGGGCAATTTAGAGCGTCCAATCAGCCTGCCACGCATGTTTTTGGAATGTGGGAGGAAACCGGAGCACCCGGAGAAAACCCACGCAGGCCCGGGGAGAACATGCAAACTCCACACAGGGAGGCCGGAGCTGGAATCGAACCCGGTACCTCTGCACTGTGAAGCCCACGTGCTAACCACTGGACTACCGGGCCGCCTCACTGTTTATTGTGCATGTTAAATTGCTCCATGTACAGAACTTTGTATGCAGCGATGGCTGTTTGAAAGTGCTCTATAAATACTATTGACTTGACTTGAAAGCCTTGTGCTGAACTACCTAAAGAACATCGCCGGACCCCTGCTGGACCCTCTTCAGTTTGCCTACTGAGCAAATGGGTCTGTGGAGGATGCAATCAACATAGGGCTGCACTACATCCTCGAGCACCTTGACAGCACAGGGACCTAAAGAGATTCTTGGTCTCTTTATAAATACGGTAGCTTAACCCCGGTGGATGAAAAAAAGACTTGGACAAGACGTTTGTTTGTAGAAAAATATATATTTGACAGAAAAAAGGAAAAACACAGATTATCAATAAGAGCGTGTCCATCCGACCTCGAGCGTCGTGTCGTCTCAACTCACTTGCTTAGCTGTTGTCGTGCCGAGGCTAGGTTAGCTGGTGTCATAGATCAAAGCTCTCTGATGTGTAACGTCTGTCGCATCAGCGCTGATTGGTTGAACCAAAAGACGCGTCCGTGCTGACGCACGCACAGCAGAGAGCAGCAGACTATTGACTGCTGAATCGCGCTTTACTTGAGTAGCGTCGCTACAGACCTACGCAAGGATCCTGTTTGTGGATTGCAGCTCTGCGTTCGACACCATTATCCCGGAACTCCTCACCCCCAAACTTCTCCAGCTCGGTGTGTCCCCTACGATCTGCCAGTGGATCCTCAGCTGACGGGACGGACACAACAGGTGAGACTGGGAAGAACAGCATCATCAACATGCAACACTAGCACAGCCCCTGTGGATCTTCTCCCTCTACACAAATGATTGCACCTCAACACACCAAGCTGTCAAACTCTTAAAGTTCACAGATGACACGGTCATTGGTCTCATCAAAAACGGCGACGAGTCTGCGTACCGACAACAAATGGAGCAGCTGGAGCTCTGGTGCAGCCAATACAACCTAGAACAGAACACGCTCAAGACGGTAGAGATGATCGTGGACTTCAGGAAACATCCTTCACCACAGCTGCCCCTCACACTTTCCAACTGCCCTGTGTCAACCGTTGAGACCTTCAAGTTCCTGGGAATCTCCCAGGACATGAAGTGGGAGGTCAACACCAACTCCATCCAGAAAAGGGCCCAGCAGAGGATGTACAAGGTGTCCTTAAAGTCTCTTTACCATTTCAAAAAATTATTAAAAATGCAATTGATTAGATATTCTATTCAGATTTTTTTCTATTGTTTTCAGTGTTTATTAAAGTTCAGCCCAAAGGTGAATGTGTGGTGTGGGATCATGTGCAATCGAATAATTGGTCCATTTTTCTCCAACGAGACATCAATTTCTCCAAATGTTTACCTTGACCTTATAACTGAATATGTGGCACTACAACTGAATGACCTTCAACCAACCATCATTTTTCAGCAAGATGATGCACCACCACATTGGGGGCTGCATGTTCGTGGGTTCCTCAATCAAACATTTCCAGACCAGTGGATTGGAAGGGATGGGCCAATTCCCTGGCCGCCATATTCACCAGATATCACTCCCCAGGACTTCGTTCTATGGGGTTATGTTAAAGATATGTTTCAAACAAAGACAAGGGACATTACTGACCTAAAGCAAAGGATTACTGATGCCATTGCCACAATTGATGAGGCTATGCTACAGTGAACAAGGCAAGAAATTGAGTACCCTTTTACATACACTGCTACTGGTCACTTTAAAATGGTTCAATGATTTTCTGCACCAACTGTACAACTGTCATCGTATTTTATTCTACCACTATCACTTTAGCTCTGCCTAATACTTTGCACATTGTCTCACAGTTGTCACTGGGAGGTACCACCGCACAATGGTTCACATACATTGCGGAATGTCCTCCATCCATCCATCCATCCATCCATCATCTACCGCTTATCCGGGGCCGGGTCGCGGGGGCAACAGCTTTAGCAGGGAAGCCCAGACTTCCCTCTCCCTAGCTACTTCTTCCAGCTCTCCCCGGGGGATCCCGAGTCGTTCACAGGCAAGCTGGGTGACATAGTCTCTCCAGCGTGTCCTGGGTCTTCCTCGGGGTCTCCTCCCGGTGGGACATGACCGGAACACCTCACCAGGGAGGCGCTCAGGAGGCATCCGAATCAGATGCCCAAGCCACCTCAACTGGCTCCTCTCGATGAGGAGGAGAAGCGGCTCGACTCTGAGCCCCTCCCGGATGACTGAGCTTCTCACCTTATCTCTAAGGGAGAGCCCGGACACCCTGCGGAGAAAACTCATTTCAGCCGCTTGTATCCGGGATCTCGTTCTTTCGGTCACGACCCATAGCTCGTGACCATAGGTGAGGGTTGGGACGTAGATCGACCGGTAAATTGAGAGCTTCGCCCTTTGGCTCAGCTCCTTCTTCACCACGACAGACCGATACAACGTCCGCATCACAGCAGACACTGCAACGATCCGCCTGTCGATCTCCCGCTCCCTCCTACCCCCACTCGTGAACAAGACCCCAAGATACTTGAACTCCTCCACTTGGGGCAAGATCTCCTCCCCGACCCGGAGGGGGCACTCCACCCTTTTCCGACTGAGGACCATGGTTTCAGATTTGGAGGTGCTGATTTTCATCCCAACCGCTTCACACTCGGTTGTGAAACGTTCCAGTGAGAGTTGGAGAGCCCCGTTTGAAGGAGCCAACAGCACCACATCATCTGCAAAAAGCAGGGATGTAATACTGAGGCCCCCAAAACGGACCCCATCAACGCTTCGGCTGCGCCTAGAAATTCTGTCCATAAAGGTTATGAACAGAATCGGCGACAAAGGGCAGCCTTGGCGGAGTCCTACCCCCACTGGAAATGATTCCGACTTACTGCCGGCAATGCGAACCAAACTCTGACATCGGTGGTATAGTGACCGAACAGCCCGTATCAGGGGGTTCGGTACCCTATACCCACGAAGCACCCTCCACAGAACTCCCCGAGGGACACGGTCAAACGCCTTCTCCAAGTCCACAAAACACATGTAGACTGGTTGGGCGAATTCCCACATACCCTCAAGGACCCTGCTAAGGGTGTAGAGCTGGTCCACTGTTCCACGGCCGGGACGAAAACCACACTGCTCCTCCTCAATCTGAGGCTCGACTTCCTGACGGATCCTCCTCTCCAGCACCCCTGAATAGACCTTACCAGGGAGGCTGAGGAATGTGATCCCTCTGTAGTTGGAACACACCCTCCGGTCCCCCTTTTTAAAAAGAGGGACTACCACCCCGGTCTGCCAATCCAGAGGCACTCTCCCTGTTGACCACGCGATGTTGCAGAGGCGTGTCAACCAGGACAGCCCCACAACATCCAGAGCCTTGAGGAACTCCGGGCGGATCTCTTCCACCCCTGGGGCCTTGCCACCGAGGAGCTTTTTAACCACATCGGTGACTTCAACCACAGAGATAGGAGAGCCCACCTCAGAGTCCCCAGGCTCTGCTTCCTCCAAGGAAGACGTGTTGGTGGAGTTGAGGAGGTCTTCGAAGTACTCTGCCCACCGGTTCACAACGTCCCGAGTCGAAGTCAGCAGCGCCCCATCCCCACTGTACACAGTGTAAGTGGTGCACTGCTTCCCCCTCCTGAGACGTCGGATGGTGGACCAGAATTTCCTCGAAGCCGTCCGGAAGTCGGCTTCCATGGCCTCACCGAACTCTTCCCACGCTCGGGTTTTTGCCTCGGCGACCACCGAAGCCGCGGTCCGCTTGGCCAGTCGATACCCGTCAGCTGCCTCTGGGGTCCCACAGGCCATAAAGGCTCGATAGGACTCCTTCTTCAGCTTGACGGCATCCCTTACTGCTGGTGTCCACCAGCGAGTACGGGGATTGCCGCCACGACAGGCACCAACCACCTTACGGCCACAACTCAGATTGGCCGCCTCAACAATAGAGGCACGGAACATGGTCCACTCGGGCTCAATGTCCCCCGCCTCCCCCGGAACATGGGAAAAGCTCTGTCGGAGGTGGGAGTTGAAACTCCTTCTGACAGGGGATTCCGCCAGACGCTCCCAACAAACCCTCACTATACGTTTGGGTCTGCCAGGACGGACCGGCATCTTCCCCCACCATCGGAGCCTACTCACCACCAGGTGGTGATCAGTTGACAGCTCCGCCCCTCTCTTCACCCGAGTGTCCAGAACATGCGGCCGCAAATCCGATGATACAACTACAAAGTCGATCATCGAACTGCGGCCTAGGGTGTCCTGGTGCCAAGTGCACATGTGGACACCCTTATGTTTGAATAAGGTGTTCGTTATGGACAGTCCGTGACGAGCACAGAAGTCCAATAACAAAACACCACTCGGCTTCTGATCGGGGGGGCCGTTCCTCCCAATCACGCCCCTCCAGGTATCACTGTCATTGCCCATGTGAGCATTGAAGTCCCCCAGCAGAACAAGGGAGTCCCCAGCAGGAGTACTCTCCAGCACACCCTCCAAGGACTCCAAAAAGGGTGGGTATGCTGAGCTGCTGTTTGGTGCATATGCACAAACAACAGTCAGGACCCGTCCACCCACCCGAAGGCGGAGGGAGGCAACCCTCTCGTCTACCGGTGTGAACCCCAATGTACAGGCACTGAGCCGGGGGGCAATGAGTATGCCCACCCCTACTCTGCGCCTCTCACCGTGAGCAACTCCAGAGTGGAAGAGAGTCCAACCCCTCTCGAGAGAACTGGTACCAGAACCCAGGCTGTGTGTGGAAGCAAGTCCGACTATATCCAGTCGGAAATTCTCTGCCTCACACACCAGCTCGGGCTCCTTCCCTGCCAGAGAGGTGACATTCCATGTCCCAAGAGCTAGCTTCTGTAGCCGAGGATCGGACCGCCAGGGTCCCCGCCTTTGGCTGCCGCCCAGCTCACATTGCACCCGACCCCTTTGGCCCCTCTCATGGGTGGTGAGCCCATGGGAAGGGGGACCCACGTTGCCTCTTCGGGCTGTGCCCGGCCGGGCCCCATGGGTGTAAGCCCGGCCACCAGTCGCCAACGAGCCCCACCTCCAGGCCTGGCTCCAGAGGGGGGCCCCGGTGACCCGCGTCCGGGCAAGGGAAACCTAGATCCATTTATTTCGATCATCATTGGGGTCTTTGAGCCGTGCTTTGTCTGGCCCCTCACCTAGAACCTGTTTGCCATGGGTGACCCTGCCAGGGGCATAAAGCCCCAGACAACTTAGCTTCTAGGATCATTGGGACACACAAACCCCTCCACCACGGTAAGGTGACGACTCACGGAGGGGTATATACAGGTATATACTTTATATTACTTGTTTGCTGTGAAGTGGTTTAGAATGTTACTGTAACAAAAATTGATGACTTCATTAACGAAAGAAAAGCCAGAGGCAGTGTTTCCCGTGTGTGTGATTGAGACCCAGACAACATGATTATGTTCACCAAGGCCTTTGGATGATTTTGTCACAACATAGCCATTTAACTTTTTCTTTTTTTTTTTTTTTACTCCTAAAAGTATTTTTTTCCACCTTTTATTGAAATGAGTCACCTGCATTGTTTGGCATGTCTCATCCTGCTATGCGTCTAATGCAGTGCAGCAGATTTGCTCATTATCAACAGCAGCATTGATCACACGACCTCTGTGTACCCAACCTGCAATTCGATCCAGGTAAGTTTGTGAATTGTTGTCTCAGAACAGAACGATCAGTCATTATGCATGTTTTACTGTTTTCCTGTCTGTCCTCGTGCTTGCTCAAATCATCCTGGCTGTTCATTGTGATTTCAGGGTGTTTAATATTTTCCATGCACTGGATCCAGGACATTTACAAGTGGCGTCAGCATACACTGTTGGTCTGAGAGGAGCCACTTTGAAGTCTTTGAAGTTTCGCCACATCTGCAGGCAAGATGTGAATGAGGGGCTAGGAATTGGGGGTGGTGAAGAGGCGTTTCAGAAGAACACAATTTCTGGCAAGCGTACTAATGTCAAATGACAATTAACAACACTTTTTTACTCTTTCGTAGGACTTGTTTGTCAAATGGCAGAGGAAAGTGGTTGCGTGGGCATAATGATTGTATTCACGGTCCACAGAGCTCATTCAGTGCACAGGAGAAGGAAATATGGCTCTGTAATTTAACTTATACTCATTTTAATACCTCAGGGGAACTTTACTACATTGCTGTGCATTTGTGTTGCACACCACACAGGGAACCAAATCATGTGGGAATGCGAGGTTAGATATCAAAATGAAAGGGTCGCGGAAACTGTGCTGCATAACTTTTAGCGAAGTTTGTGAGGCATCATACCTTGCTCATGTGGCCTCAATAGTAATCAGGAAGCAAACCAACATTTTCATTTTGTGTTTGGCACGCTGCCTCCCAACGCTGAAGTTGAACAGGTAGCTGCAGCCGCCAATCCTGGCAATGGAATTACCGGTACTATAAACGTGTGCCAAAGTGGTGCCTGCACCTCTTTGAGACAGAAGCAGCGAGTCCGCTGTATGCTGTTGGCTGGTTGATGAAACCACAGCGGTGCATTACGAGAGTGAAAAGGAAACTGCTGCCTTGAACATGCCAGGACTTCATCATGCTGGTGTGGTTACGATATTGTTATTGTCGTTACATATTTTCTCAGACAACAGTTATTTTAGTCATTCGTCTCAAGACTTGAAAGGACATAACTGTATTTTCTTTGAAGAGTGGTTTTGAGAATTCCTGAATTGATTTGAGGACCAACTTTTTCATTTTGGGGAGCCTTATTTTTGGAGGTTAATTACCAGGGACTGAAGAGACTTGAATGTAGGCCTGCAGCTATCAAAAATTTTTGTATTCGAGTATCATCCTGAAAATGCCATTGAATAATCAAGTATTGTGATAAATTTTGTTTTTGCTTGGTTAAGAGCAATTGTGAATCCAAGAGATAAGAATACATTACACTGATAAACAACAACCGGTAATTGGTTTCCTTTGTTCAATAATGAAAAGTTTTTCTCCCTTAAATTCACAGTGAGCATGACAACAAACTATTTTCTTGTCTAGAAATCTATCAGTGGGGCAGTGGTTCTTAACCTTCTTTGAGGTACCGAACCCAACCAGTTAATATCAGTGAACCAATTATTAGTAAAATTAAAAAAAATAAATAAATAATATATATATATATATATATATATATATATATATATATATATATATATATATATATATATATATACTTAACAAATTCAAAATATTTAAAAAAACACATTTATTAAAAACAGAAAAAAGTAAGTAAAATTACATGGCATAAGTATAGTTTTTAAAATTGTATGATGTACAATCATGACAGTCCCACTATGTCATAGTGACTATGACATCTCAGCGAACTACATTTCCCACAGCACTGATTGCACAATCAATGTAATTTGATCACATGCAGCCAGTGATGGCCAAGCGGGCGTGTCATAACTAATTGACATGTTGAGTCGAGTGTCTCTTAACCTCCATGGCAGAGCCTCTTTCGAACCCCTGAGACCGATTCACCGAACCCCTAGGGTTCGATCGAACCCAGGTTAAGAATCACTGCAATGCGGCAATTTCAAGTAAGTATACCTTAGCATTTCTTCCATCCAAACACAAGGCTGTAATTAACAGCAACTTGGATGGAGCAGCTCCCATTTTGGCATGCAACATACAGCGCATGTATGGTCTCAGTTAGTGTGAGTTTTAACTCATAAATTGCCATGCACATCCATTTATTTAGACCAGGGGTGCCCAAACGTTTTTAACGTTACTTTTCGATCAACCAATGATACATACACTGCATCTATAGGCCAGTCATGTTGATTTTCAGCAATGCAAGTTATGTTTTGGGGAAAATGTAGGCGGTCTGTGAAATTCAACCCCTGAAAAATAAATTGCGGTACAATTTGACCCAGAGAAAACTTTGCTCTTTCCTAATCAGATTGAAAATAAAATAAAATGAAAGAAAAAAAGAATATTGAAAACAAAAGTGCCACCCCATGTAATTTGCTACTTATTTGTGTATTTGTTGTTGTTAACATACTGTATATTATTAGAGTTGGTTAATTCATTTGTCTCACAATTACTTCACTCACCTACTGTGCAATGCGTAATCTGTGTTAGTGCGGTTGGAGTCCAAGATCACCATCCCGTTTTCACAAGTTTCAAGCCATTTAGTAGTTGTCTACACAAGTAACACAATTTTAAAGAAACACGTGATTATTCCATTATTTTTAAGAACACACTGATTTAAATTTAACAAGGGTTTCACATATTACTAAATGTTTTAACTGTCCTCTGGTCATAGAGAAGAAATGCTATGCAGAGAAGATTTTTTTTTAAATAGGCAGTCAAAGTTCAAGAACACTAAAATCATAATTTGGAGATTTTTATAATCACACAGTAACAACGTTTGGCAAATGTTCTTGATGCTTCATCAGGGAAAGGTTCACACAGAATCCTCGGTTTAAAAAAAGCCACATGTTTCTGCTGCACAAATATCCGCCCACACACAAAAAACGCCCCCTAAAAGTGAAGTTGAATAATAAACTGTAAGCTTGCAACCACAAATTATTATTAAAACTAATCTCAAACCCACAAAATTTGACTCTGTTTTACAACATCAAGAGACAGGAAATTCCTGCCATTGAAGAGCAAACTCACAGGTTCCACCAGATTTACTAGGGCAGTTAATGACTGCACCAAGGGCGATGTCACCCCCCCTCAACACACACACACACACACACACACACACACACCCTGCCCGGTAATAGTTCCACAAAGTAGCAGCAATCCATGCCACTCTATATTTTATCAAAAATAATTAGTGCAATCTAGTAATGCTTTGAAGAAGGTATCGTCAAAATATAGTACATCTGCAAAAATTGAACTAAAAATAAGCAAGTAAAAATACCGGTAAATGTGACGGTGGAGATGTGAAGGTCAACGGGGGTGCAGCAGGAATTTTTTTCAGCGGGGTGGCCTGGGTGATACAATGACTCACTAATAGATGCCCATAAACTGGCACATGTGTGAATGCATATTCACATGTATACGCACGCACGCACGCATGCACACATGCACCGCATAGATTAGATTAGATAGATTGTAAGGTCTGCTTTGGCTACACAGTGCAGCTTGTAAAGAATTAATTGTTTATCATACTACCCACAGTAATGAAATAAATTGCGCACATGTACAGAAGATTGTCCAACACACTAATAATAAATTTAGGAACAATTTTAAGCAAAATATGTGGGGGTTTTTTTTTGTTGTTTTTTGCTTTTGCTTTACTTTCTTGGGACTATCTCATAGTCTACTGTACTTCGACTACCATGCAGTGATGTGCTTGCTAACAGCCAATATGAGTGAGCAATTGTTACCAAAAGCCGAAGCATTTGCACTCTGTAATCGACGACGCAAGCATTCAAATCATTGGTTATCTAAGAAATGAAATTGCCTAACAAGCTCTCAATGCTAAACGTTGCTTTTTTTTTAAAACTTATCTTTGTTTCTGCTTGTATTCTCAGCATGTGGGGCAAGATGACTACATGTGAGCAATTTTATTTTAGGAAATCCTGCCTGTGAATCGTATGATAAACAATGATTTATTGGCCATGTTGATTGTTTGTGAAAGTGTGAGAATGATCATTATTAATATTCAATGTAAGTATCAAATCTTTGATTGTTATAAAGATTTTTTTTTCTCCTTCTGCGTGCTGGTCCCGAGTTCCTGTCACCACTAATCTTTGAAATCAAAGGTCCCGAGTTCCTGTCACCACTAATCTTTGAAATCAAAGGTAACCACCAGTCCGCAGACCGGCACCTGGCCACGGCCCATTTGGTGCCGGCCCGTAGAGATAGACTGTGCGCATATTTACTCACTCAAATGTGGCGGAAATGTTCATTTTCATCAGGGGTTCATTTTAACCTGTTGACGCTTGCCACTCAGAGTCCTCCTTCTAACCTTGGTTTGCAAGTTGAAATAAACAGAATCCGGCAATAAATGAAAGAATAATCAGTCAACAAATGTAATCCCAACAAATTGACGCGCAGCTGACGGGCAGCCATGACTTCCGAAGATAAAGCTATTTCAACAGGACAAGTTCCACGCTTTGCGGTATCCCCAGAACGATGCGGATGAGGAAGCTGTTGTGCATCGTCAAAACAAGAATACAATAATACAAGAAATAAACATACAAAAATACAAGAAACCTGTTGAATCATTTCAACAAGAGGCACCCAGAGATCAAATGGAAAGCAAGAAATTCCGAGCAGAGTCTGCACATCCGGCCCACATACAGTTTAATTGCGAATAACTAGCCAGCAGCCAATGGATGAAAACAGCAATCAATCGTGTCATGTTTTGAGGATGCACATTTGCAAGTACCAAAATGTATCATAACCACAGGATTATTATGTTTACATTTTAAGCAATATTGATTATGCCTGATCTGTCCGTTTCTTGGTAGTTCGCTGTGTTATTTGATTTAATTGTACATTTGTTGTACAGTAAATATATGTTACTAAAATGTTTAATACCTTAATTACTCAATAATTATATGTGCTTTAAAATTGGTGATTGAAGAAAAAAAAAGTTGCCACTTCATGAACATCATATACTTGTCTCAACTGGGCCGTGACACAGGAAAAGGTTGGGGACCACTGTTTTAAACAACCCAAATTGATCTTATGCATTCAAGCCATTTCAAACATTTGAACATCGCTAAGTTACTTTTGAGCCCGTTCAGCATTTTTTTTTTAAGGCACAGTGCACTTACTGTGGTTATTTTAGTCAGTTTTTTTTGTTGTTGTTTATATTTATAAATTCATCTCAGCTATTTATTGCATGCATTTTAGCTATTTATTGTAATCGTTGATTGTTGATTGTATTTGCGGATTGTTTTTCTGTGTCTGTCTCTGTCTCTGTCTTGCTGGCTGCATCTCAAATTGCCCCATGGGGACAATAAAGAACTCTTGAATCAATCCACCCATCCATCCATCCATCCATCCATCCATTTTCAACACCACTTATCCTGAACAGGGTTGCGGGGAGTTGTTGGAGCCTATCCCAGCTGACTTTGGGCGTAAAGCATATTATAACCTGAACTGGTCGACAGTCACTTGCAGGGCACATATAGAGACATGCGACCATTCACTCCCACATTCACACCATCACTGAATGTTAACTGATCCCATTCTGCCCACACACAAGACTGGCATGTGTAACACTGCACCATCAGCGACTCAGCATGAATCTTGAGTCAATCTTGAGAATCTTGAATCTTGAGTCAACATTTTGGATCAGCATCTATCACTTGCTGATACTGTTGATCAATTCCAATACCGTACATTCATCAGTGGCGTTCCGCCAGGGCCAGCAAGGCCTTCTCTGCTGGCCTAAACATTCTCAAAAAAGTACATTTATTAAATGTACTTTTCTGAGAATAATAAATTTAATTTATGTTATTTTATTTTCATAAATATGTAAAGAAAATTATTCTCTGTATTCTTTACATCATATTATTTCCACTTAGTCGAGTGGCTTTCAATGTTATTTTAAATAACATTGAAAGCCACTTGATAAATAACATATTTATTACGGTAGAGTTTTTAACTAATCATATTTCAGAGAGCTTGTGTTGTCAGGGAAATTAAACTTGCTTGGGGCCTATTGATTAAACAGCAGACCCTTGTACGCTGTAAGTGAACGGGCACAGTCAGTTTGCAATAGCCAATCAGATCACTAGTCTGCGGACCAGGGCCTGCTAGAAGGCCTTACGTCGAGACTGGACGTGCGCATTCGGTGATTGGATTAGCGCCGGCTAGAGGGAGCTATCACTGCATTTTAACCTAAAATGGCCGAAGTTGCAGAACTACTTTCCACACAATTTTCAAGACGGACCTTCCACGAAAAGCTGGAAATTGTGCAAGAGGCCGCCCAACTCCTGCGCTAGCTAGCCTGTCCCAGCAAGGAAAAGGGTTTGTCCATCATTTTCAGACGAGCAATTATGAATGGTACCCATGGCTCACAGCCTCTGAGAAACGCTGCAAATTGTAATGCTGGGAATGCCTATTGCTTGCAACTGACCGATTTGGTGTTTGGAGCCACACTCGATTTACCAATTTAAGTTGTTTTAAGATATCCTTTATTTGTCCCGCAATGGGGAAATTTACAGTCAGAGTTCAGAAAGGAAAACACTGGGTATGGAGAGGGAAAAAAACCCTCGCTCGAACTATCCTCTTCTGGGGATAATTTAAGTCCAGGATAAAAAAAAGACCCTAGCACATAAATAAGCATATGACAGTTACAACAAGTCACAAGACATAACATGTAATGAGGGGGCGGATGGATAGGAAGGGGGAGGGGGAGGGGCGACCGCGACGCGGCCCATCCGACCAGCTGCGCGGTCCACCGAGCGCTCTGCAGATCATTCCACGTCACGGGGGGGGGGGGGGGGGGGGGGGGGGGGAGAGAATAGGAACGATGAAGACGGTGATGATAAGGATGTGTATGCGCGTGTGATTGTCTGGTTGTGTATGCGTGAACAGGCCACAGCTGCTTCGTCAAGGTTTGCTCATGAAGACAGTCCTGGCTTATCAGTCCATGGCCGAGAAGGAGGGGGTGATGGTGGGGGCACTAGCTTCCGTGCATACCTTCCATCCAGGGGACAGGGGTTCAAATAGCGTTGTTTGTTTTGTAGGGACGGCCGCCAACAATTTCAGGTAGCTTTGAGTCCGTGGCTGTATCCCTTCACTGGCGCCGATCAGCCAAATCCTCACTTCCTTTTTGAAGCGAGAATTCCACTTCTCCCTGTTGTTTTTGATCATACGGAGACACTCCAGAACCGCAATTGCGGTTGAGCTCAGTCACCGCTTGAGTATGAGTGTTGGACATTGGCGCTAGACCATTGAGAATGACCGGCAGCTTCTTCACTTCCAATAAAGCTCCCGTCGGTTGGATTTTGCGATAGAACAGGAAACTGCTAACACCAAACTGCAGAATACCTGATAATGTAGATGTCTTCCTCCTCCTCAATGGACAGTATTGACAGGCACACCATTCTCCGCTTCATCCATGGATCTAGGGTGTGCCCAGCAGCAAATGTCACGAGGAGCAAGCAGGCTGCTCTTCTCGTCGAGAAAATCTTGTCGATTGCATCAAGAGACCAGCCAACTAATTCCATGGTTTGTTTTTTAGGATGAAAAAATACGGCGGAGGCAGGGGGCAGGAGCAGAGCAAAAAAGCGTCCGCCTTCGTCGAGAGCCAAGCAGAAAACCAAGGCAGGAAGGAAACATCAGAGCACGGCTGAGCACTTAGAAGCTACGGTGCGTTTAAAAACGTTTGGGGACACTCGCGTAGATCTGCAGCTCAGTGAACAGGCACTACATTGGTGATTTGTGAAACTAAAATATGGAACCAAGAAATCGGGCCCAAAATCCTTAACTTCCACCCTAGGTTGCTAAGCTGTCTTGAATGCACGCTCCTACCCAAGGTGATATTTCTTTTTAAAATAGAAGAAAAGTTTATTAATTAATTATTATTATTTTTCTTCTTGTCATTTTATTTCGTGAGTATTAATGGTAACGAAATAAAAGGACAAAGATACAAAAATGTATCAAATAAATCTGCTCACCTGCAATTTATAATGGCGCATTGTAGTCGCACTAAAGTTCATTCAATCTCAGCTGCTCAACATTTTCAGTTATTTGAAACTGTTCTCAAAATGCAAATGATCTGTTAACTTTATTTTCAAAGTTAACAGATAGTTGAATAGTTATTGTTTAGTTTGTTTTGTTATTGTGTGCTTGGTGTCTTATATGAAACTGCGACATTGCGCTATTTATTGGACAGCCTTTTTTAAGATCACACAGGATAATTTGGGTGGCATTTTATTTATTCATTCATTCATTCATCTTCCTAACCGCTTGATCCTCACTAGGGTCGCGGACGTTTTATTTAGTATTTTTACTTTTTTTTTTTTTATTTAGTATTTTTACATTTTTTATTTTTGACAATATCTGAAAATTTAGTTTCCTGCTCTTAATTGTAAATGCATACTTGATGGTTTTAAATGATCTTGAATTTACTTGACAAGCTTATATTGTGTTCATGTATGTGACGTCACTGAAGGCTTAAGGTTGAAATGCATGGCCCGCCACTGACATTCATCCATTATCTGAACCGCTTTATCCTCACGAGGATCGTGGGCTTCCTGGAACCTATCTCAGCCATCTCCGGACAGTAGGCGGGACACACCCTGAACAGGTTTGCCAGCCAGGCACGGGGAGAACATGAAAACTCCACACAGGATTAAACCCACGACCACCAACCACTAACCAGTCGACCACTGTGCCACCTAAATTCCAAGAAATGTACCGTATTTTCCGCACAAAAAGACGCACTGGATTATGAGGCGCACCTTCAATGAATGGCTATTTTGTATTTTTTTTTCTTATATGAGATACCTCACACTAAAACGCGCAATCTACAATACATCCACTAGATGGTACTATGCCCCTTCCATTCAACTCGAGAGGATTCCATTCAACTTGAGAGACGTTCATAACTGCCTCTGAAAAATGTAAATTAACTATTACTGTACTTAAATGAAACTACAAAAATTTAAAATAATGCATCAAAACAGAAAATCAAGCGAGGAAATCACAAAATAAATTCCATATGCCCCCCTACAGAATTGATGTTGTGATTTCCTCGCTTGATTTTCTTCGTGGTTTCATTGAAGTAAGAATTAATTTACGTTTTTTCGGAGGTGGCAATGAACGCCTCTCGAGTGGAACGGAAGAAAGCACGGAGAAGGACACAGACTTACAGTACCTGTACTTGTTGAGACTGTGAAAACCATTAATAAAGTCTGCGTTTAAAAAATAAAATAAAACCACAAACACAGCTCTCATTTTTCAACACACTCAGGTGTGTCAGTGTCCGTTTGCTTCCCTTCTTTTCTTCCGGTCAAGTCGAGAGGCGTTCAAGACCCCCTCCAAAAACCCCTTTGGCATTTCCTATATCATAGCTCCAAGAGTACAATCATTCATTCATTCATCTTCCGAGCCGCTTGATCCTCACTAGGGTCGCGGGGGGTGCTGGAGCCTATTCCAGCTGTCTTCGGGCAGTAGGTGGGGGACACCCTGAATCGGTTGCCAGCCAATCGCAGGGCACACAGAAACGAACAACCATTCGCACTCACACTCACACCTAGGGACAATTTAGAGTGTTCAATCAGCCTGCCACGCATGTTTTCGGAATGTGGGAGGAAACCGGGGCACCCGGAGAAAACCCACGCAGGCCCGGGGAGAACATGCAAACTCCACACAGGGAGGCCGGAGCTGGAATCGAACCCGGTACCTCTGCACTGTGAAGCCGACGTGCTAACGAAGCTCTCCTTTTTTCGGAGCTGCCATACATAGTTATTTAGTAAAGTAGCGACACAGTTCACTGAACCAAAAGCAAGTTATAACATTGGAAGTATGTCTCCAGGAAGGAGCCATCTTGGAGTCGATGTACAGTATTACCGTAATGACCATACAAAAGACGCACCGGAGGCGCTCGGTGAGCTCTTAAGAAAATGGAAGACTCTTTGGTGCGGCCCAATAGTGCGGAAAATACGGTATACTGATTTGTGCAATGTAAAAAGCAGTGTCCTATATATAAATGATTCTTCATTTATCCGTAAGCAAGAAATAAATGAAAATACACAGGTCAAAGATCGATAAAAGGAGGATATCTGATACTTACAAAAACACTTCGCTTTGACTCAGTTATTAGGTGAGAAAAGATGTGAATGTTTCCATGAAACAATGATTCATCTGGGAATAATGTGTATGTGTGAACAGTTTCAACTGACTATTGTTTGTGTTATTAATGACACAAGTCATTATGGCATTTAACTGATGCTTTAATAGCTTGAAACGCAACTCACGGTAACGATGGCAAGCCACACCTTGCCTTTTGGGTTATACCATTTTAACTAGCCCGGGGGGGCGGGGGGGAATAGTCCCCAAACATCTCCCCTTTTATAATTCAACACAATTAATAATAAACAATATTAGCTTTTCTATAAATCGAGTCTTTGGGGTGGTTTCACTATCCGACCCCTGCTGGTCTTGTACTGTCCCTTTGTGCCCATCTGTGTCTTTTCCTCATCTTGTCCGTTTGTCCATCCTTGCTCATGTTCTCTTCCTTCATACCGTCACCGCCCCGACTCTCCTGTGGTCTGGGAGGTGTCCGGTTTAGTTCTGTTGGTCTTGTAGCCTCGTTTTGCTCCATTCGTCTCTCAGCCATATTTTGAGCCACTCTGTTACGTCTGTACAGAGTACCTTCTACATCCACTACATAGGATCGAGGGCCCGCCTGCTAGAGACACACACCTCTTCTCCATCTCCCAGTCCGATCTCCAGGCAAAGGCCGCATCCTTATTCGTTGGCCAATTTTTAGTTCTGGGAAATCTCTAGCCGATTTGTCATACCACATCTTGGCTGTTTGATGCTTAGACTTCAACTTCTCTATGCATGGCTCCAATAGACTCTCCGAAACAGGAAGTGGCGTTTTCAGACGACGGGCCATCAGCCTTTGGGCCGGACTGTAGTCCATGTTGCCCGAAGGGGTATTCCTCCACTGCAATACCGTCAACCAGGGATCCGAGCCAGCACCAGCAGCTTTTTTACACAGATTCTTGGCCACTTTCACAGCTGATTCAGCCTTCCCATTTGATTTGGGGTGTCTCGGTGAGGACATAACATGTTCAAACCCCCATTCTTTTGCAAATCTTCTGAATGTGTCATTCTCAAACTGTGGCCCACAGTCAGTGATCACCCGGTCAGGCTGGCCATAGTGAGCAAATTGTGACTTACACTTCAGAACTGTGGTTTCTGCTGAGAGGTCAGGAAGCTGTTCAATCTCCCAAAAATCGGAGTAATGATCCACTATCATCAGAAAGTCTCTCCCCGCTTGTCTGTATAAGTCCATGCTTAAAATTTGCCACGGCCGAACAGGAAGTGCATGCGACATCATTGTCTCTTGTTGTTGTTTGTGTGCATACTCATTGCACACCGAGCACTGGCCAACAAAGTCTTTAATTTCCCCCCGCATATTGGGCCAGTATACCGTGTCTCTTGCCCGTCTGTAGCATGCCTCTCCTCCTATGTGACTGTTGTGTATGCGGTTCAGCATTTCCGTCTGTAGTGATCTTGGAATTATGACTCTTTGACTTTTGAAAAGTATTCCATCCTGTGGACTGATTTCATCTCTGACCGACCAATACTCTCTGATGGCTAAGGGTGTCTGTTCCTTGTGTTCAGGCCACCCCTCCATGACCAAATCCTTCAACATTTGAAGACAGGTGTCACTCGCTGTGTGGTCTCTGATTTGTGTCAAACGCTGATTAGTGACGTTCAGGTAGTCGGCTTGATTAATGTCTTCAGCTTTGTCTTGCGCCCTCTGTAGCATGCACACAGACTGCCGATAATAGGCCTCATTGCCTGTGTTGACTGGTACTGTGGCTCTACTAAGTGCATCGCTGATATGCATGTCCGTGCCCGGTTTGTATGTTACCTTGAGGTTGTAGTTTTGCAATGCAAGAAGCATGCTCTGGAGACGCTTCGGAGCACACAGGAGAGGCTTGTTGAAGATAGCGATGAGCGGCTTGTGATCTGTCTCTGCTGATATTTCTTCTCTGCCGTTGACATGCAAACACGATGCTCAAACACTCCTTTTCAATTTGAGCGTATTTTTGTTCGGTCTGTGTTAATGCACGAGATGCATAGCTAACTGGTTGGCCATTCTGGAGAAGGCAACACCCAAGACCCTTCTGGCTGGCATCACTTTGAAAGCAGCACCAGGTGTACATCTCACCAAAATTGACAAAATAGTGCAGGTATATTTCTGTAAGAGCCCAGGATGTCCAAAAAGTCTGTTGGAACCATATGCCAAAGCTAACAGGAAGTCGGCCATTTTGGATATTCTTCCAAATTTGGCCACATTTTTTTGGCCTTTTATAAAGGTCCCATTTGAACAGAGGTGGGCAAACTACGGCCCGTGGGCCGAATCCGGCCCATTGGTCTTTTTAATCCGGCCCGCCGAAGGTTGGTCCACAATTAAGGTTAGATGTGAATGATTGCATTCATTTCAATTTGACTTGTAATGAGAGGCATTTCACCACCAGGTGGCGCATTGACTTGAAGTTCGACCACCTAGGACCTCTGTATCACTCTACTTCTACTGGTC
Organism: Hippocampus zosterae; assembly: GCF_025434085.1. Lineage (NCBI taxonomy): Eukaryota > Metazoa > Chordata > Actinopteri > Syngnathiformes > Syngnathidae > Hippocampus > Hippocampus zosterae. Next base: position 3,194,764 of record NC_067458.1, read on the forward strand.
TGATCACAACCCATCTGCAGCAATGCACAGGCTAAAATAGGTAATCAACAACACTGTTGTCATTTTAAAAAAGTATATTAATACAGTACTTTCATGCTATTGTTCTGTTGATGTTTGATATGGACTGTCAACAAATGCAGTTTTTTGTAATGTACTATAGCTCGTGCTGACCTGGCCCTTCTGTCAAATTTTAAAAGTCAATGCGGCCCCCTAGCCAAAAAGTTTGCCCACCCCTGCATTTGAAAGAACTCCTCCCAGAAATTGGGCCCAATTGTATTAAAACAGCTTCTTGTTGACTTTGAAACTTAGCTTGTAGCCGACGTGTGCTCATTTTGAGCATGACGTCTCTGATCCACTGGTTAAAGGACACTTTGATTCTCTCCTCTTTCATCTCAAACGGCTTCAAACAACAAAGCGTGTGACGGAAAAGTGGTTAGGACTGCACGACTGTTTGTGTTTTATGTTATGTGTTGTGTTTATTATTTTACTTTATGTTAACTGTTTTGTAAAGCGCTTTGTTACAGCTGCCGCTGTTGTGAAAGCGCTATATAAATCAGAATGTATTGTATTGTATTGTATTGTATAAAACTGTGGGCATTCCAAGTGAAGATGTTCAAGATAAAAAGTATTAACAAAGCTTTTTATTTTGTCTAAATGTTGTTGCCATGGTGCCATGCTGATTATATGGTGTTAACATGCATGAAAATGTGACATTTTGCAGAAACATCAGGCCTGGTAAAAAATATATATATATATTTGAGGCTTAGTTTGCAATTTTAAAAAAAGGCTCACTATGCAGCATGGTTCTGTGTTTCACTTAGGTCTACAAAAATTGAGAGGCATATAAAAGGCCCAAGGACTCTACAAAATGTCCCTTGGAGCCATACCCTGAAATGAGCAGGATGTCCGCCTCTTTTATCAGATTTACTTTTCCAAAGGGGTTAACAAGATATGCAGTGCATCTTTTCTGAACAGTAAGTATTTAGGGTTTCATGTTGAGACATGAAATTTGTTTCATGAAACACTACTGTCATTGCGACACACAGTTTGACAAGAAAACGAAGTTGTTTTTAAAGACCAAAAAATGCACAAACACATTGGGGGTAGCTCAAAAAAAGTCATGTCAGAGGTTTATTGTGCTATTTAAAAAAAGTCCAATTCCACTGTGCAAGTACTGTGCTCCAAATTGGCCAGGGCTGCAAGGGCCATTCATACCTGCTCTCAGCTCAAGTTAGAGTTCGGGCAGGGATCGCAACCTATAAAAAGCCTCTTGAGCCACCTGTTAAATCTAACAGGTCAGATATTTCGGTTTTTCTTTCAAATTTTGCCCCATTTTTGGCCTTTTTCAGCGATCACATTTTATAGAACTCCTCCAAGAGATTTTATCCAATTCTCTTTGATCTGTGGGTGTTTCATCTGAAGATGTTCAAGATGAAACGTAAAAGCAAAGTATTTGCTGTTCTCCTGGCGATGTACTTTTTCTCAACTAAATTTAAAAAAAAGATGCTGATTTGAATCGTCAAAACACTGATGGAAAGATCCATCCATTTTCCTATCCACGAATCCTCACATGGGTCCCGGGGCCTGCTGGAGGCTATCCCTACCGTCTTTAGTCGTAGGCAGGCTCCACTCTGAACTGGACTGTCTCAGAATTGTCTGTTATTCATTCTTTTGTTGTGTGTTCACAAATACCCCCATAGAATGTATTTTGTGATTTCCTCGCTTGATTTTTTGCTTTTCTTAGTGTCATGTGAGTCATCATTAATTTCCGTTTTTCTGAGGCTGTCTTTGAACTCCTCTCGAACACTGAGAGGCCGGCACGGAGTCGGACGCAGACGTGTCTTTGTTTGTCGAGACTGTTAAAAGCATAAAGTGTACGTTTAAAAAAAAACAACAACAACACCCCAGCTTTCCTTTTTTCTTTGCTGGAACATGTATCTATACTATATCTATATGAGCTATATTAGCCTACTATCAAAATGACTAAGTTTGCTACAATTACACGATCAGCCTTCATGATTATTATTTTTCCCCGTGCAGTGCATTCTGTAGGGCCGGGGTGCCCAACCTTTTTTGACCGAAGATCTAATTTTCGTTCATCCAACCTATCGCAATCGACCCGCGCATACACAACACATTGACAGATGCATTCCTACCGGCTTTCGTCGAGATCGGACGCAGAGGCATGGGATGCACTTTTGCAGCGTTTTTGACTATCTTAGCCCACGTGTACAGTTTTAACAATGCTTTTCACGGCCCTCCAGATTCTCTTTGCCAGTACCCTCGGTGAATTGTACATGAAACGCTGTTTTTTATTTTCATTTATTTGTTTATTTTTTTGCAACAGCCAGCTGCCTTGCATCCTGTGTTGAATCCGGATGAGTTTGAAGAGATGCTGTTGCATTCTGGGACTTCCGGGTAGAGTGAACGCTGGCGCGTTTTGGCTGCCGCTGCTCTCCCACAAACTTTTGTGTTTTACGGTGTTTTTACGCTCGATTGTTTTACTGTTTCGCATGGAATCACGATCATCATCTCACAGTCATTCCACCCAGCCCCCATTCACGCCTGCCTCGCACTCTCAACTGTCTTCGACTGTTTCGTCCCGGCGTCTCAGCGTCCTACCTGTCAACCTGTCGCTCCTCCATCGACCTGTCAAGGGTCTGCTCCAGTACTCGTTGGCCGAGCTCCTTCGGCTCCGCTTCCAATGGCTGGGCCCTCCTCCTGCTCTACACCGGCTCCCGGACATCGTTCGCTTTCCTTCCCGGAAATATATTCATCGTGGGTCTCGTCGGGGCTTCTGTCTCAACCGATCCAACACCATCATCTCCTTCTGGTCTTCCTCCCGTCGGCCATCCAGAAACGCCGGCCGATCCATCGACCATCGTGCGTTAGCCGGCTTGGCTAGGTCGGCTCACGGCCCCTGCAGCAGCGAGACTGCCGCCGTCAACTTCGGGCAACTTAACATCCGTTCGCTTACTGGGAAGGGTAATCTCATTCAAGATATCCTCACGGACCGTAAGCTTGACATTCTTTGCTTGAATGAAACCTGGCAAACTCCCGGGGACTTCTCACAGTTGAACGATTCCACTCCCCCGGGATTTGTTTACATTTCCAAGCCCCACGATTCTGGTCGCGGAGGAGGTCTCGCGATAGTATACCGCGAGAAGTGGAAAGTACTTCCGGTTTCTCTCCCGCCACTTTCCTCCTTTGAATGCCTTGCCTGTCAAATATCCGGACCCATCCCCACGATTATTGCCACTGTGTACCGCTCCCCCAAACCCCACCGCGACTTTTTAAATGAAGTGTCTACTGTCCTCACCCATCTCTCCTCTCTGTCACCAAATGTAATAATCCTGGGAGATTTTAATTTACATATGGACAACACTGCTCTTCCTCTCACCATTGACTTCACTTCTTCAATTAACAGTCTTGGTTTTGATCAATTTGTAGATTTTCCCACACACATCAAAGGTCACATCCTGGATCTGATCTGCTGCTCTGGTATTTCCCCCTCCAACTGTACTGCTGATGAACTTCCAATAACGGACCACTTCCTTATCTCATTCAACATTACACTCCAGCTCTCAACTGTCAAATCACCCCGGACCATTGTTTACCGTAATATTAAAGACATTAACATTGACTCTCTCACTGCATGGCTGACCACCCTGACTCCGGACATTGACTCCACTCCTGATGATTTGGTTTTCCAATATAACTCTGGTCTCACCAGCATCCTCAATACGCTCGCCCCTGTCAAGTCCCGCTCAGTCCTTTTTACTCGGTCTGCCCCTTGGTTCACCCCTCATCTACGTTCCTTGAAATCCCAAACCCGGCAGCTTGAGAGACTTTATAGGAAAACCGGCCTCACTGCTCACAAGGTCATCTATGCAGCTCAACTATCCCTCTACAAGGATTCCATCTCCCAAGCAAAATCACATTACTACTCCGGACTCATCTGCTCCAATGCTGGAAATACTAAGACTCTCTTTTCCCTTTGGAACAGAATCACTCAACCCCCTGACTCCCTACCACCTCACTTTTACTCCCGTGACACCTGCATCGCACTTCTCCTCTTTTTCAATGAAAAAATCAACAGAATCCACCAGCATCTGGGCTCCTCTGTACCTTTCCCCTCATCTGACCCTCACACCCCTTGCAAACTGTTCTCTTCTTTTGAACTCCCCCATCTCTCATTAATTTCAGACCTCATCATTAAATCCAAAACTTCCTCCTGTCAGCTTGATCCCCTCCCCACAGTTCTGGTCAAATCCTGCCTCCCCTCTCTGCTTCCCTTCATCTAAACCAGGCGTGTCCAAAGTCCGGCCCGGGGGCCAAATCCGGCCCGCGGTCGAATTTCATCCGGCCCTCGGCCCCTGTCATAAAATCAGTGCCGTCTGGCCCGCAGGTTGGGCGCAATGGAACACGTGTTGCATTGACTGAGGTCTCGTAGACTGGTGAGTGATGTTTCATAGACTGCTTCCCTCTAGTGGCTAAATGAGTAATAGCATTCACTAAATGAGTAATAGAATTTAGACACTAGAGGGCATCACTCACGAGTTAACAAGACATCACTCCGTGTTTATATTTGTAAGCTTTTGTTAAATTGTTAATTATTATCATTTTGTATTCATGCATTATATTCTTTTGTGTTAGTTACCTTAATTATACTCTGTTTAATACGTCCTGAAATATTCTTAGGTTGCTTACATGTGATTGGAGAAGAAAAACAGGAAGGCGGGTCGTTACCGGAAGGGGGAGTGTTGGTTGGAGCGTTAGCGGGGAGCGGTTGAGGAGAGAAAAATAAAAGAGAAAGAGTTGTGTTCAAACGAAGTCGTCCTCTCCTTTTTGCCCATTCTAAACGTAGAGCAATCCATTTAAAACCTGCGAACCCTTCAACTTACATATTGACTGATATGTCATATTTCAAATGATAGTGCAGTTGTGGATATGTGTATTGCTTGTTCATTTCCCTGTTGTTCGAGTCAAAGGTTTTGTGACTATTGAAAAGTCATGGTGATACATTTTATGTTTCAAATCAATCAATTTGCACTCAGGAGACTTCTGTTTAAGAAAAAGTCAAGTGAATAAGCAGTTGCATGTGATATACCTGTTTCAAATGAACCAAAAGAAATTCTTAAGATTGTTGAAATTAAAATAAAAATGGAAACGTGAAACAGACTGGCTTACTAAAATTTGTTGAACAATATTGTTGTTCAATGTAAAGAATGTCAGCCAAGGTCGGCCCCCCGACATTTTACCACATAAAATCTGGCCCCCCTAGCAAAAAGTTTGGACACCCCTGATCTAAACCATTATCCATTCCTCTCTGTCGACTGGAATTGTTCCTGTGCTCTTCATAACTGCAGCTGTCACCCCAATCCTGAAAAAAAACTGGTTCAGATCCCAATGACTTCAATAACCTACGCCCCATTTCCCATCTTCCCTTCATCTCGAAAATTCTGGAGAAAACTGTCGCCTCTCAGCTCCACTCCCACCTCACCGACAATAGTCTTTATGAACAATTCCAGTCTGGCTTCCGTCCCCGTCACAGTACTGAAACAGCCCTCATAAAAATCACAAACGATCTTCTCATGGCAGCAGACTCTGGCCTTATCTCCATCCTCATCCTCCTTGACCTGAGTGCAGCCTTCGACACAATCTCTCACCCCATCCTCAATATACTCTCTACCATAGGCATCACCAACACCCCTCTACATTGGTTCCACTCATATCTCACTGGCCGCTCTCAGTTCATTCAACTTGATTCTTTTACTTCACAATCCCTCCCCTTTTCTTCTGGTGTTCCCCAGGGTTCTGTCCTCGGTCCGCTCCTCTTCATTGTCTACCTCCTTCCACTCGGAAACATTTTCCACAAATTTGGCTTATACTTTCACTGCTTTGCGGATGACACCCAGCTCTATCTCTCCAGCAAACCCGACGCTTCTCTCCCACCCTCGTCCCTCTCTCACTGTCTCTCAGAAATCAAATCTTGGTTCACCCACAATTTCCTCAAGCTAAACAGCAATAAAACTGAACTCCTACTCGTCGGTACCAAATCCACTCTAAACAAAGCCGACAGTTTCTCCCTCACAATTGATAATGCCACTATATCTCCTTCCCCCCAGGTGAAGAGTCTGGGTGTCATCCTTGACAGTTCACTATCCTTTCACTCCCACATCAATAACATTACCCGGTCCGCTCATTTCCACCTTCGCAATACAAACCGCCTCCGTCCCTCACTCACTCCGCACACCACCGCTATCCTTGTTCACAGTCTCGTCACTTCCCGTATTGACTACTGCAACTCACTCCTCTTCGGTGTCCATCAAAAATTCCTCCATAAACTTCAACTTGTTCAGAATTCAGCAGCCCGGATCATCACGAGAACCCCCTCCTTCCATCATATCACCCCTATCCTCCGACAGCTCCACTGGCTCCCTGTCAAACTTAGAATCAACTTCAAAATACTTCTCTATACATTCAAAGCCATCCATAACCTTGCGCCCCCTATCTGTCAGATCTTCTTCAAATCTCCATTCCCTCTCGCTCACTCAGGTCCTCATCCTCCCTCCACCTTTTTCTACCCTCTGCCCGTCTAAGTACAATGGGATGCAGAGCCTTCAGTCGCTCTGCCCCCAAACTCTGGAACTCACTTCTTCCCAACATTCGTAATATTGACTCTCTTTCCTTATTCAAAACCCACCTATTCAGACTTGCCTACCCGCCTTAAATCTTTCTTTATTTCTTTATTATTTTATCTGTGTCTTACTATTGATCTTGGCTGTACAGTGTCCTTGAGTGTTGTGAAAGGCGCTTACAAATGTGATGTATTATTATTATTATCCCGCCCTGGTAACAGAAACGTGTGTCGCAGCCTATGACGCAAATCTTCGTTGACATAAATGTTGAAATCTAATATTAATTCTACACATTTTTACAGCATTGGGAAATGTTACGAATGTTTGTGTCATGTTTTTACTCCTACAGACAACATATTTAAAACAAAAAAATACATTTCCATCCCACATCCTTTTCCATTTTAAAACATTTTTATAAAGCTCCAGGAAGCAACATGATGCCGCGAAAGAGCCGCATGCAGCTCTGGAGCCGCGTGTTGCCGACCTGCGGGATAAGCGGATCAGAAAAAGTTGTGCTTGCAGGCTTTTAAGTAGCCTTTTCTTCTATCCATTTATCCATTTTCACGTCAGTTTATCCTCACAATTAAGGGCCACGGGCTTGTTGGAGCTTAACGATAAACAACCATCCGCACTCACAATCACACCAAGGGACAATTTGGAGCGCCCAATCAACCTACCATACATGTCTTTGTAATGTGGGAGGAAAACGAACTCCCCGGAGAAAACCCACGCAGGCACGGAGAGAACCTGCAAAAACTCCTCACAGGAAAGCCAGAGCTGGAGTTGAACCCAGCACCTCTGCATTGTGAGGCCGACGTGCTCAGCAGTTGCCTACTGTGCCGCCCTGGACTTCTTGTTTCTCAAATTAGAATTACTATCGTTCCTTGGTCCTGAGTGATCCATGAAATGACAAGACCGTGGACTTTTCTCATTTCTCTAATTCAAATTGTTTGCATAGAAAAAACAAAACAAACAAACGTTAACACGAATGTAATTCTTTTTTCTTGAAAAAAAACCTATGCCAGGTCATTTTTAAATGACAGATATTAATATCAACTCAATCTTGTGGCCAATTTACTGCTTTTGATCTGAGCCAAAAATATGAAAACATTGGACAGTTAGATTTAAAAACAACTAACAAAATATTGAGTCAGTTTTCACTTTTCCAACTTCCAACCGAAACGAAAAGAACGCTGATACAAGGATTTTTGACGTACAATTAACTATGCTGCTCCAGTTGAAAGTTGTTTTTTTTTTACTCAGGCCTGTCTTGGGACAACTCAGAGTGTAGGTCCTTGACGTGGCATCACGTGGGCATCAACGATAAATACAAAAAACATGGCTGTCCAGGCTCTATGGTCTCGTGGATGCCACCAAGACAGCAAACTTGATTTGCATTGTACTGTCACTGAAACGAACTGTCTTACTCCTTCTGTCAGCATTTTAATCGCATTTTTGGGAGTTTAAGTTTGAAATAATAAAATGAGCGGGTGGGCTGGGTTTTCGGAAGAGGAACTGCGGAGAATGCAGCAAAAAGGTAACCTGTCATCACGTTTGACGTGTCTCATTTATATATTGTTTGTTCGAATTTGCTGCAAAAGAACGTCGTCGTTACAGACTCTGTGATAGCAAGTCAGAGCAAACTACGACCGCCCAGCCGGAATCGGCAACAATTACAAAGAAAGAAGACGTTGGAGAGAGCCGCTCAGGCATGCGCTGGTTTCATGTCTCTTGAACTTCCACCGGAGCAGCAGCTCAATAAGATGCCATCGAAGGGTGAGCATGATCTTGAGCACATTGCACCAGGAAGTCCGTCTGAGAAAAGCAATGCGCAGGAGACTCTAATCGAGGAAAAGACGCAAGACAACTGTAAAGAAGCAGCAGAGAAGCGAACTCTGGTCGTCAAGGAGCTTGAGAAACAAGAGGTTGAACTGTTAGTAGTTTTGTTTTCCCTTTTATTCGGTAAATCCCAAACTGTCATGAACGGCACGGCCTTGTTTTTCATTTAAGGTAAACTATTAAAAAAACATTGCTTAAAATGTTGCAGTCGAGAGAAGAATCGCCTGGAGCAACTGCAACGGGAACAAAAGATTATAGAAGAAAGGAATAAGCGCAAGAAGGCTCTGCTTGCAAAAACTATAGCTGAAAAGTAAGTTTTTTGGTTCGGTACAATACAGGAGCATGGCTGTTAAAAAACAAAACAAAACAAACAAAAAGCAAGAACCTGAATGTTGAAAAGTTTTTTGTTTGATTATGGTTCTTCTGCATAGGTCCAAGCAAACTCAAGCTGAAGCTGTGAAGCTGAACAGAATCCAGAATGAGCTGCAAGCCCTTGATGAGATGGTTTCCAGTGACATCGGCATTCTCAGAGGAAAGATCGAACAAGCTAGCTGGGACTACACAACTGCCAGGTAACAGCTATGGTGGCTTACACATACACAGACATGAAAAAAAGCGACTACCAAGAGTTCAACTTAAAGGGTAACGAAAATTACTTTAGCAATTTTCATCAGTAAAAAGTTAACATCACGGCACAGTGGGTGACTGGTTAGCACATCCGCCTCGCAGTACAGACAAATTAGCTGGGACTACACAACTGCCAGGTAACAGCTATGGTTGCTTATACATACACAGACATGAAAAAAAAGCGACTACCAATAGTTCAACTTAAAGGGTAACGAAAATTACTTTAGCAATTTTCATCAGTAAAAAGTTAACATCACGGCACTGTGGGTGACTGGTTAGCACATCCGCCTCGGAGTACAGAGGTGCAGGGTTCGATTGTGGCTCCGGCCTTCCTCTGTGGAGTTTGCGTGTTCTCCCCGTGGCTGTGTGGGTTTTCTCCGGGTACTCCGGTTTCCTCCGACATTCCAAAAACATGCATGGCAGGTTCATGGAACACTTGAAATTGTCCCAAGGTGTGAGTGTGAGCGCGGATGGTTGTTCGTCTATGTGTGCCCTGCGATTGGCCGGCAACCATTGGCATTGGTGTACCCTGCCTACTGCCCAAAGACAGCTAGGATAGGCTCCAGCACATCATGAGGATAAGCGGATTAGAAAATGGATGGATGGCAAAAATAAATATTTTGTCCAGAATGAATTTAATAACTTCATTGTTTTTCATATATGATTCACATATTCACACGTTTTGCCACTTTCTCTCAACTGAAAATGATGACATGTTGTTACACACCCTTTAAGGGTAAGCTGCACAACAAAGGAGAAAGGGATAATCATTCTTAATCCCTAAGGGTGGTATACAAAAAAAGTGAGAGCGATAACCAATTTACAGGATGTATTATAACAAAAAGTGTTCGGAGACCGATACATATTTACCAAAATAAATATGTAAATTTTTGTACAAAAAATACAGCTGGGATAGGCTGTCTCTTGCAGTCTATTAATAGATTGTATTCTGTGTTCAGAGTGGCTAAGGTCCCGTAGTCCAATTTGAATCCATCTTCTCCATGCCATGTCTCCTGCACATTTTTTAAATTATGATTATTATTAAAAATAATCCACAGACTCACAGTCACACCTTTGGATAATTTAGTTTCGTTAAGCTGTCATGAATGTTTTTGGAATGTGGGAGAAAGCCCATGCAGGCATGGGGAGAACATGGAAACTCCACACAGGAAGATTGGAGCAGATTGAAACGCTGTGCCTCTGCACTATAAGGCGGACGTGCTCCCTAGTCGACCACTGATCAGTGCTATAATAATAATAAGAAGAATAAAAATACTGTATGGTGTGTAATGTAATTTCCGGATTCCACCTACTTAAAAGCTGCACCAGCAAAATTTAGCCGTAAAAAACTAATTTGTACAGATTGTCTTATCTCTGCAGTGCAAACGCAGTCTGTTTATTGCACTTGTTCCCAATTATTAAATTTACTAAACTGAAATCTGCTCATTTTGACTCAATTCCTCCTTCATACAGCCCCGTACACTGCTAAACATACACGCCGAAGCATTTCTCTCTCTCTCTCGCTCTCTCGCTCTCTCTCTCGCTCGCTCTCTCTCGGCGCGTTCCTCCTGCAGCTTTAAATCATGTTGTTCCAACCCCAAATAGCTGACGGGTATTCAGTATGAGGGCGAACTTCGACATTTTCCTTGGTCCACTGTGACGCGTCGGGTTATTTCATTGGTAAGATGTAATGAAAATTGGTGAATATATTGATGACTTTATGATCGCCAGTAAAAATCTATAAATAAACTGTCAGATAAAAAGCCGCAGGAAAATATGGTATCATATTTTCCGCACTGTCGGGCTCACCAAAAAGTCTTAAATTTTCTTAAAAGCTCACCGAGCGCCTTAATTGTGTATGGTCATTATGGTAATATATTGACACCAAGATGGCTCCTTCCTGGAGACATGCTTCCAATGTTATAACTTGCTGTTGGTTTAGTGAACTGTGTCGCTGCTTTATTAAATAAGTTTTTGTTGCAGCTCTGAAAAAAGGAGAGCTGTGGTGTTAAATTTTTAAAACAGTCTCAACAAATACAGGTACATCTTTGTCTGTCTCCGTTCCATGCCTTCTTCCGTTTGACTCGAGAGGCATTCAAGACCACCTCTGAAAAACAAACTGACGATTACTTCAATGAAACTACAAAAATTGAAAATAATACATCAAAACAGAAAATCAAGCGAGGAAATCACAAAATAAATTCTATAACCCCCCTGCAGAATTTATTTGGTGATTTCCTTGTTTGTAAATACAGTACACAACAAAGGAATAAATAACAAACACTTCTGAGACAGTCCAGTCTCCCACATTTTACTGACATCTGATCGTTATGTTGGACCTACGCTCAAGGAAATGCCAAAATAAATTCACATCAATAAAGACTGAACATGATGTCAAGTCAAGTCAAGTCAAGTCAACAGTATTTATAGAGCACTTTCAAACAGCCATCGCTGCATACAAAGTGCTGTACATGGAGCGATTTAACATATACAATAAACAGTAAGACGAATCAGTAATAAGTAATAAGTAATAAGGCGGTAGAAAGCACCAAGCAGTAAAACCAATAGCAAATCTAAGTCATGCTGAGTCAAACGCCAAAGAATACAAGTGAGTTTTGAGGAGGGATTTAAAGATGGGCAGCGAGGAGGCTTGCCGAATGTTCAGTGGGAGGTCATTCCAGAGAGATGGACCAGCAACAGAAAAGGCTCGATCCCCTCTGAGCCTCAGTTTAGTTCTTGGTACGTCTAGCAAAGACTGGTCCACAGACCTGAGGCGCCGGGCAGGGGTGTAGGGGCGTATGAGCTCAGAGAGGTAAGGTGGCGCGAGATTATTCAGAGATTTGAAAACAAAGAGGAGGATCTTAAAAATAATTCTAAAATGAATGGGGAGCCAGTGAAGGGATGCCAAAGTAGGAGTTATATGCTCCCTCTTACGAGTACCAGTCAAGAGGCGAGCAGCGGCATTCTGTACCAGCTGAAGGCGCTTGATGGAGGACTGGCTGACTCCAAAGTACAGGGCGTTGCAGTAATCGAGCCGGGATGTGACAAAGGCATGAATTACTGTCTCAAAGTGTTCATGTGAGAGGAAAGGTTTTATTTTGGCCAGCTGTCTAAGGTGAAAGAAGCTGGATTTAACAACGGCACCAATTTGCCGATCGAGTTTGAAATCACTGTCCAGTTTAAGTCCCAAGTTTGAGACCGTTGATTTCAGATAAGGAGATAGGGGGCCCAAGTCTACAGGATGGAATGTACAAGGTCCACTGGGGCCAAACAATATCACCTCTGTCTTCTTTTCGTTGAACTTCAAGAAATTTTGTGCCATCCAGATGTAAATCATTGTATTCTCTTTTGGGTGGCACGGTCTTGACTGGTTAGCACGTCCGCCTCACAGTGCAGAGGTCATGGGTTCGATTCTGGGCCCTGGCCTTAGTGTGGGGAGTTTTCATGTTCTCCCTGTGCATGTGTGTGTTTTCTCCAGGCATTCGGGTTTTTACATTCCATAAACATGCATGGTAGTTTGCATGCATTGACCACTCTAAATTGTTGGTAGGTGTGATTGTGAGTGCGAATGGTTGTCTACAGTTGGGGTGCCTTAACACAAAATCTACTTTTTATGTAGCCATCCTTCCACAATCAAACGGTAACTGCACATACAGCATACACATGCGTGCATGCATGCACACATGCACACAAGCATGCCATTATGAGCAGCAGCCATAACTGACCCTAACATGAACAAAACAGAAAAATAAAATAGATGGATACAAGAGTTGGTGGAAGGAAAATCACCACCTACATTTGTGGGAGATGTGACACAGAGGCAGGGATGCATTTTTTACAGCGTTGTAAGTGCAGAAACCTCACAATCGTAGCTGCTGTGTACCATTTTAAAATTCTCTGGCGCTCTAGTTTCCCATTCTTTGCCAATGCCATCGGCCAATTGCAAATGAAACAAACTTTGAATGAGAATTACTAGCTGTAATTTCATATTGCTGACCGCTAACATCGTTTTTGTAAATCTCAGGATGCTTTCGCTTCTGTGTTGACTAACACAAAAAGCTAGATTAATAAAATGCACCCCCCCCCTCCATTTCCCCCTGCACCCCTCGTGGTTGCTGTTTGTTTTAGGCTGGATTAAAAAGCATAAAATTAGATTTAATGAGACGTGCAGATACTCTGTTAATGCCGGCAATGTGGACCAAAATCTGACCCCGGACCATCCAGTACCCCATACTCCTGATGCACCTCCCACAAGATCCTTCGTGGTACCCGGTTGAACATGTACCATGTCCAAAAAGCACAGACGCACCCGTTGAGCAAATTTCCACGCATCCTTGAGTACCCTGCCGATGGTGTCGAGCTTTTCCACTGTTCCACAACCAGGACAAAAACCACAATGCTCCTCCTGAATCTGAGATTCAACTTCCTCATGGACGCAAATATCCAGTGGCAGAAAAAAGCATTTCGTTAATAAAGTTATCAGGACAGTTACCCTTGTTATGCATATTTCTGATTTCAGTTGTTGAATGCGTGTCAAATTTCATACTTTTTTTAAAAACAAATGGTGACTTTTGGTTGTGTGTAAAATAGTGAAAAGCACACAAATTCATTATGCAACTTGCATTGCTCACCCTAAGCATTGTTTGTAAAAATAAAGATTTACTTTGAATCAAATGATAGATCCATAGAATGACCTCAACAAATGTCATCAAATGAATTTAAGAAAACTAGGTTTTGCGAATTGTGTGCAATAAATAACGAAACCAGTATTGTGTCACTGCTGTATCTAAAAGGTAAAAATAATCTGCAAACTTTGGCCAGTGATTTTTGGTTGACATTTGAAGGTCTATAATCATCCGATTTAATCGGCCATCTGATTAATTGGATCTTGCATAATATAAGTCAACAAAGGAACGAGAAATTAATTGGCAATAAAAAAAGGTGATGGCATGCATGCACTGGCATATTATTGAGTGATTTGCTACTTGACACTTCCTAATGATAGAAAACCTTGCACATTCAAAATGAACAGAACGGTAAGGAATAGGTCGGTCAAAAAGTGATAGTCCTTGTGATGTTTTAAGTTTGGGTGTCATTTTTTGTTTTAGATCTCCCTTTTTTCATTTCCCTCCCTTCCCAACAGAAAGCGGTATGACAAGGCAGAGACGGAGTATGTCGTGGCCAAGTTAGAACTCCAGAAGAAAACAGACATGAAGGAGCAGCTGACAGAACACCTTTGTGCTATCATCCAACAAAATGAGCTACGCAAAGCCGTCAAGCTAGAAGAACTGATGCAGCAGTTGCAGCTCGAGGCCACTGAGGAGGAGCTCGGAAGGCAGAACGTTGAAGACAACAACGTGAGGAGCTTTGAATTGCAAGGACGTGTGAAAGTGCAGCATGGTGTCTCGGAGAGTCAGGAGGCAACAGTGCAGTGGACATGCACAGAGGAGGAAAGTCAGAAGAAGGACGATGGCCTCCAGCTGGAGCACCAATTGAGTGATGAATTCCAGCCTGAGCAGAATTTTAAAGCGGAAGTAAAAAAGTGTCGTCAGGATCAACAGTTGGCTCAGACATGAGACATTGTCCATTCCTCAAAGAGGGAGTCATAAACACAACAGCATTGTATGATTTTCAGATTATATTTACATGTTCAGAGTGTCACGGTGGGCAACTGCTGAGCACGTCCGCCTCACAGTGCGGAGATGTGCAGGATTTGATTCTGGCACCGGCCTTCCTGTGTGGAGTCGGCATATCCTTCCCGTCCCTGCGTGGGGTTTCTTCGGGTACTCCGGTTCCTCCCACATTTCCAAAAAAGATGTATGGCAGCTTAATGGAACTCTCTAAATTGTCCCTCGGTGTGATTGTGAGTGTGAATGGTAGTTCGTCTATGTGTGCCCTGCGATTGGCTGGAAACCGGTTCGGGGTTTCTCCCGCCTAATACCCGAAGAGAGCTGGGATAGGCTCCAGCATGCAGCGCGGGCCCTGTGGATAAAGCGGTTCGGAAAATGAATGAATGAATGGATTGCTAATTATGGCCAAACTGACAGGCATATGGCCAGAGGAGAAAAATAGCAAATTTGTGAGTTTTTCAGCAGGGTTCCAAAAACAAAATTGGCGGATCACGAATATCAAGGAAGTACTGTCCAATATTTATTATATCTGGATTTGATACACAACTTGCAAGGAAAAACTTTACAGCAGTCCCTCGTTTATCGCGGTTAATGGGGACCAAAACCACCCGCGATAAACGAAAATCCGCTAAGTAGCATCCAATTAACATAAACAGGTTAAAAAAAATATACGTATGTATATTTTTTAAAGTCCTCAAACAGTCCGTGAGAAGCTGTAAAATAACAACGAGTCACAGAGCAACATATACAGTACTGTACTCCATGCATATGTTTAAAAAAAAAAGTGTTATTTTAAATGTTTGAAAAAATCCGCGATGCACTGAACCCGCGATAAACATCAAATGTTTGGGTGAGTGCTAAAGTATTGGACATACTATACTTTATATTAAGCTTTAAATTATTAGTTTGCAGAAACCACAAATCCTGTGTAATTTTGATGTCGCCAAATTTAAAGTAATTCTTTTTCCAGGCTTTTCCAGACAAACTGTGTCACATGTTCCTAAATTTATACTGTCTCCATGATAAATGGGTGGGTTCAAACAAAATCAGATTACGATGCATGTCCCAGGAAATAAACATGTAAACATTGAACCTTTGCGTCAGATTTCTATTTTGTTGTTAAAGTCAAATGTTTACACTCGACAGCAAGTGAAGAGAATTGTGCATTTTTACATATAGGCACATTTAAATACCCTGTGGTACTTTGTTTCAAAATCTAGATTGTATTTTTGTCTGTTCATGAAACACATGAGCACATATTCCAAGTCTTAAATTGTTTTAATTGAAAAGATTATGGTTTAAGCGTGACTAGGAACTTCAAAACCCCATAACACATTTAATAGTGGTACCTTGAAATTTCAGTGACCCCATTTATTGTTTTTTGTGATATGAGCCAATGCTGTTCTCCCCCACCTAAGTCTTGTGTTGTGAGCAGTGATTTATGACCCTCCACCACTAAATAGCAGCAGACAACTGCAACATCAAACAGCAGTTTGGCACTTGGTGACATATTCTTCCTGCAAGACGCCAAGTGTGCTCACTTCAAGCTGTATATTCCCACTCCCGATTAAATTACAGTACACTGTGAAATTGAACCTTAATAGAACTTCACAGTCTGTGCTTTAAAGGGGAGTCTGTAGTTTTCAAACTACTTTGTCTGTGGAAGAGGAACCAATCAGAGACAGAAGGCATGACCAGTGTGAAAAATAATGCTGAAAAACAGACTCCCACACATGGCGGTTGAATAGCAGATGCTAAAATACAGTACAGTGATCCCTTGCTCCAACGCAGTTCACTTTCCGTGCCTTTGCTCTTTCACAGGGGTTTTTTTTTTGTGTGTGTGCAGTTTGTGTTGCTTTTAAACAGTGAATTGCATTCTGTGCACTCCTGATTGGCTAAGTCACTGACCAATGTGAAGAGTCTCCGCACCTCGTTTCTGTACAGCTTGCCAAATTTACCTTTGCAAATTTTTGGTCTTTGTATCAGTGGCGGATGCTGGTCTGTAAAGGAGGGGAAGCTCAATTTCGGCCTACATCATAAAATGTGTCCATTTATTTATACGTGAATTCTACTCTCATTCCTTTTAAAAAAAATGAGAAGGTTCTCTTCACCATAAGATTGGTGATTGGCTCATATCCCTGTCAATCAAAAAGAGATTCAGCCTCAGACAGATCATCATGCAGAAAAGCAGAGTTTTTTCCTGGCCAGCCAAGACACGCCCACTGTCCATAGACTCCCAGAGATGCTGAGGGTCCAATGGGCGGGACAAAACCAGCATTTATCCAATGACTCGTCTCGTTTCAATGCATTGGGACAACCTGCACTGAGCTCTCCAGATGCCCAGCGTCCACCCGGTCGACGCTCAGCATCCACACAATTTAAAGCACAGTGAAGCTGTGGGAATGAATGAGAAGAGAGTCGTGTCGTAACCAGTAATAAGAAGCTGATTCGAAACAAAGGTTGAGCGCGTTGTAGCGCATATTTAGTCAATGTCATGTCCACCCAATTGTACGTACACACATATATTTGATCGCTTTTTGCCATTTTAGGGGAAGCTGAGCTTCCCTTGAAGTCTTAGAGCAATTGCCCCTGCATTGTATAATAACTGTAAAAAATAAAGCTAACTATCAAGTACCAAGTACAACTTTATTGTCAAATGTGCTGGATGTGAAACATGAATTTCGCCTCTCTCACATTTTTTTTTAATTAATAAATCCTACTTCACAGATTTCACTTATCACTGGTTCTTTCTGGTAAAAAATAAAGCTAACTATCAAGTACCAAGTACAACTTTATTGTCAAATGTGCTGGATGTGAAACATGAATTTCGCCTCTCTCACATTTTTTTTAAATTAATAAATCCTACTTCACAGATTTCACTTATCACTGGTTCTTTCTGGAACATAATAAACACAGTAACCTCGCGATAAACAAGGGATTACTGTACCTTTGAACAGTTGTGCAAGACCTGCGTGAAGCTAGCCTTCCTCACACTAAAGGTTTTGGGGAAATAGTCTGTGTTGTTTATGCCGTAAAACTTTCATTTGCTATTATAGTTTTAGAGATATGACACAGTTAAATATAATAATTGACCAACAGTTGCAGCACAAATGACGGCAGCGGCAGACGAATCAGCAGATGCTAACATATCTAATAACCGTGCAAGACTTGCTTGAAGCTGTTAGTTAAAATGGTATACTGACCACACATTAAGGGGCATAACAAATCCTCTACATATACATGTACATGTTCATGAAACAAAACAACAAGCGTGCTGCAGAAGTCCACGCCCATGTCCGTTTTACCAGCCATGGCAGAGTGAGACACCGAAAATTGATACTTTCAGAGTTTATGAATGGAAAGTTTACTTTTAAAAAGTTGCCAGATGGTCACACTGACAAGACCAGTTACCTGTATGTTTTATAGTCGTAAACTGATCTATCATCATCGCACGTCCAGTCTGAAATACCAATTAATGGCCAAGCACACAGCAGATGTGAGTACTCCGCCCCCTCGTCTAAGACGGACAGCTATGGATAATTTCAAAGCAAAGAAAATGGATAACATGACAAAGAACAAATTTGCTGAAGCCATAGCTAAATGTATGGCTACTGCATGCAGGCCTGTCAACATTGTCCACAGCCAAACTCGAGCTGAAATCATTCGCATTGCATCGAACGACTCCACTCCGGATTGCCAGCAAGAGCCTCCATGACAAGCTATGAACAGAAATTGTACGTAGCGGAGAAGACTAAGGTACACCAAGCGGGAGAAGACACTGTTTCAGGAGAGAAATAAGAGACGACGTTGATGAGCCTCGGGTGAATAAAGAGCAGGCATTCTTTTGAGTACGATGTATGTCACTGACACGATTGTTACTTGTTTGGAACTATTTTGTGTGGAAGGTTACCGTGATCCGTGTCCATATAAATAATGGGGGTGGAGCTTCTCTGTGTTCGTCTGAAGGCGACGGTGCGCTGAGGCACGTCGAGGGTTCAACGGTACAGTGGTAGCGACCAAAAATAAAACGTCTCCAGTGTTGTCATCGAACCAAGTGTAGTCATCCGAAATGATTTCGACACAAAACCATAGAGAGAACAGAGAGAAAGGAAACAGTGGAGGCACTATTGATCAGGCCACTGGGGGCAATTACCCCAAAGCTGGAAAGTTGGCTCCTGCAGATATGAGGAATGACATCTGACATCTCCATGCAGAGTGCAAGACTGGAAACGGCTAAGATCGTGCGCAGAACCCTCAAGTTCCCAGGCCTCTGGTAAAGGACCCGAGCTTGAAGGAGATACCGCCCCCATTGGTGAGGGAATGCTTAATTTCTTTCGTTCTGTGTGTGTGTGTGTGTGTGTGTGTTTGTTTGTGTGAGTGTGTGTGTGTGTGTGTAGGGCGTGGGGGGGGCACTCCCCCCACACACAAATCAATTTCCGCTCAAGTAGAGACGTGTTTCAAAAAAAAAGATTTACAGATCATTCAACCTCTATTTAATGGAATACACTACAAAGACAAGATATTTAATGTTCAAGTTGATAAACATGAATTAATCATTAACTTTGAATTTTATGGCCGCAACACATTCCAAAGAAGCTGGCCAAAAAGAAAGTTCAGGAATGCTTATCAAATACCTGTTTGGAACATTCAGCGAGAAGTAGCTTCCCTGAATTGCTCAGTCATTCACATCTTAGCCCTCAGGAACAGCTCAGAAAATCAATGCCACTAAATATAGTGCAGCGCCACATCTTTAAAAACTCTTCTATGCAAAGCTAAAGCTATTTTTCAACAACACCAGGAAATGCCACCGGCTTCTCTGTGTCTGAGCCTATCTTGGATGGAAGGATGCAAGGTGAAAAAGTGTTCTGTGGGGTTAGGTTCACACCGAACCAAATAATGTTTTAGGAATCCAAATATACAGATTCAGCGAAAGTGCGACTACAAAAATGTTTCTTCAAGAAAATCGCACTGACAAAATAGAAACTGAATTCGCTGGTCACAAAAAGTCAGAAATAATCAAGGCATGCAACAGAAAAAGGCTTGCAAAGGCAAGATTAGATAGAAGACGGAGTGTATGCAAAACGAAATGTCAAAAATCCAATAACGTGACCGCAATCAAGAACAATACAGTCGTAAAATATAATACAAACAAGAAAAGGAGAGCAACTGAATTGTATCATGAGGTCTAGAAAATAATACCTGAAGCGCAACACCGATCAAGGTCAATAATCCGACAAGCAATAGCAGGAGTCAGAGTCCTTAAATACCTAGCCAAGCTTGATGGGGCAATGTAGCACAGGTCCACCTGCCCTTACCGTAGCTGGAGCTGGAACACAATCAAGACAGACATGATAGTACCTACCCCTCAACGGATGCCCCCTGGCAGACTACCTAGTTTGGACAGTTGAACAGCATGGAAATCATTGCTTAACGGGTCCAGGATACAGGCGCAGAGGACCCAATTACGCTCTTCCGGACCGTAGCCTTCCCAGTCAATCAAGTACTGCACAGCACTGCCTCTGCGCCTGGTGTCCAGAATTTTCTTCACCGTGTACACAGGATTCACATCAACAATGCAAGGAGGAGATGGAAGCTGCAGGCGGTGGCACCAGCGGGCTGGACTCCATGGGCTTGAGCAGCGATACAAGACTGGAGGGACCTTGAGAGTTGGTGGGAGACAGATTTTGACACCCACTGGGATCACGATCGCCTCCATCTCGAATGGGCCGATGAACCTTGGTCCTAGTTTCCGAGAGTTGCCAGCCAGATATCAATCCCGTGTCAAGAGCCTGGACGGTAATCGCGTGCAGGGTGACGTTGGTGAGCAGCGTTTTGTTGATTCAGTTGAGCCGCGCGTGACGAAGTTTCTCTGGTCTCCCTCCAAACACGATGGGCCTGCTTAAGATGGAACTGGATGGAAGGAATGCCCACTTGGCCTTCTTGAGAGGGAACTAGAGGGGGTTGGTAACTGTATGCAGCCATGAACGGGGACCGACCTGTGGCAGACGACACAAGGGTGTTGTGGGCGTATTCAACCCATGGAAGTTGACGGGCCCATGAAGCAGGTTAATGGAGACAGTCACATCGGAGGGCCGTCACCAGATCTTGGTTCACCCTCTAACTCTGTCCATTTGATTGTAACCTGACAAGAGACTGGCGGTGGCACAGATATCTCTGCAAAACATTTTCCAAACTTGAAACACAATTTTCCGACCCGATCTCACACAATGGCTCTTGGGATGCTGTGGTTTTGGAACACATGACGGATTAGCAACTGAACAGTCTCTAAGGATGATGGAATCTTTGATAAAGCCAAAAAATGTTCCAGTTCGGAAAATCGGTCAACCACATTAAGGATAACCGATTTACCCTGGGAAACTGGTAGGCCAGTAACAAAATCCAAGGATATGTGTGACCAGGGATGAAAGAATACAGGCAACGGCCGAAGTAGGGCAGCTAGAAGTCTTGCCACAAGTACAGACAGAGCATGCCCCAACAAAGTCGGTGTCATATTTATGGAGGTTGGGCCACCAGAACCGTTGATTTATGAGATTTAGCATCCAGTTAACTCCAGGATGGCAGGCAACTTCAGAAGCATGTAACACCTCTGAACGAAAAGCAACAGGAACACATAAATGGCCTTTGGGACATTCTTCCGGAAGGCTTGGGTAATCCTCTGCTCGATCTCCCGTTGTAGCATGTCGTTTCATCCATTGCAGGATCGTGAAGCATAGGGCTTCTGACTACAGGACGCATGGTGATAGGTTAGAGTGAGCCCATTGGGCCTGACGTGCCTGACGTGAATTCAAACGTTTGGCGGAACAAATGTAGGCCAGGGTTTCATGGTCTGTAAACACTGCACTGCTCTTTAGCTCCCTCGAGCCAGTGACGCCACTCCTGTAGGACCAAGGCTATGGCCAAAAGTTGTAAATAAAATTGACCATAAAATGGAAGTTGGACTTCTCATTGCCGATACAAGTGTCTTTGCAGTTTTTCATAATCATTTTCAGAAAAAAAAAGCAATCCAAGTTAACAGCTTACATATCAGAAAGAAGAATAAGAACACAATGTTCCATCGCTACTTTTAAGTTAGACGCAGAACAACAAAACTGGTCTGCGGTCTAGTCAAACGAAGACCCAAATATTACATAGGATGCATTTCAGTCTACTATCATCTCCTTACATGATAAACGTTTTCAATTTCCTGCAACGGACAGCGGAAAAAAAATCCGACCCACTCTTGAGGACTTGCACACCGCAAGAAACAAGACAAGGGCACGGAAAATCCTACTGAACCCCCCACACCCTGCTCCCTATTCCAGGTACTCCCCTCAGGCAAGCGCGACCAAATCAAGCAGACATTCAAACAGCTTCTTCCCTCTCGCCATTAACTCCCTAAACAGTAACCCAAATCTACCTGTATAGTGGCTCTTTGCAATTTTTCACACACCTGTGGAACAGCATTAACACAATAATCATTGTAGCTCCAGCTCTGTACTGACTTGTACCATTGTCACTGATCTATATTCCACATCACCAGACACTTTAAACCGCTCAAGGACATCTGCACAATTGCACACTTGTACAACAAATACTGCCACTGGTCACTTTAAAAATGGTGCAGTTGCACAACTGTTATAGTACTGTATTTTGCCATTGATCACTTTAGCTCTGCCTGATACTTTGCACATTGTCTCATAGCTGTCATTGGGTGGGACAACGGTCCTGCACAACGGTACCTTTACATTACGAATGCCTTTCCATACTTATTTGTCATGTCCTTGTTTATCGCAGTTGCTTGTTATTGATGACACTAGGGTAGCCTATACTACCAGAGATAAATTACTTGTGTGTTCTCCATACTTGGCCAATAAAGATGATTCTGATTCTGATGAAGTAAAGTCACCAGGAAGTATAAAGGCTAAAGTAAGACATGGATAATGAAAGGTATAGAGAATGCATTTAAAAAAAATAAAATAAATAACATAAAACGTTTATATAATTGAGAACTAAAGATGCTGAAATAAAGTATAAGACCTGTAAAAATAAATTACTACCGGTAAATATTATAAGAACAAGTAGGAGAGATCATTGTCATGCATGATTAGAGCAGAATAAAAGCAACACACAAGAAATATGGAATACTGTATACTAAATCACATATTCAGAAATATTTCTCAAAAAGTTGATTTTCCAAAATACTTTATTAAAGATAAACATACTGTTATTGAGAAAACTGCAGAAATAGCAAATGAATTGAATTAGTATTTTGTCAATATTGGTTGTAACGTTTGTGACTTAGTTGACTATAAAATAGCCCAATTAATGTACAAGTCCACAATTACCTGCTCTGCCAAAATACTCACAAGCTGTTCGAAATTTGAGAGAGTTGCAATGATTTAAGGGGGACCAGCCTCTAATAAAAATCCAAAACAAGAAAAAACATGAAGCAAAGGTGTGTTTCTGTAATAGGTGCTTATTTATGGAATAATTTTGAAACGGACCTGAAAATGTGTGACTCTCTTGCTTTGTTCAAAAACAGGTTCAGAACTAAAGTACCAAAAAAAAAACCCTAAATAAATCAGTTTTAAGTTGGTAAATTGATTAAATACTGTCATGTAACAGAATATTGATTATAAGTATGAGAGAGAAGTGATAAATAAATGTGCCGGAGTGTGTGCCTTTGTACTGGTAGTTCCTGTACAAACCGAAAGTTGTAGGAATATAAAAGTATAGCACGCATCAGGGTAAAAGCTTTTTTTTATATGTCGACTTTTCCTTTTCTTGTCAGATTGAGATACACTAAATCAATGATCCATTACTATATTAATATCAAACAAATTAAAACTCACAAAGAACAAGGGGTAGGACTAGATATTTTTTTTTACTTCTTCCTACTTCCTTTCAACATGTAAATTGTGCTGAATGATAAGTTTTTTTTCAATTTTACTTTGTGCCAAATTTCTATTATCTGTTTATATATTCAATCTAAAAAAACAAGTTCACCATTACCAACATCATATTTGGCCTCGGCTGTGGTCTGACGTGTCCACATTTCAAATTGTTTTGGAAATTGTGGACGTCGTGTCATCCGGACACGTTGCAAAGTTCGTTTGTTGCAAAGTTCAAATGCCAGTATCTATGATGTTATGTGGCTTTCTAAGTGCAAATGACAAAGGTAACTTACCCATGTGTGTAGGCACCATTAATGCTGAAAGGTACATATAAGTTTAAGAGAAACATATGCTGCCATCCAAGCAAGTCTTTTTCATGGACTGCCCTGCTTATTTCAGCTAGACAATGCCAAACCACATTCTGCATGTGTTACAATAGCGTAGCTTAGGAGTGAAACAGTGCGGGTACGAGACTGGTCTGCTGCAGTCCAGACCTGTCTTCCATTGAAAATATGTGGTGCATTATGAAGCATAAAATATGACAACGGAGACCCTGGATGGTTGAACAGCTGGAGTTATACATTAAGGAAGAATGGGGAAAGAATTCCACGACATTGCTTCAACAATTAGTGCCCTTAGTTCCCAAACATTTATTAAATGCTGTTAAAAGAAACGGTAATGTGACACAGTTGTACATGATCTTCTCGCAGATTTTTTTGGAACGTGTTGCAGCCATAAAATTCTAAGTTCATGATTATTTGCTAAATGAAATAAAGTCGATCAGTTTTAATATATAATATATACAGTACATAATATATTTATACTCTATTTAATTAAATACAGGTCAAACATGATTTGTAAATCAGTTTATTCTGTTTTTATATAATATCTCGCTTACTAATTTTTACATTGTATTTTCTTATTGTCTGTACAGCGTCCTTGGGTGGCATGAAAGGCACTTTTATATAAAATGCAATATTATTATATATGTTTAACAAATCATCTCAAATTCATTGGAATTGGAAATGAATAGATGGATAGACAGACAGATTGATCGATAAGAAATATCTTTTTATTTGTAGCACAAATGTTGAACAGCTCTATGCCTCGAAATGGGCTGTCGTAGATACACATTAACCTGTTACTTTTTTTTCATTTGGCACAGACAGATGAATTGTGGTGCATACATGTTGCTGGATGCGTTTTTGATAGGCTAAGAAGCACAGGAAGGAACACAATTTCAGTAAAATACAAGAAACATCAAACTTCATCTGGAGGTAGTGCAAGGTGTTCAGTAACCGAAGCATCCACCCTTCGATTCCTGCTCTCTCATTGTGGCTACATCGGTTCTTTACCCACACTAGAGTGTGTCATGATCCTGTCTTGTTTGTGTTCCAGCCTCCGGCGGAATGTGAGGGTGTTCCCTCCAGAGCCGCACCTGTCCTGATGTTCACCATCACCATTACAAGAGTGCCATGCCGACTACTTGCTGTTGGATTATTCAGCCTTGCTCAAGACTCTCGTACCAAGCGCTTGTTTATTCTCAATGCTTCTTGAGCTTGCCTCATAGCCTCTTTTCACATTTTGTGTTTTCTCATGTACATAGTGTTTTTGTTCTAGTATTATTTTCGGTTTGTATTACAGTAAACATTCCAATACCCGGAATTCTATGAAAAGGAATTTCCTTCACCCAGAATAAAAACCTATCCATTAACATCAAAATGTTAATGCATAGGTCTCTCTCTCTCTCTCTCTCTCTCTCTCTCTCTCTCTCTCTCTCTCTCTCTCTCTCTCTCTCTCTCTCTCTCTCTCTCTCTCTCTCTCTCTCTCTCTCTCTCTCTCTCTCTCTCTCTCTCGCTCTGTGTCTCAAGTGTCTCAGCTTTGCGAGTTTACAGCACTCTGGTCACATCTGGCTGTCTGACAGAGAAGTTGTAAAAGCAGCTTTAATTAGTTGGGTTTAAAATCTGGACGAGAAGTTGCCACCCTCCGTTCTATCCTGCTCATACCAAGGTCAACGACCCTGCAATGAATGTGATCGGCTTGAATTTGCAACAATGCGTCACGAAAAAACACCACGACAATCCTTACTTATACTTCAGGGTTGCACTAGTCTAAAACTATAACTGGTAATTAGTCTTTTTTTTATTTTACTTTTTTCGTGTTTGTTGGGAGTTGATTTGCTTCTTTAAACTATGATCAATGGGGCACCGTCATTCAAAATGTCCAAGGCACAATGAAACAAGAGACTTTGGAGAGGCCAAAGTGCACAACTTCAAGAGTGCCTAAAAAAATTGCCGACAAAATATCTGCCATCCTCTTTTTTCTGTGTGTGTGTGTGTCTTAACTTGATTCATGCCCAAAATACAAAGGAGAATGTTATGATTTAAAAAAAAAAAAAAAAAAAAAAAGAAATTTGACTTAGTGAGGATCAAGCGGTTAGGAAAATGAATGAATGAATGAATGACAAATTAACTCACTTATATTTGGTGATATTCTGAGCACAGCTGAAGTAGAGGTGTGTTTGTTCTAATGATCTGATCCAAAACGAGTCTGGTCTCGGATTTATTTCGCGTTGTGAATGGTTTGTAATGAGTAAAAATTATTGCTGCTAAATTCATTTCATGTGGCCATTTGCTCGATTACTACCCTGGTTATTTTAATCAGAAACACATCACTTTTTATGTTGTAACACCACAGAATTGCAACGGATCGACCAACAGTTTAAAACCGGTGTTGGTTCACTTTTGACCTTGGTTTTAAGAATTCGAAGAAATGAAACTGCATGATTAAATGTTGAACTAAACCGTCAACGGTTTTGTATTAATTTTTGAGGTGATCGGCACTACATGGGCCAAATACGATGCAATACCATACATCTTTATTTATATAGCGCATTTCATAATAGCTGCAACTGGAACAAAGCAATTTACATCTCGCTAACATGATTCGGAATAGTGTACATTTTACAGCTTCTCTCTTTTTCTTACTATTTTTGAGGTTGAGTAGCCTATTTGAGTTGGAATATTTTTCAGCAATCAATCATAATATTTAAAGCTGAATTCACATCGAATAATAAAGAATCATTCATCATAGGTTTCCTTTTTTGGGACTGATAATGTTGCAGTTCATTAAAAAATAAAATAAAATAAACGGAGCCGCACAGATCCATGAGCATAGGATTTGCAATTGTGTGAAGTGTGCAGATTATACACACACATACTGGACCGTCTGCAAATGAAGAAAGATGAAGGGCATAACGTGATGAATACATTGCGTACAACAAAAGCTGTGACAACTTTTAACGAAGTAAATATATATTATTTGCTTGCATATCTGCCTCGCAATGAGGCTCTACGCTGATTATGTATTGTCATGGTTCAAAAACCATTAAAAAAACGATTGGCATGTGCTGATGAATAAAGAGGAAGAGCACAAAGTGGGAATAAAAGAAAAGCTGTGACATAATTTATCACTAAAGGCATGGTTTAATTTGTTTCGTAGTTCTGCATAAATCAAACCAACAACAACGGCTAGTATGAACAACCACCATTCCTCAAGAGGATGTGAATTCCTGGTTTAGTCGCTGCAATCAAGCAGAGATCAGGGGGAGCGTGTCAGAAACATGTGGTTCCCTGCACAGGATGTAAAGAGTCAACAAGAAGGCCATTTACTCCCAATTAAGGAAATAAAACGAGACAGGAGCCAAAGCGATACTCCAATCAGCACCAGGGGTCACTGGACAGCGGCGGCAGAGAGGCGGCAGTTTGGGTCCCGCTTCGGGGGCCATCATCAGCACCATACTCATCATCATCCTAATGATCAACATATTCATCGTCTTGAATGTGGGCCCAAAACTATTCGCATAAACTGTGCTCAAAATCAACTGCTGTTGAAAAAAACAACAACAACAGCAGGGTCACTGGTATTTCTAATAAGTCTTTTTTTTTGGTGCGAAAGGCTTTTAAGACATGAGCCTCTTATCATCTTGACGGCGACTGAAACTGTGTTTATGTAACTTTAGTTTTTAGGATTAGCTGAGTATATATTTGCTAAATGACATTTTCCTTTGTCAAGATAGCTACAGTATTGTTTCCGTGTGATGAATTTTGGTGGGAGCCTAAATTTGGCAATTCAACGGGATGTAGCGTGTTGATGCATTGCCAATAGACACGTCTTCATGCATCTTTCATTTTTGGTCAAGTGTTTCATCAGGAAGATGCATTGTCGTAATCTGCAGTCTAGTTTGTTTTTATCAACGCTTTGTATTTTTGCAAATAATAATTTTTTTTCTTGCATATTAGTCATTGCGACACATTAATTTAAACTGTACTTTTTTGTCATTGATTTTAAGTATTTGTTTTTTACGGAAGAAGATTAGGGCCAATGAAGAAAAAAACAAACACCTGAGCTGAAGTTTTTTTTTTTTTTTTCGAATACTACACTAAAACTATTCACCAGCACACCCACGCTCCTACTGTGCTGATTTCGCCTGAAGAGCTCAGCATCACGGTATACCAAAAGCTTCCGTGTTTATACATGCTCAAGTTTGAGTTCTTAATTTTGGACAAGTCATAACGTCATGTTTCAAACGAACAAAAGATTAATTTTGAGTTGAAATTACACAATTTAGCGGTCGCTGTGTGTCATGTGCGGAGAAGCATTATTTGCACTGTACTCGGTGTTGTTTTGCTCGCGACCTACTTGCACATGTCCAGATTGAACAAATTAATGTTTTTCTCATATGAACGTCTTCAGCATTTAGATGGAAACAATGTAAGTGTTAAGTTTCAATCGTTTGTATTTTTGCCATGTGAAAAGGTACATCCATACATACGATGGTAGATATCTATTTTTTTAAATTGACAAACGTTTTGTGTCTTTCAAATGAGAAACCTAGCTGTAAAAATTCCCCTAAAACAGTAACTTTTGCTGGTTACATTACTGCTTCTCATCTCCAGATTGAGATCTGATCTTTGGTTCACCGGTGACTATAGCAGTCAAGAAAACACACTAGTTTCTTCACATGAAGCAAAACAAAGAACAGGGGCCCTGGGGAGAGGGGGGGGGGGGGGGGTATTTTGGGTTTGAGACACGAGGAGGCCTTTTTTTCTTCATAGATGTTGGCAGTGGAATGGACTTGTAGGCAGGAAAATGGAATCTGTGAGGAAAAGTAATGATGAAAAAGTCTACTGCGGCCCTGTGCCTTCATTAAATGCATGGAAAGACCGAGAGAGACACATCTGGATTCAATCCGTTTCCCTTTGATGGCATCAAGTGTTCTTTTCCCAGATCAGGGGCAGGAACCTAGGGGATGTCTATATGGCAGCTCCGAGCCATGAGTCAAGTCCTGCCATCTGAGCACATGAACACCCAACACCCCGAGTGAGCCACCCCCATCTTCACCTCCACCAGCCAGCTCCCTTCTCGTCCGATCCAGTCAACTTACAGTTCAAAGCTAACTCTGAGCAGTTCGAGCACGTTGCTGTGGTTTTCACATGCACAAGAGAGCTCAGACGGGAACGTCGTCGTCCATGGGGTTGAGTTCAGGGCTCTGTACAAGCAAGTTCTTCAACCTTGATTAAAATTCATCACAATATTATTTATATATTTATGGACCTTGCTTGGTGGACTGGGGCTGTCGTCATGGAGGAGGGAAAAAAAAGGCCCACTTCAAACAGTTCCCACGAAGGGTGTGTGTTTCGATGAGAACAATTGGGTTTTTTATTCTTTGTGTGCCGCGCTGTAAAATTAATCTCTGTTTATGCTGAGCTGCACAAACGACTGGAAATATGAATTTTCATGCCAGACGAGTACTGTGCCTGCACCAAATGCTTTTTTCCTCCCAGTTGAGTCCAAAAGCACATTTTAATACTTTCTTCATGGGGTGACAAACTGAGTTATGCAAATGTAATGTGCCTCATTCAAGCTCATTATCTTTAAATGCGCAGTCCAACATCAGGCCTTTTCTGCCATTTTTGTTTTTAATGTGGAATAATTGGGCAGATGGGCGTTTTTCGGGGTTGAGAAGGGAACGGTAACACGATTGTTTCAGAAACCTAAACTGTGATACCTAATTTTCAACTGTTTATGTTTTCAGTCTCCAAAACTTTGTCACACTGGCTAATTGCCAAGCACGCTGTTAGTCCGGGTGCAAAACTTCCTGGGGTGGGTGGGGGACCTTTGGCAGAAAGGTCGGGGAAATTTTGAGGAAAAGAAATACTGTATACAGTCATAATAATAAAACAAACAAAACAAAAATCAAGGATTTTCGAGTCTCAAGAGATGCCTAAAACCTCCCCTCCCTTTTACTCTGCTCGCTCTGCAACCCCTCCCCAAGTCATTTAAGAGTCAGCAGCAAGGTTTCCAAAGTCCTTTACGATTTGGTGTATGTATAAAGAAGTACATCGATGTGCAACACAACTAACAGACTTGATGTGTCTGGTATGATATAACATGATTATTTTGTTATCAGGGAACATGCCGTGGCCCTTAAAGGGTGAAAATTCCTTCATTTGTATGTTCAGTATGAAAGTTATGATGAGTTAGTGAGTTGTCATAATGTGTTTTTATTTTATTTTTTTCAAGTGTCTCTCCGAGCTGACTTTGGTGGGGAGCTGGAGAGCACTCTGCAGTGGTTGCCAGTCCATTGCAGGTCACATAAACACAAACTACTATCATACTTAGATAGGCCATTTAGAGTCTTCAATGAACCTAACATGCATGTTTTTCGACAGGAGGAGGAAGCTGCTGTACCAAGCAAGCACAAGAACATGCACATTCCACACAACTGACCCAAGCTGACATTTACACCCAGAACCTCTCAAACATGTCTTTTAATGTCTCAGTGAGTGGTATCGTTATTATGTGATATTCAGAATATTGACTCTGTCATGTATCATAGTCATGACTATTGAGTGGCACTATTTTGCCGTTTTCCACATATTTGAGATTTTAAGCATCAGAATCAAGCTACACACAGAGACAATATGACATTAAAAAGAGGGGAATTTACCTCCTCTTTGTTATTGTGCCATGTTCTTAGCATTAACATCTTGCCTTCATCCTCATTAAGCTGTGAGGTTTGCCAGCCCTCGAAGCAAGGAGACCAAGAGTTCTGATGGTACCGATGGTTAGGTTTGTTCCAAAGGGGGAGGTGACATCTTAAGGGGGGCCTGTTAAAAGTCAGACACATGCAGTGCCGCGTAATTATGGGGCTCCTATGAGTAGGCTGGAGCCCGGGAGAGAGAGAGAGAAAGAGAGAAGAGAGAGAGAGAGAGAGAGAGAGAGAGAGAGAGAGAGAGAGAGAGAGAGAGAGGCCTAGGGGGGCGACATCCTACCTTTCCTTGCATTACTGAAGTTGAGCAAACTTTGAAAGGACGCTGCGCTTTGAGCATCTGTTCGTCATCAGGCAAGCGGCCCTTCGCATGCTCACGTGTGATTCAGCCAGAGCGATCAGACTTCAGTTCATCTCTCTCTCTCTCTCTCTCTCTCTCTCACTTCTTACGATTCTGAAAGTGCCTATAAGGCTTGTTTGTTCTAGTTCTTAAAGGTTGATCACCGCTGTATGGATACATGAGAGGTTTGATTACAGGGAGAAAAAAACTGACAGAAAGCATTTGCAGACGTTTGTTTGAGCCCTCCGTGGCTCATTTGGATATGAAAAAAATAACCATCCTCTCCAAACAGAACGGCAGGCATTGTTTTTGACAAGTGAGACTGACACTCTGCAAGAAAGGATCTACATTATTTGTTTTTAGCTTCCGGACCACCAAATTATTCGTTTTGCTCTTGCGTCATGACTTCAAGTTATGCACACGTAATGGACAGGCCAACCACGATATCAAACCGCCTGGAGAGTCCCATCACGTCTAACCTGGATAACTTGCAAGCCAAAAAGAATTTCTCGGTAAGCCATCTGTTGGATCTGGAAGAAGCCGGGGAAATGGTTGTCAACCAGGCAGACGAGAGCGTCGGGGAAGCTGGGAGAAGTATGATGGAATCCCCGGGACTGACCAGTGGAAGTGACACAAACCAACAGGACAGTAAGTCTGTCGACCTATTGTAATTGGCGTGCATAAATCTCCACACACCGCACGTATTAACCTATCCTTTTTATTTGATTCATACAATTGGGCGTGCAGAGCGCACACAACGAGGAGCAACGGGCACGAAAGAAATGCACTCGTGAGATTTGGCGATTCGACATCTCTGACTCACTCGACCCCACTCGACCATAAATATTAATTCTCCATTTGAGCGTTGATGACAATTAAGGATGATGGCGTTGGTGAACTTGGTGAAGTAAACGTGTGACAATAAACCTTAGCCTCCAAATGAGATCGCCATGAGTTTGTCCTCAGCGCGTGTCTTGTTTAAATATACCTGGGAAAAGTGTAACTTTATTTGAGACGATATTATCAATAGGCAATCAATTCGATGGGAATTTATGCATCCCCGAGTGAGTAAGACGACATTGACCAATTCTGTTTTTCTTAATGTGCCAAAAAACGAGAATATGATTTTGGTGGCAGAGAGCAGGACACTAATACTGCTGAGATTACTATTTTTATTCATAAAGACTGTCTAAAGAGGCTAGTCCAGTTCATAAAATAAAAAAATAAAATAAAATAAAATATCGTAGCATTCCTCCTCTCTTCTAAGGGGCCTTTTGACACGGACGTTAAAGGCTTTAATGAGTGTTATTGTCACGTTTAAAAGCTAAAAATCACAGGGGTGACAGAGAAAAATGCGAGTGGAAGTGGGTCACATCGTTAATTTACGGTTATTTTCGGCCTGTCAAACACTCAGACTATTGGACGCTAATGGTTTGTCGTGATTAACGCACGTGTCTTTGCTCGAACAATTAAGGAATGAAATAACAACATGTCACTCGATCGCATTGGGATTTAAAACTGCAGGTGGAATTAATCAGTTGCCCAATAAACGTAAGACACGAAGCGCATGAGTTCTCTAATTCCAGTTTTGCGAGTACATTGTGGAAGGATTAATCTGCTGTTTATTTAGTGCCAAATATTTATAAATATAATATAATATAAATATAGAAATTGCACACATCGACATATCTCCAATTTAACAAAAACACAAGCAACGACTTTAGTTCATATTATTTTCATCATAATAGTGTATAGCCGATGCGATGAATAGGTAATTAACAGAAAACTATGCTTCATTTGATTTCGATTTGCGGTTTTTTAAATTATCATCATCATTATTATTAGTATTATTATTGTTATTAATCAGTTTAAGTTTTGTACTCAGTGGTTTCTATCAAAAGCTGCTAAGTGGCAAGATAACAACCATCCATTTATTATGAAAATCGCATTTAGGAATGCAAGCTGTGGGCAAAATCTTTTGTAACTTGGACAACAATATCCTGTAATACTCTGTTTTCACGCGTGCTGTTATTATGAAATTCGACACTGCATTTTGTTCAGATCGCACGCCTCTATATTAACACACTCAATATCTGATATCTGTATCGAACGAAATTCGCCGATCTCGGTTTTATTGTTATTATTATTATTATTCAATCGCCGTCGTTATCCTCAACTTGACATCAACTTGATTTAATGTAAAATTTTCGCCATTTAATGTCACGTACATGTAGCGGCACAGCGTCTCAAAGACGCTTCAATTCAGATTCGCTGGATACAATTGGCCTGTCCAGCTCATTTTTAAAGGAAACATTGTAACGTGTGACCCATTATAACAATAGCGTTTAAAAAAAATAGGCGACAGAAATTGAGAAAACATTTGGATTTTAAGCTGACTCTCTTTGGTCATTAACAACGCTGGAAAAATCATTTCGGTACTTGACCTGCTCTCATTTTCTGTGTGAAGGGCGGCTGTTTGTTTTTTTATGAAGGGTTAGAGGTCAACAAGTTTTTTAAACTTCTCAACTTGTAATTGAATCTAATATGACCCAGAGACATGTCAATCACTCACTGCCAATCACTCTCAACCTTTTTTTTCTGTTCACAACTTGATGTAGTGTTACGAATCCCATGCCTGAAGCTTTTTATGATTGGATGCCATGCAAAAAGTGGATGAAACACTCCCTTTGTGTTTTAAAATTGTTTGCTTGTGGATCCCTATCGGCACCTTGTACTTTTACTCACAAGATTACATTCCCTTATCATCATTCCTAATATGTCAGTGCATGCGGAAAATCACATTTATTTTATGTTTTAGAGTTTTCAAATTAAGCTATAGGGAATTTCAGAATAACACATTCATCGACTAAAACATAGCGATAAAGAAAATATTGAGATTGTCCCAGTTCAGTCATCAGTAATGTTTCCCCCTCCTCAGTATTTCCCAAAGTTCCAACAGGGTATGTAAACTTATGAGCACAACTGTATGTGTGCCATAAAAACTGGCATGGAATTACATTCACACTCAATCATGCATCCATCCGCCATTTCCATACAAATTATGAAGTCAACAATGAAATTGCCCACAGGCCAGACTGGGATGTAGACGCCCAACAAATTTTTGTTGTAAGCTATCCAAGGTGGGTACGCAAGTACCTTTCAAAATGACATTTTTGCTGCCAGACAAAAAAGTTGTGTTTAAAGTCTTTAGACTGCGACTGGGGTTGGAAGTAATCTTTCCTTAGATAAGAAGGTGACAAGCAAACAAACAGGCTCAATGCAGACAGCTCGTATTGCCTCCTCGACAGTCTGAAAGCAAGGTGTTTGTGTGAGGCAAGGGAAGAATGCTCGAACCTACTTCCTGGACCACTTGTTTGTTGATTGTTGTATTCGATTTGATTTTTAACATATTAGTCTTCATCTGAGATCCACCATAACAAACCTGTATCAGATCCGAAAATCAAAAGCAAATCCACAACCATCAGAACAGCTGTCAGAAAAATATAATTTACTAATTCAATACAAAGATAAAATGATTAACTGAAGAATTACTGTTACGGAAACCATTAGTAAAAGAACAATTATTATAGAAATACCGGTTATTGAATTGGAGGCATCATCACCGGCGTTACAAAGGCAATACAAATCCTACAGTAAAAAAAATATATATATATAATTTTGGTGCATACCGTAGTCATTTATATTACATGTGTTTTTGATTTTCTTGTTTTTCTTTGTTGAGTTTGTCACTGCAGTTTCAATGGAATAACATTTCAATGAGCCTTTTAAAATGGCTCATGGCAAATGGCGACATTTTTTTTTATCTTAACCAACTAACATCACAAAAACTACACAAATTTAGAATGTTAATTTGGGGAATTCGCTAGAAAACAAGTACGAATCGCTTTCAGTCCTTGAGGGTTAAACATTTCATGAAAGCTTTTATCATATTGGTGAAGGACATTGAGTCTAAAAAGTGTGTGTCACACTTTTGCAGGTTTATATCTACTGTACACTGGAGCAGTGAAACAGATTTCAGTTGTCGAATATGAACTGGCTTCTCTCGGAGTGTCACGATAATAAATCAATAGAGTCAGCATGTCCTTTCAGCATAGTAAATGTTATTCTATCAACACATTTGAAATATTTATTGTTTTTTTTTTGTAGGCATGCCATGTATAAGTTGCCAAATTTGACTTTTATGTTCTATCATCTAAAAAAACCTATAATTTGAGATTGAATTCCACTGTTGAACATCCAGTAATCCGTCCAGTGTTCCCAACCTTTATCGAGAAGTTGCAGATTCAGAATTGAAAAATCTCACGACAAGCCAGCAAAAAACAGTTTTATTCATAGTTTTGCAAAAACTATGAATACGGAAGTATTGATGATCCCGTCTCTCTGTTGACTTACAACTTGATTTACTCTGTGTGAAATCTTGCCGTTTCATTAAACACGAAGCTGATACATTGAGGGGAAGCCACAAAAAATTTTACTTTGTATGAATTGTAAGGGGTGGAAATATAGTTTTTTTTTCAAATCCTCTAAATGAAGAACATTGAATTATTCAACCTGTCACAATATGTTGCATTGTAGATAGATTAAGCACATGTATGTCAGTAATAACAAAATATTTGGGGAAAAAAAAGAAATTGAATCATGTCCAGAGGCGCCCTTGACAATCTCTTACCGCGTACAAGTGTGCCACAGCACCCTAGTTGAGAATCACTGCAGTAAATCAATATTAGTCCTGCTCGTGAGCCTGGTCTTAATAATTATAAAACCACCGATATTCCTATTTCCGAGTCCAAGATTTCAATTTCATCCACCATAAAATCATTAAACTAACGACGATCATGCCCGTCCGTAACCATATGAAATGAAGCGAACAACCACATTGCCTTCTTTTGCCAAATGTAACGTTCGATGTTCAAAACCAAATGGTGAGTTTACGAATTTATAGCTACATACAATCCATTGCACGAGGACCTCTACTTGGAAGAAAATGTTTTCAAATCAGATCGTCTTTGTTTTTTATTTTTCTGTCTGTTTAGCATGCAAACAGCAAGACGCACAAAGGAAAAAAAACATGACAGTTAACTTTAGTTTTCTTTTCTGCATAGACGAGCAGATGAACACGGAGGAAAAGAAGAAGAGGAAGCAACGCAGGAACAGAACCACCTTTAACAGCAGCCAGCTCCAGGCTCTTGAGAGAGTGTTTGAGAGAACGCATTACCCTGATGCTTTCGTTCGAGAAGACCTGGCTCGTCGGGTCAACCTGACGGAGGCCAGAGTGCAGGTAAGGAGAGGGCCATCACTCCTCTTTTTGTTTTCCCATATCTAGGTCGATATCTATATCTATAACTATCTATGTATATACCAGTAGATAGATATAGATATCATTTGCTCTGAACTGGGTTTCATATTTTTTGCAAAGGTTTTTATACAGACTTGAGAGGGATTTCCTGCAGGCGCCCCTCTGAACATTTGATCAAATGTACAGCCATAAAATTAAAAAGGCATGGGGAAGAGTTCTCTGTGGACTAAACTACAGCTATGCTTTAAGCAAACCCTATATTCCATGGCGACAACTGGGAAATTGTACTTGTTTGAGTTTTTTTTTTTTTGAGGAATTCCCACTGCTCCTGAAATCTCAAAACAAAGTAATGTTTTTACAATGTAATAAATATTTATTTCACTTCTCAACCGTGAGATTCCAAGTCTGTGATATGAGGGATTCTGACCATGAAGTAGAGGTCTTGTAGCCACGGGAACAGGACAAACAGCAGGGCACCGAGTATCACACATCATCTGTTAGTTCTTCGTTTATACTAAGAGGCCGATTGCTCTAAGTACCTTAGAGCATGTTTGAAAGTTGCATTAGTCGATTTAAGGAGAGCAGATAAGAGGTTGTCCCCACCACACACACAAAAATTTACCTTTTGCCGTATATTTGCTGACAATCGGTGGGAAGCCTGCATGATCGGCCAGCCGAAAAGTTTTTCCTGAAATTGTAACTGAGCAAATAAGCAACAAAAATTTTAAAATACAATTTTCGATGGATCTGAAACTTTGCCTTATAACATGACATAAAGAATACAAATAAAAGAACAAACACACAACATTAAAATGTAATACATGCAATTAATATCTGCTCAGTTGTATTTACCTCCACTGCAAAAAAGCTGATAAATTATATTTTTCGTCCTAAGGTCATGGAGTAGTATTAATTGACCAAATAATTGGTATTATTTCCAAATTATCAAGTAGCATTTTATTACATGTCAAGCAACTCACTAAACATACGATGGTACGATGACGGAGCTCAAGTATTTGGTGTGCATTGTACAAGCTATGATTTTGACTTCATATGAGATGAACCTTGACATCATTGCCACAGTGAACAATGTGCACAACCTACTGAAAAAGCCCTATGTTCTAAAGACAGCGTTTTTTTTTTTGTTGTATACTTTTGTACTCTGTATTTCAGAGAGTGTGTTGCTTCTGACAGCCGTTTGCCTCTCTCACCCTTCTACACATCTAGAAGTCTTTCAAGCAACAGAACAAAGTATCGTTCATATCACTTTGCAGTGCACAATTACAGCTACAAACCCTAGTTTTCACACCTTTTTTTCCTCTTAAATGCCATTCAATATTTTGAACTATGTCTTTTTATAAGTAACAATTTAAAAAGATGCCACGAAGCTATTATTTGGAATTAATTATAATTTGATTGCATACGTCACCCATTTATAACCCTAAAATATTTCTCTCTCTCTCTTTCTCTCTCCACGCACACGCTCATATGTGTGCACGTGTGCATGTCTGCAGTTCCTGCCCTTAAACACAAACAAAAATCCTCTTCTTACAGAAGAAAATAGGGTAAAGGAAATTGTGAGGTTGGAGCAAGAAGGAGCACATCTGTGAATAATGTTTAGCAGAAAGTAATGCAGAAATCCTTTGATAATTGAGTCTTTGAGCTCATTCCTGAAGCTATGCATCAGCATGCAGACATGCAGAGAGCCTCCGTGAGCGCCAGCATCTAATAATGGATATGATTTCACAGGGAGCAACAACATTAGCTGCCCTTGAGTCTTATCATCGTATGTTTAGTGAGTTAGAAGGGACTCATTAGAAGTAGGTTGTGAATTGTACATCGTCAACTTTGTTAACGTGTAGAAAGTGTGTACCATTGGCGGGTGGGGAGTTTTGGATCTGGGCCTTCAGTGAGTATTTAGTGATCTAATCCACCTCTTAATAATGTCACCCCCCCAAAAAAATGTAATTAAAAAAAAAAACTACAACTCTGGCTACGTTCAAATCGCAGAGCGTGTTACGAATGTTCCAAAAAAACAACTTTGCAGATTCAGACAATTGTCCACTGTCTCCATTCCAAGCACTCTCATTCGCACGCATTGTTAAGAGGCCGATGTGTGGCACTAACGAAGAGCATTTCATGTATTTGAGGATTT
Organism: Hippocampus zosterae; assembly: GCF_025434085.1. NCBI lineage: Eukaryota > Metazoa > Chordata > Actinopteri > Syngnathiformes > Syngnathidae > Hippocampus > Hippocampus zosterae. The sequence goes on from NC_067458.1 coordinate 3,233,261, forward strand.
ACCAAAAGAAAAAAAAACCACAGTTACCTTAATCGTCCAATACATTACCTTGAGAACGCCAACGCTCCACCGTACAATATGGTACTCCGCAATCAATTTTTATCAATATGAAAACTTTAAATAAATAATATCGTACTCACCAGAAATTTTAATGCAGAGGCTCCTATTTGTCAGTGTATGCTAAATTGTTCACTCATACATTACTCTGAAATTGCCCCTGCTCCCCCCCCCCCACCAAAAAAAAAATCCACATTGAAAACAAGCACCGTTGTTTAAAATAGCCTCATAAAGTTGAGTTTTTCTTGAAAAGTACACCTTGAAAGTGAATTTTCAATTGCGGTCTGTTATCATCCTCCAATCATAAATCAAGCTTCGGCCGCACATTGAGCTGAAACAATCAGAAGCGATAGTCACTGAACCAATGAGAGTATGGATAACTTAAAGTCACTCATCATGAAGTCTGCAAGATGGCTTTTCGCAGGTGAATCTATAATTTGATTGGCTAAAAGAAGAACCACCAATTTCAGTAGTGTGTGTGTGTGTGTGTGTGTGTGTGTGTGTGTGTGTGTGTGTGTGTGTGTGTGTGTGTGTGTGTGTGTGTGTGTGTGTGTGTGTGTGTGTGTGTGTGTGTGTGTGTGTGTGTGTGTGTGGTCAACGCCTGCACTCCGGGTCCCGAAGACGTTGGATGAAATAATGTGCCTGGCAACACATCGAAGCTGAAATCTGATTAGACTAAAAAAAAATTAAAAATAGCCAACAAAGAACTGGAAGCCACGCGGCCAAGACATGCGCAATGAAATTAAGACAACATAAAGACAAAAGACTATTGGAAATAAATTACTTAATTTAAAGTCCAGTGGTTAGCACGTCGGCTACACAGTGCAGAGGTACCGGGTTCGATTCCAGCTCCGGCCTCCCTGTGTGGAGTTTGCATGTTCTCCCCGGGCCTGCGTGGGTTTTCTCTGGGTACTCCGGTTTCCTCCCACATTCCAAAAATATGCATGGCAGGCTGATTGAACACTGACTTGTCCCTAGGTGTGAGTGTGAGCGTGGATGGTTGTTCGTCTGTGTGCCCTGCGATTGGTTGGCAACCGATTCAGGGTGTCCCCCGCCTACTGCCCGGAGACAGCTGGGATAGGCTCCAGCACCCCCCGCGACCCTAGTGAGGATCAAGCGGTTAGGAAGATGAATGAATGAATGAATAAGTTGCATATGTACAGTAGGTCTGTGTTTCTGATCATGTTTGCGCCTGCAGAGAAGGCCTTGTAGGCCCTGACAGAACGGCGCTGGTGTGTACATACTACACAATATTGTTGCACAGATGTTGCAAGTCCAGAGATCGTCTAGATAGCAATTTAATGAAAATTTTCATTGTGGTAATCTGTTATTTTTATTAGGCTACTTGATATTTAAGAACCATTTCAGGAACAGAGGGGTTCGATTGTCGATGCACCAGAATTTGGATGCCCATTAATATGATATCTCCACACAATTGCAAATCTTCCTCCACAAAACCAGATGTCTCTAGCAGTACCAATAGTTATCCTTTGAGAGGCATACGATAGGGCATCCTGACTACCGGAAAATACATTGGAACCTCGATTTAGAAATGTAATCTGCTAGCCGAAATCCCATTTTTAGCCCATCCAGATTGAAACTGGATGGCTCCTTTGCAGTCGCAACTCCAGGATGACATTTTTTCATGAATCCCATAGGATGGAAGTCGACTTTAACTTGAATCCCGGGTCTGGGAGGGTACAGGATACAAAGTTCATGGGAGCAGACGGATTATCCAGCAGTAGGAAGAAAAAAACCCCTCCGGTAGGTCCATGAGGAAGAGGAGGTGTAAAACATTTTTTGGGGAAATGGGAGCGGTACGAGAATGGGAGTCATTTTGAATGGGAGCAGGACAGGATGGGAATAATTTTCAATGGGACAGGACAGCATTTTATTCTTCTGTTTTTTATGGTCCGGGACAGGATGGTATGGGATTGTTTCTGTGGGGGTGGGATGGGAATGGGAGTGAAAATCCATTCCCATATAGTTTCATATCCATTTGGACAGGATGCATCTCAGTCACTGATGGTTGAGTTGGACACTCGCCTGATTTGTGTGCGGGCAGCGTGGGATTGGTTCCCAGTCAGTGACGATGTGGACGTGGCTGTGGCTGTGAATCATTGTTTGTGTCTATATGTGCCCTGACTGGTGACCAGTTTGGGGTGTAATCTACCTTCTGCCCAAAGTTAGCTGGGATAGACTCCCCCCAAAAAAACACGACCCTGTTCAGGATAAGCAATGTTGAAAATGGATGGATGGAAAATGCATTTCAGTCTAAACAGCTTCAAATACACAGATGAGTTTTGACTGTCTGTGATGTCACTCTACGCAACACAAGACCCAATGTCCCAGACCAGAGAGAGGCAAATTCGAAATGTAGAACGGTGATGCCAAGCATGAGATATCCTGGATGATGCCTCACTTCTGATGTTGTTGCTCCAACCGTCTGTCAAATGTGTCAATGGCATATATGCACGCACTCATTCCACATTTGGGGTACAGTGATCTCTCGCTACTTTGCGGTTCACTTTTCGCAGTTTCAGTCCATCGCAATTTTTTCAAAAACATTCATTAAACCTACTTCGCGGAGTTTCCTCTTTCGCGGGAGGTCTCAGTCCCCATTAACCACGATAATTGAGGGATCACTGTATTTTATATATATTTTGGCTATCTCTCTCTCTCTCACTCTATCTATATATCGCTAGCTAGAATAGAATTTTTCCTCCTGATAACGTCCCGGTTGCTTGGAATAAACTAAAGTCGGAAGTTCATATGCCTCCGTATTTTCCAACGGAAATACGTCATGAGTTGGCATGGAGTGGCCCAGTCTGAACAGGGTCAGATCCCATTTGGACACTTGCTAAAAACAATGCGGGCAGTCAGCTCTAAAAATCAGATTTCAGGAGGAATCTGATTGGTATCAAATTCACCTGTTGTCTGAATGCTGAATTTCACTGTTTGCAAACCAAAACATTTGCCAACTACAGCAATGTTTCGTCTGGAAATCAATAGAAATACAATGAACGAACCGATGTGCCCTGTAACTGACTCGAGACCAGTTCAACCTGTTCAGGGTGTAGTCTGCCTTCAGCCCGAAGTCAGTTGGGATACGCTCCAGCAACCCTCTGCGAGCCTGTTCAGGATAAGCACTGTTGAAAATGGATGGATGAAAACAATGAACCCGTTCCAGCTCAAGAACGAAAGTTAAGAGTATGTTGGCCTTACCTCCAGTGTTCTTCTCTCCTCCCCGCGGCTCCACTGGTGGGGATGGGGCAGTGGCTGATCTCCAGTTCAATTGAGCTTCCTGATTGAGCATTATCAATAGCAGTTCTCAGTTCCTTTGGTGCCATACAGAAGGCTAATTTTGAGTTTAAAAAAAAACTTAAAAAGTACTTTCAATACATGACGCATTGAGCCAATTATGATTTTGCCCTGTGAGAAATAGCACAACTCAACCTCCTAGATTCAAGTGAAATAGCGTGTAATACCGAAACAATATTTTCTCAAATTTTCGGGGGTGCATGGAAACTTCAATTGGGGCATTCATGAACTGAGGTTCCACTGTAAGCTAGTGTACTAGTGGAAGAAATAAAAACTAGATAGGCTAAATATAAGCTTACCTGGTTACTACATTACAGTTGCACTATCCTGGATATTCTCATGGTGGGAAATGATTATAGTAGACGTTACACAAACACTCAACTCAACCAGTTGTTCCTTTTTTAGTTTCTGACCAGAGCATAAACTGCCTGATTGGCTATTTCACCACAATCACAAGTCTCTGGCTCAGCCAAACTTTGTCTTGACCACACACTTTAGGATTTGTGATTGTACATAATGAACAATTATGACCAATTTACCAGGAAATTAGGCAGGAATTATCTTTTATCCACACCACACAATAATTGGTCTTTTGCTGACATTGATCAGATGGGAGCAAATGCACTCTAATTAGACCTGATTGTCATGATCGGTGCAGCGTTTACAATGGTACAATACGATTTGCATAGCTTATAATGCCATATGTCATAATGGAAATTGTAAGCGTTTTTCCTCGCAGAGTGTACATTCAAAGGTCCCATCTTATTTTTTTCATTGCAGGTTTGGTTTCAAAATAGGCGAGCTAAATTTCGTCGGAATGAGCGAGCTATGTTGGCCAGCAAGAATGCTTCACTCCTGAAATCCTACTCTGGAGAAGTTACAGCGGTGGAGCAACCAATTGTCCCACGCCCTGCACCACGCCCAAATGATTATCTTTCCTGGGGTAGCACTGCTCCATACAGGTTGGTGGTCTGACACTGATTCCCCCCCACGCCTCCATTAACAAAGGAAGTTCAATACATTTCCAATCCATTGTGACTCCTGTATTCAGTGTGGACCGCCTGCATTAAAATCAAATCACGTTCAAAAAGTTAAAACACAAACAAACAATTTTGGCAGTCGAATATATACTCAGTTACGTTTATGAAGCAAGCTCAAAAAGTTGAATTCTCTTCAACACCGCGTCAACCCAGGTCCAAACTAAACCATCAGACTTTTGTGACCGTTCCATCCAGAGTTTAAAGTATGCCCAAAATATTTAAGTTTGCTCAAATTCTCTGCCTCGTTGCTCGCTTACTGACAGCTTCAAAACAATTCTAACAAATGCATGGTGAATCACTCTAGCATTTTAGGTCACTTTATTGCACACAGGCTTGTAATAAAGAGAATGGCATGTCTAGAGTATTTTCAATACTCTATACACTCACTTAGTTTTAAGCTCTAAAGGCAAAAATATAAAACAAAAATATCTTGCGATCATTGATGCTTGTTCTACTCGATGCATCTCACGATTGTCTGATTGTGCCTGAATGAAAGAATTCTCATAACTCGTAATCTGTGTCTTGCATTTAAAAAAATACATTACAAAGTGCCTGACATGATTTGGTGAATGAAAGATTTGCTACATTGTAAAAGATGGACATTCAGATACTGTACTTTTAATATGTATTAACACACATATGTTATGTATGTTATATAAATAAAAATTATTTATCCATTTCCTTCACAATGTTATATTTAGGAACACTTTACATAGTTGTCCTATAATTCCGGTAAATAATAATGAAATTTTCTCTCTCTCTCTCTTATATATATATATATGTGTGTGTGTATAAAAAAAAAAATCCTCATCTCACCCCTCGGGTGGTGTCCATCCCTCATTCAGCTCAGGTCCTCTACCAGAGGCCAGGAAGCTTGAGGGTTCTGCGCAGTATCCTTGCTGTTCCCAGCACTGCACATTTCTGGACTGAGATGTCCGATGTTGTTCCCGGGATCTGTTGCAACCACTCATCTAGTTTGGGGGTCACTGCCCCGAGTGCTCCGACCACCACAGGCACGACTGTCACCTTTACCTTCCAGGCTCTCTCCAGCTCCTCTCTGAGCCCTTGGCGCCTCATCTTCTGTTCCCCATTGTCTGAGACATTCTCTGAGTATGTCATCCGTTGGAGCCTTCTCCTTGATGTATTCATGGAGCTTGGATGTTTCATCCTGGACAGTGGCTCTCACACTCACTCGTCCCCGGCCTCCTTCCTTTCGGCTTGCGTACAGTCTCAGGGTGCTGGATTCGGGATGGAACCCTCCATGCATGGTTAGGAGCTTTCGGGTCTTAACGTCCGTGGTCTGAATCTCTTCCTTTGGCCACCTTATTATTCCTGCAGGGTATCTGATCACAGGCAGGGCATAGCTGTTTATTGCCCGGGTCTTATTCTTGCCATTGAGCTGGCTTCTTAGGACTTGCCTCACTCGCTGGAGGTATTTGTCCGTAGCCGCTTTCCTTGTTGCCAGTTCGAGGTTGCCATTGGCTTGTGGTATACCAAGGTACTTGTAGCTGTCCTCAATGTCTGCTATTGTTCCTTCAGGGAGTGAGACCGCTTCAGTGCGGACTACCTTTCCTCTCTTAGTCACCATCCGACTAAATTTCTCAAGCCCGAATGACATCCCGATGTCGCTGCTGTAGATCCTGGTTGTGTATTAGGGAATATATGTCCCTTTCGCTCTTAGCATACAGCTTTATGTCATCCATGTAGAGGAGGTGACTGATTGTAGCTCCATTTCTGAGGCGGTATCCATAGCCTGTCTTGGTGATTACTTGGCTTAGGGGATTCAGTCCTATGCAGAACAGCAGTGGGGAGAGTGCATCACCTTGGTATATGCCACATTTGATGGACACTTGGGTAAGTGGCTTGCCATTCGCTTCAAGTGTGGTTTTCCACATCCTCATCGAGTTCGCAAAGCTCTTGGGGTCCTGTTCACCTTATACAACTCCAAGCATTCAGTGATCCATGTATGTGGCATCGAGTCATAGGCTTTCTTGTAATCAATCCAAGCTGTGCACAGGTTGGTACGTCGGGACCTGCAGTCTTGTGCGACTGTTCTGTCAACCGGGAGCTGATGTTTGGCTCCTCTGGTATCTCTACCAATGCCCTTCTGCGCTTCGTTCATGTATTGATCCATGTGTCCACTTATCTTAGCCGCAATGATGCCTGACATGAGCTTCCATGTTGTGGAGAGACAGGTTATTGGCCGATAGTTGGATGGGGCTGCACCCTTCGAGGGATCCTTCATGATCAGGATCGTTCGCCCTTCGGTTAGCCATTCTGGGTGAGTCCCATCCCTCAGCAGCTGGTTCATTTGTACTGCTCGGCGCTCATGGAGTGCTGTGAGTTTATTTAGCCAGTAGGTGTGGACCATGTCCGGGCCTGGTGCTGTCCAGTTCTTCATATCTGAGACTCTTTCCTGTATGTCTGCCACTGTTATGGTAACTGGGTTCTGTTCAGGGAGGTTGCTGTGCTCCTCTCTCAGGGTCACCAGCCATTGTGCACTGCTGTTATGTGCAACCTCCTTCTCCCATATGCCTTTCCAGTACCTTTCAGTTTCCAGTCTTGGTGGGTCAGCTCTGTTGTTAGGACCCTGCCACTGAGCGTACACTTTCGCAGGTTGTGTTGCGAACAGCCCGGTTATTCGTCTGGCCTCATTCTCTTTCGTGTACCGCTTTAGGCGACTGGACAAGGCTTGGAGCCTTTGTTTGGCAGTTTCGAGTGCTTCAGGTATGGTCATCTGGATGTACCTCTCGGGTATCGGCCTTTTCATCACACCTCTCTGGGCCTCCGTCAATTGACTCACATCTTTCCGGGCCACCTTGATCTTAGCCTCCAACCGTCTTTTCCATGGTGGGTAACGTATCTCATGGCTTCCATGGTTGCTCTTATGGCCCAGAGTCTCCAGGATCACTGATGCTGAGGCGTATATCAGCTCTTTGGTTTCTGTGATCGTTACGGTAGGGATCGCCCTCAGTGCTGCATTCACACTTTCTATGAGACTTTCAGATGGTACTTCACATAGCCGTTGTAATCGGTTTCTAGGTTGCCCAGCTTTCATTCTCGCCATGATCTCAGCTTTCAGGTCAGTTGCTGCCTCACTCAGCATTTTATTCATTGGGGCTTGCCTCCCAATCTCTTGTATGACCTCCTCCTATATATATATATATATATATATATATATATATATATATATATATATATATATATATATATATATATATATATATATATATATATATATATATAGTTGTGGTCAATTTTGCAGATTGCTTTTTGCATCTACAATATCTCTCCTTTATTTACATGTGCAGTAATGTATTTCAAAATTGCAACACCGTCCTTTCACTCGCTGTCCCCCAATCAGTCTTCAAGGGGGCCAGAGGGGGCCAGATCCTGTGACCCTACTGACGAGGCAATAATGTGAAAACAAACCACCGTATTAAACCCACCGTTGACCTCGATGACCTCTCTGCTACGTGTCACACCAGATAACAAATGAATGAACACATTTTCACTATAATTATAATTAGTTTTCGTTTGTTTTATAAACCAAAGACATTGTTTCAGTTAGTTTTGTTTTTTTCAAAATAATTTTTGGTTTTATTTTAATTCATTCCCGACAAAGGTTTTTTTTCCAATTATAGTAAATGTACTTTATTAGTTTTCGTCAACTATCATAACCGTGATAATATTCAATTCTGAATGCGGGGTCAGTGGGGGCGCCACAAAACATGTCGCCCTCAAAGAGAGATGCCTTCATTTTACTCAGTTTTTTGTCTCGCTGTTAGCAATGAAAAGTTCTCTTCAGAATACATTTGTGTGTGTTGCTGTTTTTTTTTGGTTTGTTTGTTTTTTGCCGGGGGTGAGGGAGGGTCTCACAAAGCTCACCCTAAGTGACAGAAGAAATGCCACATTTTGAAAACTTATAACTAAGAAAGAGATAAATATTTTTTAAAGCCAAACATTACCATATTGTTCTATATGAAGTCAACATGAAAGGTGGATAACCACCACGCCACCACAAAAAAAGCCGGTCCCAATTCTCTCAATTCACACAATTAAAAAAAAAAATCCTACATTGCCCTTGTGTAAACGAGCCCTCAAACTGTCTCTGAGATGTGTGTGTGTGTGTGTATTTTTTGTGTTCATATTGCATTTAATTGAAAGATGTTTGTTGTTTTTTTTCTCTTTCTTCTTTCTTCTTTCTACATACATTCTTGCTGCTGGAGGCTGTAAATTTCCCCAGTGTGGGACGAATAAAGGATATCTTATCATATATATATATAATGTTTTTTTTTAATGGTCATATCAATAAAAAATACTGTGACAAGATTTTGCCGTTACAGTTTGTGTTGCTTTTCTGGAATTGTTGGTAACTAGTGGCTCAACCTTTTTCTACTCTTTTCCCCTCCCTTGACTCCTTCAGTGCCATGGCCACCTACCCACCGACTTGCTCCAACACTAACACCTCCCAGGGAATGAACATGGCAAACAGCATTGCCAACCTGCGGCTCAAAGCAAAGGAGTATAGCTTGAACCAGGTGCCCACAGTCAACTGAAAGGTGAAGTACAGAAAAGCCGTCTAGATTAGGGGACCTTTGAAATCACTGGACCCCCACAAACATCACCTTTGGAATGAGCTTCAACCGACATAAACTGGATCGTAATGTTTCTGCTTTTTCTTTTTTTTTTCCTTTTTTTTAACTTTAGAGATTGGGTGTGACAGCATTTTGCTACGAGATGCAAAATGTCGGACACAGAGTGACGCAACACCGTTTCGCTCCAAGACTTTTTATCTTACAAACCGCTGTTTGTACCAAAGACATCTAGACTGATGTTGTAATCAAATATCTGTGTAGTTTTGTTTTTGTGACTAATAATGGAAGCTTTTTTCCCCTCTATGAGTTTTGTACTGTTATCAAAGACAGAAGGAATGAGACTCAAACAATATGTGGAATACCCTTGGCCACTTTGGTCGCGGTGGACAAAATCGCACACCCAAATCTGGCTCGATATGTTTTTTTTCTGTACTTCTTAAGATCTATGAAGACTCCATGTGAAACCTGGGGTTCGTGACACCATGGTTCCGACTCGATTTTCATTTTATCATTTTCCTATCCATCTTATACTAATGACAAACACATGTTTTCAAGTAATTTTCATTGTAAGTATTCAAGATACAGGAGAGGCTGTTGTATTTCCCAATAGATCATTTTGATGTTCTGTGATATCATTTATTTGTATCAGACAAAAAACATGTATATTAATTAATAAAAATGTATTTCAAGCAATAAATTAGACTACCATTCAGTAGGTCCAATAACAGGTTAGATGCAATTTGTGAATGTCTTAAACGCTTTCGGAAAACAACAACAACTTTCAAGTAAGCGTGACAAAATATATGACTGCAGACATGCAGTCCGATAAATTCTACCCATTTAACTATAAGAAATAAGTATGTTTAGAGTAGGGCTCGTTTGGAGAGTAACATGATCTCAGACCTCTTGCAAGACCCATTCGAGCAAGATTTACAACTTAAATTCTTCCTCAGAGAAAAACCTCAAGCTACGCGCTGTGTTTTTTATTTCTCGATACCATGCCATTTCATCTTAAAAATTGGATATTTATGAGCTCCTTTCAATGAAGGGATTTGAACTCTTGAGTTGCCGTTCAGGCTGTCTCTCCTCCTTGACCCTAAGAAGGGGTGAAACAAACACGCCATTCTTGGCGGCAGATGCCAACTGTACAAGCAGGCTTGCAAGTTGAGATTTGGGGTGGGTGAAGATTGATGGAGGCGGTGCCAAAATTATGTCCAAAGTACTTTAATTGAGCAGATATTTTATGACACAGAAAAAACAAGCGGAATTTCTGAAATATCCATGACCTTCAAAACCCATTTATTTCTACATCTTCCCGAAATAAATTAATAAATACAATTTTCATTCACTGACGCGTCAGGAAGCTAATCCTTGACTTTCATCTCGTGAGCCGAGACATTTCTGAATTAGGCTCTTGATATTAATCGACTATTTTTACACTTAACTGTGAGTCTGACTCATTCTTTGTGTGGAAAAAAAAGAAATCAACATGTGAGTATGTATTTAGTAAAAAAAAATTTGGATGATTTTGACGGAAGCAAATTAGAGAACATGGCCCCTTATATAATCTAAAAGCACAAACTTGTCTCTGCATTAATCATTTAAGCATTATTTACATTTGGGGAGTTGACTGCAATGAATTATTTATTTAGGCAAACTTGATTGAGCATCCCCTTCCCCAGTACTTCCTACATGGCTTTCAACTGATCGGCATATTGTCATAATAAAATGGTGGTTCACTGATGTGGCTTCAACATTTATCCCATCCTGCATGCCACATTAAAAAAAGGATATTCCTGTTTTCTTTTTACTTGTTTTCTTTTCTGCTCTTAGTTGTTTTCCTGATCACTGAACCCTGACTGTGGTATGTCCAATGTCAGACCCTGTCCGCCTTTCCCCTGCCAGGCGCCTGGTCTCACCTTTCATGGCCAGAGTCGGGGCTGACCTGAAGTGATTCCAGATGTGGAAATCTTTTTAACCTAAACCCCATCACCCAACTCCCCTCTAACCCCCACACTCTTCACCTTCTCACTTCTTCTCCTCCCCCTCTTCACCCCAGGGCCTGGCCAGCCACTCCATCAGGTATGACAGCATTCCCTGAGTCTCTCCTCGGCTGAGCACATGACATACAATGCAACAATCCCACTCTTTGCACCAATTCTGCCCTCACCCACCCACCCGAGTCTTCAACAGCACATCTGGAGCTCATTACAGAGGAGACAGTAAGAGTGAGGGAGGGGTGGAGAGTCTGCATGCAGAATGTGTATGTGCAACAGAGCGGGAAGGAACATTTCTTAACCCTTCTTTATGAAACCCCTTTGTTTGCTTTTTTCCCCTTTTTTTCGGTTGGATTTTCTTTCTCCTTAACTTCACCCGCTCGCCTTTGCTTGAAATGTTTGCAGCGATCTTCGTCTTGCTGTCAGTGTCCCATGATCACAGATACTTTATTTGTCAGAGCATTTGGGATTGAGCTCAGCACAAGAAATAGAGACTCGTGGAGCGGGAGGACAGAAATACTGCACAGCTGTTAACGGTGTGTGGTTTGAGTGAACAACCAAAAGAATATTTTGAGATGAGAAGTTTCCACGCAAAGTAAAGCTGGCTGAGCGGTTGGATGATTTTTGTGAAAATGCATTCACAGGAGACACTTTGAAAGATGTTCAGATAAAAAAACTTTGCCATACTGCCAAAGAAATGGAACAAATATAATTTTATTAATCAATAGTGACCAGCCAAAAACTGAAAAAAAAATGTTTTTCCTCACAGGAAAAACGGGTCTCCTTTTTTCTTGTTAAATAATGATTTTTTTCTGACAACACAGAATTCCCAATGTGGGTGTCAAATTGAGCTGAATACCAACTAAATGCCAAAAGAGTCAATTTTTTTCCTCAGTGATTCTCTCCTTCGCATGACATATATGTCGTTAAAAAAAAAAAGTTTCTTCGTGCTCGTTGTGAATGCTGCAAAATATCACCAAAACATGACAGGAGAATTCACAGTAAATGCTCTCCAAACACTTTTTCCTTTTTTTGGACAAGACTATTTTCTGTCGAGATGTTGATGCCCGGAATGTTCATACAATTCACATGCTCCATTTTCTCATGTTCTTGTGACAAAGATTGTTTTTGACTTGTTCTGGAAGTACCGGTAACTTAATTATGGCATGACAAATGCGTCTGGCTTAACTTAAATGTCTGCTATAACCATCCTATAGTCAGTCCTCGGTGAATTAGCATTTCAATTCTCAGCACCGCGGAGGTCCAGTTAGGGCAGCAACCAAAACAACAATTGTGGTGACCAGCATGATGTGAGCTCTGAGGAATTGTCTATACACGATTATTGTATCAAGTTTATAAGTCCTTCTTGGCATGTGACCTAATTGAAGTATTTGGAGTTTTTGTGTTTTGTTTCAAACAAATTCTGCTTTTTGCTTATCCGGTCGAGCGGTCAGAGCAAAGCCATACAGACTTATGCAGTATCATATTTTTACACAGAGAAGTACACTCTTGAGTCAAGCTGCCTATTAAAAGGCCTCCTTCGTGACTGAGCGAGGGCAGTGGAGGCAGAGAGGAGGACCTCAACCCGCACTGAAAAACCTCACATTTTAGTAGTATAAAAACCATTCAAATGAAGTTGATGGACGAATAATAACTCCAACTCAAATAGTAACCAAAAGGCAACTGCGTTTGTATGTAAACGATGCAACATGTTTCACTTTCACTTGTATAGCGTGACGAGAAGATTTTATTTGACAGGTCTCTCAATTTAACTAACTGGCATGAACTTGCCAGGTTGTATTATCCAGCTGTCTTCCCCCCCCTGCTGGACGTCGTGTGTCGTGCGCATCTGACGGATCGGACCGCTCCAAACCAAACGACTCTTTCCCGAAGTGACCATCCCAAAATGATTTATTCCCCTTAGATATAATATAAACCATTCGTAAAAATCGCATTATCAATCAATTGAATTTTCCACATGAGCCATGAATAATTGAGACTTGCTGTTGGGACATACGCCCACATGGTGTTGTCAACCGCATGCCGAGAGGCTTTATTTTATCCATTCATCCATCCATTTTCCGAACCGCTTGATCCTCACTAGGGTCGCGGGGGGTGCTGGAGCCTATCCCAGCCGTCTCCAGGCAGTAGGCGGGGGACACCCTGAATCAGTTGCCAGCCAATCACAGGGCACACAGAGACAAACAACCATCCACACTCACAATCACACCTAGGGACAATTTCAGAGAGTTCAATCAGCCTGCCATGCATGTTTTTGGAACGTGGGAGGAAACCGGAGTACCCGGAGAAAACCCACGCAGGCCCAGGGAGAACATGCAAACTCCACACAGGGAGGCCGGAGCTGGAATTGAACCCGGTACCTCTGCACTGTGAAGTCGACGTGCTAACCACCAGACTACCGGGCCGCCCACGGCTTTATTTTAGTTTATTTTATTTATTTTGATTATTTAACAGTCTTCTAAAACTTAGTAATTGTAACAAGTTACATACACAACAAATAATAAATGTATACAAAAGTATAATAAAAATATGGCAGGGGTTACTAATAAAACTCCAATGAAAAAGCACTGACGACATTTGAATGAGAGCAGAGGTTCATGGTTTTGAGAGTTTTTTGTTGTTGTTGTTTGTTTCTTGCAGTAAATATTGAAAGTAAAACGAAATCCAGTTCTTTCAGAAACACAGAAGTAATTGCTTTAATCTTTGCAAATACACATTGTGAATATATACTAAACAAGAAAGAGCCATCTATTTTATCCTGTGTTTTAAGCTCTTGTAAAGTGTCTTTGAGTATGATGAAAAGCACTTTCAAATAAAATGTATTATTAGTTTTATTATTATTATCTATCCATCCATTTTCTGAACCGCTTTATCCTCGTGGGCATGCTGGTGCCAAGCCCAGCTGTCTTTTGGCAGGAGGCAAGGTAAACCCTGAACCGGTTATCATTCCAGCTCACAATCACATCAAAGGACAATTTAGAGTCTTTCATTAGCATACTATGCATGGTTTTGTAACATGGGAAGAAAGCAGACTACCAGAAGAAAACCCACACAGGCACGGGGAGAACATACCAACCCCACACACGAAGGCCAGCACCTGGAATCGAACCCTGCACCTCTGCACATGTGCAAACCAATCGACCAGTGTGACGATAAAGCGGTTCAGAAAATGGATATAATGGATAATTCAATCGTATCTTTTTTCAAGTTGTGAAGAGCCGTGAGTAAGCTGGCATGAAAGGTGCTGACGCCAGGAGTCTACTGCAGGGGTGCTCATTAGGTAGATCCTGATCTACCGGTAGATCTAAGACAGGTCCCAAGTAGATCTGAGGATTGTCGAGGAGAAAAACAAAAAAACAACCATTTGTGTGTCTTTGTACATGTTAATAATATATATTTTTGTGTTGATGTACACTGCACCCTAATCATCTTATCAGTCTCATTTTCACCAAAAAAATATTTAAAAATAAAATAAAGCAGGTAAATCTTGAATTTACGGTGGCGCGTGATTATGTCACCGGAAGTTGTTAGCGGTCAGCAGTCTGCAATTGCAGCTTGTGATCAGAACTGTTGCGCTCTATCTTTTATCGTCATTATTCTCATTCAGAGTTTGCTTCGTGTAGAATTCACCGAGGGCACGAGCAAAGAATAGGAATCTCGGAAGGCCCAGGGAAGCACTTTAAAACGGTACGTGTGAGTTACGATAGTTAACAGGCTGCAAAAGTGCGTCGCATGCCTCAGTTTCAGGCTGTTTCTCTTCAGGGCGCGTGTGTGTGCGTGCGCGCGCGTGCGCGCGCGCGTGCCGGTAAGGGTAGATCCCGGGAGGTTAGTTGATCGAAAAGTAGATCTTCGATCCAAAAAGTTTGAGCACCCCTGCTCTACTGCATCCCTCTGACATCCTAACATTGGCTGGCGCCTGTAGAATAATACACTGCATTGCATATGATGGGTTGGACTGGCTGTTCAGGTATGTAATGCAATGTGACAAAAACTGTCAAGAATACATACGATACAGTTTTTTGTAACCACTGTACATCTCTGTGCTGCCTTGAAAGATTCATTCATTCATCATCTTCCGAGCCGCTTGATCCTCACTAGGGTCGCGGGGGGTGCTGGAGCCTATCCCAGCTGTCTTCGGGCAGCAGGCGGGGGACAATCACAGGGTACACAGAGACGAACAACCATCCACGCTCACACTCACACCTAGGGACAATTTAGAGTGTTCAATCAGCCTGCCATGCATGTTTTTGGAATGTGGGAGGAAACTGGAGCACACGGAGAAAACCCACGCAGGCCCGGGGAGAACATGCAAACTCCATACAGGGAGGCCGGAGCTGGAATCGAACCCGGTACCTCTGCACTCTGAAGCCGATGTGCTAACCACTGGACTACCGGGCCGCCCCGCCTTGAAAGATTCATGTGCATAATTAAACAATACAGAATATGGAGGTCGGGGGGGAGGATCAAGTATGTGTATATATTTAGCTCACAGACATATTGATTGATTGTATGTTGCTCATTGTTCACTCATCCGTCATTGAGTTTTCACTCATAGGTTTCGTATTGGCTGGAGATAATTTTGGAGAAATATGACACTGCGGGCTTGGATCATATTAGCCAAATGTGGGCAACCTGTATACATTGGTTTGGACATGCATGTGGATATCTGAATTTGAAAAGGAATGTGTGTGTGTGTGTGTGTGTGTGTGTGTGTGTGTGTGTGTGTGTGTGTGTGTGTGTGTGTGTGTGTGTGTGTGTGTGTGTGTGTGTGTGTGTGTGTGTGTGTGAGCGAGCGAGCGCATATGGTAGGAAGAAAATGTTATGCCAGTACTTTTTGACCAGTGCCGAAACTTTGTGTAATCTTTCGTTTTCTACTTTGAAGGCAGTCGAATTTTGGTTAAACTGGGACTTGCGTGTGTGTGTTCAGCTCATTCCAAAAATGGGGGTGAGATCTGAAATGAATATCATTGTCACATCTCGTGCCAGTGAAAATTCTAAGTCCAAAATGAACAGTTTTGAGCCAATGCCTGCCATGGAAAATCTGCTTTCAGTTTTCCTGCACTGCTGGCCATGCGCTCTCTCCAGTGTTTACTCTCTTTCACACACACACACACACACACACACACACACACACACACACACACACACACACGCACACACACTATGTGAACACTCATGCACAAACTTGTGGCGTAGGCCTGTGGCATTAAGGACCCTAAGTAGTTTTTTTTCCCTGTCAATTATCCAAGTAGAAGATGTCCAATGGACTCCCATAAATTCAACACGGTTGTCATGTACTAATTTAGTATTAATTATTTGTGATGTTTGAATGAAAAAAAAGACTATTTCTTTCAACTATGTTTTTTTGTGTGGAGTTTATGTTCTCCCCGTGCCTGTGTGGGTTTTCTCCGGGTACTCTGGTTTCCTCCTGCATTCCAAAAACATGCATGCTTGGTTAATTGAACCTCTAAATCAGTCATGTCCAGCTTTGGTCCTTGTGGGGCTCTCTCCTGCCTGTTTTCCTTCTCTCCCTGCTGAAACACACCTGAATTCCTAGGATCTGCTCATCAGCAAGCTTTGAAGAAGCATGAGAACGACCCTGAACATTTGAATCAGGTGTATGGGAGAGGGAAAACATGCAGGACAGCGGAACTAATTTGGACAGCCTTGCTCTAAATTGTGACTCGGTGTGATTGTGAGCATGGATGGTTGTTACCCTACGTGTGCCCTGCGAGTGGCTGGCTACCGGTTCAGGGTTTAACCTGCCAATACTCAAAAGACAGCTGGGATTGGCTCCCTCAAGTGTCTCCAGTTGGCTGGGTTTGCCACCAATGATTTTCACAGTTTTAGGCTAAAATGTAAGAAGCTTTTGAGTTTTACAGAAGTCTCAGTGCGCCCCCGTCATCTTGTTACCTTGGTGAAAGGTGCTAAACGCCGACATTAAACGCCGTCTTTTCCTAATCTTGGCAATATCAAACATGTTTTATAAAATCATAGGTATTTCAGTCTTTGCTATTTAAATGTGAGCAGGTGTGAGATGATTGTCTTCCAAAGGTCTTTCTCATATCTTCTCAGACTTGAGATGAACAGGGATCCGTTTGACAAAGCAGGTTTAGCGATAATGCAGAGTCTGTTTGTCTTAAAATGAGGGAAACTAAGTTTTCATATTCAGAAAGGGAGGTAACTCAAACCAGAGAAAGAGGGGTAACCAGTCTCTTTTGGAGAGAGAGGGAAGTTAAGGGCTCGGTCAGTTACCGCAGTCAGAGACTTCATGAAGCTAACCAGGTTTTTCACAATGAAACTCGAGTTTCTCTCTGTCTCTACTCCTTTCAGAGGCATACATTCCATTTCCTCATTCATTCATTCAGCAGGCGAGTTTTAGCGTAGCAAAGTACTGCTGTCATAAAAATAAATAAATACATAAATAAATAAAATAAAGGAATCAGTCAGTTTTATGAGAGGTCCGTTAGGCACAGTAGGTGAAGACAAACATTGCATGTCCTTTTGATCACGATCCCATGGATCAAGGTTCAGCATTACTGTGCAGAGAATTGGAAAAAAGTGCATTAATATTTCCAGCTCGAGTGGGGTGATAAACGTGGCCCATCTCTTCCCCGTTGCCATCGTGACTCATCAAATCGTGGATCCATTCATGCTGTCTTTTCATAGATGTGGTGTACGCGCTTAACTCCAGGTGAAGACACTCCGAGTTGATTAAGCTGATTCATATCCGCTGTTCTGGAACTGGAAACTCAGAGTTTCCTATCTCGGAATTTGTTGAATACTTGTGAAACAAAGTATCCTCCTATCCCAGGCTGAATACAGACTGTCAGGTCAGCATGGTTGCTATCTTTAATATTTTCAAATCGTCTGTGAAGTAAGACAACTTCAAGTATGTGAAATGTAGTGAGTTGTATTATTTGTTTGTTTGGCTATTAGGTGCGTAATGAGGCACTGCAGCAAGTGTTCGCCTTAACAAGCTAAATAGCTAACACTGAGGCATGCTGCCTGGACCCTGGCTTATACTAACTAGGTTTTGAAAACAATAAATGAAAGTGTCGTGAGTCAGAACCATGAGTCAAACTCATGTTACAACAAAACACAGCTCTTGTATGGGTGTATCGCTGACGGAGGAACAATCACGTTACAAAAAGTGCACAATTCTTTTGCTTGCTAGCTCGTTTCTATAAAGACTTTGTCAAACAGTCCTTGCCATGTGACATGCATAAAACTTGTCAGCCCCAGGCAATGCAGAATGCAGAAACGGAAATCTGATCTTGCAATCTGTGTGTGTGTGCGATCGCAAATGTGCACGTGTTTGTGCCGGAGTGGGATAACCTCTGGCAACCCTCGAGGCTCCCCACCCCCAAATGAACCTCCAGCCACTCCTCTGGATTACACAGTGCAACGTCCTGGGGTTGCAAAGCGGACGTTAAGCCATATCAATACTATCAGTCTAGATAGAGTAATAAGGTCACTTTTTAAAATATTCCATCTTCCGAGCTGCTTGATCCTCACTAGGGTCGCGGGGGGTGCAGGAGCCTATCCCAGCTGTCTTCGGGCAGTAGGCAGGGGACACCCTGAATCGGTTGCCAGCCAATCGCAGGGCACACAGAAACGAACAACCATTCGCACTCACACTCACACCTAGGGACAGTGTTCAATCAGCCTGCCACGCATGTTTTTGTAACGTGGGAGGACACCGGAGCACCCGGAGAAAACCCACGCAGGCCCAGGGAGAACATGCAAACTCCACACAGGGAGGCCGGAGCTGGAATCGAACCCGGTACCTCTGCACTGTGAAGCCGACGTGCTAACCACTGGACTACCAGGCCGCCTTAAAAAAAATATATATATATATATATTTATTTTTATATATATACAATTCCAATTACATGCTTTTGTATGAATAAAGGGGGTGAATAGCCATTGATATTATGCTTATTTACATAAATAGTACACACATAATCACACAAACAGTGTCAGGGTAACTTGTGGCCCATGGTACATAGCCAGGATTTGCTAATGGCATCCAATAATAGAGAGACTTCACACAACCAGTTCAAGGTTGGGTCGCGCACCTCTCTTTGTTCAGGACAACATACTAGCTAGTGGATGCTAACACTCGCTCGCTGTATTCGCGGTTAGGCTTAAATAAGACCCTAACGCGAAGCGTCGTAGGAATAATTACAATACATTAGAAAGTAAAATTGCCGGATAACGTACCTTACTGTAAAAGAATGACGTTTGTCATGAGCAAATTTCAAGTGCACAGGCTGAACTCCGTGAACGTGTTGCTTGCGGGCTGTACAGGTGCATTGGTAGCTGAGCGGGACAATGTTTTCATTCTTCTTTGGACAGTTTAATGGTGGTTGGTCACCTTTACAACGAGCATTACCGCCACCTACTGACCAGTGTGTGGAATAGATTAGGCGTGAGTGAGTCTGCGACTTATTATTACAAGTGATCTTCACCTCAAATTAAGTAATCTTCTCGAAAGTGTTTTTAAGCATGCAAGTGATCAAGACAAGAAATCCTTTATTTGTCCCACACTGGGGAAATTTACAGCCTCCAGCAGCAAGAATGTAGGTAGAAAAAAGAAAAAAGAAAGAAGAAAAAAAACAACAAACACCGTTCAATTAAGTGCAATATAAACACAAAATGGATAAATCGCAGTGCTATTTACAATTGTCTCTCACATCATTTAATTATTATTATTATTATTATTATTGTTGTTATTTTTTTATTTAGCACCCTGACAGCAGTCGGTAGGAACGAGCGTCGGTATCTCTCCTTCTTGCAGCGCGGGTGTAACAGTCTCTGGCTGTAGGAGCTACCAAGTGCTGTCAGGGCGGGCTGGAGGGGGTGGGAGGGACTGGCCATCATAGCTTTTAGCTTAGTTAGCATCCTTCTGTTGCCCACCTCCTCCAGAGTGTCAAGAGGGCAACCCAGGACAGAACTGTTGTTGTTACCGTAATTAATAAAAACTAGTCATAAAGGCATATTTGTGATAACCTAATAAAGTTAACTCGTGATTGCATGTCATTGGATTGGCTTTTACAGTGTGATTGGCTGTTTGTCTATGAGTGCCCTGCGATTGGCTGTCAACCAGTTCAGGATGTACCCTGCTTGCTGCCTGGAGACAGCCAGAACGGGCTCCAGTATGCCCGCGACCCTCGTGAGGATAAGCGGATCAGACAAAGGTTCGGTGGATGAATGCAATTATAAATTTTCTCCTTTAAAGTATCTCCAAGATTTTTTCTCCATCATGTTGTCAGAACCATGAACAATTCAATGAAAGCAAAGCCCATCAGACATTTCTTGTGAAATGTAAACCTAAGCTCTGTAAAAGTCACAGTGCATGACACTGAACTAATATACTAAGATGCTCTCATTAGTCCATGCAAATAACAGCAGTTGTTATAAATGGTTATAAATAAGATGGCTGCACTCTGGCCACAATGGGCTAATTGTTTGTCCATTCATATAAGTCAGTGACAGTCACTCATATATTGTTGTTCTAAAATGGATATGAACAGATGCTACTGAATAATGCCTGCCGTCATTTTTCAGCTGGTGAACGGTTGCAACTTTGAACTGAACCGGTGCTGCAGAGAAACCGTTTTTATAATGGTTGTCAATCCAATTGTGGGGCACAAGTTTTCTGCTTGGCTCTCAACAAAGGCGGACGCTTTTTTGCCCTGCTCCTGCTTCTGTCCCCCATCTCCCCTCCTTGCTCGCCACTCAGTCTGTGTGCTGTCCTTGTGCTGTCTTCTCCTAGCCTCCGATAGTATTTTTCATCCTAAAAAACAAACCATGGAATTGGTTGGCTGCTCTCGAAGTAATCGACAAGATTTTCTCGACGAGAAGAGCAGTGGGGACACTCTGGGACATTTGCTGCCGGATATGCCCTTGATCCATGGAGAAAGTGGAGAATGGTGTGCCTGTCAATACTGTCCGTTGAGGAGGAGGAAGACTTCTACATTATCGGCCTTCTGATAGCAGGTATGCTGCAGTTTGGTGTTAGCAGTCTCCTGTTCTATCGCAAAATCCAACCGACGGGAGCAGCTTTATTGGAAGTGAAGCAGCTGCCGGTCATTCTCGATGGTCTAGCGCGAATGTCCAACACTCAGACTCAAGTGGTGACTGAGCTCAACCGCAATTGCGGTTCTGGAGCGTCTCCGTACGATCAACAACAACAGGGAGAAATGGAATTCTTGCTTCGAAAAGGAATTGAGGATTTGGCTGATCGGCGCCAGTGAAGGGATACAGCCACGGATTCAAAGCTACCTGAAATTGTTGGCGGCCGTCCCTACAAAACAAACAACGATTTGATATTTGTACCCCTGTCCCTTGGATGGAAGGTATGCACGGAAGCTAGTGCCCCCACCATCACCCCCTCCTTCTCGGCCATGGACTGATAAGCCAGGACTGTGTTCATGAGCAGACCTTGACGAAGCAGCTGCGGCCTGTTCACGCATACACAACCAGACAATCACACGCGCATACACATCCTCATCCTCACCGCCTTCATTGTTCCTCTTCTTTTCCCCCCGCGACGTGGAATGATCTGCGGAGCGCACGGATATTGTAACTGTCATATGTTTATTTATGTGCTAGGGTCTTTTTTTATCCTGGACTTACATTATCCTCAGAAGAGGATAGTTCGAGCGTGTTTTTTTTTCCTTCTCCCTACCTTGTGATTTCCTTTATGAACTCTGACTGTAAATTTCCCCATTGCGGGACAAATAAAGGATATCTTAATCTTAATCTTAAATTGTCTATTCCAGATTATTAATGCAAAGCATTTGCTGAAGCTATTAATCCATCCCTTTTCTAAGGAAAAGGGGTCATCGGCATGCTGAAACCTATACTAACTGTTGTTTGGGGACTATTCCCCCCGTCTAGTTAAAATGGTATAACCCAAGAGGCAAGGTGCGGCTTGCCATCATTACCGTAAATTGCGATTCATGCTATTAAAGCATTAGTCAAACACCATCATGACTTGTGTCATTAATAAACCAAACATGGTGTCAGAAGTGATCCTACCCACTGCTGTTTTCGATTAGCGCCGTCGCAGCTGTGAGTTTATTGTGTGCGGAACACACAGTTGGGAGTCCAGTATCGCGACCGTAATAGCAACGAGGCTGACGACATGGCGGCTAACGTTAGCATCCCAGCCCCGGAGGAGATGAAGCTGACGGAAGACGTTGCAAACAACTGGGATAACTTTCGTGCTGAATTTGAAGACTATTCTTTGGCATCCGGTTTGGGAGATAAAGACAATAGAGTGCAGGCCACTACTCTGAGAAGACTTATGAGGGGCGATTGCAACCATGTGTACAAACACAACCTGAACCTGAGGACGTGAAAGAGATATTGGACGTGTTGGAGAATTGGAAAAGAGTTGGAAAAAAAAACAAAGATGGAGAGAGAAGAAGGGACATTGTCGAGTGCAAATATTGTGGTGGCTCACACAAACGGAGAGCGGATGCGTGCCCAGCATTTGGAAAAACATGTCGCAAATGTGGCTTGACTTCGCAAAAGTGTGCATGAGAAAAGTTCAATCCAACCAGAGAGTTAATATCACGGAAGACGCACAGTCTGACGAAAAACACGATGATATCTATGCTGCAGAGAGCATTGGTGCTGTACATGCTCATGGAAGAAAATGGTTCGCTACCCTCTCATTAAACGGAGCACCCCAGAGATGTCAGTTGGATTCGGGGGCCACCTGCAATGTAATGAGCATCAGAGACAAAAGGAAGCTTGCGCCCAACGTTCCTCTACTCTCAAGCAAGACCAAGCTAGTTTTGAATTCTGGAGAAACGCTCAACTCAATTGGGGTTTTTAGAACTGAATGTGTTGTACACGGCAAAAGACATATCTTGGGCTCAACAAGTGTGGAGTTTGGGCTAATGCATTTCACCATCCCAGAAGAACTGAATCTGATAGGGCAGAGCAGCACTGGGCCACTTACCAAGCAGCAACTGGTTGAGTCTTTCTCAGATGTGTTCACGGACCCAGTCCAGGCGCTCCCGGGAGAGGTACGCTTTGAGCTTGACAGTTCTGTGACCCCGGTGGAAAATTTACCACGAAAAGTCCCAGTGGCCCTCAGAACAGCGGTAAAAGCCCGACTGGATAAACATGAACGTGATGGTCATATTACCCCTGTGTCTGAGCCAACAGAGTGGATCAGCAATATGGTTATCGTTAAGTAGCCAGAGAAAATTAGGATCTGCATAGACCCCAAGTACCTCAACAAAGCATTAAAACGCTTGCACGACCAAATGCCCACACTTGATAACGTGCTGTACAAACTCCAGAAAGCTCGTGTCTTTACGGTCGTGGATGCACGGGATGCTTTTCTTCAGTGTAAACTGGACAGAGAGAGCAGCTTCATGACGACGTTCTGGACTCGAACCAATAGCTAACGACATTGATTGTCGGATGCGGGTACACAGATGCAGAAGCGATCAAGGACCACGACGGAAAACTAATCGCGCTGATGGAAAGATGCAGGGAGATCAAACTGTGACTCAGCCTAAAGAAACTACAGTTTAAGGTTAGGGAGGTCAAGTTTCATGGGCATGTTTTGTCATCCGACGGTCTCCACCCAGACCCAGAGAAGATCAGGGCAGTTCAGGAGATGCCCCACCCCACGGATGTGAAGTCGGTGCAAAGATTTATTGGGTTTGTTACATACCTTGCGAAGTTTCTTCTACGCCTGTCAGAAATATGTGAACCCCTACGAAGGCTTCTAGACAAAGATGTCATTCATGTTTCACTGGATGCCTAAGTATGATGCAGCTGTTCAGGAAATCAAAAGGCTTGTGACGTCAGCACCACTGTTGAAATACTATGATGTGACAAAGCTTGTCACCGTACAAAGTGATGCCAGTCAGAAGGGTCTTGGGTGTTGCCTTCTTCAGAATGGCCAACCAGTTAGCTATGCATCTTGTGCATTAACATAGACCGAACAAAACTACGCTCAAATTGGAAAGGAGTGTTTGAGCATCGTGTTTGCGTGTCAACGATTCCACCATTACCTCTACGGCAGAGAAGAAATATCAGCAGAGACAGCCGCTCATCACTATCTTCAACAAGCCTCTCCTGTGTGCTCGAAAGCGTCTCCAGAGCATGCTTCTTGCATTGCAAAAGTACATCCTCAAGGTAACATACAAACCGGGCACCGACATGCATATCAGCGATGCACTTAGTAGAGCCACAGTTCCAGTCAACACAGGCAATGAGGCCTATTATTGGCATTCTGTGTGCATGCTACAGAGGGCGCAAGACAAAGCTGAAGACATTAATCAAGCCGACTACCTGAACGTCACTAATCAGCGTTTGACACAAATCAGAGACCACACAGCGAGTGACACCTGTCTTCAAACGTTGAAGGATTTGGTCATGGATGGGTGGCCTGAACACAAGGAGCAAACACCCTTAGCCATCAGAGAGTCAGAGATGAAATCAGTGCACAGGATGGAATACTTTACAAAACTCAAAGAGTCATAATCCCAAGATCACTACGGACGGAAATGCTGAACCGCATACAAAACAGTCACATAGGAGGAGAGGCGTGCTACAGACAGGCAAGAGACACGCTGTACTGGGCCAATATGCGGGGGGAAAATAAATACTTTGTTGGCCAGTGCTTCGTGTGCAATGAGTATGCACACAAACAACAACAAGAGACAATGATGTCGCATGCACTTCCTGTTCGGCCGTGGCAAATTTTAAGCATGGACTTATACAGAAAAGCGGGGCTAAACTTTCTGATGATAGTGGATCATTACTCCGATTTTTGGGAGATTGAACAGCTTCCTGACCTCTCAGCGGAAACCACAGTTCTGAAGTGTAAATCACAATTTGCTCGCTATGGCCAGCCTGACCGGGTGATCACTGACTGTGGGCCACAGTTTGAGAATGACACATTCAGAAGATTTGCAAAAGAATGGGGATTTGAACATGTTATGTCCTCAACGAGACACCCCAAATCAAATGGCAAGGCTGAATCAGTTGTGAAAGTGGCCAAGAATCTGTGTAAAAAAGCTGCTGGTGCTGGCTCGGATCCCTGGTTGGTGGTATTGCAGTGGAGGAATACCCCTTCGGACAACATGGACTGCAGGCCGGCCCAAAGGCTGATGGCCCGTCGTCTGATAACGCCACTTCCTGTTTCGGAGAGTCTATTGGAGCCATGCATAGTGACGGGTGTTACGGAGAAGTTGAAGTCTAAGCATCAAACAGCCAATATGTGGTATGATAAATCGGATTTGCCAGAACTAAAAATTGGCCAACCAATAAGGATGCAGCCTTTGCCTGGAGATCGGACCGGGAGATGGAGAAGAGGTGTGTGTCTCCAGCAGACGCGCACTCCATCCTATGTAGTGGATGTAGCAGGTACTCTGCACAGACGTAACAGAGTGGCTCTGAGACCAGCAGAACAAAATATGGCTGAGAGACGAACGGAGCAAAACAAGGCTACAAGACCAACAGAACTAAACCACAGGAGAGTCGGGGAGGTGACGGTATGACGGAAGAGAACGAGAGCAAGGATGGACAAACGGACAGATTGAGGAAAAGACACAGATGGACACAAAGGGACGGTACAAGACCAGCAGGGGTCGGATAGTGAAACCACCCCAAAGACTTGATTTATAGAAAAGCTATTATTATTTATTATTAATTGTGTTGAATTATAAAAGGGGAGATGTTTGGGGACTATCTCCCCTCCCCAGTCTAGTTAAAATGGTATAACCCAAGAGGCAAGGTGCGACTTGCCATCGTTACCGTAAGTTGCGATTCATGCTATTAAAACATTAGTCAAACACCATCATGACTTGTGTCATTAATAAACCAAACAACTGTCTCTTGCAGTAGGCGGGGTACCGTATTTTCACAACTATAAGGCGCCATTAAAAGTCTTAAATTTTCTGAGAAAGATGCGGAGCGTCTTGTGTATGCGGTGAGTTCCAAAACCTGACTGACAGCCGACACGCCGTTTATATAGAGAAAAGGCGGAAGTGACTGTGGACAGGCATGCGGCAAAGAAGTCGGCCAATAAGTGAAGGGTGGGCATGTATATATATATATATATATATAAGGAGAGAGCGAGAGAGAGAGAGAGAGTGAGAGAGAGAGAGAGAAGGCAGACGTGAGAGAGGACAGGCATGCCGGGAAGAAGTCCGCCAATGAGTGAAGGGTGGGCGTGTAAGTGGACGCTAAAGGGACGCTCCAAGCAGGTACCAACACCTGTATAGATTGTGGCTATGTGCATTGTTGCAAAACAACTTCGGTTTTGGTTTCTAAGAACCCCCAAAAATAAATTCTACAAAGAGACACACCTACTAAGCTCAGTTCAAACTTCAAGCCATCGGTTATGCTTTTGGCATGCGTGCCCATCTCACAGCAGCGGTGAAAAACCAAGACGAGCAAATGAACTCTAAGCTTGCCGTTATTCCCGGAGGCTTGACTAAAGAACTCCAACCGCTGGACATCGGCATCAACTGGGCGTTCAAAGTAAAGTTGCGAACGGCATGGGAACAATGGATGCGATGGCATACACAACTTTACAAAGAGTGAGAGGCAGCGCTGGCCGAGTTACGCCACAATTTGCGAATGGATTGTGGCTACTTGAACGAACGTGTCTGCTTGCACTGTTGTTCGAGTTTTTGGCAAAGCCGGCATCATGTCTGTGATGCCACATGGCAATGAGAGTGACTCGAGACGAGAGGGAACGTGGCGTTGTTGATGGATTACCGGTACTTGCAAAATTGTTCATTTCTGATACAGAGGATGATGACTTTGTTGGATTTCTGGGTGATGATTGATCGAAAAAAGTGAGTTAATTGTACGATGGCTAAATAAAATACAACGGAACTCAGTTTTGCTTCCGTTGCCTTTTTAAAAACTTGTTTTAGCTTGTATCTGTATGTCTTGGCATGCTACCGTATGCTTCAAGCTAACGTGTTTTTAGCGTGCGCGCATGCATGCCGTATGTTTAAGCAGGTGTATGTTTTACCACTTTACAACTGCGGCCAATAATACAGTGTGTTTTGTCTATGTGTAAAATACAGAAATAGCACCCATTAATGAGACTGCGCCCAACCATACGGTGTGCCGAATGGTCGTGAAAATACGGTACTCTGTGAACTGGTTGCTAGCCAATCAACGAACAACCATTTGCGCTCACACACAGTCATATCTAGGGACAATTTGGAGTGCATGTTTTTGGGAATATGGGAGGAAACCCAGAGAAAACCCATGCAGGCACGGGAAGAACGTCCTCAATCTTGTATTATTTTGTCATTTTATGTTAACTTTTCTTTTGATGGCGGCGCTGGCACCCGCAGCGGCTCCTCTTGTTGTCTGTTTAAGAGGGAGGAATTTATACAGCACATTTGACAGTAAAGTTGTACTTGACTTGACTCCAGTTCTCCGACGTGTTCACCAGTCTTCCTGAAGCTATGACTTCAAAAAAGTACTGACATCCTGAAAAATATTAATGGTGGTCGTCATCAGGCGCCGACAGGTATGGCAGCCTCGGTCACACGCTCCCTAGTATTATCCCTGTTTTTGTCATTTTCGTTTGTTTTTGGCAACCCTGAGCGGCTTACTTACACGAGGGAAAAGTTGCTGCGCATTGGGGAATCTACGCTCGGTCTTTTTTCACCAGAAAATCCACAAGGTTTTTCGGAGCTAATCGCGAGCGGAGCGACTGCGCTGTACGGAGCATGGAAACGCCACCAGCCACCAGCGCGGATTTCGAACCCCGCTACCATCGATCCATCTTGCTAATCTACGATCTCTGCCAAACAAGATGGATGAACTTCTTCTCCTCACAAAGACCAACAAAACCTTTGCACGTTCTGCTGCACTCTGCTTCACTGAAACCTGGCTCAGTGACCGCCACCCTGATTCTGCGCTACATCTACCCGGCTACCGCCTTCTCCGAGCTGACCACGACACGGAGCTATCAGGGAAATCGAAAGGTGGTGGGATTTGCTTCTATATCAACGAAGAATGGTGCACTGATGTCACAAAGCTCGATGCACACGGCAGCCCGGACATGGAGTCGCTGTCTTTAAACTGCAAGCCATTCTACTCGCCACGTGAGTTCACCTCCTTTTTACTAGTCGGTGTTTACATTGCGCCACAAGCTAACGCTAACACGGTGATACAAACTCTAGCGGAACAAGTAAACAAACTTGAACTAAAATACCCAGAGTCACCCCTGATCATTTTGGGCGATTTTAATGGAGCACATCTTAACCGTGAACTTCCTAGATATAAGCAGCACATCGACTGTTTCACCAGAGAAGGCAACATTCTACACCACTGCTATACAACAATCAATAATGCATACCGATCGGTCGCCCGGGCAGCATTGGGTCTTTGTGACCACAATTTAATCCACTCAATACCTACATACAGACAGAAACTCAAATGTGTTAAAC
This sequence comes from Hippocampus zosterae, assembly GCF_025434085.1. Classification (NCBI taxonomy): domain Eukaryota; kingdom Metazoa; phylum Chordata; class Actinopteri; order Syngnathiformes; family Syngnathidae; genus Hippocampus; species Hippocampus zosterae. The sequence goes on from NC_067458.1 coordinate 3,261,757, forward strand.
CGGTTGTTAAGACTGTGAAAAAATGGACAGATGAAGCAAAGCTAGCTCTACAAGAATGCTTAGACTGCACTGATTGGGGCGTCTTTGAAACTTCAACGGGCACACTGGATGAATACACAGACACTGTAACATCATACATCAGTTTCTGTGAGGACATGTGTGTACCAACGAAGTCCTTGTGTGTTCTACATACTTGGCCAATAAAGATGATTCTGATTCTGATTCTGATTTGTGATAAGTAAACGTGAACAAGAATATTATCACATCAGCGACAACTTGAAAACGCCATTCAGCCCCTCCTCACTGTCTTGTACCTGTATGCCTTGTTTCATCAGTCTGTTTACATTTATTTAGGTTTCTGCTCACGCTCATGATTCATTGTCCGGTGTCAGCTGTCATCTATGGTGATTAGTCTCACCCTCATATGTTTCTTTGTTCACTATTTTTGACCCCACTGTGCTTTACATTTGTTTTAGTTTTTTTTGTAGTCACATTTCACTCCTGCCTTGACAGGCCTTGCCCCCTCCCTTTTCCCTCCAACCTACCACAACAAACTTCCTGTGACAGAATGAACTGAGCAACCACAGATCCATTGGGAAGCACACAGACTCTACCTGTAAGTGGTGACTCTGCTTACCATTGCCATCAGCCTGCCAACCAGACCAGCCTTCAGCCACTCGGGACTCATGCCCTTTCCTCTCTGTCCCTCACAACAGTGTCGTCTAGTCTTCCCTTGTGTTTTTTGATTCCAACTGTTAGGTGTCTTAAGGTTATATTTCCTTGAACTATGAAACCTCTTTTGCAACACTGATTTGAAATTGGAAATTTCAGATTCAGACCAACAGTGTTCTCATACAAGTCTGTTTTTTTTTCCCAGGTATTTCTGATGTGCGCTTGTCGAACCTTTATTTGGGTATTTTATCAGACATTATGTATGTTTTGGGTTGGCAGGGTGGACTACTTGTGAGCACATCTGCCTCATGGTGCAGAGGTCATGGGTTTGAATCCAGGCTCCAGTTTTTTTTTTTGTGGAGTTTGCATGTTCTGCTTCTGCGTGGGTTTGCTCCAGGTAATCTGATTTCCTCCCACGTACCAAAAATGTCAGGTTCATTGAATACTTTAAATTGTCCCTCGGTGTGATTGTAAGCATGAATGGTTGTTTGTCTATATGTGCCCTGCGAATGACTGGAAACCAGTTCATGGTATAGTCCGCCGAGTGCCCGAAGGCAGCTGGGATGGCCCACGACCTCTGTGAGGATCAGCGATTCAGGTGATTGATGGATGGATGATATGTGTTTTTTGTTCATGTCAGGGTGTCCCGTGTTTGCCCATCATGCCATTGTCTCCATATGGTCGCCACTCTGTCTTGTACCTCATTCTGACCCCAGCCTGTCTCAATTCAGTGTTCAATGTTTCTTTTTTCGTCAATGGATGCTACAGCTTCTTGTTGACTTTGAAACTTAGCTTGTAGCCGACGTGTGCACATTTTGAGCATGATGTCTCTGATCCACTGGTTAAAGGACACTTTGATTCTCTCCTCTTTCATCTCAAACTGCTTCAAACAACAAAGCGTGTGATGGAAAAGTGGTTAGAACTGCATGACTGTCCGTGTTTTATGTTATGTGTTGTGTTTATTATTTTACTTTATGTTAACTGTTTTGTAAAGCGCTTTGTAACAGCTGCCGCTGTTGTGAAAGCGCTATATAAATCAGCATGTATTGTATTGTATTGTATTGTTTTTTTTCCAAGATGGCGCCCGAGTAGGCAGCCTTTGGCAAGTGCTCTTCAAGAGCCTTGCTTTTTTGTTCTTTTTTGATGTTTTTGTCTTTTGTTTTGTCACATGTTGTTTGTTGTTTCATTGTGTGGAGCTGATATGGACTGTTTTCAGCGCTTTTTGGCCACGACATTCGTCAAAGGAGCAGTATCTGTGCTTGGTGATTGCGCCTTCTCGGCAGCACGCCTGTACCAGCACAGATTTTGATTGGGAGGAATGTCGGCACCATTGACTGTCGGTGCTGGACAGACCTGGGGCGCTTGTGTTTTTTGCGCCAGTAATGGGCAGCATTTTTCACAACACCGATTTGTTCAGTGGCTATGTCAGCGCTGTTGGACAGTTGGCGTTGGTGCGGCTGGATGGATGGCCGCTGAAGTTGAGGATGAGGAGAGAGGAGCGTTGGCGAAGAGCGCCGATGCGTATTTGGAACCGTGAGTCGCCGCTTGGAATTGAAATGGATTTCCATGGGACAGGAGAAGTGAACCAATCTCTTTTTTCATCAATGGATGCTACAGCTTCTTTTTGACTTTGAAACTTAGCTTGTAGCCGACGTGTGCACATTTTGAGCATGACGTCTCTGATCCACTGGTTAAAGGACACTTTGATTCTCTCCTCTTTCATCTCAAACTGCTTCAAACAACAAAGCGTGTGACGGAAAAGTGGTTAGGACTGGACGACTGTCCGTGTTTTATGTTATGTGTTGTGTTTATTATTTTACTTTATGTTAACTGTTTTGTAAAGCGCTTTGTTACAGCTGCCGCTGTTGTGAAAGCGCTATATAAATCAGCATGTATTGTATTGTATTGTATTGTATTGTATTGTATTGTATTGTATTGTAATGTTCCACAGATCCTTTATTTACTAAGGATACTTGCACAGATTCTACAGTGCACCTCAACTTCTCTCTATTTTGGGGCACCTTTGCTTTTTTTGCCTCCACTACACCATGACGAATCCAATAAAATTGACAAGAAGTCTGTTTTTTTAAATCAGTTACCATTATGCACATTTCTTGTTATCCCTTTCATTATGTGCATCTCAAAGAATTATTTTTGTCTGATTGTCTTCTTCTCAACCCGAATGATCAAGAGCAAATGTGATCCTGATTACTGTTTAAAATGTGATTCACAATTTAAAAATACACACACAAACCACAAGTCAGACATACCTAATAAAACACAGGTAATGTCTCTTTCTTGCTTTCTCTCTCTCTCTCTTTCTCTCTCTCTCACACACACACACACACACTCTCTTACACAAAATGTCTTAACATGGGGGATTCCTCCCAAACGACTGTTGTTGGTGCCTCTCTTTGACTGTCGCTTTTAAATCCCCAAAAAGTGAGACCATTTGAGGGTTGTGTAACCCAGGGGATACATAGTTGGGTTTCCACACCAACACAAAAGCTGTCTTATCTCACTCAGATGAAGTCTGCTTGGAGAGGCACAACCTCCTCTAAGACAGCCACAACAGCAAATTAGGAACAAGAAAGTTCTTTGAATCTGTCATCTCTATGACCTGCATGTGGAAATTTGTCATTTAAATTTGTACATTAGACTTTACTTTTTTCAGTCAGCAGTGTTTACTCAACAGCGAACAAGAGAATGGAATTCTGTGCCTGTTTTGCATTACCAGAAGGCTTTGTGTGGACTCGTACAGAGTTTTATGGCATGCAGAAACTTGCCACATACACCTTTAGAGGGGAAGAGGACCAATGACACACTATAAAACACATCTTTGTGCTCCACCTTAAGTTCAGAAATTCAAGGTGAATGGTCCATTGACAGATTAGTGACTGTTTTACAAAACAGTGTGTGTATTTTGTACACACAGACACACACACACACACACACACACACACATACACATACACATACACACACACACACACACACATACACATACACATACACACCCACACACACACACACACACCTAGATAAATGTCTGGTCTGGAGCATGTAGAAACAGATCGCTCTTTCAAGTTGAACCAGGCAGCCTCTGTGTACCTTTGCTCCTCAGTGCTGTTTACCTCCTCCCAAGCCTCTGCATTCTGCCACGTCAAAATGACAGTCTGGGTGCTTGGTTCACTCCTTTGGGAACCTCATTCTCCTTTGGCTCTGAAACATTTGAAACAGCTGTCTCAAACCTCCTTATGATTTATAATTCAGCTTTTTGTATCAGGTGTTTTTCCAAGGTTTCAGTGTTAACTTGGAATCAACCCTTCTACGTCTTCTGATTTGCGGGGGCAGTCTGACAGAACCATGCTGCTCATAGTTTTGGAGACGCTCCAAGACAATCTTAAATGGAGTTATAAGCTTTTTTTTTTACTATCAGTGAAGGACTCAGGAGACTTTTGGAAACGTGGAGGTACGTGATTTTTTTCCCCCCTAATAATTCAGGGAATATTAACTTTTATCAGTGTCTTTTTAACCAGCGCACTTGCCAGGCTATTTATTTATTTATTTGCAATTGTGTGTGTCATTAAAGTAATTTGACTTTTTGAATGGTGATTACTCCATAATTGAATGAAGACATTAATGCTTTGTAGCTTTATCTTGCATTTAAAATGTTTTTACCTTAATGCCAAATTATGTTATAGTACCAATGAGATATTTCCCTAGTAGGACCCTCATCATTTTTTGAGTCAATTCAATATATAAATGTGTGTGCAATGGATACCAGCGTGCAGTGCGCAAGTGTATGTTAACCTCCCCTTTCAGAGCCTTCATAAGAGGGTGCTGGCCCAGCGTTTTAGCTCGGTGGTCAGTGCCTTCTACTTACGGGTCGGTGATGGGGTGGTCGGTGGGTTTGAAGCCTGAGTTGGTGTGGCATGGATAGCGCAGGAACGCCACCATCACAGCGGTGCCTTGTCCAAGATTTGGAGTTTAGTTTTCAGGGGTTTAGTGTAAGGCAGGGGTGCCCATTAGGTAGATCCTGATCTACCGGTAGATCTAAGACAGGTCCCAAGTAGATCCGAGGAGTGTCGAGAAGAAAAAAAACAAACAACCATTTGTGTGTCTTTGTACATTCATTCATTCATTCATCTTCCGAGCCGCTTGATCCTCACTAGGGTCGCGGGGGGTGCTGGAGCCTATCCCAGCCGTCTTCGGGCAGTAGGCGGGGGACACCCTGAATCGGTTGCCAGCCAATCGCAGGGCACACAGAAACGAACAACCATTCGCACTCACACTCACACCTAGGGACAATTTAGAGTGTTCAATCAGCCTGCCACGCATGTTTTTGGAATGTGGGAGGAAACCGGAGCACCCGGAGAAAACCCACGCAAGCCCGGGGAGAACATGCAAACTCCACACAGGGAGGCCGGAGCTGGAATCGAACCCGGTACCTCTGCACTGTAAAGCCGACGTGCTAACCACTGGATTACCGGGCCGCCTCGTCTTTGTACATGTTAGTAATATATTTTTTGTGTTAATATACACTGCACACTAATCAGTCTCATTTTCACAAAAAAAATATTAAAAAAAATAAAATAAAGCAGGTAAATCTTAAATTTGTGTGTGTGTGTGTGTGTGTGTGTGCGTGCGTGCGCGCGCCGGTAAGGGTAGATCCCGTGAGGTTAGTTGATCAAAAAGTAGATCTTCGATCCAAAAAGTTTGGGCACCCCTGGTGTAAGGGATGCCAGATTGCGCTGTTACTAAAACCTCACTCCAATCAACTTTCAAAGGTGGGTGCTGAAGCAGCTCGGGTTTTTAGCTCAGTTCTCAGAACTCTAGACTCCCTGCTTGTGATGTGTTGGAGGCGCAATTTTGAATCCCAAGTAGGAGTGTATTGAACGGCACATGTCGCCATAGTTGTGGGCTACATGCTGTGCTGTACTGCTTCAGTTCAGTTCAATGGAAATATCACAAAACAACTACGTATCGTGTTATTCACACCTTTAAATAAAAATCATATCATTAAGTCGGGGGAGGTCGGGTGCCAACTTCCACTTCTCCCAGATGGTCAGAGCTCTTGTCGGGTCAGCAGTGAGGATGTCTCGGGCGGAGGCTCGGCGGGGGGGATGATGGATACGTGGGCAGTCATATATGACGTGCTCGGTTGTGTCCTCTCCGAGTTCGCATTTCCTGCAGACCGTATCATTAGCCTGGTTTATCTTGGCAAGCCAATATTTCAGCTCCGGGTGATGACCAATGTGTAGCCGGCTCAAAGTCATCTGTTCTTTTCGGGAGAGGTTCTGTCCGGCTCGGTGATTCAGCTTCTCCCGTCGACATCCGTACAGCTGTTTAAGTCGCTCGTGCAGGATCTGACCACCTCGTGTTGCTCTCCGGATCGCCGCTTTGGCCGAATCATAGAAGCAACCGACGCCAGTCTGGTCCTCTTTGGCTCCTTCTTTTGCCATTTCATCAGCTAACTCTTTACCGACGATTCCCAAGTGGTTGGGGCACAAAGTGAATGTTACCTGGCATCCCCTCGACCCGAGGTTGGCGAATGTTTTAAGGATTTCACTTTCTTCTACGTTCTTTTGGGGGTTTGATGGATTGGCATGTTGAAGTCGAAGCAGCGCTGAATGGCTGTCACTAACTATTCGGACTTTTATTCATCTGTAGTTGAACTAGTCCCAAGTCCTACCTGCAACATTTAGTTTCGACCACCAGGGTGAACATCACCATTGTGTTTGTTTTTGTAAATCTCAAAATAATTACAAAATAAAAATAAACATAAACATCAGGTCTATAAAAAGTGCTTCAGTTAACATATCAAAAACAGAATACAAGTACCGGTACTCACACTGAACTTGCTTCGGATAGTAAAAAATAAATAACAGACCCTTAAATCACAGTGCTGTAAATTAGCACTTTAGAAATAACACTGTTCATCATGAGAAAATAAAGTGCTGAAATAAACATCAACCACTTCTGGTAGGCTACTGAGGACACAGCAACTATGCTGACTTCGTGCCTCGTACGCGGAGTGTTCTCCTCGAGTTTAGTTCGAGTTTAGTTAGCTAAAGCAAAGCTCTTGCCAAAGAACTTTGCTTTAGCTTTTGCTAAGAACACTTAGCTATATTGCAAATGCTTTCAGTGCTAACATTAGCACTCGCGACTGGGTGCTTTGCATTAATGTGGGAGGCTAAACTTGAGCTGCTTTGGTGGTCAGCAAACTCCTTACAAATCAGGGACAACACTCTACTTTTATCGATACTGCCGTCAGGATGTTTTTGAAATTTTTATTTTCCATTCATTGTGCAGAGAAATCTCACATGATCCTTCATTTTCACCTCTCCTCTCATCACCGTTGCTTACTTAGCCCACCCAACTCTAATCAGCTTATTCTAAACAAGCCCAAACATAATGACAGCCAATCAATGTCCGCTTCAGGCTGTGACTGACGGCTGTTTCCCCACCCTCAACTACTCGAACACAGGAAGCCAACACATGAAAAGGCATATGATAAAAAGGCAACCCACCTACAGAAACAATAAAGTTAGAGATGAAAATTTAGATTAATGCGATTAAAAAACAGAATGCGATAAATATGACTGTAATTAATTATTTGCAATTGACGCGATAAATTGACACCTCTACATTTTAAATACAGTCCTGTTGCTGTCCTGTGAAAAACACATGTCCATTTTTGTCATGAATTCTTTTTTTAATTACGTGATTAGGGTGTCCAAATTTTGGACATCCCATTAACGTAAACATTTTTAAAATGACAAAAATGGACAATTGTGCTTTTCACAGGAAAGCAATGATATGAAAGATTATCACGACTCAAACTGTTTCCACAAGACAGACCTAGCTCACATTTAACAACAGTTAAGCATCTGTTATCGATACTACTTATTCCCATCTGACATCTGATTTATCTTGTCTGAACTCTAAAGGACTGCGCATGTGAAACTGGCAGAGCAAATATGCATATATATATATATATATATATAAAAAATTTTGACCATTTCGATCGACAGTAATCCCTCGTTTATCGCGGTTAATGGGGACCAAAACCACCCGCGATAAATGAAAATCCGCTTAGTAGCGACCAATAAACATATAAAGGTTAAAAAGAATTAAACTTTTTTTTTCTTAAGTCCACAAATGGTCCGTGAAAAGCTGTAAAACAACAGCGAGTCACATAGAGCAACATATACAAACCTCGGTTTTCGAACGTCTCAGTTCTCGATCAATTCGGTTTTCAACCAAAAATTTCGAGTTTTTTATGCCTCGGATGACGAACAAATTTCGGTTCTTGAACAAACTGAGCGCACTTGAATACACCATTTGACTCCTCTCGCCTTCCATACATGAGGAAGTGACGCTTACTCGTCTACTCATGTTGCTTTCCATTGTGAGGAGACGTGTTCAGTAAACATTTTTATTTTAAAAAGAGCGTGGTTTAGGTTTTCAAACAATTGGGATGGATTATGGACGAAAACCAAGGTTTGACTGTCCTGTATTCCATGTATATATGGAAATATATATATATATATATATTTTATGAATATGTTTGAAAAAAATCTGCGATGCACTGAAGCCGTGATAAACGAACCGCGAAATAGCGAGGGATCACTGTATATTCATAAAAATTCTCCATAATGGTAATAATTTCCAATTGATTGAGGTAAATAAGCAGTACTCTTCATCCACGCACATGGTAGTGTGTCGTACAAGTACGTTTTTATGAAGCAAAATACATCTGACATATCAGGCTTGACAATAAAACTAAGGTTAATGCATTAATGCAAATATTTTGTCATCATTTAGCTAGCAGTTTGATTTAATTACAGCGCTCCTGCAGGTTTGTGGTAATTGCGTTAGTTTTAAGGTTTAATCTCCTGGTCGAAACAGTTTTGCAATGGCCAAGGTGCACGAAGCAGTCCTCTAAGAAATTATGATCACAGATCAGAGAACAGCTGCTGAATGGTGTATCGCCAGGAAGGTCGGCGCCCCAGCTGAGGGTGCCGATCATAGCGCCTTGTTCACAGATACGCTTTCTAGGGTGTTGTGCTATTTACTCAGAGAAAGTGGCTCTGTGTTTACGGAATTGAAAGAGCGAGGCTCCAGCCAGGGAAGGGAGGCTGCTCAGAGCACTCATTCATCGGGTACGTATATGCGGGCGAGTGCACACAGGTGGAAACATTTCACAGCAGTGGAGCTAAAGCTGGGGAGGCTGGTGCCTCGGCAAAGGTAATGACGTCGTGAATTTATCAATTGTGAGAAAAATAAAGGTTTTCTTATCTTATCTTTTCTTTTCTTAGTGTGCCACTTTCCTGAATATGATTGTCAAGTCAAGTCAAGTCAACAGTATTTATAGAGCACTTTCAAACAGCCATCGCTGCATACAAAGTGCTGCGGGCGAGCAGCGGCATTCTGGACCAGCTGAAGGCGCTTAATGGAGGACTGGCTGACTCCAAAGTAAAGGGCATTGCAGTAATCGAGCTGGGATGTGACAAAGGCATAAATCACTGTCTCAAAGTGTTCATGTGAGAGGAGAGGTTTTATTTTGGCCAGCTGTCTAAGGTGAAAGAAGCTGGATTTAACAATGGCCAACAGTGAGTTTGAAATCACTGTCCAGTGTAAGGCCCAAGTTTGAGACTGTTGACTTAAGATAAGGAGACACGGGGCCCAAGTCTACAGGATGGAATGCACAAGGGCCAATGGGACCAAACAATATCACCTCTGTCTTCTTTTCATTGAATTTCAAGACATTTTGTGCCATCCAGGTTTTGATTTCTTCCAGACAGGATAGGAGTGCCCTTAATGAGAAGGCGTCTTTCTTGCTCAGTGGGACATAGATCTGGCAGTCATCTGCATAGCAGTGGAAGGGAATACCATGTTTCCTTAAGATGTAACCCAATGGGAGCAGATACAGCGAGAACAACAGAGGCCCCAGAATTGAGCCCTGTGGAACACCACATGACAGGGGAGCAGTGCGTGACTCAGAGCAGCCAAGGCTGACACAAAAGGTTCTGTCAGCTAAATAGGACCTAAACCACTCAAGACAACTGCTGCTAATGCCCACCAAGTGTTGCAAACGAGTCAGCAGAATACTGTGATCCACTGTATCCAATGCTGCAGTTAAGTCCAATTAAACTAGACACACGTTGTCTCCAGAGTTATTTGCCAGGAGGATGTCATTAGAAACGCGTAAAAGGGCTGACTCCGTGCTATGCATCGTTTTGAAACCTGACTGGAAGACCTCCAAGATTTTATGTTCCTTCATGGTTTCTTGATCATGGGTTGGACCACAGCATGTTTAAACTGTTGGGGAACTACACCAGAAGAGAGGCTGCTGTTGATGATATCCATGACCGATGTGCCAACACTCGGGAGAACCTCCTGAAAGAAGTGCGGGGGAAGAGAGTCACAAGGGGAGCCAGATGGCTTCGTCTGGCGAACTACATCCTCCAAAAGGACACAGTTTCAAAAGAATTTAGCACAGCTGAACATGGACAGAGGGGTCAGATGTGGTATTTGAGACCGGAGTGCTCGCTGTAGAGACTTTATCACTGAAAAACTGAAGGAATCTGTTGCACATCTCGGGTGAAAAATCCGAGTAAGTAGGCAGAGGGGGTTTGAGTACAGAATCGTTTTAAATAGTGCGCGTGGGTTGTGATGGTTAGCTTGAATAAGGTCCGACAGATATTCTCTTTTGGCCTCTTTTACTGTGAGCTGGTAGTTACGCCAGCAGTCTTTCCAAATTTGATAAGAGACATGAAATTTGTATTTTTTCTACATGCGTTCGGCTTTGTGACACCCCTGTCGAGCTGCGCGGGTAATGTCGTTAAACCATGGCTCGGGTTTAGGTTTTGGGAGCACAGTTTTTGAAGGAGCCACCAAATAGGCACCCGAGTAGGCAGCCGTCAAGTGCTCTCATGAGCCTTGCTTTTTTTTGTGTGTGTGTGTTTATTTTGTCACTTTGTGTTTGTTGTTACGTCGTGTGGACCTGATGTGGACTTTTTTCACCATTTTTTGGCCACGACATTCATCAAGGAGGAGACTCTGTGCTTGGTGGTTGCGCCTTCTCGGCAGCATGGATATACCAGCACTGTTTTTGACTGGGAGGAATGTCGCCGCCATTTGACTGCCGTTGCTGGATAGTCCCGGGGCGCCTGTGTCGTGCGCCTGTAATCGGCAGAATTTTTCACAGCCCCGCTTTGTTCAGCGGAGAGATCGGTGCTGTTGAACGGTCTGCAGCTGGATGGATATAAGGCTTGAGGATCCGACAATGAGAAGAAAGGAGCGTTAGCGCGGAGCGCCGATGCGGATTTGGAACTGGGAGTCGCGGCTTGGAGTTTGAAGCGGATTACGTGGGACAGGAGAAGGGAACTAATCTCTTTTCGTCAATGGACGCTACAGCTTTGTGTTTGCTTTCAAAACTTAGCTTGTAGCAGATGTGTGCACATTCTGAGCATGATGTCTCTGACCCACTGGTGAAAGGACACTTTGATCCTCTCCTCTTTCATCTATAACTGCTTCAGACAACAAAGTGTATGCAGAAATGTGGTGAAGATTGCACGACTGTCTCTGTCCTATGTGTTGTGTTGCATTATTTTTGTTATTTTGACTTCAAAATGGCACCGCGAGAGTGGCTGCCTTTCCAGCAGCTTCTATATTTTGTTGTTCTACTTCTTTCCCTTTCCTAACTTTGCTGCTGTGAATTGGGAATTTCTCCATTGCGAGAGTAAAAAAGGTTTTCTTATCTTAAATCCAGGATGGCATGATGAGTTGAACCTAGAGGTGAGTTCCTCTGTGTTAGACGAGGGTACGCAAAGGTTCTTAAAGGCATCAGAGAAACGACTAGCAGCGTGAGGGTTAAACATTTAAAAAGCGGCAGATTTCACAACAGCATGTGATAAGACTACGTCAAATAAAACTGCCATGTGATCAGAAATCCCATTTTCAAGGACTTCCAGATTTGACACCGTAGACCATAAGCAAGGCCAAGGTCTAAAATATGTCCTTGTTCATGTGTCGGGCTGGTCACATACTCCACGAAATTAAAAGAGTCGTCTTAAGAGGTCCTTTGCTAGCGTTTTTTCCGGACAGCACACGTGGATATTAAAATCCCCCATTAGGAGGATATGATCATCTCTCAGCCTGATTTCCGCAAGAAAGGTTGAAAAGTCACTTAAAAAGTCTTTGTTGTATTTAGGAAGACGGTAAATGACAGCACAAAGCACCAGGAAAACACGACCCGACTTCTTAGAAGGTTGCTTCAAAGCTGGTGGCCGATGTGGTGAATGTGCACCGTTTACATTTGAAATTGTTCTTAAAGATGCTCACGTTCCTCCACCATGGCCTACTGTCCTCGGCGTATCGAGGAAACCACAGTCAGGTGGCAACAATTCAAGCAAAGCGTTGTACTCATCAGTACCTGCCCAAGTCTCTGTCAGACAGAGGAAATCCAAGTCATTGGAAGGGAAATACTGCCTCAGAATATGGGTGTTGTTCGTCAGCAACTGGGCGTTTAACAACGTGATCCTTGTGGGAGTCGCAACGGGAGGGAGGGCCTCTTCCGATGGCCGAGTCTGGGGGAATTCCCTGAAACGCTTTCGCTGGATTCCTCCCCAAGAAAGGCGTGGAGGGTAGAAATGCCGTGGAGCGATGGGAGAGCCAACGACTGCAACCACGAGGTGACGAGGTCGAGGGCACACCACGCCGGAACGATCGAAGTGTGTCTCAGATCCCGTTTTAGCTTCACAAGCAGACCGCTACGTTTGCCACGCCGACGGCGGCGGCGCTTCTGTGAAGGGGGCGAGCGAACGCGGAAGAGATTAGCCGGCAGTTTAGCCAAGAACGGAGGTAGCGTCTTTTCACCACCGTCTTGCCAAAACGCGGCCGAATCTCCGAATATTGTTGTTGAATCAATAACAAAGATCGGTGATCATAAACCAACCGAGACGCTGTTAGGGAGGTAACAAGCATTGCGAAAAGTAAAAAAACCCAAAATGGCAGGAGCGTCGCCGAACACACTGGCGCACAAGCGGCCATCTTGGGCATCTCTTTGTCAATTATCAGTTTTAATTAAAATTGTCAGTTATCCCGTGTTTTCTTCTGCAGGGGCGGTATGGGGTGTGGCTTCTTAAGAACCAATTGTTTTCTTGAATTCCTGTGTGGAGTTTGCATGTCTGCGTGGGTTTTCTCTCCGTTCTCCGGTTTCCTCCCACATTACAAAAACACGTGTGGCAGGTTCATGGAACACTCTAAATTGGCCCAAGGTGTGAGTGTGAGCACGGATGGGTTTTTTTGTCTATGTGTGCCCTGCGATTGGCTGGCAACCAGTTCAGGGTGTCCCCCGCCTACTGCCTGAAGTCAGCTGGGATAGGCACCAGCATGCCCGGAGACCCTTGTGAGGAGAAGCAGATCAGAAAATGGACGCATGGAAGGATGTTGCTTTGAGAGCAGATGTGCTTATCCATCCATTTTCAATACCCTTTATCCTGGACAGGGGCGAGGGGAGTTGCTGGAGCCTATCCCAGCTGACTTTGGGGATAAAGCAGACTACCCCTTGAACTGGTCACCAGTCAGGCGCAGGGCACATATAGAGGCAGACAACCATCCACACAAACAATCACACCATCACTGAGCGCGAACCGATCCCATGCACACCCGCACACAAGTCAGGTGAGTGTACCACTACACATTCAGTGACTTCCCAAATATGCTCACAAACTGGTTAATGGAGGAAAAAAACACTTTGGGGAGGGTGGTTTATGGTTGAGAATTAGAATGTTAAAATGGCTAAAAGCTAGAATAAGTAAATACCGGTAAATAAAAGTAAATTACCGTATTTTCACGACTATAAGGCGCCATTAAAAGTCTTAAATTTTCTCCAAAATGGACAGGACGCCTTATGGTGCGGAGCGTCCTTTATATGCGCTGAGTTCCAAAATCTGACTGACAGCCGACCCGCTGTTTACATAGAGAAAAGGCGGAAGTGACTGTGGCCAGGCATGCGGGAAAGAAGTCGGCCAATCAGGGAAGGGTGGGCGTGTATATATACATATATGGAGAGGGAGAGAGAGAGAGAGAGAGAGAGAGAGAGAGAGAGAGGACAGGCAAGCTGGGGAGCAGTCCGCCAATGAATGGTGAAGGGTGGGCGTGTAAGTGGACGCTAAAGGGACGCCACAAGCCAGTACCAACACTTGTATAGAGTGTGGCAATGTGCATTGTTGCAAAACAACTCCGGTTTTGGTTTCTAAGAACCCCTGAAAATAAATTCGACAAAGAGACACGCCTACTAAGCTCAGTTCAAACTTAAAGCCACCGGTTATGCTTTTGGCATGCATGCCCATCTCACAGCAGCGGTGAAAAACCAAGTCAAGCAAATGAACTCTGAGCTTGCCTTATTCCCGGAGGCTTGACCAAAGAACTCCAACCGCTGGACATTGGCATCAACCGGGCGTTCAAAGTAAAGTTGCGAACGGAATGGGAACAATGGATGATCGGTGGCAAACACAACTTTACAAAGAGTGAGAGGCAGCGCTTGGCGAGTTACGCCACAATACGCAACAACGAAAGGGAACGCGGCTTTTTTGATGTATTACGGTACTTGCACAATTGTTCAATTCTTTCTACACACACACGCACTGCCACCATGTTTCGCTCTGTTCTTTACTTTCAAATGTGGGAAAGCTTCACACGAGAGAAATGTTGACTTTGCTGTTGCCGCTCCTTCTTTCCGCTCGGCAATGCGTAGCAACTCACAATAGCATATGATGCGTTCAATGACAACTGGGATGTGCAGTCCTCTGCTTCTGATACAGAGGATGAGGACTTTGATGGATTTCTGGGTGATGATTGATCGAAAAACGTGAGAACATTGTACGATGGCTAAATAAAACACACCCGAACTCAGTTCTGCTTTTGTCGCCTTTTTAAAAACGTGTTTTTAGCTTGTATCTCTATGTCTTGGCATGCTACCGTATGCTTCAAGCTAACGTGTTAGCGTGAGCGCATGCATGCCGTATGTTTAAGCTGGCGTATGTTTCACCACTGTATAAGTGCGCCCATTCGTACAGTGCAGTCTGTATATGTGTAAAATACAGAAATGTCACCTATTGATGAGACTGCGCCCAACCGTACGGTGCGTCGAATAGTCGTGAAAATACGGTAAATGAAGTTGATTTTGCATGATACAGATCCAACAGGCCTATAGGCTCCCAACCACTCTGAGTGATTCCCTGATTAATAAAAAAATACATACAGGTATTTAAATTATATATAAGTAGAGCTGTGAAACGATTAAAATATTTAATCTAATTAAAAATGCAACTGTCATAATTAACTCAAATGAACTAAAAAATTAATCGTGATTACTCACACATTTTTTATCGTTTCTGAATTTCCTTTTACATTTTTTTGTCCTGTTTTTTCCCCATGTTAATGCTCTCATCAACATGGAATCATGAATCATTTTTCTATGGTCCAAATGCAAATATTTACTGAAATAACTATTTCGATTTTCAATTTTGCATGAACATTTTTCACTTGGAGCAGTTGTTCACACATAATCTCTCACACAATATTACTGTCCATCAACAACAGTGAAAAAAATATTTTGTCACACAACAGCGGCTTTAACAGTTTTTTTTATGAAATCAAAACAGAGCAATATAACATTATAAAGTGCACATCTAAGGTACACTAGAACTCAGCCTATAGTGGATTTAAACCATGGTTGCATACTTCATTTTTCTCAAGTTTGCTTTGAACACAGCAGTCTGTTTCTGTATGTTTGTTGACGAATAACGAGACACCGGACACCAGCGTTCATTATGTGCTGCTGTATTCGAAACTGCCGGCCTTACAAACAAGCACACGCATTCCCCCGTGCTGCAGGGGCAAACCATTCTGAAAGGGGGGGTTTCATTCCCCCTAACACAGTCAGGCTATGTTGATTGTGTTGGTCCTTCTTGCGCGGAAGTCTCTCTACGGTTTTGTGTAGCTCTCATTTCGAATGACTACACTTGGTTCGATGACAACAGTGGAGACATTTTACTTTCGCTAGGTCGCTACCACTGTAGCGCACTGTCACTGTCAGACGAACACAGAGAAGCTCCACCCGCTCTATTTATTTGGACACAGAACACTGTAACCTTCCACACAAAATAGTTCCAAACAAGTAACAATCGCGTCAGTGGCATACATCGTATGATACAGAGAGAGAGAGAAGAACAGATAACTTCGGTCTTGTCAGTGGAGCAATATGGCAACTTTTTAAAAGTAAACTTTCCATTCATAAACTCTTTAAGCATCCGTTTTCGGTGTCTCGCGTTGCCGTGGCTGGAAAAACAGACATGGGCGTGGACTTCTGCAGCACGCTTGTTGTTTTGTTTCTGGTGTATTTATAGAGCAACGTAACATCAGCTTGTGACGTGCGCCGCGTTAATATCGCGAGAAAAGATTTCATCCCGTTAAAATTCATTTAAATTAATGCCAATAAAAAGGCGCTAAACTGACAGCTCTATATATCAGTGTTGTGTCCAAGGACTGGCAACCTGAGGCAAAGGCCAAGGCCAAGGACTTGACTCCGAGGCCAAGGCCAAGGACTTGGAAAATTTTCGTAGGCAAGGCCAAGGGCAAGGACTTGAGAAATTTTCCGAGGCCAAGGCAAAGGACCAAGGACTGATTTTGAAGCTGAAGCCTAGCCGAGGACGTGTATAAAACAATGCTATCATACCAATTGGCAGGTCTTCATGATTTGCAACACCCCTCCATCATAACCCCTTGCACTCCCTATTGAAGTGTTTTTATTCAAAGAGTAGAACAGTCAGGGTACGTGTTATTTATACTGAGAAAATAAAAAATAAAAGCATATGATATACATTTATGAATTCATGTTTTTGTGCAGTAGTTTCTTAATATGAAGTAAATCAACATTCAACAGGCATGACATGGCACGGAAGACAAGTTGAGAAATGACTTTGCATAGAAGTCAATCACTGAGTGCAGAAAAAGCGGTCTCTGCAGTGATAATTTTACAGTTTACCGGCAGCGAGTTCCAGGGACTCGCTGATCAGAAAAGTATGAGTCCCATTATGCATTGAGAGAGTCCCAAATTTCGAATTCTGAAATGGTCTACTTATTCAATTGCATATGATAATAACACAAACAACAACATATACTGTACATACAATTATACACAAATGCTGCAAAAATTTAAATAATTCAGTAGCAGGCCTGAGAATTCATGGTAACCCTTTTTCGGTTCCGTTGGATTACCCAATGGGTAATGTTGGGTTCCGTAACCGTTCATCATTTTTCTATTTTGACTGATATTCATAATGAACAATTCTGACACTCAAAAGTATAATGTTTCAAGGGTAAATGTTTGAAAACGATGCATTAACAATGAACATTAGATCAGTAGCTGTGTACTCCAGGTTTATTCCAAAAAATAAATGGATAAAAAACTGGTGTACAGTAAATATTCTCTAGTACAGACTTGTGTTTGCGCTGTCCAATTTGTCCTGATAACAGAAATTACTCATTTGGGAAATGAGCATGGTTCATGTCCTTTATGAACTGCAAGTATGTTGACAAAATGCACATGTAACAACACAATCAATAAAATACAAAAATATACTGTCCAAAAACTGTTTATATAACAAAAACTCCAATACAGGTGTATCCCAAAAAATGTAATTTACAGTATATATATCAGGAACACATCACTGATATATATATACACCGTAAATTACAAGCCGATACTTTTTTCCCACACTTTCAACACTGGCGTGTAATATGAAGCTATGAAGCGGCTGGCTTTTTAATTCATTTTTACCATCGCGGGAAAAACATGGACCAATAAAATGAATGAGTAGTTCACTGAGGTCCAATGAGATTGTATGACTAATCACAACTTCCGCTCTTTTGCCATAGTGGGGAAAAAAATATGTTACCTGGCAACAGTCGACCAATAAAATGAATGCGTAGTAAACAGGGGGCCAATGAAATTGTATGATTACCGGTAATCACAACTTCCTTATTTCAGTCTTTCTTCTAACCCTGATCAACATGGAGAATACCAGACGAAAAGCATACGATGCAGCTTTTAAACTAAAAGCGATCACTCCGGCAGTTAAAGAAGGAAATCGAGCTGCTGCCCGTAATCTTGGCAAAGACGAGTCAATGGTGCGAAGGTGGAGGCTCCGGCAAGAAGAACTGAGCCAGCGTAAAAAGCTAACCAAAAAAACCCATGCACATTTGATTTGCCCCTGACTCGGACTGTAAATAAAAAAGGTGACTCCTCCGTCAAACTGAAAACAAGCGACCACAAGAAAACACATTTTACCTGTGTTTTGAGCTGCGCAGCATCGGGTTTAAAGCTGCCACAGATGATCACTTTTAAGCGGCTGACTAGAGAAATAATTTCATATATCTTTTCCCATTTATATGATTTGCATTATTCTATTTAAAGCCTTGTGGGCTGCAGTATTTCTCCTCGTAATTATGCAAATGTGCATCAAGATTTCTCTTTGTCTGGCCTCTGATTATGTGTTTCAGCGTAATTTCGTTGTGCAAATGCATTTATCATGCTCATAAAAATATGGAGATTATTTTAACCTGAAGAAACTGTGGCATAATTTTCTGCAGGGGTGCAGGGGGGACCGCGTCTGCGGCCTCACCCAGAGGCGAGCGCATGCGTCCCTGCCGCCTGGAGCAGCCTGCCACCTGGAGCAGGCGGCAGGGACGCAGAAGCAAACCCCCGCCTACTCATTGGCCAGCAGTTTATAATATGGTGCGGCGCGTTTAATTACAAATTTGATTTTTCTTCATAAATCTGAGCATGCGGCTCTTAATCAGGTGCGATCTGTAGCCCGGAATTTACGGTACACACACACACACACACACACACACACACACACAACATATTTTCCACACTATAAGGCGCACTGAAAAGTCTTCCATTTTCTTAAAAGCTCACAGCGCGCCTTAAAATCCGGTGCACCATGTGTATGGTCATTTGCTGCTGGGTACGCCCTAAATCCTTAGAGTAATTGGAGAATGGTGTGCCTGTCAATACTGTCCGTTGAGGATGTGGAAGACATCTACATTATCGGCCTTCTGATAACAGGTACCCCTCCGTGAGTCGTCACCTTACCGTGGTGGAGGAGGTTGTGTGTACCAATGATCCCAGAAGCTAAGTTGTCTGGGGCTTTATGCCCCTGGCAGGGTCACCCATGGCAAACAGGTTCTAGGTGAGGGGCC
The DNA here is from genome assembly GCF_025434085.1 of Hippocampus zosterae. Taxonomy (NCBI): domain Eukaryota; kingdom Metazoa; phylum Chordata; class Actinopteri; order Syngnathiformes; family Syngnathidae; genus Hippocampus; species Hippocampus zosterae. The sequence goes on from NC_067458.1 coordinate 3,280,711, forward strand.
AGACAAAGCACGGCTCAAACACCCCAATGATGACTGCAATAAATGGATCTAGGTTTCACTTGCCCGGACGCGGGTCACCGGGGCCCCCCTCTGGAGCCAGGCCTGGAGGTGGGGCTCGTTGGCAAGCGCCTGGTGGCCGGTCCTACACCCATGGGGCCCGGCCGGGCACAGCCCGAAGAGGCAACGTGGGTCCCCCTTCCCATGGGCTCACCACCCATGAGAGGGGCCAAAGGGGCGGGTGCAATGTGAGCTGGGCGGCAGCCAAAGGCGGGGACCCTGGCGGTCCGATCCTCGGCTGCAGAAGCTAGCTCTCGGGACATGGAATGTCACCTCTCTGGCAGGGAAGGAACCCGAGCTGGTGTGTGAGGCAGAGAATTTCCGACTGGATATAGTCGGACTTGCCTCCACACACAGCCTGGGTTCTGGTACCAGTTCTCTCGAGAGGGGTTGGACTCTCTTCCACTCTGGAGTTGCTCACGGTGAGAGGCGCAGAGCAGGGGTGGGCATACTCATTGCCCCCCGGCTCAGTGCCTGTACATTGGGGTTCACACCGGTAGACGAGAGGGTTGCCTCCCTCCGCCTTCGGGTGGGTGGACGGGTCCTGACTGTTGTTTGTGCATATGCACCAAACAGCAGCTCAGCATACCCACCCTTTTTGGAGTCCTTGGAGGGTGTGCTGGAGAGTACTCCTGCTGGGGACTCCCTTGTTCTGCTGGGGGACTTCAATGCTCACGTGGGCAATGACAGTGAGACCTGGAGGGGCGTGATTGGGAGGAACAGCCCCCCCGATCAGAACCCGAATGGTGTTTTGTTATTGGACTTCTGTGCTCGTCACGGATTGTCCATAACGAACACCTTGTTCAAACATAAGGGTGTCCATATGTGCAGTTGGCACCAGGACACCGGAGGCCGCAGTTCGATGATCGACTTTGTAGTTGTATCATCGGATTTGCGGCCGCATGTTCTGGACACTCGGGTGAAGAAAGGGGCGGAGCTGTCAACTGATCACCACCTGGTGGTGAGTAGGCTCCGATGGTGGGGGAAGATGCCGGTCCGTCCTGGCAGACCCAAACGTATAGTGAGGGTTTGTTGGGAGCGTCTGACGGAATCCCCTGTCAGAAGGAGTTTCAACTCCCACCTCCGACAGAGCTTTTCCCATGTTCCGGGGGAGGCGGGGGACATTGAGCCCGAGTGGACCATGTTCCGTGCCTCTATTGTTGAGGCGGCCAATCTGAGTTGTGGCCGTAAGGTGGTTGGTGCCTGTCGTGGCGGCGACCCCCGTACTCGCTGGTGGACACCAGCAGTAAGGGATGCCGTCAAGCTGAAGAAGGAGTCCTATCGAGCCTTTATGGCCTGTGGGACCCCAGAAGCAGCTGATGGGTATCGACTGGCCAAGCGGACCGCGGCTTCGGTGGTCGCCGAGGCAAAAACCCGAGCATGGGAAGAGTTCGGTGAGGCCATGGAAGCCGACTTCCGGACGGCTACGAGGAAATTCTGGTCCACCATCCAACGTCTCAGGAGGGGGAAGCAGTGCACCACTAACACTGTGTACAGTGGAGATGGGGCGCTGCTGACTTCGACTCGGGACGTTGTGAACCGGTGGGCAGAGTACTTCGAAGACCTCCTCAACTCCAACAACACGCCTTCCTTAGAGGAAGCAGAGCCTGGGGACTCTGAGGTGTGCTCTCCTATCTCTGTGGTTGAAGTCACCGATGTGGTTAAAAAGCTCCTTGGTGGCAAGGCCCCAGGGGTGGATGAGATCCGCCCGGAGTTCCTCAAGGCTCTGGATGTTGTGGGGCTGTCCTGGTTGACACGCCTCTGCAACATCGCGTGGTCAACAGGGAGAGTGCCTATGGATTGGCAGACCGGGGTGGTAGTCCCTCTTTTTAAAAAGGGGGACCGGAGGGTGTGTTCCAACTACAGAGGGATCACACTCCTCAGCCTCCCTGGTAAGGTCTATTCAGGGGTGCTGGAGAGGATGGTCCGTCAGGAAGTCGAGCCTCAGATTGAGGAGGAGCAGTGTGGTTTTCGTCCCGGCCGTGGAACAGTTGACCAGCTCTACACCCTTACCAGGGTCCTTGAGGGTATGTGGGAATTCGCCCAACCAGTCTACATGTGTTTTGTGGATTTGGAGAAGGCGTTTGACCGTGTCCGGGGAGTTCTGTGGGGGGTGATTCGTTGGTATGGGGTACCGAACCCCCTGATACGGGCTGTTCGGTCACTATACCACCGATGTCAGAGTTTGGTTCACATTGCCGGCAGTAAGTCGGAATAGTTTCCAGTGGGGGTGGGACTCCGCCAAGGCTGCCCTTTGTCGCCGATTCTGTTCATAACCTTTATGGACACAATTTCTAGGCGCAGCCGAAGCGTTGAGGGGAGCCGTTTTGGGGGCCTCAGTATTGCATCCCTGCTTTTTGCAGATGATGTGGTGCTGTTGGCTCCTTCAAACGGGGCTCTCCAACTCTCACTGGAGCATTTCGCAGCCGAGTGTGAAGCGGTTGGGATGAAAATCAGCACCTCCAAATCTGAAACCATGGTCCTCAGTCGGAAAAGGGTGGAGTGCCCCCTCCGGGTCGGGGAGGAGATCTTACCCCAAGTGGAGGAGTTCAAGTATCTTGGGGTCTTGTTCACGAGTGGGGGTAGGAGGGAGCGGGAGATCGACAGGCGGATCGGTGCAGCGTCTGCTGTGATGCGGACGTTGTATCGGTCTGTCGTGGTGAAGAAGGAGCTGAGCCAAAGGGCGAAGCTCTCAATTTACCGGTCGATCTACGTTCCAACCGTCATCTATGGTCACGAGCGGATTAAAAGCGGCTGAAATGAGTTTTCTCCGCAGGGTGTCCGGGCTCTCCCTTAGAGATAAGGTGAGAAGCTCAGTCATCCGGGAGGGGCTCAGAGCTTCTCCTCCACATCGAGAGGAGCCAGATGAGGTGGCTTGGGCATCTGATTCGGATGCCTCCTGAGCGCCTCCCCGGTGAGGTGTTCCGGTCATGTCCCACCGGGAGGAGACCCAGAGGAAGACCCAGGACACGCTGGAGAGACTATGTCACCCAGCTTGCCTGGGAACGACTCGGGATCCCCCGGGGAGAGCTGGAAGAAGTAGCTAGGGAGCGGGAAGTCTGGGCTTCCCTGCTAAAGCTGTTGCCCCCGCGACCCGGATAAGCGGTAGATGATGGATGGATGGATGGATGGATGATTACAGGTATGCTGCTGTTTGGTGTTAGCAGTTTCCTGTTCTGTCGCAAAATTCAACCGACGGGAGCGGCTTTATTGGAAGTGAAGAAGCTGCCGGTCTTTCTGGATGGTCAAGTGCTAATGTCCAACACTCAGACTCAAGCGGTGACTGAGCTCAACCGCAATATGGATGCGGTTTTGGAGCGTCTTTGTAAGATGGAGATCAACTTGGAGAAGTTGCAATCCGCGCTTCTGAAAGAAATTGCGAATTTGGCTGCCCGCGTCAGTGAAGAGATACAGGCCACGTACTCAAGGCTGTCTGAAATAGTACGCGGCCATCCCCCCAAAACAACGCTACCTAGACCCTTTCCTAAGTATGCATGGAAGCTAGTGCCCCACCATCACCCCCTCCTTCTTGGCCATGGACTGATAAGCCATGACTGTCTCAATGAGCAGACCTTGACGAAGCAACTGCAGCCTGATACGCACACACAACCAGACAATCACACGCGCATACACACCCTCGAAATCACCGCCTTTATGCACCACTTTTTGGTGCACCTCATAGTGCAGAAAATGCAGTACTTGTATGAACCGGTTTGTGGCAGAAAAAAGGTGCACATGCATTTGTCAACATACTTGCAGGTTCATAAAGGGCATGTACCACGCTCATTTCCCAAATGAGGAATTTCTGTTATCAGGACAAATTGGACAGCGCAAACACGAGTCCGCACTAGAGAATATTTACTGTACTGGCATTCCTCTATGTCGTTTGCAAGTTCTCCCTGTGTCTGTGTGATTTTTCACTGAGTACTCCGGTTCCCTCCCACATTTCAAGATCATTATTGCTTTCATTCAATGTTAAACTGTCCTTTTTCAAATCCAATCCACAACGCATTATACATTTCCGTAAAAACAAGGACATTAACCCGGACAATTTAGAATCACTTATCAACAACATCCCCAGTACTGATTGTCTTTCTACAACAGATGAGTTTTTGACACACTACAATACAAACCTCCATAACATTCTCAATACCCTGGCCCCACTCAAAACCGAACTGTCTCCTTCAACCAAACAGCACCCTGGTTTACCCCTACCCTCAGACAACTCAAATCAAAAGGCCGTCAACTTGAAAGATTATATAGAAAAACTGGACTCGCTATTCATAAAGAAATGTACACTACCCACTTCCTCCACTATAAGGACTCAATATCCAAAGCCAAATCAATCTTCTACTCTGGTTTAATCAGTTCCAATGAAGGCAACCCCAGATCACTCTTTTCACTCATTTCTAAACTCACTAAACCTGCTGACACTCTTCCCTCACATCTCTATTCCATTGATTTTTGTAATACTCTGTCCTCATTTTTTACATCCAAAATCCAACTTATCCACCAGCAACTCACCCCTTCATCTGCTCCCAACCCTCCTTCTCCATTCCCCCCGTTCCTACCCACCTGTTTTCTGCATTCACATTCCCATCTGTCCACCAAATCTCCATCTTAATCCAGAAGTCCAAATCCTCTACTTGTCAATTTGACCCTCTCCCTACTGTTCTAGTAAAAGCTTCTATCCCGGCCCTCTCCCCCCTCATCACTAACATTATTCAAACTTCGCTCTCTACTGGCATTGTACCCACCCATCTCAACACTGCTGCTGTCACTCCCATACTGAAGAAACCTGGCTCTGATCCCCCCGACTTGAACAATTTTTGTCCCATATCAAATCTTCCGTTCATCTCCAAACGTCTCGAAAAAACTGTAGCTGCTCAACTTCACACCCATCTTTCCTCCAATAACTTCTACGAACAATTTCAATCTGGCTTCCGTCCCCTCCATAGTACCGAAACTGCCCTCCTCAAAATATGCAATGACCTTCTTCTCTCTGTTGACTCCGGTTCAGTCGCCATCCTCCTCCTGCTTGACCTCAGTGCAGCCTTTGACACCATCTCTCACTCCATCCTCCTCGACAGACTCTCCTCCATTGGCATCACCAGCATCCCCCTCTCTTGGTTCCGCTCCTATGTTTCTGACCGCACCCAGTTTATCCAGCTCAAATGTTTTAGATCTCACCCCTTTCCCCTCACTTCAGGTGTTACTCAGGGTTCTGTCCTTGGCCCCTTGCTGTTTGTAGTCTATTTTCTTCCCCTTGGTAATATCTTCAGGAAACATCACATTCACTTTCATTGCTACGCGGATGACACCCAGCTCTACATCTCTACCAAACCTAATACCATACTTTCACCATCCTCCCTAACCAACTGCCTGCAGGAATTAAAATCTTGGCTCACCTTAAATTTCCTCAAACTGAATAGCAATAAAAATGAACTCCTACTCATTGGCATCAAATCCACCCTCAACAAAATAAACAATTTCTCCATTCCCTTCAACAGCTCTTTCATCCCCGCCCCCCCCCCAGGTCAAGAGTCTGGGTGTCATCCTTGATAGCACCCTCTCCTTCACCTCGCATATCAACCACATCACTCGTTCTGCATATTATCATCTTCGAAACATCCACCGGCTCCGCTCTTCTCCCTCTCCTCAGTCCAATTGCTATACTTGTTCACACCACGTCACCTCGCGACTCGATTACTATAATTCCCTCCTGCTCGGTCTCCCTCAAAAAACCCTCCATAAGCTTCAGCTGGTCCAAAATTCAGCCGCCCGCATTATCACACTCACACCATACATAAACCATATTACACCTGTCCTCCAACATCTCCACTGGCTCCCCATTTTACACCGCATTCAATATAAAATCCTGCTCCTCACATTCAAATCCATCCATAACCTAGCCCATACCTATCTGACCTCATCCATATTTCTACAACTGTCCGCTCTCTTCGTTCCTCCTCCTTTCTCCTCCTCTCTGTCCTCCCTGCTCGCCTCGTCACCATGGGAAACAGAGCCTTTAGTCGCTCTGCTCCCCAGCTCTGGAACTCACTCTCCGCTGACCTTCGTAATACAGACTCATTAACACATTTCAAATCCAGCCTCAAAACACATCTGTTTAGACAAGCCTATTCACTCGGACCATAAAGCCATTAATTTTATTTATTTATTTTTGTTGTATTTTTTTCTTATTTTATTTGATCTTGTTTTTAGCTTTGTATTCGTGATTTTTAACTGCTTGTTGTAAGGTGTCCTTGAGTTTCTAGAAAGGCGCCCACAAATAAAATGTATTATTATTATTATTATTATTATTATTATTATTATTTCAAAAACATGCATGGTTGGCTAATTGAACCTCTGAATTGTGCCTAGGTGTGATTGTGAGTGTGATACCCAAAGACAGCTGGGATAGGCTCCAGCACGCCTGCGACTTGTGAAAATAAGTGGTTTCAGATAATGGATGGATGGATGGACATCAGGCAGTGTGATACCTTCATTGGCTCTTCTGAGAAATCATGCAATTTTCCCAGTGTGCAAAACTTTTAGTAACCATGTTGAATTCTGTACACAAGGCCAGGAGTGCCCAAACACTTGATTGCGGTTACTTTGTGTACTGGTGCCAAATTGGCTGCATGCGGTGAAGAGGAAAATTGAAAAAAATAAAATAAAAAAGTTGTCTTGTTTATTCTCATTCAAAGTTTGTTTGACACACACACACACACACACAAATGATTGGAACCCACAACCAAGACATACATATACAGGTATCCTTGGACACACACACACACACACACACGCACATTATTGGAACCCACAACCAAGACATATATATAAAGGTATCCTTGGTAGAGCTAATGAATTAGTGCATGGGTTGCACAAACATTTAGTACCGAAAATCTGCTTTTCGATCAACCAGCCTCCCGCGATCGACCCGTTAACGTGCACGCGAGCCTACGCATACCCTTACACACGCATGCCATGTTGAGCAACAGCCATAACGGCACCTAAAATGAATGAAACAGAAAAATAGACACAAGAGTTTATGAATTTGTTAAAAGAAAATCACTGCTTACCTTAGTGGAAGACCTGACGCGGAGGCATGCAACACTTTTGCAGCCTGTTAACTATCATAGCTCATACATAATGTTTTAAAATGCTTCTCTCAGCCCTTGTCATTCTTTGCGAGTGCCATTGGTGAATTGTATATGAGACGAATTTTGACTATTATAATAATAATAACAATTACTGGACAATAATAATGATAGTAATAAAAATAAAAGCTATATCACAACAGCTCTGATCGCGAGCTGCACTTGCAGACTGATGAGCACTAACAACTTCCGGTGACTTGCTTTATTTTATTTTATTTTATTTTTTTAAATACGTTTTGTGAAAGTGAGACTGATACGATGGTTAGGGTGCAGTGTGCATTAACACAAAAGAAATATTACTAACATGTCGAGAGACACACGAATGTTTGTTTTTTTTTACTCTACACCCCTCGCGATCGACTTGGGACCAGTCTGCGAGATATTGGTCGATCGTGATCGATGTAATGGGAACCCCTGAATTAGTGTGACTGAGTTCAGTAGTGCCATGATTGTCACTGTCAGACATTGTTTCCAATCCGATTTGACAAATGATTGAGCACATTCTTGCATTGTGTATTGTTTTGTGTTTTTTGTTATTGTAAAGTGTCCTTGGGTGTCTTGAAAGGCGCTTATAAATAAAATATATTATTATTATTATTTATTCTCATGGTCTTTGTGCTGCTAAGGGATGACTGTGTAAGTTGCGTGTGCTGACTCGGTTTCACCACGCATGAATGGATGTGCCTGTTGTCTCTCATTTCAAATGTAAAACCTTCTTCATTGTTGAGTGTGGATCCTCTGAGTTTTGCCATTTTACAAGTGGGTTCCCTAAACCTAACCTAAACAGAATACGAAAAATATACTTTAGATCAGTGTTTTTAAGGGTTGTTTGTAAAGGAACTATATTTTGTTTCAGATATGGCTGCCGGTACTAACAGGAGAGTCCAAGGAGGATCAAAATGATGACAGGTAAGACTTCAAATATCAGAAGGCATGCTTAATTATGATATTTTCCTGTCTTTGACAAAAGAGATTAAAATTAATGTAATCTTTTGCTTTTTTCCTTCAGTGTATCTTCGAGCATAGTCATGTTTTATTCGCACTATGGGCAGCTTAATCATAAGTCATCATGTTTCTTTCTGGGCAGAGTTTTCATGTGATGACACCGACAAGGGGCCACTGGTGCAGATGCATTGCCTCAGAGGGTTTCAACGGGTAAGAACCTGAGCTTTGATACAAAACTGTATTTATACCAAGAGTGTACTGTATGTGACATTTTGGCTTATGTTCTCTATTTCCATGGTATATTGGTGGTTAAATGAGGCAACATTATTTGGTGTTCATAAAATTTAGTTTGTTGTTGTTGTTGTTGTTGTTTTTTGTTGTTGTCTCTGGATAAGTGTGTAACTCAAAAGTGTGAATTACACTGTTAGTGGAGTCCAGGTTCAGGTGTAACTCAGGGATCTCCAACCTTTTTTGCCCCACGGACCGGTTTATGTCAGACAATATTTTCAGGGACCGGCATATAAGGTGTGGCGGCAGCAGCTTTAGGAGGGAAGCCCAGACTTCCCTCTCCCCCGCACTTCTTTGAGCTCTTCCTGGCAGATCCCGAGGCGTTCCCATGCCAGCTGGGTGACAGAGTCTCTCCTGCGTATCGTGGATCGTGACCATAGATGAGGCTTGGGACGTAGATCGATCACAGCAGACGCTGCACCGATCCGCCTGTCGATCTCTCGCTACCTTCTGCCCTCACTCATGAACAAGACCCCAAGATACTTAAACTCCTCCACTTGGGGCAAGATCTCCTCCCCGACCCGGAGAGGGCATGCCACTCTTTTCCGACTGAGGACCATGGTTTCAGATTTCGAGGTGCTGGTCTTCATCCCAACCGCTTCAAACTTGGCTGTGAAACGCTCCAGTGAGAGTTGGAGAGCCCTACTTGAAGGAGCCAACAGTACCACATCATCTGCAAAAAGCAGAGATGCAATACTGAGGCCACCAAAACGGACCCCCCTCAAAACAGCACGTATCAGAGGGCTCGGTACCCCATACTCCCAAAGCACCCCCCACAGAACTCCCCGAGGGACACGGTCAAACGCCTTCTCCAAGTCCACAAAACACATGTAGACTGGTTGGGCAAGTTTCCACGTACCCTCGAGCACCCTGCTAAGGGTGTGGAGATGGTCCACAGTTCCACAGCCAGGACGAAAACCACACTGCTCCTCCTCAATCTGAGGCTCGACTTCCTGATGGACCCTCCTTTCCAGCACCCCTGATTAGACCTTACCAGGGAGGCCGAGGAGTGTGATCCCTCTGTAGTTGGAACACACCCTCCGGTCCCCCTTTTTAAAAGAGGGACCACCACCCCGATCTGCCAATCCAGAGGCACTCTCCCCGATGACCACGCGATGCTGCAGAGGAGTGTCAACCAGGACAGCTCCACAGCATCCAGAGCCTTGGGGAACTCCGGGCGGATCTCATCCACCCCTGGGGCCTTGCCACCGAGGAGCTTTTTAACCACATCGGTAACTTCAACCACAGCGATAGGAGAGCCCACCTCAGGGTCCTCAGACTTTGCTTCCTCCGAGGAAGGCGTGCTGGTGGAGTTGAGGTGGTCATCGAAGTACTCTGCCCACCGGTTCACAATGTCTCGAGTCGAAGTCAGCAGCGCCCCATCCCCACTGTACACAGTGTTAGTGGTGCACTGCTTCCCCCTCCTGAGACGTCGAATGGTGGACCAGAATGTCCTCGAAGCGGTCTGGAAGTCGGCTTCCATGGCCTCACCGAACTCTTCCCACGCCTGGGTTTTTGCCTTGGCGACCACCGAAGCTGCGTTCCGCTTAGCCAGTTGATACCCGTCAGCTGCCTCTGGGGTCCCACAGGCCAACTAGGCCCGATAGGACTCCTTCTTCAGCTTGACGGTCCACCAGCGAGTACGGAGGTTGCTGCCACGACAGGCACCAACTACCTTACGGCCACAACTCACATTGGCCACCTCAACAATAGAGGCGCGGAACATGTTCCATTCGGACTCAATGTCCCCCGACTCCCCCGGGACATGGGAAAAGCTCTGCCGGAGGTGGGAGTTGAAACTCTTTCTGACAGGGGTTTCCGCCCGACGCTCCCAACAAACCCTCACAATACGTTTGGGTCTGCCGGGATGGACCGGCATCTTCCCCCACCATCAGAGCCTACTCACCACCAGGTGGTGATCAGTTGACAGCTCCGCCCCTCTCTTCACCCGAGTGTCCAAAACATGTGGCCGCAAATCCGGTGATACAACCGCAAAGTCAATCATCGAACTGCGGCCTCTGGTGTCCTGGTGCCAAGTGCACCTATAGACACCCTGATGTTTGAACAAGGTGTTCGTTATGGACAATCCGTGATGAGCACAGGAGTCCAACATCAAAACACCACTCAAGTTCTGATCGGGGGGTGGGGGGGGGCGTTCCTCCCAATCACGCCCTTCCAGGTCTTACTGTCATTGCCCATTGCCCACGTGAGCATTGAAGTTCCCCAGCAGAAAAAGGAAGTCCCCAGCCGGAATACTCTCCAGCACACCCTCCAAGGTCTCCAAAAAGGGTGGGTATGCTCAGCTGCTGTTTGTTGCATATGTACAAACAACGGTCAGGACCCGTCCCCCCATCCGAAGGCGGAGGGAGGCAACCCTCTCGTCGACTGGTGTGAACCCCAATGTACAGGCACTGAGCCAGGGGGCAATGAGTATGCCCACACCTGCTCTGCGCCTCTCACCGTGAGCAACTCCAGCGTGGAAGAGAGTCAACCCCTCTCGAGAGAACTGGTACCAGAACCCAGGCAATGTGTGGAGGCAAGTCCGACGATATCCAGTCGGAACTTGCACCCGACCCCTTTCGCCCCTCCCATGTGTGGTGAGCCCATGAGAAGGGGGACCCACGTTGCCTCTTCGGGCTACGCCCGGCCGGGTCCCATGGGTGTAGGCCCGGCCACCAGGCGCTCGCCAACGAGCCCCACCTCCAGGCCTGCCTCCAGAGGGCGGGCCCCGGTGACCTGCGTCCAGGCAAGGGAAACTGAGATCCATTAATTTTCATCATCATGAGGGGCTTTTGAGCCGTGCTTTGTCTGGTCCCTCACCTCGAGCCTGTTTGCCATGGGTGACCCTGCCAGGGGCATAAAGCACCAGGCAACTTAGCACCTAGGATCATTGGGACACACAAACCCCTCCACCACGGTAAGATGACGGCTCACGGAGGGGGGAAATAATACAACAAAATAATATGGTATGAGCTGCATGAAAACTGTGGTGTTTTCGAAATATAATAATAAACACAAGGAGCGTCTAATCCGGCCGCAACACTGTTCGCTATGGTAATGTTTAATGCCTTCAAAATACAATACAACGCAAATTCAAAGTACATGAAAATGAGGACTCACCACAGCCCTGAGCTTGATTTTCTGCAACCAGACGGTCCCATCTCGGGGCAATAGGCGACAATGACACCTCAAGTGTGTGGTTTATGTCCAGTCTACTTCGTAATTTTGTTTTAGTCGCCGTTGCTGCTGAAAACCCCCGCCTCACACAGGTAGAATGTCGGAAATAGCAACAGTGCTATTGTGGTGATCTCAGAGTATTCAGCCATGACTTTAATCCAGTTGTCTCAAATGTACTTTTAAGGCCGATGTCATTTGCGATCTCCAGCAGTGTTTTTAACTCATTTTGCGAGCTCCGGCGTTTTGTTCTTAGTGTAATCGGTCACATGACTGAGTAGCGCGGCTTGACATTTGTCAAGCGTGACACAGACGGATGTAACGGAGAATCCGGTAATTTTGAAAATAAACCATCTTTCGTATTCCAAAATAAATGAAATGGAATTATAGTCTGTGCGGCCCGGTTCCAAATGCCCTGCGGACTGGTACCAGTCCACGGACCGGCGGTTGGGTACCCCTGCAATAGGTGACATGTCTGGTGATTAGGCAGGCAATGTATGTTTTCAGCTTCAAGGATCTATGAAAAGATCCTTGCAACATGGGGTTCTGCATTATCATCCTGCAACATGAGGTCATGATTGTGAATGATTTGCACAACAATGGGCCTCAGGATCTCGTCATCTATAGGCACTCAAAATGCCATCATTAAAATGCACCTATGTTCGTTGCCCATAACATAATGTTTTGCTGTCCATACCATAACTCCACTTCCACCATGGTTCACTCGATCCACGTTGACATCAGCAAACTGCTCACCCACACGACAACGGGTCCCAACTGTTGTTTGTGCTGAATCACTAAACAGCAGTTCCAAGTACCCACCCTTTTTGGAGTTCGTTGAGGGGTGCTGGAGAGTGCTCCCACTGGGGACTTCAGTGTTCTCCTGGGGGACTTCAATGCTCACGTGGGCAATGACAATGACAGTTGGTAGGGCGTGTTTGTCAGGAACGGTCCACCTGATCAAAACTCAAACAGTGTGGTGTTATTGTACTTGAGTGTTCATCATGGATTGCCCATAACAAACACCATGTTCAAACATAACGGCATCCTTGTGTGCAACTGGCAACAGGACACCCTTGACTGAAGTTAGATGATTGACTTTATGGTTATGTCATCGAACTTGCATCTCTTGGACACTTGGATGAAGAAAGGGGCAGAGCTGTCAAGTGACCACCACCTGGTGGTGTGTTGGCTCCGATGCTGGGGGAAGATGACGGTCCGACCTGGCAGAACCAAACATTGTGAGGGTCACCTGGGAACGTTTAGCAGAGTTCCCTGTCAGGAGTTTCAGTACTCACCTCCAGCAGAACTTCATCCATGTCCCGGGGGAGGCGGGAGACACTAATCAGAGTGGATTATGTAGCTGAAAAGTGGTTCCCTGAATCCATTTGTGGAAACCAGCGATAAAGGATGCGATCAAGATATAATTTGAATGAATGTGCCATCAATTGCAATCTGCAAAAATTGTGATAACTCTGATTGGCTGTTCGTGAGCAAATGTAATTCATTCAGCTTCCTGGGTGGAAGACCTCCGATGGCTGGTGACGTCATGCTACAACTACAATTGGACAAACTACACTGTGCCCCAATAAATTACAGTCTGGTGTGCTTGTTTATTTGCTGCATTTGTTCATTCAGTTCACCTTAAAAAATTGTCACCATGTTGTAAAGGGAATTACAGCTAACTAAACTTTGACATGTGTATCTATCTATCTATCTATGGCTTTGCAGTATTAAATAGAGTTGCATTGAGTTTTCTAAGCGACATAAATTGGCATTAGATAATTGTGTTTAGTGTTGAGTAGACTACATTGCAGTACTAAATTAATTGCTTGATGAAGCTTTTGGTGGTGCGGGGAGGGGAGATGGGGTCAGGGTAGTGTTTGGCAATCTCATCTCATCTCATCTCATCTCATCTCATCTCATCTCATCTTCCGTACCGCTTGATCCTCACTAGGGTCGCGGGGGGTGCTGGAGCCCATCCCAGCCGTCTCTGGGCAGTAGGCGGGGGACACCCTGAATCGGTTGCCAGCCAATCGCAGGTGTTTGGCAATGGGTCCACAAAAAAAATGTTTAATTGTCTTGGTTCCCTTGTTCCCACACTCTGGGCTAAACTTCTCTAAGTAGAAGCCTGCAGCCAGCTGGCGTTAACATTCAATGCCAGCTAGCTAGGTGGAGGAGGAGACGTCCAAATGCCGGCAGGAAGGCATGTGGGGGATCCAGTAGTGAATAGTCTGGCTCGCCACTGGCCCCACAGCATTTGAGGTGGGATGAGGGCCAGCATATTGCATGAGGCGTATCCCAACTGAAACAAGCCAAGTCCAACATAGTGAGATCCTTTTTTAAAAATTTTATATATACTGTAGTTCTGGATCCTTGTAGTTTTTTGAGAAAAGCAAGCCTAACTTACGAAATTAATTGGTTCTGGAAGAAATTTCTGAACTCGAAAATTTTGTAAGTAGAGATAAGATAAGATAACCTTGCATTGTCCATGTGAATGCCTTCATCCGTTCCAAGCCCCCCCTCAAAATTCAGACATAAATGTTTCTTAAAGCATAAATATGCATCAAAATATGTAACAAATACATGTTACAATTAGATTATTGCATAATAAATGAGAGTTGTGCATAATGTAAAAAACAAAGAAGAGAGTAAATAAAAATGATGGTCATTTAACTTTTAACTGCATCATCATAATTTTTTGCCCTCTTCAGGCCATGTACTCTCTCAGGAGTGGTATTGCCTGGCGTTTTGTGAAGAACTGATCCAAGGACATATGCTTTTGTCGGCTTTTAACAATCCTTCGAAAATGTCCAAGGCAAACACCAGCATAGTGCAGTGTTTCTCAATTATATCTCACCCCCCCCCCCCCCTGCGACTAAAAATTGTATCATATTCTATAAAATTGTTATAAGTACACTGTATTCTTATTAACCTATAAGAGAATAAAAAGAAATATGGACCAACTTCCAACGAAGAATAGCTTTATTAACTGTAACAGAAAAGATTTAAAGTGCATCTGAAACTCAAAAATAAAATTAAATCCCTAATTAAACTGTAAACTGTAGTGACTTCTATATACATAATTCACCACCAACTGCAAACGTGTGAATGCAATGTTTCACATGTGTGTCAGAGAGTTCACGATTTGGTAACGGGGTAGAAATAATTGCAGTCCCTTTAAGGACCGCCATGTTTATCTGCTTGTTTCTATGGAAACCGACTTTCGGCGGGTCTCGGTTGGCGCGGGAAGTTTTGCTGCTGTTGTGCTAATAAAGAAATGACACACTCTCTCTGAGTGCGAACGTGAGAAATTGTCGCTTTCTTCCCGTTGCTACAATTTCCACACTAAAAAAAAACATTTTTTAACTGACCATGTCAAACCACATGATATTTAAAAATAAACTTACATCAAATCAGTAAATAATAATACATTCAAACTGGTCACCAACTAAACGTTAACTTCTAACGTCTGGATTAATGGCTACAATGAGCACATTTTGCAATGCACAGCTTTTCAAAGCAAGGTTTGAAGCTTCTTATTCTTATTCTTATTATTCTTATTCATCCCATGGGCTAAGAGGCCGTCGGGGTGCCATGGTGGAGGTCTGCGCAGTCAGGGATCTCCAGCACTCTCGGTCCTTAGCTGTTCGTAGCAGGGTCTGGAAGCTGCAGTTAGTCCATTCCTTAATGTTGTCCATCCAGCACTTTCTCTGTCTGCCTCTTCTCCGTTTCCAATCCACTGTCCCCTGTAGGATGGTTTTGGATAGCGAGGTATGCCTTGTAACGTGGCCATAGCAGGCCATTTTGCGACGTTTTACCGTTGACAGTACGGGGTCCTGTTCTCCAGCGAGAGTGGTGACTAGCTGTCTGACATAGTCATTTGTCCGGTGTTCTCTATAAGATATATGGAGCATCCTTCTGTAGCTCTTGTTCTCAAAGGACTGAATCCTGCGTTCCGTGTCTGCTGTGAGTGTCCAACTCTCACAGCCGTATAGTAAGGTGGAGAGTACCAGGGACTTGTACAGCCTGACCTTCACCGTGAAGCTGATGGTATTGCTCCTCCAAATTCTGGCCAGTCTTGTCATGGCTGATGTTGCGATGCCTATTCTTGCTTTAATCTCCTTTGTGGAGCTGCCATCCTCACTCACAAAGGACCCAAGGTATTTGAAGTCCTTAACCACTTCCAGGGTTTGCCTGTTCAATGTGATGCTTGTTGGTGTTGTTTTACTGTGGCTATTGACCAGTATCTTGCTTTTCTCTGCACTTATCTCCATGCCATAAGCCCTCGCTACCTCTTCCAGTCTGGTGGTAAGATCCTGGAGTTCAGCTTCGCTTTTTCCCATAAGGTCTATGTCATCAGCGAACCGGAGGTTGCAGATGGGTCTTCCTCCGATGGATATGGCCTCGTCCATGATGTTTTCCAGAAAGACATTGAATAGGACAGGGGACAGAAGACATCCTTGGCGGACACCGATCGATGTTTTAAAAAGTTCTCCCATAGTGTTGTTAATGAGAACTGCACTGCTTGAATTTGTGTAGAGTGATTGGATGACCTGGATGAGATTACTGTTGAAGTTGTAGTTTCGGAGCACCTGCCACAGCCCCTCATGCCACACACGGTCAAAGGCTTTTTTGAAGTCGATGAAGTTGTGGTAAAGGTCATGTTGATGCTGGAGGTGTTTCTCGATGAGTAATCTGATGTTAAAGATCTGCTCCGTGGTACTCCTTTTTGGTCGGAATCCTGCTTGTTCTTCTGAAATGATTTCCTCTGCCCTGCTCTTTAGTCTATTCAGGATGATCCGTAGTAGCACCTTGCTTGCATGGCAGATCAGGCTGATGGTCCTGTAGTTCTGACACTGCCTTGAGTTCCCTTTCTTAGGGATGGGAATAACGAGAGATTGTGTCCATTTTGGGGGCCATTGCTTGGTTACCCAGATATTTTGACAGATGTGTGTGAGTACTTTTGTTGTCTCATGCCCTCCATGTTTCCAAAGCTCTGCAGGAATGTTGTCGATGCCAGGTGATTTGCCAATTTGCAGGCTCCTTACTGCCTCCTCCACTTCAGCCTGGAGTATTGGCACGTCGGCATCTTCGCTGGTAGTCTTTGTGGCGTCGGTGATTATGTTAAGGTTGGGTTTTATTGTGAAATTGTAGAGTTCCTGGCAGTACTCTGTCCATCTTCTGGTTACTGCTGTCTTTTCGGTCAGCAGAGCACCGTCCCCATCTTCTATTATTGTTGCTGTATGTTGCCGTGTCTTTGTCAGTGTCTTCAATGTGGCGTATGCTGCTTTACTGTTGCCCTGTCGTATCCCTGCATCTATGTTTTCACCCTGCTCTGTGATCCACTTCTCCTTCGCTTCCCTCATCCTCTTCCTGATATTTTTGTTCACCAGAGTGTGCTGTTCTGCTGCCTCTGGGTCATCCTTCTTGGTCCTTTTTAATGTCCTTCTATGGTCACACAAATCAAGGATGTCATCTGTGACCCACGGATTATTTTTCTTTCTAAACTTCCCCAATACTTCTGTCGCTGTTTCTACGAGTATGCTCTCCATAGTGTCTGTCAGTGAGTCTATGTCTTGTAGTAGGTTAAGTGTTGCAAATTTTCCTCCTATGCTTGCCTCAAATATTCCTGCAACTTGTGGGTCCTTCAGTTTGTCTAAGTTGAACCTGATGCGTGGTGTACTGTGTTGCTTTTGTGTTTTAAGTTTGAGTCTGAGCGTCAGCAGTACCATATCGTGGTCACTTCCCACGTCCGCACCAGGAAACGTTCTGGTTTGGGCTTTGTTGATGCTTGACTTGAATCTTTGTGGGGTGAATATGTAGTCGATTTGATTGTGTGTCACACCATTTGGTGAATGCCATGTCGTTCTGCGGGAGATTTTATGTGGAAACAGTGTGTTGGCTGCGGTGAGCTTGTGGCTCCTTGCGAATTCCAGAAGTCTTAGCCCTCTGTCATTCGTTTCTCCTAGCCCAAAACGTCCTGCTGTCCCTTCCCAGTGCTCATGTGCGTCTGTGCCTATTTTGGCATTCCAGTCTCCCTGGACAATGAGAAAGTCCTTCTTGGGTGTTGCCTTGATGGTGTTTTCTAACTCCTCATAAAAAGTTTCTACTGCATCATCATCATAATCCATCGTTGGGGCATACACTTGTATGATGGTAATATTCATGGGCCGCGCAGCGATCCGGATGCTGATGAGCCTGCTGGATATAGGCGTGCAGCTGATGACTGAGTTAATTTTGCTGTTGTTGACAATAAAGCCAACTCCATGTTGGTGTCTAGATTCCTCTCCACTATACCATATCTTGTGACCTTCTTCTGTGGTGGTCTCACCACAGCTGGTCCACCTAACCTCAGCCATTCCCAAGACGTCCCACCTGTATCTGTCTAGTTCATGGGTCAGCTCTTTCACTTTCCCACAGGCATACAGTGTGCGGACATTCCATGTACCAATAACGGTATCACTCCTTGGGAGGCTGTGATGACTTGATGGTGTTCTTGTCCCAGTAGTAAACTTGTCGTCCCCACCCTGGGGCAAATCAGTGGGTAGCGCGGTCGTTGTTTTTCCGGGCCTCGACCGATCCGGCATGTGTGATCCTGACTGTTTATTCCTCATGACATTTCAGTAGGCGATTAAACTTGGTGGTGCCTATCTCCTCTCCAAGCTCTTCACCAGGGGGCCAAGGACCCCCCGGTTACCCTTGTCTAGTTTAGCCTGCCGGTCGAAGCAGTTTACCGTGGTGTGGCCGCAGAAACTCTGCTACTTGGAGCCATAGACAAGAGCTGGGTGTTGGTGATGACCAGTTAGGGATCAACCAGCTATAAAGCATCAGCAATGCAGCTGCGACCGTATCGCCCTCAAGGGTACTACCTCTCCCGTACACCCCATACACCACCAGGTTTGAAGCAGGACACAACAACTCTCGGCTCCTGCTCAATATGTAGCCGGAACTTGTATTTTCGTTTCTTGAAGTAGCAGTCGCAAAACGGAATGATTGCTGGCAATATTTGGCACGTTTTGCTGAAAAAACTCAAGCGGCTTGTCAGCGTGATTGGGGTGTAATGTCTTTAAGTGACGCCTTAATTTATTTGGCTTCATGCTGTCCGTTACCAACATTTTTAGACACAGTAAGCACATCGATCTTTCCTTGTGCGGTCACAGTGAAACCAAGCGCTACATACGCCTTGTCATAGTTCCTCCCTTCGAATGCTCCGTGCGCAAACTCCGCCAACAAGAGCGCCACTGCCCCCTAATGTAGTGGAGGTCCCACTGCACTTTATTCTAGGACAGTAAAAAATATAAAAATAAATTTAAAAAACATGTTCCCCAAGGTCAAACGCACTCCCTTGACAGAGCCCCGTGCACCCCCAGGGGGGCACGCCCCACTATTTTAGGAACACTGACATAGTGGGAGATCACCCGACTGGTGTAGACTTTTTCTGGGTGATTCACATTTAAGTAAAACTATCCAAACAGCTCATGGCCCGAGGAGTGAATGACGCCGACGCTGCATCTACACTTATCTCTCTGTCTACACACACATGAACACATACGGTAGCGGTCCCTCTTAGCCAATGGGATGCCAGGCATCATGCAACTTGACACACATGATTTGCTTTGGCGGCCACATCAAATGATGTAGCAGGCCGGATCTGGCCCCCTTCGCCTTGAATTTGCCACCTGTGGGTGAGCACATCTGCCTCCCAGAACGGGTGTTGGGTTCAATTCCAGGCCCTGCCGTTCTGTGTGAGTTTTGCGTTTTCTCCAAGTACTCGGTTTTCTCCAACATTCCAAAAACATGCACCGTAAGTTTATTTATCACATTATAGTGTGACAGGTGTGATTGTGAATGGCTATTTGTCTATGTGTGTCCTGTAATTGGCTGGGAACCAGTCCAGGGTGTACCCAGCCTATTAACCCAAGAAGGCTGGGATATGCTCCAGCATGACCCGAATCCTGATCTGTCGGATCAAGTATCAATTATACTTCATCTGTCACCATTATTGGTTAGACCAATGTCAACTCATAAAATACATATCACTGTTGATAATATGAACATATATCATCAAAATGTTGATAATTTTATTTCTGGTACATAGTCTAGGATTATTGATTTCCTGGACAAAATATCAGTTACATTATTTATATTTACTGTAAGATAGATAACACTTCTGCGGCACCTCAATCATACCTTAATTATCTAAAAACGCTACGGCAAATTACCATTTCACAAAATTTATCACACTTGACAGATCATTTGAACATATTAAACGTCAACCAAAGCAACCGTATAGTTTACCTGACTGTCTGTGGTGCACCTGAGATGGTCAAGTCCATAAAACGCAACCATTTCTTCTTCTGAAAGAAAATCAAAACAAAAAAAACAACCCAGCATAGACCTTTTCTGTTTTTTTTGTGTTGGTCTTGCTCTTGTTTACAGCTACTAATAGGGCAATAGCATAATACTGGTCTTACTGGTGTCATTAGCAAGAACAGCAACAAAAGCAGCCAAGATTCAATCACTTGAACCTTTGGTCACTTGTCAGTCCCCTCAACCAACTCAAGTGCAGCTACTCAGCAGTGTCTTTGTGTGTGTGTGTGTGTGTGTGTGTGTGCGCGTGCGTGCGTGCATGCGTGCGTGTGTGTGTGTGTGTGTGTGTGTCAGTAAAGAAAATCAGTCCAAACATATTTGAACAGTCTGAGAATTATGGACTGGAGTTAAAAGAGAGTTCCTTCTGTATTCTAACATCTGGGGTTCAGTCTCTTTTCCAAATGAAATGTACAGATTTGAAGTTTGGAGGAGGGTCAACCGTCAAGCTCATGTCAAAAAAGTGTCCACTTTCTGACAGAACAGATTAAAGTTAATTGACCTTTCTATGCCACTGAAGATTTACATCAAGTTTCTTTTGACAGCGGTAGCATATGTTGGTTCTATCATCATAATAGAGCTGTCTGAATTATTGGATCCAGGTTGTACCTCTGCGTGCGCATTTGTGCTCTCCATCCATTTGCATCTGTTTAGGGAATATATCCTGCTTTCAGCTTGCTGGAAAAGAAAAAAATGAACAGGGCAAGTATTTATAAATGTCAAACATTGAAAATTTGCAATCATGGGGTTTTTGTTTGAAAAGAAAAAAAATCACCCAATTGAAGTAGTTCTTTCTCAAATGGCCTTTATTAGTCCACCGCAGAAATTGAAAGCACATGGTGGCATACAAATGTGAATTCTAGCTGACCACAGACACACTTAGATTGATAGAGGGAGGAAGATTGCAAATAGTTTTAGCCATTAAAATCTTAAGACAAATTAGGTTAGTTAATCTGTTATTTTGGTCTCAGTGATCACTTCTGGAAAGTCATGTGTTAGGTCTGCGTCAGGTGCTGGGGAACGGCGAACGATCCTGATCATGAAGGATCCCTCAAAGGGTGCAGTCCCATCCAACTATCGGCCAATAACCTGTCTCTCCACAACATGGAAGCTCATGTCAGGCATCATTGCAGCTAAGATAAGTGGACACATGGATCAATACATGAGCGAAGCACAGAAGGTCATTGGTAGAGATACCAGAGGAGACAAACATCGGCTCCTCGTTGACAGAACAGTCGCACAAGACTGCAGGTCCCGACGTACCAACCTGTGCACAGCCTGGATTGATTACGAGAAAGCCTATGACTCTATGCCACATACATGGATCACTGAATGCTTGGAGTTGTATCCTGTGAACAGGACCATAAGAGCCTTCGTTGCGAACTTGATGAGGATGTGGAAAACCACACTGGAAGCCAATGGCAAGCCACTTACCCAAGTGTCCATCAAATGTATATATACCATATACCAAGGTGATGCACTCTCCCCACTGCTATTCTGCATGGGACTGAATCCCCTCAGCCAAGTAATCACCAAGAGAGGCTATGGATACTGCCTCAGAAATGGAGCTACAATCATTCACCTCCTCTACATGGATGACAGAAAGCTGTGTATGCTTAGAGCGAAAGGGACATAGACTCACTGATCCACACAACCAGGATCTACAGCAGCGACATCGGGATGTCATTCCGGCTTGAGAAATGTAGTCGGATGGTGACTAAGAGAGGAAGGGTAGTCCGCACTGAAGGGGTCTCACTCCCTGAAGGAACAATAGCAGACATTGAGGACAGCTACAAGTACCTCGGTATACCACAAGCCAATGGCAACCTCGAAATGGCAACAAGGAAAGCGGCTACGGCCAAACGCCTCCAGCGAGTGAGGCAAGTCCTAAGAAGCCAGCTCAATGGCAAGAATAAGACCCGGGCAATAAACAGCTATGCCCTGGCAGTGATCAGATACCCTGCAGGAATAATAAGGTGGCCAAAGGAAGAGATTCAGACCACGGATGTTAAGACCCGAAAACTCCTCACCATGCATGGAGGCTTCCATCCCAAATCCAGCACCCTGAGACTGTACGCAAGCCGAAAGGAAGGAGGCCGGGGAACGAGTGAGTGTGAGAGCCACTGTCCAGGATGAAACATCCAAGCTCCATGAATAAATCAAGGAGAAGGCTCCAACGGATGACATACTCAGAGAATGTCTCAGACAATGGGGAACAGAAGATGAGGCGCTGGAAGAGGGACCATCATGGGAGGACAAGCCCCTACACGGGATGTACCACCGGACCATAACTGAAGTGGCCTATCTCAAGAAGTCCTATCAGTGGCTAGAGAGGGCTGGCCTGAAGGACAGCACAGAGGCACTCATCCTGGCTGCTCAGGAGCAGGCCCTGAGCACCAGAGCCATTGAGGCCCAGATATACCACACTAGACAAGACCCAAAGTGTAGGTTTTGCAAAGAGGCACCTGAGACGATCCAACACATATCTGCAAGGTGTAAGATGCTGGCAGGGAAAGCCTACATGGAACGCCATAACCAGGTGGCGTAGTCTACTGAAACATCTGTGCGGAGTATGGACTGGAAACCCCAAGGTCAAACTGGGAAACACCTCCGAAGGTGGTGGAGAATGACAGAGCGAAGATCCTGTGGGACTTCCAGATCCAGAATGACAAGATCGTAATGGCGAACCAACCAGATATCGTGATCATAGTTAAAGGGCAGAGGACAGCCGTTGTAGTGGATGTAGTGTTCCCAAGTGATGGAAACATCAGAAAGAAGGAACACGAGAAACTCGAGAAATACCAAGGGCTCAGAGAGGAGCTGGAGAGAGCCTGGAAGGTAAAGGTGACAGTCGTGCCTGTGGTGGTCGGAGCACTCGGGGCAGTGACCCCCAAACTGGATGAGTGGTTGCAACAAATCCCGGGAACAACATCGGACATCTCAGTCCAGAAATGTGCAGTGCTGGGAACAGCAAGGATACTGCGCAGAACCCTCAAGCTTCGTGGCCTCTGGTAGTGGACACGAGCTGAATGAGGGACGGACACCACCCGAGGGGGGGGTGAGACGAGGATTATATATATGTATGTATATGTTTATATATAGGGGCGCCCGGTAGTCCGGTGGTTAGCACGTCGGCTTCACGGTGCAGAGGTGACGGGTTCGATTCCAGGTCAGTGTGAGCGTGGATGGTTGTTCGTCTCTGTGTGTCCTGCGATTGGCTGGCAACTGATTCAGGGTGTCCCCCGCCTACTGCTCGAAGACGGCTGGGATAGGCTCCAGCACCCCCCGCTACCCTAGTGAGGATCAAGCGGTTCGGAGAATGGATGGATATATATATCTATATATCTATAGATATATATAGATATAGATATATATCTATAGATATAGATATAGATCTATATCTATATATATCTATAGATATATAGATATATACAGAGAGAGAGAGAGAAAGAGAGAGAGAGAGAGAGAGGGAGAGAGAGAGAGAGAGATTATATATAAAACAAGGGTGTATTTACTTGTATCATTTTGACAGCAGATGGTTTATCTTTCACCACACCAGCTTCAGATCGATACGTAACAGCTTGACAACCAGAATAGTCACGCACACATAAATGCACACATAAACCAAGCACCAATCAGTAAGAAATGTGCAGCAAATTATGGTTTTCCACTCTTACTGCATGTAAGTACGTTGTTAAATAAAGTCGTATAGTAAAATTATTGGGGTGGATAGACATTATTTTTCACATTTTTTTCCCAAGGTACACAGTTTCATTTATTTTAATGTTACATAAGGCCATTATGGTTCGTCCCAGTGTTTAGAGACAATACAAATATAAAGCTAAATATCATGCAGTTTTCAGAAGAGCTGAGTCTTACAAATTAATTGAAAACTACCCGCTGCAAGGAAGGGTTGGTCAAATTATTTTGTTTGCAATTTAATCTGTATGAAGGCAGCATATCTTTCATTATTATAAAAGACATTGAATTCATCTTTTTTAGGGATATGATGACCGAGTAAAACTTAATGACATTATGTACCAAACACCTCAAGCAAACGTTCCTTTTTCTTTTTGCTTGAAAGCTTTTGTAAACGGGCGGCCCGGTAGTCCAGTGGTTAGCACGTCGGCTTCACAGTGCAGAGGTACCGGGTTCGATTCCAGCTCCGGCCTCCCTGTGTGGAGTTTGCATGTTCTCCCCGGGCCTGCGTGGGTTTTCTCCGGGTGCTCCGGTTTCCTCCCACATTCCAAAAACATGCGTGGCAGGCTGATTGAACACTCTAAATTGTCCCTAGGTGTGGGTGTGAGTGCGAATGGTTGTTCGTCTCTGTGTGCCCTGCGATTGGCTGGCAACTGATCCAGGGTGTCCCCCGCCTACTGCCCGAAGACGGCTGGGATAGGCTCCAGCACCCCCCGCGACCCTAGTGAGGATTAAGCGGCTCCGAAAATGGATGGATGGATGGCTTTTGTAAACGAGGGACAAGTGCCAGGTTTCTTTAAAGTGCACCAGCGACACCGTCTGGACAGAGGGAAGGAAAACCGTACCTGCACACATTATTTTGCCAGAGATTGAAATAATTAGTGCACGTTTAAAAACAACAATTTTCTCATTCCCACGTTTAGAAGACGTGAATATCATGTAAACCAATACGGGTCAGAGATGTTCCCCTCACACAAACACTCGACAGCTTTATGGTAACATCTTAATAGCAATGTTTGGTTAGTAAATCAGTGGCTCCGCTGGATTGATTATACAATCCAATGGTTATAATTGCTATGCTTTCACGAAAAAAAAGTGTGGTGTTTTTCTGTCAAATATGTTGATTGTAAAGGGAAATTAATTATACTTTGTTTTAACAAGTTTTAATTTGTGTCTGTTTCTGGTACCATTTGTGGTGTATTTCTTATCTCCTGAGTGGTAGCTGTCACTTCGTACTGACTGTTTCACTCTGTTCTGTTCTCACTCAACATACAGTATGGACGGTTAAAGCATCTTACTTACTTGTCTTTAATTGGCATAAGACTGGAAGCACATGTACGGAACTCAGTCTCGTAACAACGGGGAGACACGTCACTTCCGGTTCTCTCACACAAAACTGTCGCCATAGCGACAACTCAATCTAACAATATTATTGTTGCACTGATGGCTGGCTAATGACCGTCCCTGTTTATTCTTGTGTTATACTCTTCATATGATTTTTCGCAAACTCCAACCACCGCACATACTCTTATCTGGTCACCGGTTAAAAAGCATCGTCAGGCTCTGTCGTCCTGAAACCCTCTGGTCGGCTGTATGTGTGTATATATATATATATATATATATAATATATATATCGAATGGGAATACGTTTTCATACCGCTGTACAGTACAGTATATCCGTATGCCTGTCTTATACTATCCCCTGCTGGTCAATGCGTGACAAAATGAACAGCAGTTCTTTGAAATTATATTACAGTATGTCGTAATTGTATGCTTGATGAAAGGATGACATTATACAGTATTAACTTTCCTCATCAAAACCACATTACAAACATTGGCTTTATGTTTGTTTAGGATGAAATAGATTGACATTTTTCTTCATTTCAATGGTTAACGTCGATTCGATTTTTAAATGTTGTGATTTATAAACGTCTTCATGTCATAAATTAACTCATACCTCAAGGTACGATCGTACTACCACTGTACAACCTCACAGAACCATCTATCACAGGGTCAGCGTGCAAGTGATATATAAAATGACAAATTCCAAATGATCTATCTACTATATTTATTTCAAAATATGATAATTATAATTATCTATAGGTACAATATAATTTAGTGTATCTTACATAAGTGCATGAGTCAATATTGCACAAATACAGCTTTTATACTTTATCTGACCTTTCTTCTGTCTATATTTTGTGTATGGATTATCTCAAATTTCATGGGGCACAAAATAAACAACAAAAAATAAAATTATGGAATGACTGCACATACACTCACAGAACCCAATGGATTCTTTAAATGACTTCCTCAGGGTAAAAAAGGAAACATGTCAACCACCACCCACCAGCTCAACTCCTTAAATTCCTTTTTGCAGTGTCAGTGGCACTGACACTCCCCAAACAATTCCAAACCAAGAGGAGCTCATACTCATGTTTGGTGTTTCCAGTTGGTCAATGTTTCAAACACAGATCTATCTGATTTGTGTAGTTGGAAGGAATCCTTCAGCAACTCTGCATTTATTTTTTCTTATTTTTGCCTTTGCATCTATTATACTATGCTAAATGGGGGTACAATGCTCTCTCAGGTACATCAGCCTGGTGTCAGGTCTAATTGCAATTTTCATGGTTACCGCACTATCTCACAGCATCTAAATTACCTGAAAAAGGAGAACTTCAGCCTGAAGCTTCGGATCTACTTCTTGGAGGAGAAGATCCAGCAGACGTTTGAGCAGAGCAGTGATGACGTGCACAAGAAGGTGAGTTTATTCGTGTGAATAATTTCTCCAGACATCTTGACTTGCACCCCTCCTCTGAGCATTGCTGTTTTCAGCAAAGCAGGCTTGTACTTGACATTAACTTGTGTGGAAAGCAGGTCTGCAACCGCTCTTGCATTCTGCCGGTTGCATGTTTCTTCTTTCTCAAATGTGTACGTTTGTCCATATAGTTATGACATTGCTAGGTGTGAAGACGTGCTTTAAAATAAACATCCACTAATTAGTTTGTTTTTTCATAATACATATTTGACATTTTAAATTCTTAAAACTCAAGTTTTAAAAACTGAAATACACTCGCCTCTCTCTGGCAGTGTCATATATTGTATAGAAAAAGCCTATTGGATCTATATATCCACAATAATAATGTATGGGTTTCTAATTTGTGTTTTATATATACTCATTGAAATAGATCCATAAGAATGGCTGCCACAACTTTAGGTCTGGTACCAACATTTACAGCTGTTATTTGGGGAATCGATTATTATCCAACAATTTGAATCCTGAAGAGACATGTTTTGATTTGATGAGTTCTCTTTTTATATGGAATGACAAGATGTTGCTTTCCAGTTTTGGCAGCATGACAAACCTTCCTGTGATTATGACCTGCTACAGTACGAGTATATAGTATCCAATGTTTTGGTGTTACTGGTGCTGTTCCACAAATTACACACTGAGTTGAGCCAAGGGCTCTGACACCAAAAAAATAAAATATTTTTATATGTCAGTGTTAACTTAATTTCGCATTTGCAGAACATCTATATATATATATATTGCGCGTCGTCCCGCACGCGGTCTGTCCTTCCGTCTGTCCCTTTTCAAAACGTACCTACTTCACCGCGCCGCTGCGCGCCGCCGCTGCGCGCCGCCACTGCGCCGCTCAGCCAGTGACCTGATGCTTGTGTGCATCTGAGAACACTGGACATGTATACTTGTAAAATTGCAAGTGGAGATTTTTGCAAGTAGGTCAGTAAAAACACGGAATGCAGTTGTAAGAAAGTTCATTGCACGAGTAAAAACATTACACATTTCTGTACAGTCGATGTGTGCAGAACAGCAGGCAGTTTGTTTCTGGCAGTTGTTGGAGACCTTGGGAGGAGAGGGATAGCTGGTGCATACAGCGAGGGGTGCTAATACAGCAGGTGTTCATAACCCAAATAACTAGAGCTATATAGCTTAGAGCTATTCTTAGTTTGCACTAACTCCCTGTAGACGAGGGCACTCATTTTGTGTTGTGGATTGACACTCGAGTGGTTAGTCGACTTCACAGTGCAGAGGTACCGGGTTCAATTCCAGCTCTGGCCTTCCTGTGTGGAGTTTGCATGTTCTCCCCGTGCTGGCGTGAGTTTTCTCCGGGTCCTCCGGTTTCCTCCCACATTCCAAAAACATGCATGATTGAACACTCCAAATTGTCCGTAGGTGTGAGTGTGAGAACAAATGGTTGTTCGTCTCTGTGTGCCCTGCGATTGGCTGGCAACTGGATCAGGGTGTCCCCCGCCTATTGCCTGAATACAGCTGGGGTAGGCTCCAGCACCCCTTGCAACCCTAGTGAGGATAAAGTGGTTCGGAAAATGACTGAATGAATGATTGACACTGCAAGGCCCCTAACTCCACTACTGTGTGTTGGCGTTCGGGGAGCTGATTTAATGAGTTGGTGTTTGATATGATTTTGAGAACAATGAACCTGTTGGTTAATCAGATATCACTTTGTATAAAGTATCATATTTAAAATGTTACTAGTTTGTGTTTTAACAGTTGATAGCATAAGTTTCCTTTGATGTATGATTTTAAAAATATTTTTTTTATCCAGCACCTCCGCATTTGTACACATCCCAAATCAAAAGGAGCAGTTACTGTAGCTGACGTGCATTTGTCTGCACACTCCCACGTCAAGTGGGCACATTATTGATGATTGAATTGATGAATTATTTTTCACCTGTCCCTATTGTAAAAGTTCTTAAGAAACCGTATGTCTTCTATTACTTCCAGAACATCCAGTTGAAGGTGGAAGTTGAGAGTCTGAAAAATGAGCTCAGTGAAAAAAAGAAGCTTCTGGACACAGTACCGTGAGTGTAACAAACATTTCTTATACTTAAGTTTCAGCTTCACGGGGCCATAAATTTGTTGCATATATTTCTTTTGCCATCTCTGGGCATCCCAAACTTTCATTTAAGCGCGCGCGTACACTCACATACACACACACTACACAATGCAGGTTTATTCTTAAACTCTACATGGGAATTGGGAGCATGTGTTGTTCCCAATTCCCTTAAGAGAACTAACTTAGTGGAAAGAATAGCAAAGAATGAGTGTGGACTGAAGAAAATGTATGAACCTAAATAAATAAATCAATAAAATAACACCCACTTGCGGGGTACACAGTAGAAAACTCGCTCAAATACTTGACGTCCTGAAAAACCACAAGGAACGAAAGTAGCAAAAAAATTCTGTGACAGAAAACAAAACGTGACAGGAGCACACAGACACTTCCCCAACAAAGACCAACAGAACCCAAGGAACTAAATTCAAGCAAAGTGACGAGACAATGAGAAACACCTGAACAAAACACAATGGCTTGACTCGGCGGAAACACTTGCGTCACCGGGAACAGAAACAGAGGACGACCGCAACACTTGCGTCACCGGGAACAGGAACGGAAGTCGACCGCAACACAGTGTAAATTGGGGTTTGTTGTTTATAGTGAATAGCTCTACTTTACGAACGGCAAAAGGAGAGATGGAATCCTTTGAATGCAGTTTTATTAAAAGGGAAAAAAAGACGTCCACACCGCAACACGTTCGAGAACACAACTCTCCTCGTAACTAAAATCACTTCTTGCTTCTCTTACTTTAACAGCCAATCAGAACCTGTCAACATAAAAACATGTCTAAGCAATTATTAAACAACAGAATATAATTTAGATATTCTTAACATGAAATACTATGATGCTCAAACATAAAATGATCATAATTCATATTATAACACCCCCTTCCTAAACTGGCGGACCGCGATCCACGACCGGACCGCCGACCTCCTCTGTCCGGACCCCGACCTCCTCTGTCCGGACCCCGACCTCCTCTGTCCGCACCTCCTCTGTCCGGGCCCTCTGCAAATTGTATCAAATAATAATTTATAAAGTGATTTTTACGTTAGACATTTTATATTTGTGGACTATAATCTGCGCATTACCGCGATCGCTTGTTAAAATTATCCGTTGTATTCTTTGCGTGCACTAACAGATGTTATGCAGAGGACAGCGGCAGCGCGACTTTGCGTGTATAATGTTTGACTCACTGGAGACCCCGGCTGACCAGGGCATGTCGGCGCTGATTGGCTCCTCTGAACTGAAGGTGTGGCCATACATTAGCGTCAGCACGCGTCTATCCCAAAACACACCCATTCAAAATGGATGATTGTGTCAGGAAACAGACGCAGTGTGCTCACAGCTTCAGGCCAGGAGAGCCGCACACAGACAATTAAACAAAACGAATCGCGGGAGGTTTCGATTGTGTGCAGTTCTGCTCCCGTCTACATCGGGGATCTTAGCAGCTTTTTAATAACAGAACACCCCATTACCCCATTATTGGTTGGTTGTGGTTTATAAGCTTGGCTTGACCATACTAAATGGGCATATAGCCCTGCTCCCCATGACCGCCGTGCATGGGACCGGACCTTGGTCTTATTAAAAAAAAAAGTGGACCGACAGCATTTCTGGTTGAGGAACACTGTTATAACATGTCACCAATGTCTTTGCGCTTGCAGCATAACTGCCTGAGACCAACAAAAGAAAAGATTCTTGAAACAAAAGAAACGTTGAGGCTAGGGACGAAGGGAGATCACTCCCCCATTAAGGGCCCAGCTGCGCCCAGGAGAGAAGAAAAGAGCAGGACCAAAATAGAAGGGGCAAAGAAGTGTGGGACACAAAGTGGTATCAAACCATGCCACTCCTGTTGTTGGGTCAAAACAAGGGGCCTTGTCGATTCCCTACCCACTCGAATGAGGAAAAATTTAAACGGGCATGAAGTTCATCGAGGCCACATCGTTGGTGATAGATTTTAAAATTATACTTTGCTTATTATAAAGTGAGTGGTGGTCAACTGCTTAGTAGTGCATCGGCTTCACAGTGCAGAGGTGCTGGGTTCGATTCTGGCTCCGGCCTTCCTTGGAGTTTGCATGTTCTCCACGTGCCTATGTGGGATTTCTCCAGGTACTCCGGTTTACTCCCACATTCTAAAAACATGCATGGCAGCTTAATAAAACACTCTAAATTGTCCCTAGGTGTTAGTGTGGGTTTAAAATTGTTGTTTGTCTATGTGTGCCCTGTGATTGGCTGGCAACTGGTTCAGGGTATCCCCCGCCTACTGTCCGAAAACAGCACGGGGATAGGCTCCAACATGCCCCGCGACCCTTGTGAGGATAAGCGGATCAGAAAATGGATGGATGGATGGATATAGTAATTCTGTGAAACCTAACAATTGTTCAATCAATCAACCAGAAGTAATTCAAAGCTGTAACTATTCCACAAACAAATTCATCTCGATAAAGCAAGTTGAAGAACAAGATTCAACACGAAACACAACATGAATCATCGTTACCATATCTCGTGATGTCCGTTCAAAATTGCATTCACACTAAAGTGTTTAATGGTCTGGTCAGATTTGCAGCTCCCGCTTTGCTCCTCTGAAGTGTGAGCATTTTGGGATGCGGGGATGTCCCCATCCTCCTTCGAACAGGGACTCATGCCCCCTTTTTAGGAACACCCCTGTAATCTTGATGATTATGACAAAAATTTCTTGAGGCTTGCAAAGTGGTTTAAGGAGCAACTAGCCATATTTGCTACAAGCCCGAATCACACTCATCGCGATGCCAGAATTAATGAGGTTTCACGTCGACAATTGCAATCTTCTATTTTAAAAAGGTTGAATGGCATGAATGGGTTTAAATGCATTACATTGGATTTTTGCAAACACTATTGTGTTTATACATATTGATAGTTAACTTCTGAGAAGTTGTAATAGCAGCACAATACTTCTACATATCACTTTAAATCCCTTGGCCCATAGTGAGGTCTTATTGAAACTTGTACCTTCACCGGAACTATTTCATTTACATTATTTTAAGGCCATGCAACACCCTTGCTTAACTAGCCTAGACAAAGCGATATAAACATGACAGTAACATTCATTCATTTTCCAATCCGCTTATCCTTACAAGGGTCGCGTTGTGTGCTGGAGCCTATCCCAGCTGTCTTCGGGCAGTAGGCGGGGGACACCATGAACCGGTTGCCAGCCAATCGCAGGGCTCTGTCACGTTGTGCCCGAAGCGATGGAAAGATCGCTTCGTGCACAACAAAATAAGGAGGTGGATCCCCGAAAGGTGCTCACCCCCGTAACGTGGGGGGTGTGGGAGCGATGGCTCCCTCGTCATAGTGGGATATGATGAGGGTGCTTCAGGAGTGGTTGAACGAACCCCGGGGGGAGTTGGTCTCCGTTCCTCCACCCGCACCAAACGAGGTTCGAATTCATCGAACCGATGAGCCAGCATGGAAACCGCGCCGCGGAGTTCCGTAATGGCTTGGCCCTGCTGACTCATCTGTTGCTCTTGTCGGGATAGAGCGGACAAAATCTTTTCAATGTCTGCGGGATCCATGGTGGCCGGAGAATTCTGTCACGTTGTGCCCGAAGCGATGGAAAGATCGCTTCATGCACAACAAAATAAGGAGGTGGATCCCCGAAAAAGCAGACATGTAAAAGGATTTTGTCAGAGAACAAAGGGAGTCTTTAATAAAGAACACAAAATACCCGACAGGGAAAAAATAACAAAAAGCGCTGGTCAAAATAAGGACCAGGGAAGGAATAAAGGGAACAACCGAAAACGCTCGCGGAAAACAAATGGCGAGGAAGGTCTGATTAGACAAGTGTATAAATTTCATACGAGAAGAATAATGACGCGGAGTAACAGCCACAAGGCTAGGAGGCAACGAGTAATCAAGGTAGGAATCCGAGCGAGACAAATAATGGCACGGCGTGGAATTCTCCGGCAGTGAGTCGACTGCCAGAGCGTCCTAATAAAGGCAGAGTAATCACCGACCAAAGCGTAGCAGGTGTGTGGGCGGCGGAGAGAAAGCCCGCCCCCTGCTGGCAAACACGGGACGTGACAGGCACACAGAAACGAACGACCATTCGAGCTCACACTCACACCTAGGGACAATTTAGTGTTCAATCAGCCTGCCACGCATGTTTTTGGAATGTGGGAGAAAACCGGAGTACCCGGAGAAAATCCTCGCAGGTCCATGGAGAACATGCAAACTCCACACAGGGAGGCCGGAGCTGGAATCGAACCCGGTACCTCTGCACTGTGAGGTCGACACGCGAACACTGGATCACCGGGCCGCCATGACAATAACATTTTAACACAAAATATGATATTACGTGCGTAACTTCACCTTATTATGATTATTGTTATTTTTTTAAATCGGAGTTCTCATTGTTCCATGTTGTCACTGATGAATAGTAACCACAGTTCACAAACACAAAGTTGTTATGGTAGTTTTTCAGGTTTATTCTGCAGGAACAAGATTAGGATAAAGGCCCTCTGTAAACTAGACAGCTGTGGCAATAGCCAAGGCGCAGTGTATTAACCATTATCACGTTGGTGTGTTGCCTGGCTGCCAAATGAATCACATGTGAATGCCACTTCAAAACCTCTTTCGTTGTGTGACCTGTGTGGCTGTGTGTCAGAAGCCTCCGTTGCATGTACCTGAGCTAATTGTTCAGGCTGAATGGTGTGTGTCTTGACTGTCATTCCCTGTTGTGAAGATTTCATGAAGGTCATTGTCCAAAACTATTTGACCTGGAACCTCCATTCCGAATTTTTGGTTCAGCTTCATGCGTCCTGAGGGGGCAACATTTTGCTGTATTACAGGGGTGGCCAACCCGCGGCTCGCGAGCCGCATGTGGCTCTTTGGCTGGTTCAATGCAGCTCCTGGGCTTTCACATGACAAGCGTGGAAAACGCCTCCGCAGTGGGGCTGCAATTCAAACGACGGCTCTAAATACACAGAACTAATTAGTCAGGCTATCATCAGTCCCGTCAAATATGTAGCAAGCTGACCCAAGTAGTAACTGCTGCAGCTCACGTGTGTGTGTGTGTGTGTGTGTGTGTGTGTGTGTGTGTGTGTGTGTGTGTGTGCGTGCGCGTGCGTGCGTGCGTGCGGCTCTTTGCAGTAACACAGTAAAAAAATTGGCTCTTCGTCTCTGACTGGTTGGCCACCCCTGCTCTACAGTTTGGTGCTAGTGGTTTCTCATGCCATGAGCCCAGAAACATCATTCCTCATTTGAGCTGTCTGAGTCTGCTGATGCTTCCATCAGATGCTTTGGTGATACTGTTCTCAAGCTGGATATGAAGATTCCGCTTTTTACCTGTACCTTGAGTGGTAAGGAGTTGTGTTACGATTTAGAATTCTGCCTCTCCCCTGCAACATTCAGTTTTTTACCTCATAATCACTGTCTCCTTTTGAGAGATCTTGACTCTCTCAATTTGAGCGCAACTTTCCTCGTCCTCCATGTTCTGACATGTTTCTCACGAGGACCTTGTCACTTTTCCCTCCTCTCCAGTCATAGCATGTTTTTCCTCTTGGTCTAGTTTTTTGAATGGATTTAGGATGCAAAGTCATGTGTGTACTGTTATCGCTACGTGTTAGATACTATTGGTATGTTAACGCAGGTCAACAGCAAGCCAAACTCATTTATTCATGAGCCAGGAAACTGAGCGTCTTGCTCCTTTATTACGGTCTTCTTGACGGCGTACAGTGAACAACTGTGACATTGACTCAATGAATTGTAGAGTGAAACTGAAATGAACAGATTTAAAACATGCATTAATATAGTGTACACAAATCGTCAGGTGTTTAACAAGGACATAAATACAGCTCAAAATGTGACATACAACGATAAACAATGCATTTTCGCAGCACCTTCGCATGCTAATTAGCTTGTGTGACAAGGTTTACTACAAGCAGTTGGACTGTCCAGAATGGAAAGGGCCAGGAGGAGTCTTGGACAAGATTTTGCTGACTTTTTTGTTCGACATGGAGGCACCTGCATTCGAGTTCATCACCTCAGACTAAAAAAGGTTACCGTATTTTCACGACCATTCGCCGCACTGTATGGTTGGGTGCAGTCTCATTAATGGGTGCTATTTCTGTATTTTACACATAGACAAAACACACTGTATTATTGGCCGCAGTTTTAAAGTGATAAAACATACGCCGGCTTAAACATACGGCATGCATGCGCGCACGCTAAAAACACGTTAGCTTGAAGTATACGGTAGTATGCCAAGACATACAGATACAAGCTAAAAAACACATTTTTAAAAAGGCAACGGAAGCAAAACTGAGTTCCGTTTTATTTTATTTAGCCATCGTACAATGTACTCACGTTTTTTGATCAATCATCACCCAGAAATCCAAAGTCCTCATCATCTGTATAAGAATCGAACAATTCTGCAAGTACCGGGAATCCATCAAAAACGCTGTGTTCCCTCTCGTTGTCAGAGTCACTCTCATTGCCATGTGGCTCCACAGAAATGTGCCGGCTTTGCCAAAAACTCGAACAACAGTGCAAGCAGACATGTTCGTCCAAGCAGCCACAATCCATTGGCAAATTGTGGCGTAACTCGCCCAGCGCTGCCTCTCACACTTTGTAAAGTTGTGTTTGCCATCGATCATTCATTGTTCCCATGCCGTTCACAACTTTACTTTGAACGCCCGGTTGATGCTGATGTCCAGCGGTTGGAGTTCTTTAGTCAAGCCTCCGGGAATAACGGCAAGCTTAGAGTTCATTTGCTCGTCTTGGTTTTTCACCGCTGCTGTGAGATGGGCACGCATGCCAAAAGCATAACCGATGGCTTGAAGTTTGAACTGAGCTTCGTAGGCGTGTCTCTTTGTAGAATTTATTTTCGGGGGTTCTTAGAAACCAAAACCGAAGTTGTTTTGCAACAATGCACATTGCCACACTCTATACAGGTGTTGGTACCTGCTTGGGGTGACCCTTTAGCATCCACTTACACGCCCACCCTTCACCCATTGGCGGACTGCTGCATGCCTTTCCTCTCTCACGTCTGCCTTCCATCTCTCTCTCCCTCTCCATTTATGTATACATACACGCCCACCCTTCCCTGATTGGCCAACTTCTTTGCCGCATGCCTGTCCACAGTCACTTCCGCCTTTTCTCTATATAAACAGCGTGTCGGCTGTCAGTCAGATTTTGGAACTCAGCGCATACAAAAGACGCTCCGCATCATAAGGCGTCCTGTCCATTTTGGAGAAAATTTAAGACTTTTAATGGTGCCTTATAGTCGTGAAAATACTGTACTCTGGAACATGATGTTGACCCACAGACAACCTGTGATAAAGAGACTGACAGCAAGCAATGGTGTACCACTGAGGAGTTGGAGTTGGAAGAAGAAGAGCCTCATGCTGAGTACACAGAGAATGATCCATTGCCAGCTGTGGTAGACACAAGGACTGAAGGACAAGAGCATGACAGAAATATCAAATTAAAGACTGGTCAAATTGTAACATTCACATAACACAGAAACAAGCGTTCAACAAACAGCAAAGGTTTTAGGACGTGCAGGGAAAGCAACTGGAAAATATAAAACTTGGTACAATTTGGAACTTCTTGAGCCTGCTGGAGTGGCTGGCACCAGCAAATCGGCAGATGTGTCACAATTAGAGAATCTTCAAATTCAGGTGGATCAAAATGTATCGGACTTCATTCCATTTACATTCCAACAAACAAACAAACACCCATCAGGAAGCAATAACAAAGTAGCACGGTGCATGAGTTGCGTTAAAGGGGATCGACAAAACAACATAGACACGCAAAATAAATGCCAACAAGGCGACAAAAAAAACCTCATGCTAGTGTGCAACAGCTCATCCCTTTTTTTTCTCCTTTTTTTTCCTAGCACTCTTCCAGCATGCAGAGTTCGCACCATACACTGCTCAAGGCTGCCAAAAGGCTTATCTTTGCCACAACTGTCTTTGGTAAACACCACCTAGGGTGCGTGATTCTCAAAAATGCCACTGTTGACCTTAAAACGTGCAGTCATACTAAGTTAACGAAGCCAATTGTAAATTATTCACACGTGACCCTGAAACACACTGATTAAAGCTGGAAGACTTTGCTCTTGTGACGAACGAAATTAGGAATCCAGCCCATGTATGCACAAATGAGACATGTCATAAAATCTGACGTTTTTTTGTTTTGTTTTGTTTTAATGACTCAAACCAACAAGAATTTGTATGTTCGACGATAGCTTCAACTCTAGTCATTAAATTTCATAATGACGGAAGGCACAACACAATCCACGGATAGCAAAATTGTAACTGAATTTACAAAATTTCATGAGACAAGACCATCATTTCTCCCACATCAGGAGCCGTGATGGCTCTTCTCATGTTTCAAGAGAAATGTGCATCTTATAAATGTAATCTAAAAAACATTGGAACATAATCGGAACATTCTGGCAATTAGCAGCATAACAGAAGCATTTATAAAACAAATAAGATAATTGAAACCCACAGACATTAACATTTACAAATCATCCACATCAAGGCCTTCACTGTATACTTACACATTCTAACTCCTCCCAGAAAGTTAACAACGTCCCACACACGTCCACTGACGACCACTCAACACAAACAAAAAATTGTGTTTACGACGTACACACAACCATCTAAGCATCTCGTGATCTTCCGGCCCTATTCAACCTAAACACATGGTGACCTCCTCATTCGTAGCATCACTGTGTCAAACGTCACCTGCCTGTGCCTTTCTTTATTCTCAACATACTCAACTTCCATCATCACCTTACGTCTCAACATCAATATTTTCACTTGCCTTTCACCCACTATAAGTATCCAAAACTCTCTGTGTCACCACACCCATACTCAATCAATTTTATTTCTTTACCTGATTTACACATACTTCATGTAGCGCCGGTTGAAATAATGAAGCTGAAGTTGCGTTAGGAATTATAATAAAAACAGTTACAATTACAAGTAATTATAATAGATGCCATACAAACCTTCTACACTGCAAAAGCCAGAAAACAAAACAAACAAGACTCCATGAGTCGCGCCAAGAGTCACGCTTATCTACACACCCACACGCAAAGACTAATCCAACACATATTCACAGACACAACCCTACAGACAAACCAAAATATTCACCTTGCTACCACTCTCAACCAAGTTAAGCATCTACAAACTTCTGTCACCTGCTAGAACACCTCACTACATCCAAATATCGATATACAACATCAATTTACCGTCAAACAGGCCGCTATCACTTTCCGTGTTCCTTCAAAATGAAACTTCCTTCCATCAAGAAGCCAACAAGGAAAGTTGCTATCTCTTGCTGAGAAGCAGGAATGTCTCGTCATTCACTTACAAATTTACTCTTGGGACAGTCACGGGAAATGTGGCCTTCTGCCCCACAACACCAACAAATAAGAATTATTACTTATTAAAAAATAATGATGGAAAAGGAGATGTCGAAGTTGGAAGGGATGAATACAATGATGGTATAACAGGATTTGTGGATGTCATCCCAAGCTTACTTTCTCTCTCCACTTTCTGTTTTACTCCTGTCCGTAAACCCACCGGTCCCAACTCATTATCCTCTCTCCTGTGAAACATAACGTTTCCATCGCTCTTGTCATGGTTAAATTCCATCTCACTGACGCGCTCCCTTCTTTCAACTTTCTCTATTCCCTCTTCCTCATTCACTTTCTGCTTCTTTTCAGCCAAGAACATGCAGAACTCAATGTCTTCGAACCCATCCATGTCATTTTTGCACATAGTTCTAATATTATCCTGCAGGTGCAGAAATTTTTGTGTGTTCAGCCGGTCAGCAAAATTTTCCTTTTTATATCCACAAATTTAGACGTTTTATCTTAGAAGGACATTGGCTCTCTACGAATTTCCAGTCCGTACATGTTAACTTCAATTTAGGATTCATTTTATCCGTGCTCTTACTATTTAGTATCCCCATTTTGCAAATATTTTTTTGAGAGGAACTTTGAGAATTTGAGAAATTTTGAGAGTCAGCGATTTACCTAGGGTAACTAGGCTGACTATTCCCTTGAACAGAGTGGCAATTTCTCCGACTGAGGTAATTTCCAACCTTCTACCACCAAGGTGGCGGGAAATTCTTGCATCTGCTTCCTCAGACAGTTGCCACAACAAATGTCCTGTTCAGATGAGGTAGCAAACCTCCAGTCACACAGTTACACAGTCATTCATTTATGCGCATTTAATTTGCTTTTATCCGACTACCTTCACCAGAGGTAACGCACTATATACACATTATTTATACCCGGAGTTTAATACACATTATTTACACACGGAGTTTAAGCACGTGCAGGACACCGTCGCCCTCACCAGTTTATGAGACTTACCGGTCTGTATGGCTGATAGGGACTAGTATGGCTCAGGGTTTTGCGGCTTAAAAAGACCACGTCCTTTTTTGCCGGCGCGCAAACACTCAATCAACGTTGAAAGAGTCCCTTCTCAACAAACCCCTCTCAGGCTCAAATAGGTTCTCGAACCAGGTGTAGTTTAGGTATTCGGATGTCGCAAACTGCAACACCTGTCCTGAGAGGGTTTCAATTAAAAACAGGTCTAAAGACCACCCGACCTCCGTCTTTACAAACCCGGCGCGCAAACACTCACCTAGAGTGTTGATGCGGAGTTTAAGTACGTACAGGACACCGCCGCCCTACTTGCCACCAAGAGTAGTCCTCTCACCTCTGGGATTCGCTTCAACCCTCAGCCCCCAGATGAGGAGCCGAAACCCAGTCCCAGAAAGGGTGTCTTTGCCGTGGCCACGGTCTTCCTGGTCCTCGACTCAGCCTCTGGAGGCGTCAGGTATGTTGCGATCCCGGACGAGCCCCCAAAAATGTCATGTTGGTCCAATTTGACACTCAGGAATAACCAAAAGGAGGAGACAGGAGACTCGATTCCGATACCAGGAGGGAACGAGGAAAAGCGTTCGGTTTCAGTTCTCGGCACGTAACCCTAACGATCTCCCCCTTCACCTCCTCATTTATTGGGAAAGCTACTACATAGGTTGTCCAACTGAACTTGTTTGACTATGTGTTTGTATGTGAGTGCAATTTACGTACATGTGTGCAAATGTCACATAACATCACGTTGCAGCTGGTGTTGATGTCTCCATTCACTGTTCACCCTTGCTCACTGTTTAGTCTTAACAGTTATCTCTTCCCAACCACGTCCTCAGAAAGGTGGTTGCGACCCTAACCTTTCACACAGTACAGCAAGCAAAAGTGAGCATATAATGAAGAATATATAATGAATATAGATGTGAGTAAATAATAAAGGATATATCTTTATTGAAAGCATAAGCGTTCTTCATTGCAGGCAAAGCCAACTAATGATTGCAAGCATAAGTGTTCTTCTTTGCAAGTAAAATCAAACTATCGTGACAGGCAGAAGCATTCTTCTTTGCGAGCATAAATTGACGACGCGAGAATCAATCGAATAATACGCGAATGTATGATTACTAAAAAATAATAAATACAACACTTCAGAAGTGAGGATATACAGTATACGTGGCGAATGATGTATTATTTGATGAAGCCAAAACAAGTGAAATACAGAATTGGAGACAAAATGATGTGTTTGAGGAAGTTGAAGACAAGTGGCAGAGGTGCATATCCACCCGTTGGGTGTACTGTTTTTGACTGGAGGAATGTCGGCGCCATTTGACTGTCGTTGCTGGACAGTCCCGGGGCGCTTGTGTCTTGCGCCTGTAATGGGCAGCGTTTTTCACAGCCCTGCTTTGTTCAGCGGAGAGATCGGTGCTGTTGAACGGTCTGCGGCTGGATGGATGGAGGTCTTGAGGAGCCGACAATGAGAAGAAAGGAGCGTTGGCGCGGAGTGCCGATGCGAATTTGGAGCTGGGAGTCGCGGCTTGGAGTTTGAAGCGGATTATGTGGGACAGGAGAAGTGAACTAATCTCTTTTCGTCAATGGACGCTACAGCTTCGTGTTTGCTTTCAAAACTTTGCTTGTAGCAGATGTGTGCACATTTTCAGCATGATGTCTCTGATCCACTGGTGAAAGGACACTTTGATCCTCTCCTCTTTCATCTATAACTGCTTCAGACAACAAAGTGTATGCAGAAATGTGGTGAAGATTGCACGACTGTCTCTGTCCTATGTGTTGTCTTGTGTTATTTTTGTTATTTTGACTTCAAAATGGCGCCGCGAGAGTGGCTGCCTTTCCAGCAGCTCCTATTTTGTTGTTGTTCTACTTCTTCCTTTCATAACTTTGCTGCTGTGAATCTGGAATTTCTCCATTGCGAGACTAATAAAGGTTTTCTTAATCTTAATCTTAATCTTAATCTTAATCTTAATCTTAATCATACAAACAATTAGTGAAGCAAACAGTTGTGTCTAAGCTTAAGACCAAATCAGTTGAGTTGAGCTTTAGACACCTTGGTAAAGATGATAGCCTTAATTTTGTTGCATACACTGATGCATAGTTTGCAAGTCTCTCTGATGGGGGCACCCAAGGTGGGCACTTTGTTGTTTTGATGGGTGAAAGCAGACAGTTTTCTCCCATCTTGTGGCAGTCAAAGAAAATTAAGAGAATTGTACACTAGCATGTGAGACATTGGCTATGGCTGAGGGAATTGACAATGCCATTTTTCTGCCGACATTATTCTCTGAGCTCTATGCTGGTAGTCTAACCAACCTGTGCCGATCATTTGTGTCACCGATCATCATTCGCTTATGGAGGCATTGAAATCTACCAAGTCTGTTGCTGAAAAAAGGCTTCGCTTGGAAATCAGTTCTATGAAATAGCTGATCCAATCAAAAGGAGTCCAACGGGTGCTATGGTCAAGTACCAAAGATCAACTGGCAGACTGTCTAACAAAAAAGGGAGCATCTCCAGCATTGTTACTCAAGGCTCTCTATGAAGGGCATTGGACAATTAAATGAACCGACACACTGTTCACTATAGACATTGTACTTTCAAATGTAATGTTCAATCTTGCTTTTTCTTGTTGAATTGAGCAGTACATATTTTTTTTTTGTTAAAGAAGAGACTGAGATTGTTGTTTTATTTTTAGTAATAACCTTTACAATATTACAATGCTAGGGGGCAGTGTTACCTAGAGGAAGTGGAAAGATAGCATGGGTTTTGGGGAGTGAGGTGAGGTGATCCTTCTGTTGGTTAAGGTGAGCGGTC
Source organism: Hippocampus zosterae (assembly GCF_025434085.1). Classification (NCBI taxonomy): domain Eukaryota; kingdom Metazoa; phylum Chordata; class Actinopteri; order Syngnathiformes; family Syngnathidae; genus Hippocampus; species Hippocampus zosterae. The sequence goes on from NC_067458.1 coordinate 3,322,467, forward strand.
GCAAAATAAAGAGTTCTATGACCATCATACAAGTGGAGTTATTATTCGGATTAACAATTTGATAAGCCTGTCATGATTGACTGAAAACATTGGCGATGAACTCACTCTTTGTTATACTTCAGGCCAGATAGGGCATGTTCAGATGCAAACAACATGATGCAAATCAAGTACTGTACTCGAACCAGAAAATCAAAAGCAGTTACAGCTGATTCCTGTATATTATATGCCGTGTAGCAAACAAAAATTTCAGGACCCAGGAAGCAGAGCTCTTGATACCAAAAAAAAAAACAAAAACAAAGTTGCAATGAATGGATAGATGGATAGCCATTGTCACACGGCAGAAGATTGGTTGCAAGATTTCATATGGCTGTTTTCACTCACCTCAAACAGGTTTAGATAAATACCCTTACATGCCTGAAATGTTGCAGTTGCAGTTTTGGAATACTTTTACTCACTTGAAAGTTCTAATGTATTTATTTATTTATTTATTTTTACACAGTTTTATTTTCTATTTATTTCTATTCATTTATTAATTGAGTACGGGTGGCCCGATGGTGCTATGGTTAGCGCGTCGACCTCGCAGTGCAGAGGTCAAGGGTTCGATCCTGACTCCGGCCTTCCTGTGTGGAGTTTGCATGTTCTCCCCGTGCCTGCGTGTGTTTTCTCCAGGAACTCCCATATTCCAAAACCATGCATGGCAGGCTGGTTGAAAACTCTAAATTGTCCCTAGGTGTGAGTGTGAGCATGGATGGTTGTTCGTCTCTGTGTGCCCTGCGATTGGTTGGCAACCGGTTCAGGGTGTCCCCCTGCTGCCCGATGACAGCTGGGATAGGCTACAGCACGCCCCGCGACCCTTGTGAGGAGAAAGCGGATCGGAAAATTTTGGGAAAAAATGTAATTCCGTTTTCCCATATTTACTCTTTAAAACCTGTTTCAAAGTGAAACCTCGCAAATATCTCATATACAATGGGGTAGGTTGATAATGGGAGACTTGTTGGACCGGGAGAGCTCAGGCTGCTGCTCCTGTTCTAGCTTTTAAGATATCTTGCTGTTAACGGATTCTGATCAAATTAACTGTTGCTGGTGAGAAGATAACATCAACCCAGGACACCATGAGAGGGACATCCCAAGCTATGCTCGTGGACCATCGACATCTCAGGAATGAACTGTGTGTTCTCATTGAAACTCTCCTTTCCTGAAACTGTTTTGGAATGTGAAAATACTCCCCACACCCGTTAGAAGACCGTGTATCAGGGAAATCCTTCCAGTAAATGCAAGGAGACAAATGCGGTCTCTTCAAAGTTGCCCCGGAACCTGTAACGGTTTACATGGCAGAGTCAGCTGGAGAGCTGCTCCGAGATTGTGAATTTTAGCGTGCTCTCTCTTGCAAGAAAGACAACCATGCCTGCCTCCTGAGTCTTCTTGTTCCTGATGTGTTCTTCGCATCAGATTACCAGCATTAACCTAAAAAAATGGATGGATTTATTTTTACGTTTTCTTCAATATAGATATGAAATCTTGTTTTTTGTGTGTTTAATTCATTTGTTTGGGTCTTTAGCTATTATTTTCCTTTGTATGATTTTGTTTTTGTAACACTGCAGAATTGCCACAGAGAATCTGTCACCTGCAGAGAAGTTTCCAAGCCATTCGCCTAAATGTCAAAAGGACATCAGCCCAATGCAGGAAATTCTTCAAACCAAAGTGGAGCTGTTACCAGAGGTACACACTGATGTCTTGCAGAGGATGAATTCGCTGTTAGTCATCGGAACCAGACAATGTTTGTTTTTCATCTCCCACCATTTTCGTGTTTCTGTTGAGTTCAGGAGGCCCAACCGGCAAGAGACAAGGCTGATCATATGGCTTTGCTCGCATACTCTGAGACCACTGAGAACACTGTCAGGCTCAGGAGAGTTTATATGATGACAAAGACAGGTGATGTCATTATGTTTCTGATGCACAAAGCAAAATTAGAATGGGCTTTAAAATACGCACATACATGCAAACACACACATGCACGCATACATACACACACGCATCTAGAATACGCTCACGTTATTTATACATTTGTTCTGTAAAAGTTGTACACAACTGTATATGTGTATCTGTGTATGTTCTTGTAATGTGTTAGTTAGGAGGAGTACACATCGTAGGGTTGTTATGTATTTTATCAACTTCTTTATTAATTCATAGAATCATTGAAAGCAGTGATATGGGACTTTTAAGTTGGCCCGAACTGCTCAATTTGTGCTCATCATTAAATGTGCTGGCAGCTCCCTTTGCTTCTTTGCCAAACAAATCTGCTTCAAGTTCAATGTCTACTTGTAAAATCTCTAAATTAAGTATCATTTTAATCATTACACCAGTCATTATCCTTCAGGTTGATTGATGAGCTGGTGCAGAAGAAACAATCGCTCAGCCTGCAGGTTGAACCGCTTGAGGTCAAAGTTCAAGACCTTTTTGCTTCCCTCCTAAAGAAAGAAGTCAAGTCAAGTCAACAGTATTTATAGAGCACTTTCGAACAGCCATCGCTGCATACAAAGTGCTGTACATGGAGCGATTTAACATACACAATAAACAGTAAGACGAATCGGTAATAAAGGCGGTGGAAAGCACCAAGCAGTAAAATCAAGGACAAATCATGCTGAGTCGAACGCCAAAGAATACAAGTGGGTTTTGAGGAGGGCTTTAAAGATGGGCAGCGAGGAGGCTTGCCGAATGTTCAGTGGGAGGTCATTCCAGAGAGAGGGACCAGCAACAGAAAAGGCTCGATCCCCAATGAGCCTCAGTTTAGCTCTTGGTACCTCTAATAAAGACTGGTCCTCAGACCTGAGGCGCCGGGCAGGTGTGTAGGGGCGGATGAGCTCAGAGAGGTACGGTGGCGCGATATTATTCAGAGATTTGAAAACAAAGAGGAGGATCTTGAAAATAACTCTAAAATGAATGGGGAGCCAGTGAAGGGATGCCAGAGTGGGAGTTATATGCTCCGTCTTACGAGTACCAGTCAAGAGGCGAGCAGCGGCATTCTGGACCAGCTGAAGGTTTGTGTGCTCCATTCATGTGTACTGATGGTGTTTTGGGGTGCCATGGAAAAAAAAAAAAAAATCACATTCGGCCCCACCACTTCCAAGCTTTAAATTGCAAATACTATTTTCTCTGATCCCAGTCAGTCCTTGGCCCTTCAAATGATCATCGCTTTTCTGTCCCTTACACTGCCATTCGCCCCATCTCAACTTTCAAATCTAAACACTCACAAAAGCCCATCCGATTTCAGCCTACATTTCATAGCTCACAGAGGTTAGAGAATGCTGAGTATGACAATCACATGATATTTTACACTGTTTATAGTCAGTCATTGCACCCTCAGAACATGAAGAATCGTCCCCACCTACTGGGAAACACCAGTCAACAGAATGCATCGTGCCCCACGCAGGCCTTTTTTCTAATCTTGACTGATTTCTGCATACATTTTTTAACGCTGCCATGCTGACCAGATAGTAGCGATATTGCCAGGAGAATGATTCTCAATGGAGAGCAGTGATAAAATTGACGTTTATCACTCAACTTTCTGTCCAAGTGAATTCACATTCCTCTTTGTCAAATCTTGATTAGCCCAGGACTAAAATAGCCCCGACCGGCTCTGTTTCAAAATTTTGAAAACTCCCATTTCCCTACTCCACCATAACATGAAGATTGGTAGAGGGCAAAGGTTCTTTAAAACGGGAATGAAAGAAGACACGCCCAGATTCTGGCTGCCTTATTTCTTAAGCGCCAGTCCCAATCTTGAATCAGTTAATTTCTCTATTGAACAACCTTCAGCAGAAATAAGAAATTAAACGGATCACGCCCTTTTCACAGCAGCTCCCTTTTCTAAATGATTTGTTGCGTGTGGAAAGGCCTGGCTATTTTTAGCTTTCATTAGTATGATTGCAAGGACTCGTTTTACTCTAATTTAGAGCCAAAGTCATTTTTAGGATTCTATATGGCATGTCCGATGATGTGGGATTAACTGTCAATTTATCTGAAATTAATGAGGGAAGTCTTTTATAAGGATGACAAAAATAGTGTGAAGTTAGAGAAAAAGTATTTCATAAGTGATATAAATGTATTTATGTGAGATAACGGTATTTCATAATATTTTAAATTAATATATATACATTTTATGTGAGATTGAAAAGCATTTAATAATCTGTCAATGTACTTGAAATTGATGAGGTTCCAGTGGTTCTTAACCTGGGTTAAATCGAACCCTAGGGGTTCGGTGAATCAGTCTCAGGGGTTCGACAGAGCCTCCACCATACAATAAAAACAAATTAGACTTATGTATTGAATTTGTATTTACTTTTTTCTGTTTTTAATAAATGCCTTTTTAATGTCTTGAATTTGTAAAAAAATCATATTTTTATTTTTCACTCAAGAAGGGTTAACTGAATGTGCATATGAACTGGTTGGGTTTGGTACCTGTAACAAGGTGGAGAACCAGTGTCCTAATCTGAATGTTTAACAGTGTTCTCTATATCCCTCCTCGTGGCTAATCCTAAAATTACTACAGTATTCGAATGCACTAGCACAGGGGTCGGCAACCCAAAACGTTGAAAGAACCATATAGGACAAAAAACAAAAACAACAACAAATATGTCTGGAGCCACAAAAAATAAAAGCCTTCTATAAAACTTATAATGAAGGAAACACATGCTGTATGTATGTACGGGGCTGGACTGTCTCAGAATTGTTTATGTTATTCATTCTTTTGTCGTGTGTTCACAAACGCACCCGTAAAATGTATTTTGTGATTTCCTCGCTTGATTTTCTGTTTTGGTGGATTATTTTGCTTTTTCTTAGTCTGATTGAAGAGATCATTAATTTCCGTTTTTCGTTGGCTGTCTTTGAACGCCTCTCGAGTCGAACGAGAGGAGAAAAGGCACAGACGTGTCGTGTATCTGTTTGTCGAGACTGTTAAAAGCATAAAGTGTACGTTTTAAAAAAACAACAACACAGCTCTCCTTTTTTTCGGAGCTGCAACGTGTATCTATATCTACAGTATATAAGATATTTTAGCCTACTATCAAAATAACTAAGATTGCTACAACTACACGATGACTGACCCTTTTATGATTAAATGTTTTTTTTTGTGCAGTGTGTTCTGTAGAGCACCTTTTTTGACCGAATATCTACTTTTCGTTCAACCAACCTGCGAGAGATCTGCTCATACACAACACACTTACAGATGCATGCCCTCCAGATTCTCTTTGCCAGTACCCTAGGTGAATTGTACACGAAACTTAGATTTTGACATTTTTATTCATTTATTTATATATTTATTGCGACAGCCACCTGCCTCGCATCCCACCCTGCTAACAGAAACGTGTCGCAGGCTATGACGCAAATCTTCGTTGACAGAAACGTTGAAATGTAATATTTACACGTGTTGCCGATCCCCGTACGACCAAAACCAAAACACCCACAGCCTATAATAGTGACGATAGGAGTCAATTGAATGAGTAAAACGGGAGAAGAGCAAAGATAAACACTTGTCCTGTGTATTTATTGGGAATCATTTTGAGTCGGTCTCAAGTGGTATTTGGCTATGTCAGTGGTTTGAAGACAGCTCATTTACCTGAATCGGTGAATAAGTGGCAGAGTGCCTGCTACATTCATTCATTCATCTTCCGAGCCGCTTGATCCTCACTAGGGTCGCGGGGGGTGCTGGAGCCTATCCCAGCTGTCTTCGGGCAGTAGGCGGGGGACACCCTCAATCGGTTGCCAGCCAATCGCAGGGCACACAGAAACGAACAACCATTCGCACTCACACTCACACCTAGGGACAATTTAGAGTGTTCAATCAGGCTGCCACGCATGTTTTTGGAATGTGGGAGGAAACCGGAGCACCCGGAGAAAACCCACGCAGGCCCGGGGAGAACATGCAAACTCCACACAGGAAGGCCGCAGCTGGAATCGGTACCTCTGCACTGTGAAGCCGACATGCTAACCACTGGACTACTGGGCCGCCCGTGCTTGCTACAGTCATCTTTTTTTTTTTGGTGAAAATAAATGCTTGTGTTGAGTTGTTTATCACTCAGAATTATAAAGAAAATGGCAGTTTGTTTGATTGATGGGAATCTAATGTGCATGAGCCTATCATGCCACAAAGTAGGTTTGAAACTTTTACGTGTATTTGCACTTTTACATTCTAGTCCAGTGGTGGCCAACCCGCGGCTCGCGAGCCGCATGCGGCTCTTTGGCTGCTTCAATGCTGTTGGGTGACGATGGATGCCACTGGCATTATTGCTTAATGTTTGGTGCTATTTTGTGTGGAGGGATACCGTGTTATGGGGTGTATATAAATAAAGGGGGTGGAGCTTCCCTGCAGTTCGCTTCTGGCAGTGACGATGCATTGAGGCACGTTGGGTGTTCAGGGACTCAGTGGTAGCGACCACAGAAAAATACGAACGTCTCGTACCGGTACCGGTTCGATTCCAGCTCCGGCCTCCCTGTGTGGAGTTTGCATGTTCTCCCCGGGCCTGCGTGAGTTTTCTCCGGGTGCTCCGGTTTCCTCCCCAAAACATGCGTGGCAGGCTGATTGAACACTCTAAATTGTCCCTAGTTGTGAGTGTGAGTGCGAATGGTTGTTCGTTTCTGTGTGCCTTGCGATTGGCTGGCGACCGATTCAGGGTGTCCCCCGCCTACTGCCCGAAGACAGCTGGGATAGGCTCCAGCACCCCCCGCGACCCTAGTGAGGATCAAGCGGCTCGTTACCCTTGTCTAGTTTAGCCTGCCGGTCGAAGCAGTTTACCGTGGTGTGGCCGCAGAAACTCTGCTACTTGGAGCCATAGACAAGAGCTGGGTGTTGGTGAGGACCAGTTAGGGATCAACCAGCTATAAAGCATCAGCAATGCAGCTGCGACCGTATCGCCCTCAAGGGTACTACCTCTCCTGTACACCCCATACACCACTTCAAATGAGTAGAAAGAAGTAAAAAACCTACCCCGAGTCCTACCCCTTCTTATCTATGAATTGATCATTTTTCAAAATAGGAAAGAAAGTCTACATATCAACAAATGCTTTCACCCTTATGTATGCTGTACTTATACATTTTTACAACTTTAGGTTTGTATATACAGTACATACTCATTGGAGCACATGTATATGTCGATTTTCTCATATTCATAATGGATGCTACATTACATTAATATATTTAATAATCTCATCAATGTATTTCTGATGTATTGCTATATTTCATGAGTGTATCGAATTTATCATCTTAATTCTGATTTGTGTAGTTGTCTTGTACTACTCTCGAATTCATTTTTAATCTCAACAAGAGAGTTACTCATTTTACTGGTCCGTTTCAGAATCATTCCACAGATTAACACCTATTACAGATACACTCCTTTGCGTGATGTTTGTTCGTGTTTTGGATTTTTTTTTGTATAGGTTAGTACCCCTTAAATTATGACAACTTTCTCGAATTTTAAAAAGCTTCTGGATGTTTTGGCAAAGAAGGTTATTGTGTGCCTTGTACATTAATTGGGCGATTTTGAAGTCAACCAGGTCATGAGATTTCATTGTTTAATTTGATAAACAGTGGATTTGTGGGTTCCGTCTATTTGGAGCCAGTGATTGTTCTGATTGCTTTGAATTGTAGTTTTAAAACAGTGTTTTACTGGCATTTCCCCATATTTCCACACAATAGGTCAAATATGGAAGTAATAAAAGTATGTGTACAAGGATCTCTTATTCAGCACATCCTTAGTTTTTGTCCGCTGTCCGCTCTCTTCGTTCCTCCTCCTCTGTCCTCCTCTCTGTCCCCCCTGCTCGCCTCGTCACCATGGGAAATAGAGCCTTCAGTCGCTCTGCTCCCCAGCTATGGAACTCACTCCCCGCTGACCTTCGTAATACAGCCTCATTAACACATTTCAAATCCCGTCTCAAAACACATCTGTTTAGACAAGCCTATTCACTCGGACCATAAAGCCATTAATTTTATTTATTTATTTTTGTTGTATTTTTTCTTATCTTATTTGATTTAGTTTTTAACATTGTGCTCGTGATTTTAACTGCTTGTTGTAAGGTGTCCTTAAGTTTCTAGAAAGGCGCCCACAAATAAAATGTATTATTATTATTATTATTATTTGAATGAGGATGCTTGTGGGCTTTGATTTCACAAATTTTTATTGAGAAACATAAGATGCTCCAATGTTTTAAACTTCAGCCTGTTGCGTCTTTTACAAGCAATTTCTCCTGCTGTGGAGAACACACGCTCACAAGGGACGGATGAGGCTGGCGTACAAAGGAACTCCTTTGCGAGGTGGGAGAGGTTTGGGAAAGTTGGTCCTACCAGTACAACAGCGGGTCCCGGTCACGTGCAATATTCCCCTGTGCCAGGTACTGCTGGACCTCAGATACTGCGTTTGCTGTTGCACCACCTCTTCCCAGTCTCCCCACCTCATCATCCAGATGACTCCACAGGCCACGTAAAAAAACAAAACCAAATAAATTGGCATTTAGAACAGTTTCCAATAAACTAATAATGATGAGTAACATGCCTGATGTAGTTGCAGAGGGCTGCGATGATGGTCCAGGCTGGGCCTCGATTGTGCACCCGATGACACGCTTGCACTCAGCCCGCAGTCTGGATATGGCCTCCGTGCACCTGGAGGAACTGCGGAATCCAAGTGATTTGAATCTGGGGTCTAGAAGTGTTGCTAAGGTTAACACACTCATAGACTCCAAACTGGGAGCAGTGTCTGTGACTCGACGCTTGAGGTGTTCGTGGAGTTGTATGCAGGCTGTGTGTGCAGGGTTGAAGCGTGGCGCTCAAGTGCATGATAAAGCATTTTCATCATCGGAATGACCTTCGAACCTGAAACTTTCCTCTCTTCAGACAACTCCACTGTAGCTTTATGGAATGGAGAAAGCACAAGTAGTGCTTCTCCTATGTTGGTGAACTCATCAGGTGTCAGTGGAGCCAAATCCGTCTTTAGGGAGGCCAGAGATACCCACACTGGTTCCCTCTCACCATGCAGCCTTGACAGCATTTCATAGGTACTGTTCCAGCGTGTTGGCACCTCATTGATAAGTTTCAGGTTTGGACGTCCCATCTGTTGCTGCACCTGAGCAAGCTTCTCCTTGGCTGTAGTGCTTGAACGGAAATATGTAACAATGTGCCGAGCTTTGTTCCTAATGTCTGTAAGTGCAGGGACCTGATCGCACGATTTTCTAACTAATGAATTAAGACTATGTGCAATGCAAATTGAGTGGCGTATTTGGAGGTGTCAAGTGGATGCGATCATGTTTGGTGCTGCATCAGTCACAAGACACTTTACTTTGTTGGTTATGGCCCAGTCCTCCATCATGCCCCTTTTGACCTGGGCCAAATTGCCAGCAGCGTGATTCTGTGGAAAATATTGTACTCCCAACACTGATGAACACAACTGCATATTTGCATTAATGTAGTGACAGGTGAGTGCCAAGTTGGCCTCCATGTTCACAGAGGGCCACATGGCAGTTGTTATACTCACTGCCACAGCTTGCTGAACTTCCATTTTCACTTTTTCCCGTTCCTCCATATATTTTTCGGCCACCATTTTCTTGATGGTCTGAAAATTAAACCAAATGCAAACATTATATGGGATTCATCTATTACTTTATGGAACTCCCACACAGACCTTTCTCGTCGGCAAAACATATGAGGGTTCAAGGACCTGAATCAGCTCCTTGAACCCTTCACTCTCCACAATGCTGAGGGGCTGGCAGTCCTTGATAATGAAGTTCAGCAGTGCCTGATCGAGCAGCTGCTTCCTGGAAGCTTGATTGTCAAACATGGAGTGGAGAGTCAACTAATAATAATTACTGTTGTCAATTAATCATCAACATAGCAACCGTGAAAAGATGAGTGAACCTTTGTATACCTGGCGTAATACTGGGTGTATCGCGAACTTCATTCTCATGCTTGGCCCGATAATGCCTCAGCATGGTGGAGGTGCTTCTGTTGGTGTATGACATTTCACCTGTAATGAAATGTGAATAAGAAGTAACTAAGAGTTACCTTGAAATGTATTTGGATTAGAATGGTAAAACACGTGTCAATAATCTGAGAGGCACTCGGCGACAGAAGGCGATTTGAATAAATAAATTTGAAAAAATAAATAAATAAATAATACCTTATTCTCCAGGACATCAAAATGGTCCCACACGGCGGATGAGTTGCGTCTCTGCTCCATAATCGGCAAGGAAGGCAAGGCACGAACACGAAGTCTGCACTGACACGAACTTCGACAAGCGAGCGTGAGTGAGGTCTGGCTTGTTTCGGCAGGTGGCATAGTGTAGCCAGACGCACTTCCTTATAAACACTGTGCGGCGGGCTTTTGCTGCGTCAACGCCCTGTGCACTGAGTCGTCGCCCCCTGGACAAAGTGGCGCAGCCTGGACTATGCCAAGCAGCCGATGCAGTCTAAACTGCACCGGTGCAGTTCACGTGTCAATTAGCAGCCTGGACTGTGTCAACACAGCCGATGTGTCAATTAGCAGCCTGGACTGTGTCAACGCAGCCGGCGTGTCAATTAGAAGCCTGGACTGTGTCAATGCAGTTCACGTGTCAATCACGTGACGTAATGAAGCAGCACATGCATCAACACGTGGTTTGCTCTGTGAGCCCAGCGCATGTGTCAATGCATCGGTGTCGCTGGACCCATCACTAGTGCCTAGAACATAGTGTAGTCACCAGCAATGATGCCTACACATGAACAGCGAGAGACTTTCGCAGTAGTAGGTTCAACAAATGCGGCTCCCGGGCTCTCACACGACAAGCGTTGAAAACGCCTCGGCAGCGGCAATGCCATTCAAACAAGGCGCCAAATTCACGGAACGTACTCTGTCAGCCTATCATCAATCCTGTTATTTGATTGACATAGAGAGCAACAAATCAGATGACTGCATCACCTTCACCTTCACCTATCCCTTGACCTCGGTTGTGGTCGTTGGGGCGCCCGTGAAGACCCTTTCACCGTTTCTTTCCAACCGTCTCTGTTTTCTGCCTCTCTCTGGGACTTTGCCAAATCCAGGTTGGTCCACTCTCTGATGTTGTCCTCCCACCTCTTTTTCTGCCTTCCTCGTTTGCGAGATCCTTGTACAGTTCCTTGTAGCACCGTCTTTGCAAGGCCTGATGATCTCGTAACATGGCCGTACCACCGTAACTTCCGTCTATTTACGATGGTGAGTAGGTTGTCATGGTGCCCGATAGCTTGTTGTATCCTATTTTGAACTTCCTCGTTTGTTACATGATCGGTGTAAGGGATGTTTAATATCTTCCTGTAGCATCTCATCTCCATTGCAAGGATCTTTCTTTGTAGATCTGCTGTTCGTGTCCAGGTTTCACATGCATATAGGAAGATTGACATGACAAGGGAGCGTAGAAGGTGGATCTTTGAGCGCAGAGCTATGTTCTTATCTTTCCAGATGGTTTGGAGTTTTGCTATTGCTGTTGATGTTTGAGCAATTCTTGCCAACATCTCTGGCCTCGAGCCCTCGTCTGAGATAATAGAGCCTAAGTATTTGAATGACTGCACAGTTTCTAGTTTTTTTCCCACTGACTTGGATATCAAGATTGATGCCTTGATTGTTGTTGGTCATCAGCTTTGTTCTTTCGGCAGATATATCCATGCCATATGAGGCAGCTGCTTCGTCCAGGTGTTCTACTAGTCGCTGTAACTCATCTTCTGTTCCTGCCAGTCCATCTATGTCATCAGCAAATCTGAGGTTGGTGATGTTTCTCCCTCTGATGGAGATTGTGCCTTCATGATGTTGAAGGGCATCTTCCATGATCCTCTCTAGATACAAATTGAAGAGGGTGGGTGAGAGTAGGCAACCCTGACGCACACCGACTGTAGTTTTAAACCAATTGCCGATACTTCCATTCAGGAGGACAGCACTTGAGGCCTTTCCATACAGGTTTTCGATGATTCGGACGAGGTTGGCATTGATGTTATACTTGCGCATGGTGGTCCATAGGGCTGCGTGCCATACCCTGTCAAAGGCCTTCTTGAAATCTATAAATACGTAGTATAGGTCTTTTTGGTGCTGTAGGTGTTTTTCGCAGATTATTCTTAAGTGCAAAATCTGTTCTGTGGTGCTGCGTCCTGCTCTGAATCCAGCCTGTTCCTCAGCTATGATGTTCTCAGCTATGGGCTTCAGTCTGTGCAGAATGATCTTCAGCAGGACATTGCTTGGGTGACTGATCAAGCTGATAGTGAGATAATTTTCACACTGCTGTAGATTTCCTTTTTTCGGCAAGGTGATTATTAATGATTGAGTCCAGGGTGTTGGCCAGACTCCGGTACTCCATATATGGTTGCAAATTTTTGTGAGGGCTGTTATCATTGCCTCTCCTCCTGCTTGGACTAGTTCCGCAGGGATATTGTCTGCTCCGGCAGACTTTCCTTTTTTAAGTTCCTTGACGGCTAGTTCCACTTCTTCGCGCAGTATGGGGCTTGAGTCTTCTTCTGGTGGTGTTAGTGGACATTTGAGTACTGATCGGTCCCCATTTAGTTTGTAATTGTACAGGTCTTTGCAGTATTCTGTCCATCTGTCCAGGACATCCTTTTCTTCTGTGAGGCATATTTCGGTCTTGCTTTGTATGCTGCTATGTCTTCCTTTTTTCTCGGTGGTCAAGTCTTTCACCATTTGGAATGCTTTCCTTGTTCGTTCGTTCATCTTCTGAGCCGCTTGATCCTCACTAGGGTCACGGGGGGTGCTGGAGCCTATCCCAGACGTCTTCGGGCAGTAGGCGGGGGACACCCTGAATCAGTTGCCAGCCAATCGCAGGGCACACAGAGATGAACAACCATCCACGCCCACACTCACACGAGGGACAATTTAGAGCGCCCAACCAGCCTGCCATGCATGTTTTTTGAATGTGGGAGGAAACAGGAGCACCCGGAGAAAACCCACGCAGGCCCGGGGAGAACATGCAAACTCCACACAGGGAGGCCGCAGCTGGAATCGAACCCGGTACCTCTGCACTGTGAAGCCGACGTGCTAACCACTAGACTACCGGGCCACCCTTAATGAAACTATGACAATTGAAAATAATACATCAAACCAGAAAAATCAAGTGAGGAAATGGGGGGGCTACAGAATTTACCCCACCCCACCCTACAGAATTTATTTTGTGATTTCCTACTTTGTGAATACACAACAAAGGAATAAATAACAAACACTTCTTAGACAGTCCAGTGTCCTACATTTTACTGACATCTGATCGTTCTGTTGGAGCTAAGCTCAAGCAAATGCCAACAGAGTTGGTGCATTATTGTTGCTGCAGAGTTGATGCATTATTTTCAATATTCGTAGTTTCATTTAAGTAATCGTTAATTTACGTTTTTCAGAGGCGGCCATGAACGTATCTCGAGTGGAATGGAAGAAGAGAAAGACAAAGACGAACAGTACCTGTCTTTGTTGAGACAGTGAAAACCTTTAATAAAATGTGCGTTGAGGTACAACGCAGGTTCCATGGTGAAGGGCCACTGGCTGTCAGATCAGAGGAGGAGGTCATACCAAAGATTGGGAGGCAAGCCCCAATGAATGCAGATGATGAGATTGGGAGGCCAGCCCCAATGAATGAAATGCTGAGCGAGGCAGCAACTGACCTGAAAGCTAAGATCATGGCGAGAATGAAAGCTGGGCAACCTAGAAACCGATTACAACGGCTATGTGAAGTACCACCTGAAAGTCTCATGGAAAGTGTGAATGCAGCACTGAGGGCGATCCCTACCGTAACGATCACAGAAACCAATATGGATGGAGTAAATACTGTCAATGAGTCAATGTGTAAATACTATGTCAACAGTAATTAATCACGTAACTGTAAAACAAATGAATCCTCACCCTGTAAAACAAATACCCGTTATTCAGATTCAGAACATTTATTTATCCCCATGGGGTAATTTGGACTTAACAGGCACGTTCTGCAAAAGAAACCTGAAAAACCATGACGAACATGGGATACACTGCGAAGGGCCTGTCAGTACTCACCGTATGTACAGCGCCCCGAGATCTTAGTTGAGAAGGTGAACACTAGGGAAGGAGAGGGGGAAAAACATGCTCGAACTATCCTCTTCTGAGGATAATTTAAGTCTTGGAGAAAAAATCCCTGCACGTCAAAAGCATATGACAGGTACAACAAGTCACAAGACATAACATGTAATGAGGGAGCGGATGAATGGGGGAGAGGGAGCGCGACGCGGCCCGACCGGCGTGCTGCCAATCCATCCAGTGCAGAGCAGATCAGGTCACGTCACGGGGAAAAACAAGGAACAATGAATGCGGTGATGATAAGGATGTGTATGCACGTGTGATTGTCTGGTTGTGTCTAAGTAACAGGCCACAGCTGCTTCGTCAAGGTCTGCTCCTAGAGACAGTCCCTGCTTATCAGTCCATGGCCGAGAAGGAGGGGGGTGATGGCAGGGTCACTAGCTTCCGCGCATACTTCCATCCAGGGGAAAGAATCCAAATAGTGTTGAATAGAAATGACGAGAGGAAGCCATTCCGGTAAATCATGGGGAAGAAGAGATGGCACTTTCTTGGATGTTTAAATGAAGGGGCCAGGTGAAATCCAGCAGGAAGCCCGACACCTGATGACCCTGATCTTCGTAACCAAGGCCAACACCAGAGCAGGCCAACACCAATCAGGAGCAAGGATGGCAGGACACTCTTCAGTGACGAGGAGCAAGAAGCAAGATGGGCGGAACACTTTAGGGAGGACCTCAACCAACCAATGCCTCCCTTACTCTTCAATTTCGATCACGATACACCAGCTCCAACTCTAAATATTATATCGGGAGAGATATCCGAGACTGAGGTTGCCAGAGCAATCAAGAGCCTTGAACAACGAGGCACCGGGATTCGATGAGGTAGCTGCCCAATTGTTGAAGCATGGCTAAGACGCTGTTGTGGAGAGCCTTACCTACCTGTTCAACTTAATTTGGCATACTGAAGACGTTCCTGCCGACTGGAGACATGGGGTCATTGTCACGCTGCCTAAGAAGGGAAACCTTCTGCAATAACTTGCGGGGCATCACACTGCTGTCAATCCCTGGCAAGGTATTCTGCGGTATTCTGCTCCATCACTTTAAAGACGAGATGGATAACATCTTGAGGGAAGAGCAAGCCGGCTTCAGGAAGGGAAGGTCTTGCTCGGAACAGATCTTTACCCTTCGAAACATCATAGAGCATTGCCAAGAACTTCAGATACCACTCATGATCACCGATATCGATTTCAAGTAAGCCTTCGACAGCATCCACCGGTTATCACTGTGGCAGATCGTCCAGCTATATGGTGTACCCCTCAAATACATCAACATCTTCAGATCATTGTACCACAACTCTACTTGTCAGCCAGTCTCAAGGCATAACTGCTGCATTCAAACCATGAAAACCTAAACTTTTATGTTTGTGCCATCAATTAGTCATGTCTGGTGTGAAATGCTCAGCATCACAACTCACTTTGAATTGATTTAGGCCTTCTCTCTCTCTCTCTTTCTCTCTCTCTCTCTCAGCCATGCGCACATGCTCACGCACACACGGGCGTCCACTCACACCAGCAGACCACACACTAGCAGACATCGTAAACAACACTTAGACACAGATTAAAGATCAAAGAGTAACCCTCGTAATAAGACAGAAAGAAGATGCACAGCCAATCAACATGGGTTTGCATCTTCTCAGCCCCCCCTTCACTCCACATGTACTGTATATGTTGCTTTATGTGATTCACTGTTGTTTTGCTGACTTTCGCTGCTCCTCGCGAACCGTTTGCGGACTTAAAATTATATATATATATATATATATATATATATATATATATATATATATATATATATATATATATATATATATATATATATATATATATCTCAGTCTTGGATATCATCAATAGCAGCCTTTCTTCTGGTGTAGTTCCCCAACGGTTTAAACATGCTGTGGTCCAACCCTTGATCAAGAAACCTGGTCTTGATCCAGATGTGCTGTCAAGTTACAGGCTCATTTCAAAACTGCCTTTCATTTCCAAAATTCTGGAAAAAATGGTGCACATGCAGTTGAAACTTTTCTTGGATGAACATAAAATCTTGGAGGTCTTCCAGTCAGGTTTCGAGACGATGCATAGCACGGAGTCAGCCCTGTTACGCGTTTCTAATGACATCCTCCTGGCAAATGACTCTGGAGACCACATGTGTCTGGTCTTATTGGACTTAACTGCAGCATTTGATACAGTGGATCACAGTATTCTGCTGACTCGTTTGCAGCACTTTGTGGGCATTGGCGGCAGTGCTCTTGAGTGGTTTAGGTCCTATCCAGCTGACAGGACCTTTTGTGTCAGCCTTGGCTGCTCTGAGTCACGCACTTCTCCCCTGTCATGTGGTGTTCCACAGGGCTCAATTCTGGGGCCTCTACTATTCTCGCTGTATCTTCTCCCATTGGGTTCCATCTTAAGGAAACATGGTATTCCCTTCCGCTGCTATGCAGATGACTGCCAGATCTATGTCCCACTGAGCGAGAAAGACGCCTTCTCATTAAGGCCACTCCTATCCTGTCTGGAAGAAATCAAAACCTGGATGGCACAAAATTTGTTGAAATTCAACGAAAAGAAGACAGAGGTGATATTGTTTGGTCCCAGTGGCCCATTCCATCCTGTAGACCTGGGCCCCCTGTCTCCTTATTTGAAATCAACGGTCTCAAACTTGAGCCTTAAACTGGACAGTGATTTCAAACTCGATCGGCAAATTGGTGCCGTTGTTAAATCCAGCTTCTTTCACCTTAGACAGCTGGCCAAAATAAAACCTTTCCTCTCACATGAACACTTTGAGACAGTAATCCATGCCTTTGTCACATCCCGGTTCGATTACTGTAATGCCCTGTACTTTGGAGTCAGCCAGTCCTCCATTAAGCGCCTTCAGCTGGTCCAGAATGCCGCTGCTCGCCTCTTGACTGGGAGCATATAACTCCTACTCTGGCATCCCTTCATTGGCTCCCCATTCATTTTAGAGTTATTTTCAAGATCCTCCTCTCTAAATCTCTAAATAATCTCGCGCCACCTTACCTCTCTGAGCTCATCCGCCCCTACACACCTGCCCGGCGCCTCAGGTCTGTGGACCAGTCTTTGTTAGAAGTACCAAGAACTAAACTGAGGCTCAGAGGGGATCGAGCCTTTTCTGTTGCTGGTCCCTCTCTCTGGAATGACCTCCCACTGAACATTCGGCAAGCCTCCTCGCTGGCCATCTTTAAAGCCCTCCTCAAAACCCACTTGTATTCTTTGGCGTTCGACTCAGCATGATTTTACTGCTTGGTGCTTTCTACCGCCTTTATTACAATTTCGTCTTACTGTTTATTGTGTATGTTAAATCGCTCCATGTACAGCACTTTGTATGCAGCGATGGCTGTTTGAAAGTGCTCTATAAGTACTGTTGACTTGATATTTATGTATATATATATTTATATATATATCATATATATTTTTTAATGAATATGTTTGAAAAAAGCGTACAAAGTCCCGTGGCTGTTTTTAGCATGATAACAAGTAAAGCGCTCCAGTTAGCGTAAGGTTTTTAGCCTTCGAGAGCTAACTATGGCCATCGAGGACTACGAAGCATTCCGTGGGTGTTTTTAGCATGATAACAAGTAAAGCATTCGAGGAAACGTTCGATTATAGACACCCAGACAGTGAGGTCCCTCTTGGCCAATCGGACGCTAGGATGATGCTCGGTAAGCCAATGGCAGAGCAGCTATGAGTATGTTGAGTCCAGGAAACTCGCAACTGTGACCGAAATAAACATCGTTCACTATGTAAACCAGTGTGGTGGTTGCTGTTGCCTTTTTTCGAACGAAGCAGTAGAGGTCGCTGTTGGATAAGGCTTCGTTGTAGTGGATGTCTTCGCGAGGCTGGAGCAGAGAAAATGATTTCGTATAACGCAACAGGGGGGGGTTCGTCGTATGGGGGGCAGGAGAATGGGAATTGCGTTCATGCATGAAGATTTTTTCACATAAGGGGTACTTTCGCCCATGTAGGTTTCGTTCCAGAGGAGTTTTACTGTAGCTTCCACATGCATCGTTTTGGGAAGAGGATGTCAAGCCACATCAGTACCTTACCTGTATTAATGATTACCAGTAAAATGATCTTTGCAGTGTGAGATTGGCAAAAAAAGACTCAGATTTTATTCATGATGCCATATGAGTAAAACATATTTTATATATATCCATTTATTTTATTAAATAAACCTGGAGTACACAGCTACTGATGGAATGTTCATTTTCAATGGATAGTTTTCAAACATT
The DNA here is from genome assembly GCF_025434085.1 of Hippocampus zosterae. Lineage (NCBI taxonomy): Eukaryota > Metazoa > Chordata > Actinopteri > Syngnathiformes > Syngnathidae > Hippocampus > Hippocampus zosterae. The sequence continues at coordinate 3,340,790 of NC_067458.1, forward strand.
TACCCTTGACACATTATACTTTTGAGTTTCTGAATTTTTGATTATTAATATCAGTCAAAATAGAAAAATGGGTTCCCATGATGAACGTTAATGGAACCCAAAATTAGTTTTCATCAGAATCAGATTCAGAATCATCTTTATTGGCCAAGTATGTAGAACACACAAGGAATTTGTCTCCGGTATAACACACTGCACTAGTATCATCGTAAACAACAAAATCATTGAACCATTTTAGAGTATACCAGTAGTTTTGTAGTACCATTTTGTGGTGCAAGAAGAGTGACTATGTCAGTGACTGTTTAAAGAGTTAATGGCTAGAGGGAAGAAGCTGTTTAAGTGTCTACTGGATTTGGTGCGCATGGATCTGTAGCGTCTGCCTGAGGGGAGTGGTTGAAAAAGGTGGTGGGCAGGGTGCGGGGGATCCAGGAGGATTTTCCGTGCCCTTGTCTTGATTCTTGCAGTGTGCAAGTCCTCAAGAGTGGGTAGGGCGGTGCCAAGGATTTTTTTCTGCCGTTCTAACTGTCCGTTGAAGTCGGATTTTGTCCTTTTTTGTGGCGGCCCCAAACCAAACCGTGATGGAAGAACACAGGATTGATTCGATGACTGCCGTGTAGAACTGTCGTAGCACCTCCTGTGGCAGGCCATGCTTCCTCAGCAGCCTCAGGAAGTACATCCGCTGCCGGGCCCTTTTCAGGATGGAGATGGTGTTGACTTCCCACTTCATGTCCTGGGAGACTGTGATTCCCAGGAACTTGAAGGTCTCGACGGTTGACACAGGGCAGTTGGATAGTGTGAGGGGCAACTGAGGAGAAGAATGTTTCCTGAAGTCCACGATCATCTCTACAGTCTTGAGCGTGTTCAGCCCGAGGTTGTGTCGGCCGCACCAGAGATCCAGCTGCTCCACTTGTTGGCGGTACGCAGATTCGTCGCCGTCTTTGATGAGACCGATGACCGTGGTGTCGTCTGCAAACTTTATGAGTTTGACAGCTGGATCTGTAGAGGTGCAATCGTTTGTGGAGAGAGAGAAGAGCAGTGGCGAGAGGACACATCCCTGTGGGGCTCCAGTGCTGGTAGTGCGTATTGATGATGTTGTTGCTCCCAGTCTCACCTGTTGTGTCCGTCCCGTCAGGAAGCTGAGGATCCACTGGCAGATCGCAGGGGACACACCGAGGTGGAGTAGTTTGGGGGTGAGGAGTTCCGGGATGATGGTGTTGAACGCAGAGCTGAAATCCACAAACAGAATCCTTGCGTAGGTCCCTGTGCTGTCGAGGTGCTTGAGGATGTAGTGCAGACCTATGTTGACTGCGTCTTCCACAGACCTGTTTGCCCGGTAGGAAAACTGGAGAGGGTCCAGCAGGGGTCCAGTGACGTTCTTTAGGTGGTTCAGCACAAGGCGTTCAAAGGACTTCATGACCACAGACGTCAGGGCGACAGGCCTATAGTCGTTCAGTTCCAATGTTGCCGATTTCTTGGGAACTGGGATGATGGTAGACTGTTTGAAGCAGGATGGGACCTCACACAGCTCCAGGGATCTGTTGAAGATCTGTGTGAAGACCGGAGCCAGCTGGTCAGCGCAGACTTTCAGGCAGGAGGGGGACACTTTGTCGGGCCCCGGAGCTTTCTTGATCTTTTGCTGCTTGAAGAGCCGTCTCACGTCCTGTTCGTGGATCTGTAGTGGAGAAAAAGAGGGTGGGGGGGTAGGTAGAGTGGTTTCTGGTAGAGATGGGTGTGAGTGGGAAATGGGGGTGTCCTTTTGAAATCGGCAGAAAAACATGTTTAGTTCAATAGCAAGACCCTTATTGTTCACTGTTTGGGGGGATGGCATTCTATAGTTAGTGATTGCTTTCAGGCCATTCCATACAGATGCAGAGTCGTTAGCAGAGAACTGGTTTTTCAGCCTCTCTGCATAGCTTCTCTTTGCGATGTTAATTTCCTTTGTCAATTGGTTTCGGGCATGTTTGTACAGTGCCCGATCTCCACTTCTAAATGCGGCCTCTTTCTTTTTCCTGAGTTGCCTGAGTTTGGGAGTAAACCATGGCTTGTTATTGTTGAAAGAGCGGAAGGACTTCGTTGGTACACACATGTCCTCACAGAAACTGATGTATGATGTTACAGTGTCTGTGTATTCATCCAGTGTGCCCGTTGAAGTTTCAAAGACGCCCCAATCAGTGCAGTCTAAGCATTCTTGTAGAGCTAGCTTTGCTTAATCTGTCCATTTTTTCACAGTCTTAACAACCGGTTTAACACATTTGAGTTTCTGTCTGTATGTAGGTATTAAGTGGATTAAATTGTGGTCAGAAAGACCCAATGCTGCACGGGCGACCGATCGGTATGCATTTTTGATTGTTGTGCAGTGATCTAGAATATTGCCTTCTCTGGTGAAACAGTCGATGTGCTGCTTATATCTGGGAAGTTCACGGTTAAGATGTGCTCTATTAAAATCGCCAAAATGATCAGGGGTGACTCTGGGTATTTTAGTTCGAGTTTGTTTACTTGTTCGGCTAGCTTTTGTATCGCCGTGTTAGCGTTAGCTTGTGGCGCAATGTAAACACCGACTAGTAAAAAGGAGGTGAACTCACGTGGCGAGTAGAATGGCTTGCAGTTTAAAGACAGCGACTCCAGGTCCGGGCTGCAGTGTGCGTCGAGCTTCGTGACATCAGTGCACCATTCTTCGTTGATATAGAAGCAAATCCCACCACCTTTCGATTTCCCTGATAGCTCCGTGTCGCGGTCGGCTCGGAGAAGGCGGAAGCCGGGTAGATGTAGCGCGGGATCTGGATGGCGGTCACTGAGCCAGGTTTCAGTGAAGCAGAGCGCAGCAGAACGTGCAAATGTTTTGTTGGTCTTTGTGAGGAGAAGAAGTTCATCAATCTTGTTTGGCAGAGATCGTAGTTTAGCAAGATGGATCGATGGGAGCGGAGTTCGAAATTGACGTGCGGGATGGGAGCGGGGTTCGAAATTGACGTGCACGCCGGCTCGCTTCCCCCTCCTCCGGCGGCGTTTCCATGCTCCGTACAGCGCAGCCGCTCCGCTCGCGATTAGCTCCGAAAAACCTTGTGGATTTTCGTGTGCTGGTGAAAAAAGACCGAGCGTAGATTCCCCAATGCGCAGCAACTTTTCCCTCGTGTAAGTAAGCCGCTCAGGGTCGCCAAAAACAAACGAAAATGACAAAAACAGGGATAATACTAGGGAGCGTGTGACCGAGGCTGCCATAGCTGTCGGCGCCTGATGACGTTCATGGTTTCCCATTGGGTAATCCGACGCAACTGAAAAACGGTTACCGTGAATTTCCGAAATCCTCAGGCCCGCTCCTGAATTATTTACATTTTTGCAGTATTTATTTATAATTGTATGTATATGTTATTGTTTGTGTTATTATCATACAATATGAATTGAATAAGTAGACCATTTCAGAATTCAAAATTTGGCACTCTCGAAATGCATAATGGGACTCTTTTCTGATCAACGAGTCCCAGGGACTCGCTGGTGGTAAACTGTAAAATTATCACTGAATCGGTTAAGGCAATATGTAAATGAGAGGCGGACAGTCTCACCCCATGTAAAACAGAAAGTAGACAAAATCCAGTATGAATCAGTGTGATCATAAAAGTTGGGATGTGTGGGGAGACAGAAAACTAGTTCCCCATGCCCTCAGCCCGACCTTTCTTGTGGCGCCAGCAGACAGCTCTGAAGTGTTGATCTTGTTGGATTTGTGACAGTCCTTTGTTGATGTTCATGAGGCTGAATGTCTGCTCACACACGTAGGTCGAGCCATACAACATCAGCATCTTCCTTGCCATCCTTCAGAGGTTTGAAAATATAGCTTCGTTAAGTGAAGCATAATAGTCATTCAGTCTAAAGGACTTTAACCAAACTTGAACTGAAGATCGATTAGTTCAAATTGCAGCTCCTGCGATCCTGTTTCAGGGCCTTGTGACAGACGGCAGGACAGCAGCTCAAGTGACGTCCCCCCAAAAGAAAAAAATATATATATCCCCAAAAAAAGAACAGCTGAGACGCTCAATTACAGCTTCGCTCCCAGGTGCCAAGAAGGAGCTGCTATCACATCTTGGACAGAAAGGACTCACAAGCTATTCTAGGCTTGCGTTCATACAAGCAGTGTAACCAAAAAGCATTTGAGGCCATTTTTTTTCTTGATAAACCATTTTTTTTCTTCTGACAACACCAGGCACACTTTAAATCAAATATTATGTAAATATTATTTAATTTAAATTATTTAAATTTATATTTATAGAAACAAATGTGACGTCTAACGTGAACGGAATGCATCCGTGAAATGACACACATGTGCACAAAGCACGACGTCACATGATGCAGCGTTTACAGAAGTAAATATGGTCCCGCATATCAGGGCTCAAGAAGAGCAAGGAGGGAAGATGTTGAAATATTTTGGGGACGTGAGCCAGCTCCTCATTTCATGGATACGTCACATCATGGTTCTGCAAAACAATTATGAACCATCTAAATGGGTGAATTACTGCAGAGAGAGAGAGAGAGAGAGAGAGAGAGAGAGAGAGAGAGAGAGAGAGAGGGAGATATGTTTGTCTATGACTTGACATATGATTTGTCTTCATTTGGGTTGATTCCAGGACATCCAACAGGAAATTGTAGATCCTCCTTCTGACCTCCCACTTGTGGAAAATCTTTCTGATTAGACTCAAGTGGAGAGGGAAAGCCCCAGCAGCAGACAGCTCAAGTTTGGAGGTGGGCATCAGAGCATGGGACTGGTTTTGTAGTGGCAACTACTCCAGCAGCTGGCAGCTTTGATAGTGGTGAATCTTTGTACTAATTTCAATAATGAAATGTTTTTTTCCCTGTGATTTACTAACAATGAGCAACAAATTGAGTGGTTAATAACATTGTTTTCACAGCAAGAATTTGGGGAACTCGCCTGATTTTAAATGAAAGCACTATTCGTCAATACTTTACATTGGTCTCAGTATAAAGGCAATACTCCTTTCTCTACATAACACAAAACACTGATTGGGAAAAAAAAATGTTTTCAAATCTTTAAATGGCCTCGCCCCATACCTCTTAGAGCTCCTCCACCCCTACACTCCTGCGCAGTGCCTCAGGTCTGCAGACAGGACATTATTACACGTATCAAGAACAAAGCCGAGGCTCAGAAGGGACCGAGCCTTTTCCGTTGCTGGTTCCTCTCTTTGGAATGACCTTCCACTGAAGATTCGGCAAGCCCCCTCACTGCCTATCTTTAAAACGTGTCTCAAAACTAATTTATATTTTTTGGCTTTGACTTAGCATGACTCAGACTTGATTTTTAGTTTTATTGGGGTTTTTTTCGCCCTTTGTACTGTCTTATTAATTTATTTTATTGTTTGTTGTTGTATATATGATATTTGCTCCATGTACAGCACTTTGTATACAGTAATGGTTGTTTTAAAGTGCTCTGAAAATACAGTTGAGTTGAGTGTAATTCACCCGCATGGACTGCTGTGGCTATTTTGGTGTCTTTTTCTTAGTATTCACAAATGCATTGCTTTTCCGAACTGAAACTGCTACATCAAAATTATTCAACTGTACAATTGTTCACATTTTCAATAAATGTGATACTTAAAACCATTACATCTGGCAATTTTTTTTATCAAATTGGTGGAGGGGGACACACATACAAATTAAAGGGGAAGTCAAGTAAAACATGTTCTTTACCATGTTTTTTATCATGTGTTCTGTTTGCCCCCACTTGTCTAAACATGGTATTCTGGTTATTATTGCATCTGTGTAATATGAATTAAGCCCCCACTTGTCTAAATAAGGCATTCTGGTTATTATTGCATCTGTGTAATATGAATTAAGCCCCCACTTGTCTAAACATGGTATTCTGGTTAATATTGCATCTGTGTAATATGAATTAAACAGTAAAATCCACGTTTTTATCCACCTCAGGGGGCAGTCGTTTTGCCAGTTGCTATCAACTGAAAATGATACCTTTGTATTACCTCAGGGCTCAGGTAATGACCAATCATGGCTCACCTGTTTTCCAGGTTTGGTCATTTCCCAAGATGTTTTGAGTTCAATGATAGCCTGTCTGAAGTTCAAGTTAACTTCAAATCTGCCCAATAGTGGTTTTTCTTTTTCATTAAAATGTTGTTCTCACAAAAGTATGTTATGAACTAAACCCAAACATTGTCTGATTGGCAATTAGTCATGTGTTTTACTATTGGGTTAAAAATAAATAAATAAATAATAAAAACAAATCACATCAAGTTTTAAAAAATGCCCTAAAATTAATTGGTATTCTCAGACTCGATCTAGTAGTATGTAGTATTACAGAGTTCCTAACGTGACAAGGAAGGAAAAACAACAATGCATTCTATCCCCAGAAAAAAGAAAACCATAAATGCGTTCATTACAGTGGCGGATGCTGGTCTGTCGAGGAGGGGAAGCTCAACTTCGGCCTACACCACAAAATGTGTCAGTTTATTTATACGTGAATTCTACTCTCTGTTCCTTTTCAAGAAACTGATCTGTGACCCTGTCATACCAACAAGGGGTCTTTTCCAGGGTTTTAACTGTGGTGATTTAAGTCAGTCTGGGAACACAAGCAACGATAATAGAACGCGAATTCTACTCTCCAATCCATTTCAAGAAAATGATCTGTGTACAATAAAACCCACCAGAAAAAAAAATCTGTCGCTAGTCGTTTTCAACAAAGAGAGTGTCGCTAAGATTATTAGAAGTCTCCAGTACAACTCAGAACAGAATGAGAATTGAAAAATGCTCCCACGAATTGGCTCATTTCGCTGTCAATCAAAAAGAGATTGAGCCTGAGACAGATCATCCAATCATCATGCAGAAAAGCTGAGTGTCCAGGGCAGCCCATAAATGCCCACTGTCCATAGACTCCCAGAGACGCTGAGCGTCCTATGGGCGGGACATAACCAGCTTTTATCCAATGACTCGTCTGGTTTCAATGTATTGGGACAACGGGCTCTGAACTCTCGAGACGCCCAGCGTCCAGACAGTTTAAAGCACAGTGAAGCTGAGGGAATGAATGAGAAGAGAGTCAAGTCGTAACCACTAATAAGGAGCTGATTCGGAACAAAAGTTGAGCACGTTGTAGTGCATATTTAGTCAGTGACATGTACACACAATTGTACGTACACACATATTTGATCACTTATTTTTTTGTTGTTGACATTTTTGGGGAAGCTGATCTTCTTCCCTTGTGGTCTTAGAGCAATTGCCTCTGATTCATTCGCAATTATTGCTGCAAGGAACGCAAATCTTTGTGAAGGAAGGCATTTTTTTTGGATGAGCAAATATGTACTTCCAGGTCAGTGTGGCGACTGTACCCTCCAATGGACATCCTTTTCACGCACGGCAGTGCGTTGAAGACGAACAGTCATGGAGGAGGACTTGGAAAGATTAGTTTTAGATTAATTTTGAAAATAAGATAAACCCAAAAGCCCATTAAAATAAATTGTTCTTTCAAAAAAGCCTTTGCTTTATCTCGCAATGATTGCGAGGAGCACATTTTTTTTCTTCTTCCATGCCACCCTTGGGGCTCCCTATGATAGAATCACAGCTCAAGCACAATGTGTTGAATCTTACATGACTGTTTTAGGAACGAAAGCTTTGTGTCTTTTTTGAATGAACACTTAGGTCTTGTCCACACTGTATTATATTTTTCGTCATGATTATGGTACATGAAGAAAGGTGGTACTTGGTGTAAGAAAATGTGAGCCCCACTGCTTTGTTCCTTTTCGTTTGAGTTGCATGTATCTTTGTTGTCCACTTGGTGTCGTCAGTCTCACCTGCATGACTATATACATGGGTTTGTGAAGATGTGGATAATGTGAATAAATGTCCAGTGTGTTCTTCCGGAGCGCCAATCTCTCGATACATTCACATTGGATTGATGCACGACCACGGACTTGTACATGTCACTGTTATTGGTCCAGCAGACAATGAATGAATGGCATTTGCCCAAAACATTAGACAATCAATCAGCAGTGAAAACATCTCCCTGTCTTTGGCATAACTGGCGACTTAAAACGTAGCTGTATTTGTTCGTACACCAAGTCTTACCTTCATCTATAAATATGCTAAAATTGCTGTAAAGAGTTGCGACTGGTCATGGCTGGAGTGTGCGGTGCAAGATCAAAGTGGGGGAGGCGACAGTGTTGTTACAATGAATATGTGACAAAAAAACTTTTTTGTCTTGGTAATCAAAATAGTGATTTTAGAAGACCCTGTACCTCGGACGGTGTGTTCGTTTGAAGTAAATTCGGAAGGACGTTAATTAGCATAAAAGTTCATTCAAACTAACAAAATGGACCAAGCACGAAAGATGATGTGTGTGGAATTCTACGCATGTTAACCATTTGTGTCGTGCATTTGTTGCAGAAACCTGTATGGACATTTCACCTTTAATGGTACCTTCACAGATGTGAACGTTACCCATGATAAAAATGCCTTTTCAACTCTGCGTCCATAACAATCTGGACCGTTCTTTTCCTCTTTGGCCCTGAGAACATTGCATCACAGTATCTAAAAGCAATTAAAAATGTGAACTCATTAGACCAGTGAACACTTTGCTACCTAGTATTCCAACCGTCTTTGATGAGCTTGGGCACAGAGAAGCCAGTGGTGTTTTGGTGTGTTGTTGGTAAATGGCTTTTGCTTGAATTGTAGCGTTGCAATTACGGATGTGGCGGTGAACTTTATTTACTGACATTAGTGTTCTGAAGTGTTCCTGAGCCCATATCCTTTCAACATTGATATTGTTTTTTGATGCAATGCCACCTGAGGGATTGAAGGTCACTTGCATTCGATGTTGGATTTGGGCCTGTCGTTAACACGACACCCCAACTACATTGGAATTGGGTTTGTACTTGTGTGTAGGGTGGGTGAGCTTCGATGTGAAATTTTGCATTTCTCATTCCGATAATTCAAGGATCTTTCATACTGTTCCTCATGAGCCGCTGTCCCTCAAGGGCAACTGCCCTACCTGTTTCCATCTCTCCCTGCAGCAACACACCTGATTCAAATGATCAGGTTATCCAGCTTTTGCAGACCTTGCTGATTATCTTATCATTTGAATGAGGTGTGCCGCAGCAGGGGGAGATGGAAAACAGGCAGGAGAGCATCCTGTGAATGACAGGATTGAAGACCTGTGAGATAACTGAACAAAATATTCAGTTTACAGCCGTTTGTGTTTTGGTGTTTTAGCTTGGTTAAATGAATATGGAAATGGCCAACAGCTGATGAAGCAAGTGAGACATACTCATTTGTGCTGTTATTTGGATTTATCTGTTATCTTTGAACAAATTAATGTAAATTGTAAATTGTTGAAATAAAAAAAAAATATTGAAACACATGTCCCTACGTTTTTGCTTTACAGTCATTCCTACATCACTTACTTAGTGTCACGTTACGCACGAAGCAGGGAAAGGGAACTGCTTCGTACGTAACAGAGAAAACGAAGCGGATCCCCAAAAATAGCAGACAGCGACAAGGACTCTGTCAAAACAATATTTATTGTAAACAAAAATCCCGCCTAATAAATAACAGAAAACGCTGGTCAAAACGAGCACCAGGAAATAAGGAAATGCGACAACAGAAAACGCTTGCAAAACAACGGCAAGGAAAGTATGTTTAAACAAGTATTACTACGCGTACGTTTAAGACACTGACTCTTGTGAGAGGACGATAACATAGCCAACCGCGAAATGGTAGCGAACAATAAGTCTTGGGATATGGGCAATAGCAGTGGCACGGCATTTAATACTCCGGCAATGGGTCAAACGCCGGGGCGCCTAGATATAGCAGGTGCAATCAATGGAAAATAGGCAGCAATTGTGCAGCCGGCAGAAGTGAACACGTGCCACCTCCTGCCGAATACGGAACATGACAGTACCCCCCCTTCAACAGACGCCTCCCGGCGGCCCACCCGGTTTGGACGGGTGAGAAGCGTGCAAGTCCCGAATCAGGGACGGGTCTAAGATCCAGGAGCGGGGGACCCATTGCCGATCCTCCGCCCCATAGCCCTCCCAGTCGACCAGATACTGGAACCCCTTACCACTGCGCCGAGAGTCCAGGATGGCCAGCACAGTGTACACGGGGTCACCGTCGACGACCCGCGGAGGAGGAGGCGGGGTGGAAGACGGAGCCAAGGGACTGGTCGCCACCGGCTTGATCAGCGAGACGTGGAACACGGGGTGAACCTTCATTGAGGCCGGCAACCGGAGCTTGACTGTGACGGGGCTGATGACGGAGTCCACCACAAACGGTCCGGTGAACCGGGGCCCCAACTTGGCAGAGGTGCCGGCCAGGCGTAGGTCCCTCATAGCCAGCCACACCTCTTGCCCCACCACGTAGGTCGGCGCCGGGCGTCGCCGACGGTCCGCGATCTGCCAGTTTCTGGACGCGGTGCGGGACAATACGGCCCTGGCCTCCTTCCACACGCGATGAGCCCAGTTGAGGTGGAACTGCACCGACGGAACCTCCACCTGACCCTCCTGGGACGGGAACAGCGGTGGTTGGTACCCGTAGGCCGTAATGAAAGGGGACCGCCCAGTAGCTGAAGAGACGAGGGTGTTGTGAGCGTACCAAGGTAAGTGGTCAGCCCAGGACAAGGGACGGTGGAGACACACGCAACGGAGGGCCGCCCCCAGATCCTGGTTAGCACGCTCCGCCTGCCCATTGGACTGCGGGTGGTATCCCGACGTCAAACTCGCCGTGGCCCTCAGTGACTGGCAGAACCGCTTCCACACTTTGGACACGAACTGGGGCCCCTGGTCGGATACAATGTCCTGAGGGATGCCATGGAGGCGGAAGACATGCCTGACGAGGAGGTCGGCGGTCTCCAACGCCGACGGCAATTTGGACACAGGGATGAAGTGGGCCGATTTAGAGAAACGGTCCACAAAGGTGAAAATGACGGACCCCGCACAGGATGGTGGAACACCCGACGAAACGCCGCCACAAAGTCAGGGGAAGGAAGATCAAAGGTTCGGTTTTGCTTCGCGCACTGCAATTGCCCATGACGCCGCCCGACCAGTCAATAAGCTCATGACGTAGGCGACCTTCGCGTCATCACTGACATAAATGGACTGCTGCTGGTCAAAAACGAGCGAGCACTGGTGGAGGAAGTGCCCGCACTGACCATACTCGCCTCCATAGCGTGGAGGATGTGGAAGCCTCGGTTCCCTACAAAAAGTAGGAGACGGGACGGGAACCTCCGGGGTAGGTGCTCTCCGCCCTTCTAAAAGATTTACGCGAGGTTCGTACTCCTCGAGCCTGTGAGCCAACAGGCGGAGCTCGGATATAGTTTGGCTCTGCTGACTCCTAAGTTGCTCTTGGCGGGACAAAGCCGACAAAACCTTAACGATGTCCGCGGGATCCATGGTGGCCGGAGTATTCTGTCACGTTACGCACGAAGCAGGGAAAGGGAACTGCTTCGTACGTAACAGAAAACGAAAGTAAGCGGATCCCCGAAAATAGCAGACACCGACAAGGACCATGTCAAAACAATAATATTTATTATAAACAAAAATCCCGCCTAATAAATAACAGAAAACGCTGGTCAAAACGAGCACCAGGAAATAAGGAACGCGACAACAGAAAGCGCTGGTAAAACCGAGCACCAGGAAATAAGGAAATGCGACAACAGAAAACGCTTGCAAAACAACGGCAAGGAAAGTATGTTTAAACGAGTATTACTACGCGTACGTTTAAGACACTGACTCCTGTGGGAGGACGATAACATAGCCAACTGCGAAATGGTAGCGAACAATAAGTCTTGGGATATGGGCAATAGCAGTGGCACGGCATTTAATACTCCGGCAATGGGTCAAACGCCGGAGCGCCTAGATATAGCAGGTGCAATCACTGGAAAATAGGCAGCAGGTGTGTAGCCGGCAAATGTGAACGCGTGCCACCTGCTGCCGAATACGGAACATGACACTTAGTTGCTTACCTAAAACTCAGAATTATCTGTTGGATATTAAAATAGAAATGATTAGTTCACTAAACGTCTTTGTACTGTTAGGTACTAAAGCACATTTAAAGCATTGAACACATAAGCACACTAAAGCCTGTTTTAAGACATGTAGTTAGTTACCCCAGATGAGCACTGTTCCATATGTCCCTTCACCGCCTTGTGTCTGACAAAGGAAAGCTATACTAAAAATAAATAAATAAGGACAATCCAGGAGGAGATTTTGAAGTTTCACAAATTGAAACACATTAAAAACATCAGATTAAATACTCTGAATTTGAAACTCATTTTCACATTTCAATGTTTCCTGCACCATCACTGGAAGAAATTGAGATAGATGTAGTACTTTTCAGATCCGACACCAATGTTGCTGCTTCTAGCATTAACCAACACCAATCTGTGACCAATCTGATTTATTTTGTCTCTGTAAAAGTTGTCAATAATATTTGGATGTTGTATACTTGATACTGACATCTAAAAACACCACATTAAGCTTTCCAACAACTCTTCTGGTCCCCTAAAGGAAGGAGGAAATCAATCACATAGAGGTCCTGTCTACTGTATTTTACAGACCATTTGGTGCAACATTATTAGGTACACTATCACTCACCTACTTAGTGCCGCTAAAGAAAAAAATATTGGAACCGTCCTAGAGCTCTATCTGCTTGTGCAGGCGTCAAACCTTCCACTCTGCTCACAGAATCTTGCATGACCCCCTCACAAACACTACATTCAATGTGGTTTCCATCAGGTTGCAGGCTGCTACATCTCCATTGTAGAACACAGCGGAGGAGGACAACTTTTACCCCTCCCTGTCCCAACTGTGACTATCTAACTGAATGCACAAAGCGCTTTACTGGATAGAAGCTGGTATATTTTAACTGCAGCACTTCACGTATTTTTGTTTGTTGATATTTTTGCTTTTTTTTTAATGATACTCTTATGCCTCTAATATTCTGGAGTAATCCGGAATGGATGCAGATGTTGACTGAGACACAATAATCTTATTGAAAAAACATTATTACAGAAAAAACGTGAAACCGACAAACTACAAATTAGATCGCTGGTCAAAAAAGCCAGGAAAAACATGACAAACAAACTGATCTTGCAGAAGGCAAGGAAAGAAATGACGAAAATAGCCGCTCCCAGTATCCGACAGAACTTCCTCCAGACCTGGGATACAAACTGTGGACCTCAGAGACCAAGTCCACGGAAATACTACGGAAGCGGAAGATCTGCTTGATGAGCAGTTGAGCACTTTCTAGTTCCGACGGGAGCTTGGAGAGAAGTGGGCCATTTTAGAGAACTGGTTGACCACAATTTCCCATGGGCTCAACACCCATGAGAGGGGCCAAAGGGGTCGGGTGCAATGTGAGCTGGGCGGCAGCCAAAGGCGTATACCCTGGCGGTCCGATCCTTGGCTGCAGAGCTAGCTCTTGGGACATGGAATGTCACCTCTCTGGCAGGGAAGGAGCCCGAGCTGGTGTGTGAGGCAGAGAATTTCCGACTGGATATAGTCGGACTTGCCTCCACACACAGCCTGGGTTCTGGTAGCAGTTCTCTCGAGAGGGGCTGGACTCTCTTCCACTCTGGAGTTGCTCACGGTGAGAGGCGCAGAGCAGGTGTGGGCATGCTCATTAACCCCCGGCTCAGTGTCTGTACATTGGGGTTCACACCGGTAGATGAGAGGGTTGCCTCCCTCCGCCTTCGGGTGGGTGGACGGGTCCTGACTGTTGTTTGTGCATATGCACCAAACAGCAGCTCAGCATACCCACCCTTTTTGGAGTCCTTGGAGGGTGTGATGGAAGGTACTCCTTCTGGGGACTCCCTTGTTCTGCTGGGGGACTTCAATGCTCACGTGGGCAATGACAGTGATACCTGGAGGGGCGTGATTGGGAGGAACGGCCCCCCCCGATCAGAACCCGAGTGGTGTTTTGTTATTGGACTTCTGTGCTCGTCACGGATTGTCCATAACGAACACCTTGTTCAAACATAAGGGTGTCCATATGTGCACTTGGCACCAGGACACCCTAGGCCGCAGTTCGATGATCAACTTTGTAGTTGCATTATCGGATTTGCGGCCGCATGTTCTGGACACTCGAGTGAAGAGAGGGGCAGAGCTGTCAACTGATCACCACCTGGTGGTGAGTAGGCTCCGATGGTGGGGGAAGATGCCGGTCCGTCCTGGCAGACCCAAACGTATTGTGAGGGTTTGTTGGGAGCGTCTGGCGGAATCCCCTGTCAGAAGGAGTTTCAACTCCCACCTTCGACAGAGCTTTTCCCATGTTCCGGGGGAGGCGGGGGACATTGAACCCGAGTGGACCATGTTCCGTGCCTCTATTGTTGAGGCGGCCAGTCTGAGTTGGGGCCGTAAGGTGGTTGGTGCCTGTCGTGGCGGCAACCCCCGTACTCGCTGGTGGACACCAGCAGTAAGAGATGCCGTCAAGCTGAAGAAGGAGTCCTATCGAGCCTTTATGGCCTGTGGGACCCCAGAGGCAGCTGACAGGTACCGACTGGCCAAGCGGAACGCAGCTTCGGTGGTCGCCGAGGTAAAAACCCGAGCATGGGAAGAGTTTGGTGAGGCCATGGAAGCCGACTTCCGGACGGCTTCGAGGAAATTCTGGTCCACCATTCGACGTCTCAGGAGGGGAAACAGTGCACCACTAACACTGTGTACAGTGGGGATGGGGCGCTGCTGACTTCGACTTGGGACGTGGTGAACCGGTGGGCAGTGTACTTCGAAGACCTCCTCAACTGCACCAACACGTCTTCCTTGGAAGAAGCAGAACCTGGGGACTCTGAGGTGGGCTCTCCTATCTCTGTGGCTGAAGTCACCGATGTGGTAAACAAGCTCCTCGGTGGCAAGGCCCCAGGGGTGGATGAGATCCGCCCGGAGTTTCTCAAGGCTCTGGATGTTGTGGTGCTGTCCTGGTTGACACGCCTCTGCAACATCGCGTGGTCAACAGGGAGAGTGCCTCTGGATTGGCAGACCTGGGTGGTAGTCCCTCTTTTTAAAAAGGGGGACCGGAGGGTGTGTTTCAACTACAGAGGGATCACACTCCTCAGCCTCCCTAATAAGGTCTATTCAGGGGTGCTGGAGAGAAGGATCCTTCGGAAAGTCGAGCCTCAGATTGAGGTGGAGCAGTGTGGTTTTCATCCCGGCCGTGGAAAAGTGGGCCAGCTCAACACCCTTAGCAGGGTTCTCGAGGGTATGTGGGAATTCGCTGTGTTTTGTGGACTTGGAGAAGACATTTGACCGTGTGCCTCGGGGAGTTCTGTGGGGGGTGCTTCGAGGGTATGGGGTACCGAACCCCCTGACTGCTGTTCGGTCACTTAACCACCGATGTCAGAGTTTGGTTCGCATTGCCGGCAGTAAGTCGGAATCGTTTCCAGTGGGGGTAGGACTCCGCCAAGGCTGCCCTTTGTCGCCGATTCTGTTCATAACCTTTATGGACAGAATTTCTAGGCGCAGCCGAAGCGTTGAGGGGGTCTGTTTTGGGGGCCTCAATATTGCATCCCTGCTTTTTGCAGGAGATGTGGTGCTGTTGGCTCCTTCAAACTCTCCAACTCTCACTGGAGCGTTTCGCAGCCGGGTGTGAAGCGGTTGGGATGAAGATCAGCACCTCCAAATCTGAAACCATGGTCCTCAGTCGGAAAAGGGTGGAGTGCCCACTCCGGGTCAGGGAGGAGATCTTGCCCCAAGTGGAGGAGTTCAAGTATCTTGGGGTCTTGTTCACGAGTGGGGGCAGGAGGGAGCGGGAGATCGACAGGCGGATCGGTGCAGCGTCTGCTGTGATGTGGATGCTGTATCGGTCTGTCGTGGTGAAGAATGAGCTGAGCCAAAGGGCGAAGCTCTCAATTTACCGGTCGATCTACGTCCCAACCCTCATCTATGGTCACGAACTATGGGTCGTGACCGAAAGAACGAGATCCCGGATACAAGCGGCCGAAATGAGCTTTCTCCGCAGGGTGTCCGGGCTCTCCCTTAGAGATAAGGTGAGGAGCTCGGTCATCCGGGAGGGGCTCAGAGTCGAGCCGCTTCTCCTCCACATCAAGAGGAGCCAGATGAGGTGGCTTGGGCATATGATTCGGATGCCTCCTGAGCGCCTCCCCGGTGAGGTGTTCCGGTCATGTCCCACCGGGAGGAGACCCCGAGGAAGACCCAGGACACGCTGGAGAGACTATGTCACCCAGCTTGCCTGGGAACGACTCGGGATCCCCCGGGGAGAGCTGGAAGAAGTAGCTAGGGAGAGCTACTCACCTATGGTCAAGAGATGTGATCGTGACTGAAACATCCCGGAGACAAGCGGCCAAAATAAGTTCTCTCTGCAGGGTGTCAGTAATCTCGCTTAGAGATAGGGTGAGAAGCTTCGTCATCCAGTAAGGACTCAGAGTTGAACCGTTGCTCCTGCTCATTGATGCCTAATGGACATCTCCCCGGTGAGGTGTTCCGGGCATGTCCCATCGGCAGGAGGCCCCAGGGATGACCTATGACACCCTGGAGTGACAATTTCTCCCAGCTAGACTGAGAACACCTTGGTATCCCTCCAGGAGAGTTGGAAGAAGTGGGTGGATAAAGGGATTTTTGGGCTTTCCTGTTGAAGCCCCTGGCTCCGTGACCAACCTCGGATAAATGGTGGATAACGGATGGAAATGATCCAGTCATTTTGGCATGCATTGAACTCGATGCCGATACCGTGGATCGGATCAGACTACCCCTGGTCTTCACCTGTCTTGTGCTTTACTTCTACACTAATGATAGGTCTTTTTTGGTTTACTGCACACAATTTAGTGGTGTTAATAAGGAATGTGATTTCAGTCTCAAAGAAGATATTAAAATAAATTGGTCCCTAAACAGCAAAATAATTATAACCCCCCCCCCCCCCCCAGCTATTTAAAAGGGGGTTAATGACGTATTTTTGAACAAATAGATATTTCTGTCTTGGTTAACGGATTATGTTATTTAGGAAATCTAAAAGAGTTTTATACTATTTTGATAGTAAAGTGTCATGCCAATTTATCACATAAGATCCCTTAAAACGATAGCATTGTGCAACAACAAAACATTTCCATGTCCAACTACTTCATTACAGTGCAATCATCTAGTGATACTATGTGTGCAGTAAATACAGTGCAAATCAACATAAAATGGTAATATAATCAATGATATGACTATAATGATATGTATATCATGTTGGCAGCTTTCTGTTCTCTCGCAAAATTCAACCGACAGGAGCGGCTTTATTGGAAGTGAAGAAGCTGCCGGTCATTCTGGATGGTTTGGCGCGAATGTCCAACACTCAGACTCAAGCGGTGACTGAGCCCAACCGCAATATTGATGCGGTTTTGGAGCGACTCCATGCGATCGCCAACATGATGGAGAAGTTGGAATTCGCGCTGCGGAAAGAGTTTTCGGATTCGGCTGATCCGGCGCCAGTGAAGAGATACAGGTCACGGACTCAAGGCTGTCTGAAATTGTTGGCAGCCGTCCCTCCAAAACAAACAACGCTATCTGGCCCTTTCCGCTGGATGGAAGTAGGCATGGAATCTAGGGCCCCCACCATCGCCCCCTCCTTCTCACCCATGGACTGATAAGCCAGGACTGTCTTCATGATGAGCAGACCTCGACGAAGCAGCTATGACCTGTACACGCATACACATACACACCTGGACAATCACACGTGCATACATATCCTTATTATCACCGTCTTCATCGCTCCGAATCTTTTCCCCCGTGACGTAGTATTATCTGCAGAGCGCATCGGGGACCGTGTAGCTGGTCAGTTAAGCTGCGTCACGGTCGACACCCCTCCTCCTTCCCATCCATCCGCCCTCTTATTACATGTTATGTCTTGTGACTTGTTGTAACTGTCATATGCTTATTTATGTGCTTGGGTCTTTTTTTATCCTGGACTTAAATTATCCTCTGAAGAGGATAGTTCGAGCGTGTTTTTTTCCCTCTCCCCACCCAGTGTTTTCCTTTCTGAACTCTGACTGTAAATTTCCTTATTGCGGGACAAATAAAGGATATCTTAATATCAACTGAACTAGAATATGGGCTGAATGATAATGAGACAGGCTGTCAACATAAGTAAGCTTGGAGGAGCATCAGGGTTTCATTTTAAATATCGTTCTCTTATTTATTTATTTTGAGTCATAATGCTTCTAAACTTTCTGATTCCAGTAGAACTCAGTTCAAATGGTGAAGGTGATGCTGATGAGGATCCAAATACTAAGGGCTGTGGGAGTATTCATCAAGAGAAGTCTAAACTAATGTTTCAGCCGCTGGTCAACACCAAGGTATCCGCAGATATACTCTTGATTGTGTGAAGCACATTTGAAATATTCATTTAATTTCTTAGTCAAAATATGCATGTGAAAACCTGTTTCTTTTTTCATCTGGGTAATCATTCTTCCAATTTGAGTGGTAACAATGATATGATTCTGTCATGATAAATCAGAATCTTTGTGGTCAGGCTTCTCAGGGTCGACTCAAAGTTGCACTCCACAACAATTGGAGTGCCACACAAAGCCTCACAGAGATCAAACAACTGGTGGAGCAGAAACGAGTGACGGAAAAAGAGCTGGGAGAGTTAAAGGATCATTTGAACAAGATGGGCTTCTCTTCACTGTCACAGATCAGGTATAAAAAACTTAAAGCATGCATTGGGAAGCCTGATTAGTTTCTATATTCTGTATTTTGAAACTAAAATTACATTAAAATGTGTTTTTGGTGAATTTAGTGTTTTGGGGAGACCGGAGACTAATTATTATTGTTAAGTGTTTACTGTAGCTATCTGTTTTCAAGGAAAGCGCTGGTGACCCTTTATGTTGAAAACAAAGATTTAAAGAAACCACAAAATGAGATGTGGCAGCATGACAGTGGACATAATGATGAGGGGAGACTGTTGGATGACAAGGACGAAGTGGAGATAGATGTCAACATGGAAGAAGAAGAGGACAGCTATGAATTTTGGGACACTTGGGATGAACAACATTCTCTGTCTGAGGGTAAACATTCAACCATCAAATTCCAAACCGATGATCAAGAAAAGATGACAGAAGTCAATAGGTCTGATGGCCTTTATCAAGTCACCAACTGATCAAAGGTATGCGACTATAACCGTGTCAGTATCCAGAGTGTGTGTTATATGTGTGGGCCCATTGTTTGGCTTTTGGGAGCAAAACATGATGTGTTGCGATCACATTGCAATCAATCAATAAATGCTGTGATTGGCTGGCAACCAGTTCAGAGTGAACTCTGCCTCCTGCCCAAAGACAGCTGGGATAAGCTCCAGCATGCCCGCAACCCTCGTGAGGATAAGCGGTTTGGATATTCATTCATTTTACGAACCGCTTTATCCTCACTAGGGTGGCAGGGGGGTGCTTGAGCCTATCCCAGCTGCCTTCGGGCAGTCGGCAGGGGACACCCTGAACCCGTTTGCCAGCCAATCGCAGAGCACACAGACACAAACAACCATTCGCGCTCACACTCACACCCAGGGACAGTTTGGAGTGTTCAATCAGCTTCCCTTGCATGTTTTTGGAATGTGTGAGCAAACAGGAGGACCCGGAGAAAACCCACTCATGCACAGAGAGAACATGCAAACTCCACACAGGAAGGCCAGAGCTGGAATTAAACCCGGTTACCCTGCACTGTGAAGTCGACGTGCTAACCACTCGACTACCGAGCCGCTCGCGGCTTGGATAATGGATGGATACATTAACAAATCTTTGCAGTACACACTGACGAAAAAAAACAACTTGTCGGTTGTGTAGCTTGGGATTGTGAAACTTTTATAACAAAGGTAAACACACCACACAAGATAGGACAAGTTGACTAAGTTTAAAACCTAGTAGAGTGCAGCACAGGGCTGTATTTTGACATTTTAGGGGCAAAAGTACATACTTTTGGGGGGTAAATTATAAATCAATTTACTGCATTCATTTTCACTATTTTCTGATAAATGGACTGAAGTGTGGATCAGAAGTCAGCAACAAAAATATATTTAATAACAATAATAATATAAGTAATCATACATACATCCATTATCTGAAACGCTTAACATCGTTTTGCTGAGATAAGGTGAGAACCGTGGTCATCCAGGAGGGGCTTAGAGTCGAGCAACTGCTCCTCATCATTGAAGGGAGCCAGATGAGGTGGCTGAGGCATATTGTCAGGACAACACTTGGACCCCTCGCTGGTAAGGTGTTCCGAGAATGTCCCACTTGGAGGAGGCTCTAAGGACGACCCAGAACTCGCTGTTGCGACTATGACCCCCAGCAGGCTTGAGAACACCTCAGAATCCCCCAGGAGGTGCTGGATGATGTGGGTGTGGAGAGTGTAGAGGAGGGGATCTGTCCATTTCCTTATGGCCCTCCTTGGACACAGGTTCTTTTATTTCTCTATAAGGTGGAAGAAGAGCCAACACCACATCGTCTTTAGTTTATCACAACGCAACAGGAATCGATTTGGGCTCCTGAGAGTCTCAGATCTCGCCAGGAAGCGTAGAAATAATGCAGTCATGAGAATATATAGAAACAGCTTTGATGTGATGGCAGGAACACAGATGCTTGAGATAATAGTTCCTCTTTTGATGTCAAGTATGTCCTCTGGAGAGGTCCTAAAAGTGGTGGGGGTCGAGGGGCACTAAAGGTGATTATAATCCCAGTGAGCAGTAAATACCTTAAACAACATTCTACATTCTTTGTTTTCATGTTAAAACAGAACCAACACCAGAGTGGGGCTAAATAAAATCACAGTAAGGAATAAATTCCTTAACAAGAGGGAAGTTTGGGGTTCCTTGCTTAAGGTGCTGCTTCCATGACCCTTCCTTCCATCCATCCATCCATCCATCCATCAATCTTCTACCGCTTATCCGGGGTAGGGTCGCGGGGGCAGTAGCTTTAGCAGGGAAGCTCAGACTTCCCTCTCCCTAGCCACTTCTTCCAGGTCTCCCCAGGGGATCCCGAGGCATTCCCAGGCCAGCTGGGTGACACAGTCTCTCCAGCGTGTCCTGGGTCATACCCGGGGTCTCCTCGCGGTGAGATATGCCTGGAACACCTCACCAGGGAGGCGTTCAGGAGGCATCCTTATCATATGCCCGAGCCACCTCATCTGGCTCCTCTCGATGTGGAGGAGAGGCGTCTCAACTCTGAGCCCCTCCCGGATGATCGAGCTTCTCACCTTATCTCTAAGGGAGAGCCCGGACACCCTGTGGAGAAAACTCATTTCTGCCTCTTGTATCCGGGATCTCGTTCTTTCGGTCACGACCCGTAGCTCGTGACAATGGATGAGGGTTGGAACGTAGATCGACCAGTAAATTGAGAGCTTGGCCCTTTGTCTCAGCTCCTTCTTTACCACGCCAGACCGATACAAAGTCTGCAACACAGCAGACGCTGCACCGGGGCCCCCGTGACCCGACCTCGTATAAGTGGAAGAAAATGGATGGATGAATGAATTTTTATTTCCTTAACAATAGTGTAGTTAAGTTAATAATAGTTGAGGTACCTATACTTTTCTTTGATTTACTGTGCACAAATAATCTTAAATTTGAATTTGCTATTCTCTCTGCTACTGAGATGAATTCAGGTTTATGATAAACCAAAGCTGTACTCTTGTGTAAAATGCTTTAAAATGTATCTTGGAATGTAATTGAAGAAGTGCTTAACAACTGTTTGAACCCTGGACATATTCTGTTCATACAATTTAAAACTGCCCTGAATACCAACTGTGTGTTCTTCCTTTGCATCGCTGCAGCAGAAACCACTGTGCAGCAGGATAATAAGCAAATCCAGGTAGACCTACAGGACATGGGTTATGAGACTTGTGGACGGAGTGAGAATGAAGCGGAAAGGGAAGATACCAGCAGTCCAGGTACCATTCAAGACCTCTTTTGTACACAACATCAGTAATTCAAGGTATTTGTTTAAATGCGATCAGGCTGCTGTATTTATGACATAAACAGGGATGGCAATGATTAGTGATGGAAAAAAAAAACGGAAAGGGGTGTGGCCTGGACTGGGCGTGGCAGGATGGAGGAGTGGTCACTTACAGAAGTGGCACAAAACATGCTGAAGATGAAGTGTACTCAATTTACACACTATTTGAAACGTGAACAGAAAAAAATCCCATGATTGTTAACTATTCTGTCAAGTGAAAATTTGTGCAATTTTGCTTATGCATTCCTGGTGAGCACCAATGTGTAACTTCAAATTTACTGCTCAAAATCAAAACTAAAAAAGGAAACAAATTCCCTCATATTTAAGATTTGTTCATTACTTGTATTCATAAAGTGTTGTGTAGATGTGATAAAAAGCTATTGATTCTTATCTCATATAGTGATAGTGAAGTCCCACACTGATTACCATACAGTTTATGGGTTATGAATGTATTTTATTTTATAAAGTGGATGTCTATTTACAGTATACACAACACTATACCGTTTCGTGAGGTAGAATACTTTATTTTCTCTTCGTTTTAAGCTTTTTAGCAAGCACTCAAAGCTTATGGGTCCTCTCCGTCTTTTTCCACTCTCTTTTTAGCCAACTCCTCTGGTTTTTACACATGCTCCAGGCTGTCGAAAAGCACTTGAGATCGATTAGTTACTTTTCAGTAGAAATGTCTGTTTTCGGTGTTTCACAGACGTTGTGTGACTCTGTAAAGCTTTCCAACCTCTCGATCCGTATAGAATGACATCGTCACACACTGTACACAGAGCTTTACCGGCGAGATCGAGCTTTTTCACAAAATCCGACACAAGCACAATGGTTCCTCTTTACTGTTTCCTACTGGGGACACCGTCAGCTTTCTATCCAACCAGTCCCATCTAAACGTGTTTTTCAGATCTGCATCTATCTGATGCACTTTAGCAACTCGATGATAAGGTACTTGACCCCTCCTAACATTTTCTCAACGGATTTAGACGATTCACAAAAAATGATCAATTTCGGAAATCAAACGACGCATTTCCGCATATCTGCGGAAAATTGCCATCCCTGCATAAACCAAGGTAGCATATTAAAGATCTGAAATGGGACAGTATTAATATGAAAATAGATTTTCTTAACGGGTATTGCCCTTTCCTATATTGTTGTCAGTGATGTAGCAAGGGTCCCAAGGGACCTCAAGGGATTGTGGACGTAACTGAGGACAGGATTTTTATGTTAAATTGGGAAGGGTGGGCATGAAAGTGGAGGCTAAAGGCACGCCCCTAGTAAGTATAAATAGTGCCAGTACATGCATTGTGCAAAACAACATCCCGTAAATGGCACAGACAAATCGACACACTTATGAAGAATAGTTAAATGCAAACTATCAGTTGCGTGGAGGACCATGGGAATCGAGAAGCTGCAAGAGAATTCAAGATCAACTGATCCATGGTGTTTGGTGCTTTTGTTTTATGAAACGCTGCCATTTATCCATCCAGACATGGATGACCGTGCCGCAGCAACATCCAGCTGATTACATACAAAGAAAAGATTGTCATCTTCTGCTCCTACTGCAGTAAAAAGATTGCCAACAAATACATCCATCCCAACCGCATTATAAACATGGACCAGGATGGATAGATGGCACAGTTTCACAAAACGAAAGCACCAAGATGGACCACGTTAATAATAATAATAATAATAAAAAATGCCCAGGTAGATGATGGAATTGACAAATTGCACTTCGTCTGTGCCAAAGAACAGGGGGGAGGGGGGGGGGCGTAACCGATATACATACGTTTGGTTTTCTGCCAGCTTACTTGGAGGCCTAGCTTTGCTGCTTCTGTTTGGTATATGGAGAGAGCACTGCTGAGAGCTTGGAGGGAGTTACTGAACAGGGTGGTGTCATCAGCGTATTCAAATCGGTCAGGTGGAAGTTGCCAAACGACACGCCTGAGACTTGCTCCTTGGCTCTGATCATAAGGTGGTCAATGACACGTTAAAATGTTAAAAAAGTCAGGAGCGGCCATGCAGCCCTGTCTGACCCTGCTGTTAATGGGGAACCACTCTGAGTCATTCTCATTCACACAAACACAGCTCTCTGAGTTGTTATGGAGTTGCTGGAACAATGTGGTTATTTTGGGTGGCACTCTAAGGTATTTCAGAATGCTCCTAAGGGAGAGGTCAAGTTCATAAAAAGGCGCCCCTGCCATTTTGGAGAAGATAAAATTGCGTCAACCAGTGAGAAACTCTGTGATAACTCACTCTTCACTTCCTTGGTGAAGCTAGAGGAAGCTGGAGCGAATAATGCCAACCTCTGACACAGTCTGTCTCGCCACACACCTGATTCTACAACAGGGATGGCCCATTCTGTTCCTCGAGGGCTGGTATCCCGGATGTTTTATGTCTTGCCAACACACTTGATTCAATTGATCAGGACCGTTATCCAGCTTCTGCAGAGCTTGCTGATGAAGAACACTCTTGCGCCCGCAACCTGGGCACCCTTCCTTCATCGTTCCTCCAGACTATTTCATAAAATATTGTCCTCTGACTCCGTTCTCATCCTTTTAAAGTGCTTTCGTCCTGACATTTCACCAGTTTTCCTCTTGCCTAGTTTGGCCCCGTGCTGCTTGTCCTCCTCAAACTGCGCTTTGTAGGCGGGGTATGCAAAGAGCGACAGGTTCCACTTGAGGAAGACTAGCTTATCAAAGTTGGCAATGGCCAGGGTGGTCCTCTTTGGCCGCAGGATGTCACCGGCTGTTGTAAAAACCCTCTCCACAGCAGCCGAGCTTGAGAGTGCATTTAATAAATAAGTCCACCCACGCCTCCCTGCGCTCGGCTGTCATGTTTTAATAATATGTGCGGTTGGGTGACCAGTGGTGCGTTTGAAGTGCTCCTATGCAATTTTTGTCCTGAGTCCATTTTGTTGGTGTTGAAATAAACTTTTGGCCGCTTCGCATCGGCGTCGAAAACGTCATAGACATAGAATGTCACACGCATGCAAATGAATAAGCAGACGCAGCCGAATAAAGTACCCAAAAACACACACACACGCACGCACGCACACACACACACACACACTTGTGTTTGTGTAGAGGTCGGTAAATCGATCGATCGATAGATAGTAAAGTTATAAGTACACTCAGTCACAGGACTCTGCTCAATTTTTGCATGCTCAAAGTGACAGAGTATGCGAAGATACAAACAGAAGAAAAAGCAATACTTTATTTGGGCAAATTTGATCCATACTATGCATTTGATTACCATAAATTTATATTCAACATACAATTTCCAGACAGTGTATACAATTGGCAGTTTTTGATTGAGATTAATAATAATAATAACAATAAATTTTATTTGTAAGCGTCTTTCAAGACACCCAAGGACACTTTACAATAACAAAAAACAAAACAATACGGGTTGAGCAGTGGCAGCCAAATGCGCCAGCGTTCACTCAACCCGGAAGTCAGAAAGAAACCACAAGGGACTGAGAGGGGGAGAAAAAAAAAAACACGCTCGAACTATCCTCATTTTGAGGATAATTTGAGTTCGGCAAAAAACTCCTGCACAAGCATATGACAGTTACAACAGGTCACAAGACATAAACAATGAAGATTGTGATACAAGGGAGTGTATGAAGGACGGGGTGATGGTGGGGAACTAGCTTCCGTGCATACTTTTATTAGGGGAAGGCCCAAAAAAAAAGACACCCTTGAGTCCGTGTCTTATATCTCATTAGTGGCGTCGATCAGCCAAATCCGTGATTTCTGTCAATATTTGAGCATGGATTCCAGTTTCTCCAAGTTATTGACCATCTTGCAGAGACACTCCAAAACCGCAACAGTTTGTGATTGAGCACAGTCTGAGTCTGAGTGTTGGACATCCGCACAATGCCATCTTTAGACCGGCAGCCTCTTCACTTCCAATAGAGCCGCTCCCATCGGTTGAATTTTGCGATAGATCAGGAAACTGCTAACACCAAACAGCAGCATACCTGTTATTGGAAGGCCAATAATGTAGATGTCATCCACATCCTCAACGGACACTGTTGACAGGCACACCATTCTCCGCTCCCTCCAAGGATCTAGGGTGTACCCAGCAGCAAAAGTCCCCGAAGGGCAAGTAGGCTCTCTACTGCCTGCTCTTCTTGTCGAGAAAAATTTGTCAATGGCATCAAGAGACCAGCCAACCAATTCCAGTTTGTTTTTAGGATGAAAATATGACAGGAGGCTCGGAAAAGTCAGACAAAGACAGCACATGGACTGAGTGACGAGCAGGGAAGGGTGGGGCGGGGGGGACAAGAGCAGAAAGCAAAAGCGTACGCCTTGGTCGAGAGCCAAGCAAGAATTGAAAACGTAACACAAGTAAGCTTGGAAAGTTATTCAGAACATGACTTTCTTTATTTTCTGTGACAGAATTTGATGACCTGGAAATGTGCACATCTTTGGACTGCCCTTCTCAATGGTGGCCCGCATGCAGAAACAACACGATCTTCGATAAAACCACAACCCACAGTTCTTGCTACAAAGACGAGGTCTCATCTCCCCAGCGCCTGATTGAGGATCTTCGTGCCCAACTTTCACATTCTCGAAGTGTTATCCACAGTCTTCAGAGTTGCCTACATTCTGTCTCCACCTCTGGTGAAAATCGACCCCAAATGCCTCAGAAGGTTAGCTGGTTTTCCGATGCTCCTCCCTCCGTCAGCATGGGAGACGACGATGAAGGTTGGCAGTCATCTGATGGTGGTCCCATAGTCTCATCTCTTCACCCAAACAAGAGTCTCAAAGAACTGATGTCAGACTTAGACACACTAGATGACCAGATAAAGAAAAGAGCAAAGACATGTGCAGATGAGGATGGAAATTCTTTAACCTGGCGAAGGTAAGCAAGAGCATTCTGTAATAAATTGTATCCTACAAAAAAAAAAAAAAAAAAAACATACATATTATAGATTCATCCACTTTCAACCACTGTTGCCATACAGACGTTGTTCAGTTTTATTTTGATTACTGTTGAGGAATGGGAGCTGTCAATTTGCTCTTGGCCCTCCTTGGACAAAGGGTTCTTTTGTCTCTCTATAAGGTGTAAGAAGACCCAACACCACGTCATCGTTTCTTCAGTTTATCACAACGCAACACGAATCAATTCGGGCTCCTGTGAGTCTCAGATTTCATCAGGAAGGTCCGAGCAACTACAGTCACACGTACATATAGGCGTAGTATGTTAATTATGTTAATTAGGGGTGGGCAGTCCTTCCCCTTATGTAAAAATCAGAAACAAAGAAAGTCAAGCAAAGTTCGATCTTGGCATTTTGACTAAGTACAGACCACGTCTGTAGTGCACAAATCTCGAGACAAGAGTTCCTCCTCGTGGGAACTTGACAGCCTTCAAGGACTTTCCCGAGGTGGGGGACGCAAAAGAAGACACTTGGGGGCTGTTAATGACTCAAGGGGAAATAGGACTCCAACTTCACCCTACATTCTTTGTTTTAAGTAGCGGATGTTCAGGACAGAGACCGGTACCAATAGTTCTCATAGCAAGGTGAAATTCCCCAACAGTGTTCTACTACTACTTCTAGCGGAATAATTTCTTAACAATTACCTTCAGAATTGAAATGCCATGTTTAGCGGTGTTTGTAGTGACATCTGTCAAGGCTTTTGGGTCACAGAAAACAAAATCAAACGTGATCCTACATTTTCACACAATACAATACAATACAATACAATACAATACAATACAATACAATACAATACAATACATGCTGATTTATATAGCGCTTTCACAACAGCGGCAGCTGTAACAAAGCGCTTAACAAAACAGTTAACAAAGTAAAATAATAAACACAACACATAACATAAAACACGGACAGTCGTGCTGTCCAAACCACTTTTCCGTCACACGCTTTGTTGTTTGAAGCAGTTTGAGAGGAAAGAGGAGAGAATCAAAGTGTCCTTTAACGAGTGGATCAGAGACGTCATGCTCAAAAGGTGCACACGTCGGCTACAAGATAAGTTTCAAAGTCAACAAGAAGCTGTAGAATCTATTGACGAAAAAAGAGATTGGTTCACTTCTCCTGTCCCATGGAAATCCATTTCAATTCCAAGTGGTGACTCTTGGTTCCAAATACGCATTGGCGCTCTGCGCCAACGCTCCTCTCTCCTCATCCTCAACTTCAGCAGCTGATGGTCCAACAACGCCGACATATCCACTGAACAAAACGGGGTTGTGAAAAATGCTGCCCATTACAGGCGCAAAAAACACAAGCCCCCCAGGTCTGTCCAGCACCGACAGTCAATGGCGCCGACATTCCTCCCAATCAAAATCTGTGCTGGTACAAGCGTGCTGCCGAGAAGGCACAACCACCAAGCACAGATACTTTGATGAATGTCGTGGCTCAACTTCAGCAGCTGATGGTCCAACAACGCCGACATATCCACTGAACAAAACGGGGTTGTGAAAAATGCTGCCCATTACAGGCGCAAAAAACACAAGCCCCCCAGGTCTGTCCAGCACCGACAGTCAATGGCGCCGACATTCCTCCCAATCAAAATCTGTGCTGGTACAAGCGTGCTGCCGAGAAGGCACAACCACCAGGCACAGATACTTTGATGAATGTCGTGGCCAAAAAACGCTGAAAACAGTCCATATCAGGTCCACACGATGAAACAACAAACAATATGTTGACAAAACAAAAGGCAAAAACACCAAAAAAGAACAAAAGAGCAAGGCTCTTGAAGAGCACTTGCCGAAGGCTGCCTACTTGGGCGCCATCTTGGAAAAAAAAAGCACTACAAATCTGCTGTTAATTCAACATCATAAGGTGTTAATTTTAACTGAAAACTGTCTCTACGCATCCACACCACCAGGTGTTAAAGTAAAAGTAACATTGACCAAAATGTAAAATGTTCAACACCCATTAGCAAGAAACTACAGTATTTACAATGCAGTAATAATAACACTATATTTTTAGATAAACACTTATGAGTGGTCATACCAACACTACACAATGTGGGGAAATGTACCCATGCCTCACAAGATTTAATAAAACAACATTTAAATTCAAACCACTATTGTTTGATCAAATCCATTTCAGACAGCTCATATAAAATGGCAGTAGGGCACAATATATGTTCTTTCATCATTTTCGCGTGGGAACGGCTCATCCTGCCGATAATACACAGTAAACAAATCCTCCTCCATTCAGGTAAGCATCAAAACCCATAGTGATAACATTTGAATACCGTCGTGAAGATGTTACCAGCTTACCCTCAAGCATTCATTTTCAGCACCCATACATCAGTGGCGGATGCTGGTCTATAAAGGAGGGGAAGCTCAATTTTGGCCAACATCATAAAATGTGTCCGTTTATTGATACATGAATTCTACTCTCTGTTCCTTTTCAAGAAAATGATGTGTGTACAATAAAACCTACCAGAAATAAAAGATTAATGTGTCGCTAGTCGTTTTCAACAAAGAGAGTGTCGCTAAAATGATTAGAAGAAGTCTCTAGTTCAACTCAGAACAGAATGAGAATTGAAAAAAGCTCCCATGGATGCCGACACCAAAAGATCAGTGATTGGCTCATTTTGCTGTCAATCAAAAAGAAATTCCGCCTCAGACAGATCATCCAATCATCATGCAGAAAAACTCTGCGTCCGGGCGAGCCCATAAACGCCAAATGTCCATAGACTCCGAGAGATGCTGAGCGTCCGATGGGCTGGACAAAACCAGCATTTATCTCGTTTCAATGCATTGGGACAACCTACACTGAACTCTCTAGACCAGGGATGTCAAACTCAGTTCCTGGAGGGCCGCTGTCCTGCATATTTTCCAAGTCTCCCTGTTGCAACACACCTGAGTCAAATGATCAGATCATCAGTAAGCTCTGCGCAAGCCTGACATGGAACCTGTTCATGTCAAGTCCTACAGTAAGTGGCAATGCCCATTAAAAACGTGCTTCCAATAGCTAATCAATGAAAAATAATGACTTTGACGAATGGATCTAAGAGTCTTTGGGTAATCCTGCCAAAACACACAGATAAGCAAAATATTTTAACTGTGATTGTAATTTTTAGTTAAATTTGACACTGGCATGTCTCTCTTTCCCCAGTAAATTTCACACTTTAATCCAGACTCAAGAAAGAGAGCTGTCTGTCCTCCGCCAGCACCTACGTGAAGGTTGTGGTGTGTGTCACATTCTCAGTCAACACCTGGGGGACACTACCAAGGCCTTTGAAGAACTGTTGAGAGCCAACGACATTGACTATTACATGGGACAGAGCTTCAGGGACCAGCTGGCCCAGAGCAGCACACTGGCACAGAAAATCAGCAAAAAGATCAGCACATGTGAGTCAGACTTTTAAGGCACTATACATGCAAACAGCAAGGTAATACACATTTACATATTAATTATGTACGGGGTAAGGGAGACTAGACTGTGCTAGAATGGTAGTTAATGTATACATTTGTGTAATTTTATAAAAATATTGGGATGACTGGATAGCTCAGTTGGTAAGGCATCGGTTTGGCGTACAGGAGACGGTGGTTCGAATCCCACTTGGGGCAAAAAAATGAGCAAAAAACACCATCCAGTGTGGGTCCTTGTGCAAGATCCTTCACACTAATGCCTACCTCATACAATGATGAGAGACAATTAAACGAATGACATGCCGGCTCACACGTACCCCGGCCAAACAAGGTCTGCGTCAGGTGCTGGGGAACAAGAGCACCTTGATGAAAAATGGGCTCCTGGCACAAAGCAGAGATGGGTGAGATGCGATAACATGGCTCTGTTGGAATGCTACTACTCAAGCAACCCTAGTCAGAGGGGTTACATGCAGAGAATGTGGGCTAAATGGTTACTTCGTCATACCAGAGATTGGGAGGCAAGCTCCAATGAATGCAGATGATGAGATTGGGATGCCAGCCCCAATGAATGAAATGCTGAGCGAGGCAGCAACTGACCTGAAAGCTAAGATCATGGCGAGAATGAAAGCTGGGCAACCTAGAAACCAATTACAACGGCTATGTGAAGTACCACCTGAAAGTCTCATGGAAAGTGTGAATACAGCACTAAGGGTGATCCCTCTCGTAACAATCACAGAAACCAATGAGCTGATATACGCTTCAGGATCAGTGATCCTCGAGAAACTTGGCTGGAAGAGCAACGATGGAAGCCATGAGATACGTTACCCACCATGGAAAAGACGGTTGGAGGCTAAGATCAAGGCGGCCCGGAAAGATGTGAGTCAATTGACGGAGGCCCAGAGAGGTGTGAGGAAAAGGCCGACACCCGAGAGGTACATCCAGATGACCATACCTGAAGCACTCGAAACTGCCAAACAAAGGCTCCAAGCCTTGTCCAGCCGCCTAAAATGGTACACAAAAGAGAATGAGGCCAGACGAATAAACAGGCTGTTCGCAACACAACCTGCAAAAGTGTACGCTCAGTGGCAGGGTCCTAACAACAGAGATGACCCACCAAGACTGGAAACTGAAAGGTACTGGAAAGGCATATGGGAGAAGGAGGTTGCACATAACAGCAGTGCACAATGGCTGGTGACCCTGAGAGAAGAGCACAACAACTTCCCTGAACAGAACCCAGTTACCATAACAGTGGCAGACATACAGGAAAGAATCTCAGATATGAAGCACCAGGCCCGGACATGGTCCACACCTACTGGCTAAAGAAACTCACAGCACTCCATGAGCGCCTAGCAGCACAAATGAACCAGCTGCTGAGGAATGGGACTCGCCCAGAATGGCTAACCTCGAAGGGCGAATGATCCTGATCAATGAAGGATCCCTCAAAGGGTGCAGTCCCATCCAACTATTGGCCAATAACTCTCTCCACAACAATCTCATGTAAGGCATCATTGCGGCTAAGATAAGTGGACACATGGATCAATACATGAGCGAAGCACTGAAGGACATTGGTAGAGATACCAGAGGAGCCAAACATCAGCTCCTGGTTGACAGAACAGTCGCACAAGACTGCAGGTCCCAACGTACCAACCTGTGCAACTGAAGGGGTCTTATTACCTGAAGGAACAATAGCAGACATTGAGGACAGCTACAAGTACCTCGGTATACCACAAGCCAATGGCAACCTCGAACTGGCAACAAGGCCAATGGCAACCTCGAACTGGCAACAAGGAAAAGCGGCTACGGCCAAATACCTCCAGCGAGTGAGGCAAGTCCTAAGAAGCCTGCTCAATGGCAAGAATAAGACCCGGGCAATAAACAGCTATGCCCTGCCAGTGATCAGATACCCTGCAAGAATAATAAGGTGGCCAAAGGAAGAGATTCATACCACGGACGTTAAGACCCGAAAGCTCCTAACCATGCATGGAGGGTTCCATCCCAAATCCATCACCCTGAGACTGTACGCAAGCCGAAAGGAAGGAGGCCGGGGACTAGTGAGTGTGAGAGCCACTGTCCAGGATGAAACATCCAAGCTCCATGAATACATCAAGGAGAAGGCTCCAACGGATGACGTACTCAGAGAATGTCTCAGACAATGGGGAACAGAAGATGAGGCGCTGGAAGAGGGACCATCATGGGAGGACAAGCCCCTACACGGGATGTACCACCGGACCATAACTGAAGTGGCTGATCTCAAGAAGTCCTATCAGTGGCTAGAGAGGGCTGGCCTGAAGGACAGCACAGAGGCACTCATCCTGGCTGAGAATGACAGAGCGAAGATCCTGTGGGACTTCCAGATCCAGACTGACAAGATGGTAATGGCGAACCAACCAGATATCGTGATCATAGATAAAGGGCAGAGGAAAGCCGTTGTAGTGGATGTAGCGGTCCCAAGTAATGGAAACATCAGGAAGAAGGAACACGAGAAACTCGAGAAATACCAAGGGCTCAGAGAGGAGCTGGAGAGAGCCTGGAAGGTAATGGTGACAGTCGTGCCTGTGGTGGTCGGAGCACTCGGGGCAGTGACCCCCAAACTAGATGAGTGGTTGCAACAGATCCCGGGAACAACATCGGACATCTCAGTCCAGAAATGTGCAGTGCTGGGAACAGCAAGGATGCTGCGCAGAAGCCTCAAGCTTCCTGGCCTCTGGTATAGGACCCGAGCTGAATGAGGGACGGACACCACCCGAGGGGTGAGATGAGGATTTTTTTTATATATATATGTCTATAGAAACTGTATTTATGGGTAAAATGGAGGCAATTCCATTTGACATTGGGCAAGAGGGAAATCCTGCGCTGTTTGCCACCATTTTGCAGGGCACGTAAACTACAGAAAAACAACCATGCGGGCTCACGTTAATTCACACCTCTACACAATTGTGAGTCTTCAATTAACCTAATGCATGTTTTGCAATTGTGATAGGAAGCTAGAGTACCCAGAGAAAACCCATGCAAACACGGTCAAAACATGCCTACTTCACATTGGAGAGAATTGTGATTCAGATTTGCTTACTAAGTGAGTACAGGTGTGAGCAAATTACACTCAGAAAAGGCTAAATAATGGTCTTATATGAAGCAATATTATAAAAATACTGACTCTCATATGGGAGGCACTGTGGTTGACTGGTTATCACAGCTACCACACTGAGCAGAGGTGTTGGGCTCGATTCTGAGCCTTGGCTTTCCTGTGTGGAGTTAGCATGTTCTCCATCTGCCTGCCTGGGTTTTCTCCAGGTCATGTGGTTTCTTCCCACATTCCAAGAACATGCATTGGAGGTTAATTGTTTATTCGAAATTGTCCTTCGATGGGATTGTGAATGGTTGTATGTCTATGTGTGCCCTGGAATTGGCTGGCAACAAGTTTAGGGCGTACCACACCGACTGCCCGAAGTCAGCTGGGATAGGCTCCAGCATGCCCACAACCCTCCTGAGGATAAAAGATGAAAAAATGAATCGGTGAATTACTCTGAGATGTCCTTTCACATGAAAAATTGCTGCAGCGGGTGATATTGATACTCTGTTTTTTCACTTTTTCATCAGACGATTGGGAGGATCCGGATGAGAAGCCACATCCTCTGGCCGTATGGTATGTGCTCCTTTATTTGTTTGTGTGAACATAATGTCGATATGCACACTTGCACATGATAAGAGCAGAGTCTAACCGGGGGTCGAATCGCTGATGTTCTCCTGACAGTGATGTCACCACAATTGGCAATTCATAGATCAATGAATATAAGTTTAAAATAAAATGCATTTTGTCTAATTAATGTGCTGGATATGAAAAATGGTCTTTGGAAAAAGTGTTTAAATAATTGTAATTGCCGTTATATGATATACTGTATAAATGACCACAGGTGGCACATTTACAAAGTGTTGTCAATCCGTCATTCGTCAGCGGCCTGAGAACCCGTAATTCACCCATCTTGTTATATCTATTTAGTCTCCCGTCATTCGTCAGTTGTTGGCAAAATGTCAATGACAAGTACCTGAT
Organism: Hippocampus zosterae; assembly: GCF_025434085.1. Taxonomy (NCBI): domain Eukaryota; kingdom Metazoa; phylum Chordata; class Actinopteri; order Syngnathiformes; family Syngnathidae; genus Hippocampus; species Hippocampus zosterae. The sequence continues at coordinate 3,375,118 of NC_067458.1, forward strand.
GGTATCCTGGTCACTTGCTCTCTTTGGGTAGAATAGAGTAAATCCTTATATTGATGCTTTCCTTTTGTTGCTGCCAAATTGCAAACTTTTCAAGTGGACTTTCAGATTTGTGTCTGTTATTTACTTGAAAAGTATTTGATTCCACTTCACGGCACAGAATTTTATTTGCGACAGTGATAGGTACTGTGGGTGGGTATGCGTCGCTCGGTGGGTCGATGGATGGCATGATGGATAGATATACAGTATAGTTGAACACTAAGCATCTGTTTGATGCCGTATGGCCATGCAACTATTATGAAACATGCCTAGCCATGATAAGTACATTAATATCAAAATTAAATTCAAAAGCTTAAGAATACTTTTGTTATTTTAATTCTTCAAGTCAAGTTTATTTGCATAGCCTTTTATCACATTTTGTCAAAGAGCAAGGTGTTGTAGTAGTGTAGTTAAGTAGCCTCAAATGGCCTCAGAATGCCACAGCATATTTAAATACAGTACACAATTAGCGACATTTCCAAATCTAAATCTACCCCAATCAGGCCCTTTGGGGGGTCCCCCCCTCTCCCCGCCTCCAAGAATGTTACACAAGGCTGTCAGACCAACCAAGTAGGGGGGGGGGGGGGGCTGTAGCCTATCCCAGCTGTCTTCGGGTAGTAGGTGGGGCACAGCCTGAACCGGTTGCCAGCAAATCCCAGGGCCCACAGAGACAAACAACCATCCACGTTCACACTCATACCTAGGGACAATTTCTAGTGTTCCATTAACACACTGCCATGCCTGTTTTTCGAATGTGGGAGAAAACCCACGTAGGCCTGGGGAGAACATGCGAACCCCACACAGGAAGGGGCGGCCCGGTGGTCGACTGATTAGCGCGTCAACCTTACAGTGCAGTGGTCCAGAGTTCGATTCCAGCTCCAGCCTCCCTGTGTGGAGTTTGCATGTTCTCCCCGGGCTTGCGTGGGTTTTCTCTGGGTACTCCGGTTTCCTCCCACATTCCAAAAACATGCATGGCAAGTTAATGGAACACTCTAAATTGTCCCTAGGTGTGAGTGTCAGCGCAGATGCTTGTTCGTCTATGTGTGCCCTGTGATTGGCTGCTGACCGGTTAAAGGTGCCTGCCACCTGCTGCCCGAAGACAGCTGGAATAGGTTCCAGCACCCGCTGCGACCCTTCTGAGGATAAGTAGATCGGAAATAAGATGGATGGATGGATAGAAAATAAAAATAATAATGCACAAATAACAAATACCTCCAGATAAAAAGACACAAGCAGAGAGCTGTTAGTTTTTGGTTTTATCCGGAAAGAAAAGTAATTCCACAAATGTCGACAAGGATAATACATAACAAAAGTTTATTGATGAAAAACGCAATACCGACAAAGTACAATGAAGGTCGCTAGTAACAAGGAGCTAACACTAAATAAACAAATAGTGCTTGCGACTGGCACGGATAATTAATAATACAAAATATTGTGTCAGAAAAAAACATGGAAATCCCATTCTGTTGAAACAAAATGAATGATAATAACAAAACAAATAATTAACTACTTACACACGCTGAATGAGCATGTGAAACATGAACTATGAAACATGGTCTTCAACGTCTCGAAAATGAAAAAAATTGGTTCATATAGTGAGTAAGGTTGAATAATCCGACAGCGGGTAATATGAGTTGCAGCCCTATTAAAGCCAGATCATTACAATGCATGAAAGGTGCGGCACTGGAAGGAACACCGTCCGATCCCGCTGCAAACTGAAACACAAAACAAAACAGAAGCATGATGAAAGCATAGTTCAACTTAATGTAAAAGTAGCATTTCCTCATAAAAAAATAATATTTGAAAGTAAAAAGTATGCTGCATTTAAACTACTACGACAATTAATTACAATTCATTAAAATTTTTCTTGCGTAATTTAACAGAAGTAAATTTAACTTTTTACTCTCTACCTCATGACACATGATATAATGATGTGGAACTCATATATTCCTTCAAAGTATAATGACATAATCACATAAATAAATTTTACATTACTGTAGAAAGCCTGCTGAAAATGTAAGAATTGAGTAACTTTGCTCAGTTTTTGAGCGATTTTGCCACATCTTTCTCTTACTGATTTTTATGAAGCAACATGTCTTGTGCACATTTTTTGTTTTCCCTTGAGAAGCTTCTTGAAATGAGGGAGAGTCTGTCACAATTTTTCCCCAAAAGATTTCTGTTGTTTATAAAGATTGACAACTCATTCACATATTAACTATGGGGATGTTTCACCAGGCTGAGTAATGAGCTGCAGCTGAAAGATAAGGTCATTGAATCTCTTCATGCCCAACTAAACCAGCCCATCCAGAACCACCCACTTCATCGCTCCAACACTCCTTGCAGCTGTCATGCTCTCTCAGATAGCACTGATGAGTTGGAGCAAATCTTTTTTGTGTCTGATGGGGATGGATCCACAGAAAATAATCCAGAGCTGTGCTTCGATGCAGACACTCCAAGTGATCCAACACCTGTCAGTAAAATAGGTGATGCATCTACTAGTTAGGACTCAATTAGTGCATAACTTGTGTTTCGACCAAACTTGGCTTTCCAGACAGTAAATGTGGCTATAAAAGCTATGACTTCAAGGCACTGACATGAAGGCAAGAACAAACCGTTCCTTGATTTTAGAGTTTAAGTATCAAGTCTTTTCAATGCAAAACATGTCAAGAAGGGATGATTGAAGGAAATTATGATATTGTTGATGTAATTGTTTTGCTTGGAAGCATTCATTCATTCATCTTCCGAGCCGCTTGATACTCACTAGGGTCGCGGGGGGTGCAGGAGCCTATCCCAGCTGTCTTTGGGCAGTAGGCGGGGGACACCCTGAATCGGTTGCCAGCCAATCGCAGGGCACACAGAAACGAACAACCATTCGCACTCACACTCACACCTAGGGACAATTTAGAGTGTTCAATCAGCCTGCCGCGCATGTTTTTTGAATGTGGGAGGAAACCGGAGCACCCGGAGAAAACCCACGCAAGCCCGGGGAGAACATGCAAACTCCACATAGGTAGGCCGGAGCTGGAATCGAACCCGGTACCTCTTCACTGTTAAGCCGACGTGCTAACCACTGAACTACCGGGCCCCCTGCTTGGAAGCAGTGGAGTCTTATTGTTTTTTCCATTTGAATTTTACAGATTTCCATTCTCAGAGTAGTACCATGTCAGACAATCTGTCCTTCTCACCATTTGACAAAATGCATTCTGGTGTAAGCACTCCAAGCTTGCAATTCTCGAGCTCATCGCACCAAACTGAGGACACACAAAGTCAAACTGGTAAGAAGAGGTGACAATGGAGACATTATCCAAGCACGATGTTCCTTTTATGTTTCCTCTTCATTCCGCATGACAAAGCCTTCCAAACTGCTTTTCTGGGATCCTTTACTTGACTGAGTTACTGTATATAATATTTTAGTTTTATTATACAAGGTGTCACATACGTTTCCATCCATCCATTCATCCATCCATTTCTTCCATTTAGTCAGTCGAGGGCAGGGGAAAGCAGCTCTATCAGGGAAGCCCAGCCACTTTATCCAGTTCTTCCAGGAGGCAGCGGGGTGTCCTTGGTCCTCTCTGGGGCTTCCTTCCTGGGACTGTACCAGGGAGGCAACCATGAGGAATCCTCCTAACTAGACGAGCCATCTCATCTGGCTCCTTTAGATGGAGAGGAGCAATGGCTGTAGTCTGAGTCCAAGCTTCTCTTCATATCTCTAAGGCAGGGGTGTCCAAACTTTTTGCCAAGGGGGCCAGATTTTATGTGGTAAAATGTCGGGGGGCCGACCTTGGCTGACATTCTTTACATTGAACAACAATATTGTTCAACAAATTTTAGTAAGCCAGTCTGTTTCACATTTCCATTTTTATTTGAATTTCAACAATCTTAAGAATTTCTTTTGGTTCATTTGAAACAGGTATATCACATGCAACTGCTTATTCACTTGACTTTTTCTTAAACAGAAGTCTCCTGAGTGCAAATTGATTGATTTGAAACATAAAATGTATCACCATGACTTTTCAATAGTCACAAAACCTTTGACTCGAATAACGGGGAAATGAACAAGCAATACACGTATCCACAACTGCAAGGATCATTTGAAATCTTATAAATAAAATGTTTTATTATTATTATATCAGTCAATATAAACACGGAGTGATGTCTTGTTAACTCGTGAGTGATGCCCTCTAGTGTCTAAATGCTATTACTCATTTAGTGAATGCTATTACTCATTTAGCCACTAGAGGGAAGCAGTACTCTATGAAACATCACTCACCAGTCTACGAGACCTCAGTCAATGCAACACGTGTTCCATTGCGCCCAACCTGCGGGCCAGACGGCACTGATTTTATGACGGGGGCCGAGGGCCGGATGAAATTCGACCGCGGGCCGGATTTGGCCCGCGGGCCGGACTTTGGACATGCCTGCTCTAAGGGATAACCTGGACACCCTTTGATGGCCACGTGTTTGTGATGTTGTTCTTTCAGTCAGGACCACTAGGTCACTGGCATTGATGAGGGTGGGGACAGATCAATTGGTAAATTAAGTGCTTTGCCTTTGGCTCAGCATGTTCTTTATGCACCTTATTCCACTTGTCCATCTCCCACTCCATTCTTCCTTTACTGATGAAGAAGACACTTAAACTCTTCCTCATCCCTGACCTGAAGAGGGTACTCTACCCTTTTGCAACACATAACCATGGTCTCAGATTTGTGGAAAATGATTCTCACCACAACAGCTTCATACTCTGGAACCACTCCAGGAAGAGTTGGAGATCGCGGCTTGATAAAGCCAACAGAACCTCACCATCCGCAAAAGCTAGGTTACGACACTCAGGGGCAAATCCAGAATGAAAAGAGAATCCAGAATGGAAAAGAATCTAAAATCTCTCGCCTCCACATACTGGGGGTAACACGTTCTCTAAATTAGAAGAAATGTTTTGTCAAATAATTATTCAGGCACCTGGTCAGATTTCGGATTCATCATCCTTGATTTATTATCTAAAATGAAAGTATGAAAATACAACTAAGATATGGCAGTTACTAGCTACTCTTGTAGTTGGGTTGTGTCAGGAGGTGCTTACGGCGTGAAAAATGCTCCAAACAAATCATGCAAGTAACTTTTGGTGACCCCTGACTAAAAATGAACAACCCAATAGTCAAACAGCAAGTAGTGAGGTTTTGAAAGAATTCAAAAGTAGCAATCTCAAGAGCAGAGTCTTATCAACTGGATCAGTGCATTCTCTTTGCATTATCAATCATGACTTTGGGTGACGTCATCACATTCTGAATGGGGCGCGAATGGCTTGCCTTCCTTAACTTCTGTTGCCGCAAACAAACAAAAAACATCTTTCCCAAAACAGATGCTCTGACTTAAACTCTTGTTTTCTTTAAATTTTATAAACATACAATATATATGTATACTGTATATATATTAGAGCTGTCAAACGATTAAAATATTTAATCCAATTAAAAATGCAACTGTCACAATTAACTCAAATTCACTAAAAAATAATCATGATTACTCACTCATTTTAATCGTTTCTGAATTTCGTATATAGATATAATAGATAGAAATATTCATTGAGCAGTAAAACATTGACAATTTGTGATTTGTGTAATTGAACTGTTAATCGTTGAGTGATATAATCACTACGTTGATTATATTTAGCATTTGAAAATGTAAGCAAAAACAAACCACTCCCATGAAGCTCCCATCTTTGTTTCGTAGTAACGGTAAAGCTTTGTAAGCTGGCAAGCCACACCCACATTCATAGTGGGTTCGAGACCAAGCCCTTCACTGCAGCTAGGCCTCGTTTCCAAACAAACCATCCAATCACGTTTGTTTATATGCTGCGAGGTATCCTGAGTGAGCAACATCACTCTTGGGTGGCAGAAGTCCAGCCTCATAACATTCAAAATGGTGCATGGGAGTTACAACAGTTTGTTTCATTCAGCATTAAACTCAGTGTTAAATAAACAGAAACACACAGTCATAAATTCCTCGCATCAGACGACATTGGAAGCATTTATTTCAAAAGAAGACTTTTTTCCCTTTTTCACGTCACGTCCACTCTTGTCTGATTGTTTCCAATTTGCTGTCTGTTTGCTCAGGTTTGCAAGCCTCAGAAATGTGCTTAATGCAAATAGCCACCCGACTCAATGGCTGAGTCTGGATTTCCTGGCTAACTGTCTTCTGAGATGGCACACAGTATGATTGAAGTTTACTCAAATGCATTTTAGGAGATCTGAAGTATAAACAATCAGAATCATCTTTATTGGCCAAGTATGTAGAACAATGATCGACTTTGTAGTTGTGTCATCGGATTTGCGGCCGCATGTTCTGGACACTCGGGTGAAAAGAGGGGCGGAGCTGTCAACTGATCACCACCTGGTGGTGAGTAGGCTCCGATGGTGGGGGAAGATGCCGGTCCGTCCTGGCAGACCCAAAAGTATTGTGAGGGTTTGTTGGGAGCGTCTGGCGGAATCCCCTGCCAGAAGGAGTTTCAACTCCCACCTCCGACAGAGCTTTTCCCATGTTCCGGGGGAAGCGGGGGACATTGAGCCCGAGTGGACCATGTTCCGTGCCTCTATTGTTGAGGCGGCCAATCTGAGTTGTGGCCGTAAGGTGGTTGGTGCCTGTCGTGGCGGCAACCCCCGTACTCACTGGTGGACACCACCAGTAAGGGATGCCGTCAAGCTGAAGAAGGAGTCCTATCGAGCCTTTATGGCCTGTGGGACCCCAGAGGCAGCTGACGGGTATCGACTGGCCAAGTGGAACGCGGCTTCGGTGGTCGCCGAGGCAAAAACCCGAGCGTGGGAAGAGTTCGGTGAGGCTATGGAAGCCGACTTCCGGACGGCTTCGAGGAAATTCTGGTCCACCATACGACGTCTCACGAGGGGGAAGCAGTGCACCACTAACACTGTGTACAGTGGGGATGGGGCGCTGCTGACTTCGACTCGAGACGTTGTGAACCGGTGGACAGAGTACTTCGAAGACCTCCTCAACTCCACCAACACGCCTTCCTTAGAGGAAGCAGAGCTTGGGGACTCTGAGGTGGGCTCTCCTATCTCTGTGGTTGAAGTCACCGATGTGGTTAACAAGCTCCTCGGTGGCAAGGCCCCAGGGGTGGATGAGATCCGCCCGGAGTTCCTCAAGGCTCTGGATGTTGTGGGGCTGTCCTGGTTGACACGCCTCTGCAACATCGCGTGGTCAACAGGGAGAGTGCCTCTGGATTGGCAGACCGGGGTGGTAGTCCCTCTTTTTAAAAAGGGGGACCGGAGGGTGTGTTCTAACTACAGAGGGATCACACTCCTCAGCCTCCCTGGTAAGGTCTATTCAGGGGAGAGGAGGGTCGAGCCTCAGATTGAGGAGGAGCAGTGTGGTTTTCGTCCCGGCCGTGGAACAGTGGACCAGCTCTACACCCTTAGCAGGGTCCTTGAGGGTATGTGGGAATTCGCCCAACCAGTCTACATGTGTTTTGTGGACTTGGAGAAGGCGTTTGACCGTGTCCCTCGGGGAGTTCTGTGGGGGTGCTTCGTGGGTATGGGGTACCGAACCCCCTGATACGGGCTGTTCGGTCACTATACCACCGATGTCAGAGTTTGGTTCGCATTGCCGGCAGTAAGTCGGAATCGTTTCCAGTGGGGGTAAGACTCCGCCAAGGCTGCCCTTTGTCGCCGATTCTGTTCATAACTTTTATGGACAGAATTTCTAGGCGCAGCCGAAGCGTTGAGGGGGTCCGTTTTGGGGGCCTCAGTATTGCATCCCTGCTTTTTGCAGATGATGTGGTGCTGTTGGCTCCTTCAAACGGGGCTCTCCAACTCTCACTGGAGCGTTTCGCAGCCGAGTGTGAAGCGGCTGGGATGAAAATCAGCACCTCCAAATCTGAAACCATGGTCCTCAGTCGGAAAAGGGTGGAGTGCCCCCTGCGGGTCGGGGAGGAGATCTTGCCCCAAGTGGAGGAGTTCAAGTATCTTGGGGTCTTGTTCACGAGTGGGGGCAGCAGGGAGCGGGAGATCGACAGGCGGATCGGTGCAGCGTCTGCTGTGATGCGGACGTTGTATCGGTCTGTCGTGGTGAAGAAGGAGCTGAGCCAAAGGGCGAAGCTCTGAATTTACCGGTCGATCTACGTCCCAACCCTCATCTATGGTCACGAGCTATGGGTCGTGACCGAAAGAACGAGATCCCGGATATAAGCGGCCGAAATGAGTTTTCTCCGCAGGGTGTCCGGGCTCTCCCTTAGAGATAAGGTGAGAAGCTCGGTCATCCGGGAGGGGCTCAGAATCGAGCCGCTTCTCCTCCACATCGAGAGGAGCCAGATGAGGTGGCTTGGGCATCTGATTCGGATGCCTCCTGAGCGCCTCCCCGGTGAGGTGTTCCGGTCATGCCCCACCGGGAGGAGACCCAGAGGAAGACCCAGGACACGCTGGAGAGACTATGTCACCCAGCTTGCCTGGGAATGACTCTGGATCCCCCGGGGAGAGCTGGATGAAGTAGCTAGGGAGAGGGAAGTCTGGGCTTCCCTGCTAAAGCTGTTGCCACCGCAACCCGGCCCCGGATAAGCGGTAGATGATGGATGGATGGACAAATGCTGCAAAAATATAAATAATTTAGGCATAGAAGATTAACAATGAAAATCAGCAGCTGTGTGCTCCAGGTTTATTCAACAAAATAAATGGATCAACATATGTTGTACTCATATGGCATCATGAATACAACATACCACACAATTTTAGTATTTTTTTCTAGTCTTACACTGCAAAGATTAATTTACTGGTAATCATTAATACAGGTAAGTATTGATGTGGCTTGACATCCTCTTCCTAAGACGATGCATGTGCAATCTATCAGTTTGAAGAAAAGAATCAACCACACAATCACTTGTATTCCTTGGCATTCTACTCAGCAGGACTTAGATTTGTTCTTGGTTTTACTGTTTGGTGCTTTCTATCGTCTTTATTACCTATTTCTTTTACTGATTATTGTATATGTTGACAGCTCCGGCCTCCCTGTGTGGAGTTTGCATCTTCTCCCCGGGCCTGCGTGGGTTTTCTCCGGGTGCTCCGGTTTCCTCCCACATTCCAAAAACATGCATGGCAGGCTGATTGAACGCTCTAAATTGTCCCTAGGTGTGAGTGTGAGTGCGAATGGTTGTTCGTTTCTGTGTGCCCTGCGATTGGCTGGCAACCGATTCAGGGTGTACCCCGCCTACTGCCCGAAGACAGCTGGGATAGGCTCCAGCACCCCCGCGACCCTGATGAGGATCAAGCGGCTCGGAAGATGAATGAATGAATGAATGAATGAATGAATGTATATGTTGAATTGCTCCATGTACAACACTTTGTATGCAGCGACGGCTGTTTGAAAGTGCTCTTTAAATACAGTGGACTTGACTTGACTTGACACATCATCGTTAGTTTTACTGACAGTTAACATTAGCATTACTACACCTTGTGACGAATGTTTTATTCATAAAGTTACCATGCTACAACCAGTAAATTACAGAATAACCAATACTGTTTCATAATATTTTTCATAGCGATTAGCCTATACATCTAATGACCAACTTGCCTCGTAATCGTGCATCTTGTCGTATCTCGCTCTCGTGTTCTGTGCGTACGTCACAGGTGAGTTTTGTGATACGCCCTTTGGACGATTCATACAAAAAATCAGGGTGACACTCCCATTTCTTAAATGTCGTAATTAGTAGACGTTTGTGTGGGGGTTTTTTTTTGCCGCCATCTCAAACTGTCATCCGCGCAATTCCTCAGTTTGTGGACTAAAATAGCAACCCGCATGTGCACATAATGTTATGTGTTCCGCCCCGCCAACACTGAAAACAAAACAAAACGAAAGTAAATTAGAAGTAACACTCACACACCACACCACAAACACGCATGCAGGCACAGTGAAATCGCATTGATCACGCAGGATAGACCATTTTTCAGTACCGTCAAATGACGGCATGGAAACGACACGCTAACGGTAACGATCGTTACCGTGAAATCCTCAGCCCTGCCGTAGTTTTTTTTGTTTTGTTTTGACAGAGAAATTTCTTTGCGTCCCACAAATGCACATTATTTGGAACTGTGCGTTCCGTGGGAAAATTATGTGTCTAGGATTCGGGCTGCAGAGGTAACGAGAAGGCTGAGTACAAACTGGAACACCCCAAGTATCCAACCAGACCCCTCTAGTTCAGATCTGATGTCGCATTTCAAAATAAAAGGCCTCTGAAAATTGGCATGTTGACCTGATTTCTGACATGTTGACCTTTTTGCCCATTTGCCCAGGCATCGGTTTGGCATACGGGAGACGGTGGTTCGAATCCCGCTTTGGGCAAAAAAAAAATGAGCATATAACACCATCCAGTGTGGGTCCTTGGGCAAGATCCTTCATGCTAATGCCTACCTCATACAATGATGAGAGACAATAAATTAATGCCGGCTCAGACGTCGCCCGGCCAAACAAGGTCTGCGTCAGGTGCTGGGGAACCAGAGGACCTTGATGAAAAATGGGCTACTGGAACAAAGCGGAGATGGACGAGATGTGATAACATGGCTCTGTTGGAATGCTACTACTCAAGCAACCCTAGTCAGAGGGGTTACATGCAGAGAATGTGGTCTAAATGGTTACTTCGAAACCCACAGTCAAGGTTGACCACGAAACATCTAGTAACTCAGTGTTCCAACATCCACAAACTGCTGTCACAACTTGAGATTGATGAGGTACGACGCAGGTTCCATGGTGAAGGGCCCCAGGCTGCCAGATCAGAGGAGGAGGACATACCAGAGATTGGGAGGCAAGCCCCAATGAATGCAGATGATGAGATTGGGATGCCAGCCCCAATGAATGAAATGCTGAGCGAGGCAGCAACTGACCTGAAAGCTAAGATCATGGCGAGAAAGAAAGCTGGGCAACCTAGAAACCGATTACAACGGCTATGTGAAGTACCACCTGAAAGTCTCGTGGAAAGTGTGAATGCGGCTTTGAGGGCGATCCCTACCGTAACGATCACGGAAACCAATGAGCTGATATACGCTTCAGCATCGGTGATCCTTGAGATGCTTGGCTATAGGAGCAACCATGGAAGCCATCAGATACGTTACCCACCATGGAAAAGACGGTTGGAGGCTAAGATCAAGGCGGCCCGAAAAGATGTGAGTCAATTGACGGAGTCCCAGAGAGTTGTGATGAAAAGGCCGATACCCGAGAGGTACATCCAGATGACCATACCTGAAGCACTCGAAACTGCCAAACAAAGGCTCCAAGCCTTGTACAGCCGCCTAAAGCGGTACACGATAGAGAATGAGGCCAGACGAATAAACAGGCTGTTCGCAACACAACATGCGAAAGTGTACGCTCAGTGGCAGGGTCCTAACAACAGAGCTCACCCACCAAGACTGGAAACTCAAAGTTACTGGAAAAGCATATGGGAGAAGGAGGTTGTACATAACAGCAGTGCACAATGGCTGGTGACCCTGAGAGAGGATCACAGCAACCTCCCTGAACAGAACCCAGTTACCATAACAGTGGCAGAAATACAGGAAAGAGTCTCAGATATGAAGAACTGGACAGCAGCAGGCCCGGAGATGGTCCACACCTACTGGCTCAAGAAACTCACAGCATCCATGAGCGCCTATCAGCACAAATGAACCAGCTGCTGAGGGATGGGACTCACCCAGGATGGCTAACCGAAGGGCGAACGATCCTGATCATGAAGGATCCCTCAAGGGGTGCGGTCCCATCCAACTATCGGCCAATAACCTCTCTCTCCACAACATGGAAGCTCATGTCAGGCATCATTGCGGCTAAGATAAGTGGACACATTGATCAATACATGAGCGAAGCACAGAAGGGCATTGGTTGACAGAACAGTCGCACAAGACTGCAGGTCCCGACGTACCAACCTGTGCACAGTCTGGATTGACTACAAGAAAGCCTATGACTCGATGCCACATACATGGATCACTGAATGCTTGGAGTTGTATAAGGTGAACAGGACCCTAAGAGCCTTCGTTGCGGACTCAATGAGGATGTGGAAAACCACACTTGAAGCCAATGGCAACCCACTTACCCAAGTGTCCATCAAATGTGGCATATACCAAGGTGATGCACTCTCCCCACTGCTGTTCTGCATAGGACTGAACCCCCTAAGCCAAGTAATCACCAAGACAGGCTATGGATACCGCCTCAGAAATGGAGCTAGAATCTGTCACCTCTTCTACATGGATGACATAAAACTGTATGCTAAGAGCGGCTCTCACTCCCTGAAGGAACAATAGCAGACATTGAGGACAGTTACAAGTACCTCGGTATACCACAAGCCAATCGCAACCTCGACCTGGCAACAAGGAAAGCGGCTCCGGCCAAATACCTCCAGCAAGTCAGGCAAGTCCTAAGAAGCCAGCTTAATGGCAAGAATAAGACCCGGGCAATAAACAGCTATGCCCTGCCATTGATCAGATACCCTGCAGGAATAATAAGGTGGCCAAAGGAAGAGATTCAGACCACGGACGTTAAGACCCGAAAGCTCCTAACCATGCATGGAGGGTTCCATCCCAAATCCAGCACCCTGAGACTGTACGCAAGCCGAAAGGAAGGAGGCCGGGGACTAGTGAGTGTGAGAGCCACTGTCCAGGATGAAACATCCAAGCTCCATGAATATATCAAGGAGAAGGCTCCAACGGATGACGTACACAGAGAATGTCTCAGACAATGGGGAACAGTAGATGAGGCGCTGGAAGTGGGACCATCATGGGAGGACAAGCCCCTACACGGGATGTACCACCGGACCATAACTGAAGTGGCCGATCTCAAGAAGTCCTATCAGTGGCTAGAGAGGGCTGGCCTGAAGGACAGCACAGAGGCACTCATCCTGGCTGCTCAGGAGCAGGCCTTGAGCACCAGAGCCATCGAGGCCCAGATATACCACACCAGACAAGACAAGGGCACATTTAGACGAAAAGCCATCCATGCTCATGCTCACACCTAAGGACAATTTAGAGCAGTGGTCCCCAAACCTTTTCCTTGTATGTCTGTGTGTTTCAATTTCGTTCATGTTCGGTGACGTTCCGGCTTTCGCTCATCTCGGCGTGCATGCGTATGCGCATATGTGCGTGATTTGATTGGAGGCCTGCGTGCGTGCTTGTGTATATACTTGCACGTGTGTGATCGGGTCGATCGCGGGAGGTTCGTCGCTTTAAAAGTCGATTTTCGGTCAAATATGTAGAAAGCTGACCCAAGTAGTAAGTAACCACTGCAGCTCGCATGTGTGTGTGTGTGTGTGTGTATGTGCGTATGTGTGCGTGCGTGTGTGTGCCTGCGCTCCCACGCGCGGTGTGGCTCTTTGCAGTAACACAGTAAAAAATGGCTCTTAGTCTCTGACTGGTTGGCCAGCCCTGGCCTACTGCCTGAAGACAGCTGGGTTAGGCTCCTGCATGCCCTGCGACCCTTGTGAGGATAAGCGGATCAGAAAATGGATGGATGGGTTTTCCTTTGCCTTTGTCATCCAATGCTTGCTCATGGAGGGTCCAGTTGGTCTCTGTGTGTGAGGAGTGTGGCTTTACAGCACTTTGTATGCAGCGATGGCTGTTTGAAAGTGCTCTATAAATACTGTTGACTTGACTTGACTTGACTTGAGTTGACTTTAGCCCTCCTTCATATGTAAAGTGCTTCAAGACAATTTCTGTTATGATTTAGCACAATATAAATGTAATTGAAATTTTTTAATTGAATACAACGTTATTGTCAAATGTGCTGTACGTATGTGTAACATACAGCACAGAATTTCTTCCCTCTCAACATAAAACAAGAGGAGCCGCTGCGGGTGTCCGCGTCGCCATCATAATAAAAGTTAACAAAAATAAATGAAATTGAAGTGAAGTGAATGTAACCACAGGGAGAAATACATTCGTAAAAATATGAAAAAACAATCCACGTGCTCCTGTTATCTCAGATAAATGCAATGGTTTAATACAGTGTTGTGGAGAGGTTTTCAATAGTGATCTCATGTTGTGGAGAGGTTTTCAATAGTGATCTCATGTTTTTACTTGTTGCATTAAAGCCTTTGTGATGTCATGTCAGAAACTGCACATAGCGTAATTTGGTGTTTGTTAATTTTGTCATAAGAATGGAGAATCATGCACAACTCATGGTAAGGTCACCAGTTGAATTTCATTGTTTCTGTGGGTGAGAGACAGAATGTGGGAAAAAAAACTCAGAAAATTACATTGTTTGATTTTCAAAGAATTTATTTGCAAATCATGGTGGAAAATAAGTATTTGGTCAATACCAAAAGTTCATCTCAATACTTTGTTATGTACCGTATTTTCACGACTATTCGACGCATCGTACTAATGGCCGCAGTCTCATTAATGCGTGACATTTCTGTATTTTACACATACACAGGACGCATCGTACGAATAGCCGCAGTTTTACAGTGGTAAAACATACGCCAACTTAAACATACGGCATGCATGCGCGCACTCTAACACGTTAGCTTGAAGCATACGGTAGCATGCCAAGACATACAGATAAGATAAAAACACGTTTTTAAAAAGGCAACGAAAGCAGAACTGAGTTCGGGTGTATTTTATTTAGCCATCGTACAATGTTCTCACGTTTTCGATCAATCATCACCCAGAAATCCATCAAAGTCCTCATCCTCTGTATCAGAAGCAGAGGACTGCACATCTCAGTTGTCATTGAATGCATCACATGCTAGTGTGAGTTGCTACGCATTGCCGAGCGGAAAGAAGGAGTAGCAACAGCAAAGTCAACATTTCTCTCGTGTGAAGCTTTCCCACATTTGAAAGTAAAGAACAGAGCGAAACATGGTGGCAGCGCGTGTGTGTGTAGAAAGAATTGAACAATTGTGCAAGTACCGTAATCCATCAAAAACGCCGCGTTCCCTCTCGTTGTTGCGTATTGTGGCGTAACTCGCCCAGCGCTGCCTCTCACTCTTTGTAAAGTTGTGTTTGCCATCGATCATTGTTCCCATGCTGTTCGCAACTTTACTTTGAACGCCCGGTTGATGCCAATGTCCAGCGGTTGGAGTTCTTTAGTCAAGCCTCCGGGAATAACGGCAAGCTCAGAGTTCATTTGCTTGACTTGATTTTTCACCGCTGCTGTGAGATGGTCACGCATGCCAAAAGCATAACCGGTGGCTTTAAGTTTTAACTGAGCTTCGTAGGCATGTCTCTTTGTCGAATTTATTTTCAGGGGTTCTTAGAAACCAAAACCGGAGTTGTTTTGCAACAATGCACATTGCCACACGCTATACAAGTGTTGGTACTGGCTTGAGGCGTCCACTTACACGCCCACCCTTCACCATTGGCGGACTAACTTGTCTGTCCTCTCTCTCCCTCTCTCTCTCTCTCTCCCTCTCCATATATGTATATATACACGCCCACCCTTCCCTGATTGGCCGACTTCTTTCACAGTCACTTCCGCCTTTTCTCTACATAAACAGCGTGTCGGCTGTCAGTCAGATTTTGGAACTCGGCGCATATAAAGGACGCTCCGCACCATAAGGCGTCCTGTCCATTTTGGAGAAAATTTAAGACTTTTAATGGCGCCTTATAGTCGTGAAAATACGGTACTCTTAGTTGGCAATAACGGAGGCCAAACGTTTTCTGTAACTCTTCACAAGCTTTTCAGACACCGTTGCTGGTATTTTGGCCCATTCCTCAATGCAGATCTCCTCTAGAGCAGTGATGTTTTGGCGATGTCGTTGGGCAACATGGACTTTCAATTTCCTCCACAGATTTTCTATGGGGTTGAGATCTGGAGCCGACTAGGCCACTCCAGGACCTTGAAATGCTTTTTACAAAGCCACTCCTTTGTTACCCTGGCTGTGTGTTTGGGATTATTGTCATGCTGAAAGACCCAGCCACGTCTCATCTTCAATTCCCTTGCTGATGGAAGGAGATTTTCACTCAAAATCTCTCGATACATGGCCCCATTCATTCTTTCCTTTACACAGATCAGTTGTCCTGCTCCCTTTGCAGAAAAACAGCCCCAAAGCATGATGTCTCCACCCCCATGCTTCACAGTGGGTATGGTGTTCTTCGGATGCAATTCAGTATTCTTTCTCCTCCATACATGAGAACCTGTGTTTCGACCAAAAAGTACTATTTTGGTTTCATCTGACCATAACACATTCTCCCAGTTTTCTTCTGGAGTATCCAAATGCTCTCTAGCGAACCGCAGACGGGCCTGGACGTGTACTGGCTTCAGTAGGGGGACACGTTTGGCAGTGCAGGATTTAAGTCCCTGGCGACGCATTGTGTTACTGATTGTAGCCTTTGTTACTGTGGTCCCAGCTCTCTGTAGGGTCATTCACTAGGTCCCCCCGTGTGGTTCTGGGATTTTTGCTCACCGTTCTTGTTATCATTTTGACGCCACTGGGTGAGAGATCTTGCATTGAGCCCCAGATCGAGGGAGATTATCAGTGGTCTTGTATGTCTTCCATTTTCTAATAATTGCTCCCACAGTTGATTTATTTACACCAAGCGTTTTACCTATTGCAGATTCAGTCTTCCCAGACTGGTGCAGGTCTACAATTTTGTCTCTGGTGTCCTTCGACAGCTCTTTGGTCTTGGCCATAGTGGAGTTTGGAGTGTGACTGACTGAGGTTCTCGACAGGTGTCTTTTATACCAATAATGAGTTAAAACAGGCGCCATTAACACAGGTAACGAGTGGAGCTTCGTTTGACCTCATTAGAAGAAGTTAGACCTCTTTGACAGCCAGAAATCTTGCTTCTTTGTAGCTGACCAAATACCTATTTTCCACTCTAATTTGCAAATAAATTCTTCAAAAAACCAATGTAATTTTCTGAGTTTTTTTCCCCAACATTCTGTCTCTCATGGTTGAGCTTTACCCATGTTGACAACTACAGGCCTCTCTAATGTTTAGAAGTAGGAGAACTTGCACAATTGGTGTTTGACGAAATACTTATTCGCCCCACTGTAATTATTCAATAATTAATTTCTTTATGTGCGTGTGTGTGTTAATTTTTGAAATTATTTTCCAATTTAAGGTAGTAAAAATGGCTTGCTCTTTTTGACAATGTTAATGGATGAAGGCATTTGGCAGGGGGGGGGGGTCCTGAAAAGTCATGATTTTGGAGGGCTGAGGATTCCACCCGATGCCAGAAATCACCCGTATTCACAAATAGATGAATCAATAGTCATCACAATAATAACAGTGAGAAAAATATAATTGGGGACGGCATGCTGATCGACTTGGTAGCACGCCGGCCACACAGTGCAGAGGTACAAGGATTTGATTCCTGTGTGGAGTTTGCATGTTCGCACCAGCGTGGGTTTTCTCCGGGTACTCCGATTTCCTCCCACATTTCAAAAACATGCATGGCAGGTTAATGGAACACTCTAAATTGTCCCTTAGTGTCAGTGTGAGCACAGATGGTTGTTTGTCTGTGCCCTGTGATTGGATGGTTATGAGTTTAGGGTATGTACCGCCTACCACCCGAAGACAGCTTGGATAGGCTCCGGCACGCCTGTGGAACCTTGTGTGAAGCAGCTCAGGTGGACGGACAGACCTGTTTATACAGTCTTGAGATGACAACTGTGTATTCTTCAAAACCAAGATTAGTTTTTCTTAATCGTCATGTTTTGTTTAGTTCGTTTTGCAAACCTGAAAATCATTTACAAGGCATTGTCCATTTCCCCAGTGTGGGACGAATAAAGGATATCTTAATGAACAGAAGAAACAACACACTATTGCTGCTTTTAGAGCGAGTTCAACTATTGTGATTGAATCATTTAGTTGTGAGAGATGGAGTGAATTTTTTTATGCAACAAATAACTGTCATACTGGGAGGCCACAAAATGTTGTCCAGATGTGGACACCCGCCTTTGAGCTAAAATCATTTGATTGTTGACAAAGCGAACAACTCAAACAGGCCAACTCTCCCTTTCATTCTTGATGTGTTCAAATTTCAAACAATTAGGATACACTGTACATGGTGAAAGTGATTCAGTGGTATTTGTGTTACGTCATTTATATTTCAAGTCTTGTTCATTACTTTGTGCCTGACAGTACTAAATCAATGTACTTGCCTTCCCATGTTTCACCCCATAGAAATTAAATCAAAAGCCATACTCCCCCAGGAATTGCAACAAAGATGTCACTCATCATCACAGGTATTCAAGCTTGAGTGATTAAACTGATACAGTATGAACTATTTGATTCTTTGCATCTAAGTCCAAACGTTAGGTCCAAAACCGTTTGACATGAACAGTTGATAAATATAGTTATGTATTTATACACTTCAATTTGAAACAAAATAGTCAACTGTGATTGGAGTGTAGACTTCTCTTTCCAAAAATATGAAATTTTACATAAAGGAATTACAGCAGTTTCCTGCAGAGTGCACGTTCTCTACATGGAATCGCAGGTGCTCTATAGTACACAATTTTGACAATTGACATGGATGTAAACAGTCATCCATACATCCATTTTATGATCCGCTTCATCCTCACAAGGGTTGCGGCCCTGCTGGAGCCTATCCCAGCTGTCTTTGGGCAGTAGCCGGGGGACACCCTGAACTGGTTGCCAGCCATTCGCAGGGCATACTCAGATGAACAAGCAACTGCCCTCACACTCAATAAACATAATTATTCATTCATTCATTCATTTTCCGAACCGCTTTTATCCTCACTAGGGTCGCGGGGGTGCTGGAGCCTATCCCAGCTGTCTTCGGGCAGTAGGCGGGGGACACCCTGAATCGGTTGCCAGCCAATCGCAGGGCACACAGAGACGAACAAGCATCCGCGCTCACACTCACACCTAGGGACAATTTAGAGTGTTCAATCAGCCTGCCGTGCATGTCTTTGGAATGTGGGAGGAAACCGGAGCACCCGGAGAAAACCCACGCAGGCCCGGGGAGAACATGCAAACTCCACACAGGGAGGCCGGAGCCGGAATCGAACCCACGACCTCTGCACTGTGAGGTCAACGCGCTAACCACTGGACCACCGGGCCGCCCTAAACATAATTATATTTATAATAATAATCATAGTTAAATGACAATTCAGTGCAATTGATGACAAAGTGAAGTCTGGAGCCCACGGACATGAATGCGCCCCTCCCCCTCCTATACTGTATTAAAGTTGGAAATATTCCAACAACACGAGTCTTGAGTTTTCTTCATGAAAATACTTTGCTAGACCTTCTGCACAACCACCTTCAGTTTCAGCTTTTTTGTGGGCCGTGCTGACCTGGTAACTGCTCTTTTGGCTTGAGATTAGGCCACAAAAAAAAAAATATTATATATATATATATATATATATTCACGCTCTTTGCAGTCAAAAAGTCTTCAATCACTCTTCCACTACACTTAGGTTATCAATCTGATGGCGGCCTTTGGCTGATTGTATGGTGTAGCTAGCTAGACACACCTCACTATTCATCCGGTTAGCTCTTATATTATCCTCCTGACTACCAGGGGAAAAAAGTGTTATCCAATCACATTTAATTTGAAAAAAAAATCTAAGTAATTGGACTACTCCAAAAGAATTTTTTGAAATTCCACTACAGCGGACATTTTTTAAACACTTGAATACTAGGCTCAAATACACTTAAAACAACTCAAACAACACTTTTACGTGTTCATAAGAGTCTTGTAAATAAAATGCCAACAGCATTTCAAGATAAAATTTGTTTGATAAAAAGTATTACTTCCCATATGAAGTGCTTGCACTGAGGGAAGCCATTTTCTTCTATCGAGTAGTCAAAGTAATAAAGTCCTACACTCTACAAATTTGGTATCATTGGAAAGCATTGAATGCCCTCTTTTGAGCACAAAAGGAGTTAATGCGATTGGATGCACTGGGTGAGAGATATTTATTTTCACAAATGTCCTCTACAGAGGACAAATTTGAACTATTAGTCGTCAGGAGGTTAAGGGACATTTTCATCTAATTTGAACAATAAGGGATCATACATACCCCAATGTATTGCATTGTGAGCATTAGAATGATTGACAGCTGTTACAATACAAAAGGTAATTTTCAAAGAAAAAACGGATCTTATATTTCAGTCATATATTTCACACTTAATGAAACTGTATGATTTGTAAACTTTCAGAAGACTAGTTCACTACATTTAGATCTACAGTGCTGTGAAAAAGTACTTGCCCTATTTTTTGGTTTGTTTTTAGTTTTCCAACGTCAACATTTAAAAGATCAAATAAATGATGAGGTGGCGCGAGGCTCCATCAGGGGTGACGCGTTTAACCTCGGGGAACATGCTTATATTATTTTTTTACTGTCCTAAAATAACTTGCAGTTGCACCTCCATTACGTTAGGGGGCAGTGGTGCTCTCATTGGCAGATTTTGCACAGGGAGGAAATATGACGAGGCGTATGTAGAGCTTGGCTTGAACGTACCTGCGGTGGCAGACAAGGGAAGATCTATGCTTACTTTGTCTAAAAGTTTTGGTCGTGGACAGCATGAATCCAAATAAATTAAGGCGTCACTTAAAGACATTACACCCCAATCACGCTGATAAGCTGCTTGAGTTTGCTGTGCATTTCAACCTTAGGCCTTCAGTGACGCCACATACAGTACATTAACACAATATAGGCTCGTCAAGCAGCACTTAATTTCAGGAGCATTTAAAACCATCAAGTATGCATTCATAATAAAGAGCATGAAACTAAATTTACAGATATTGTCAAGAATAAAAAGCTTTTAAAAATACTAAATAAAATACCACCCAAATTACGCTGTGTGATCTTAAACAAGTCTGTCCAATAAATTGCGCAATGTCGCAGTTTCATATAATAATAATAATAATACATTTTATTTGTGGGCGCCTTTCTAGAAACTCAAGGACACCTTACAACAAGCAGTTAAAATCACGAGTACAATGTTAAAAAACTACATCAAATAAGATAAGAAAAAATACAACAAAATAAATAAATAAAACAATGGCTTTATGGTCTGAGTGAATAGGCTTGTCGAAACAGATGTGTTTTGAGGCGGGATTTGAAATGTGTTAATGAGGCTGTATTACGAAGGTCAGCGGGGAGTGAGTTCCATAGCTGGGGAGCAGAGCGACTGAAGGCTCTATTTCCCATGGTGACGAGGCGAGCAGGGGGGACAGAGAGGAGGACAGAGGAGGAGGAACGAAGAGAGCGGACAGGCGTAGGAATATGGATGAGGTCAGATAGGTATGGAGGGGCTAGGTCATGAGTGGATTTGAATGTGAGTAGCAGGATTTTATATTGAATGCGGTGTAAAATGGGAAGCCAGTGGAGATGTTGGAGGACAGGTGTAATATGGTTTATGTATGGCGTGAGTGTGATAATGCGGGCGGCTGAATTTTGGACCAGCTGAAGCTTATGGAGGGTTTTTTGAGGGAGACCAAACAGAAGGGAATTACAGTAATCGAGTCGCGAGGTGACGAGGGTGTGTACAAGTATAGCAGTGGACTGAGGAGTGAGAGAAGAGCTGAGCCGGTGGATGTTTCGAAGATGATAATATGCAGAACGAGTGATGTGGTTGATATGTGAGGTGAAGGAGAGGGTGCTATCAAGGATGACACCCAGACTCTTGACCTGAGGGGAGGGGGAGATGGAAGAGCTTTCGAAGGGAATGGAGAAGTTGTTTATTTTGTTTAGATTGGATTTAGTGCCTATAAGGAGGAATTCAGTTTTATTGCTATTCAGTTTGAGGAAATTTGAGGTGAACCAAGATTTTAATTCCTGCAGGCAGTTGGTTAGGGAGGATGGTGGAAGTACGGTATTAGGTTTGGTAGAGATGTAGAGCTGGGTGTCATCCGCGTAGCAATGAAAATGAATGTGATGTTTCCTGAAGATATTACCCACGGGAAGAAGATAGATTAGAAATAGCAATGGGCCAAGGACAGAACCCTGAGGAACACCTGAAGTGAGGGGAAAGGGGTGAGATCTAAAACGTTTGAGCTGGATAAACTGGGTGCGGTCAGAAAGATAGGAGCGGAACCAGGAGAGGGGGATGCTGGTGATGCCAATGGAGGAGAGTCTGTCGAGGAGGATGGAGTGAGAGATGGTGTCAAAGGCTGCACTGAGGTCAAGCAGGAGGAGGATGGCGAGTGAACCGGAGTCAGCAGAGAGAAGAAGGTCATTGCATATTTTGAGGAGGGCAGTTTCAGTACTATGGAGGGGACGGAAGCCAGATTGAAATTGTTCGTATAGCTTATTGGAGGAAAGATGGGTGTGAAGTTGAGCAGCTACTGTTTTCTCTAGAAGTTTGGAGATGAACGGAAGGTTTGATATGGGACGAAAGTTGTTCAAGTCGCAGGGATCAGAGCCAGGTTTCTTCAGTATGGGAGTGACAGCAGCAGTTTTGAGATGAGATGGTACAATGCCAGTAGAGAGGGAAGTTTGAATAATGTTAGTGATGAGAGGGGAGAGGGCCGGGATAGAAGCTTTGACTAAAACAGTAGGGAGAGGGTCAAGCTGACAAGTAGAGGATTTGGACTTCTGGATTAAGATGGAGATTTGGTGGACAGATGGGGATGTGAATGCAGAGAATAGGTGGGTAGGAACCGGGGAGAATGGAGAAGGAGGGTTAGGAGCAGCTGAAGGGGTGAGTTGCTGGTGGATAAGTTGGATTTTGGATGTAAAAAATGAGGCCAGAGTATTACAAAAATCAGTGGAATAGAGATGTGAGGGAAGAGTGTCAGCAGGTTTAGTGAGTTTAGAAATGAGTGAAAAGAGTGATCTGGGGTTGCCTTCATTGGAACTGATTAATCCAGAGTAGAAGATTGATTTGGCTTTGGATATTGAGTCCTTGTAATGGAGAAAGTGGGTAGTGTACATTTCTTTATGAATGGCGAGTCCAGTTTTTCTATATAATCTTTCAAGTTGACGGCTTTTTGATTTAAGTTGTCTGAGGGTAGGGGTAAACCAGGGTGCTGTTTGGTTGAAGGAGACAGTTCGGGTTTTGAGTGGGGCCAGGATATTGAGAATGTTATGGAGATTTGTATTGTAGTGTGTCAAAAACTCATCTGTTGTAGAAAGACAATCAGTACTGGGGAGGTTGTTGATAAGTGATTCTAAATTGTCCGGGTTAATGTCCTTGATTTTACGGAAATGTATAATGCGTTGTGGGTTGGATTTGAAAAATGACAGGTTGACATTGAATGAAAGCAATAGATGATCTGTGTATGGGAGGAGATCGGTTTTACAGTTTGTTGGTGATAATCCAATACAGCAGATCAAGTCCAGAATATGTCCTTTACTGTGTGTGGGAAAGTTGACATACTGTTGAAAACCAAAACTGTCCAGACAGGAGGTAAAGTCTTTGGTAAGTGAGTCATTGATATTGTCCATGTGTATATTAAAATCTCCTAAGAGAATCACATTTGGTGATAGTGTATACAGATGAGTGAGGAGTGTAGTAATGTCAGTGATAAAATTCTTGTTTGGTTTTGGTGGACGGTAAATAGTGGCAATCAGTGTGGGAGTTGATCCAGAGACCTGTATAACAGTCGCTTCAAAAGATAAAAAAGCAGGCACATTTACAGGTGCAAATTTCCAATCCTCGCGCAGAATCATCGCGAGGCCGCCAACTACACAATAACAAAACAAACTATTCTTTGAAAATAAAGTTAACACATCATTTGCATTTTGAGAAGAGGCCACACAACAGCAAATAACTGAAAATGTTGAGCAGCTGAGATGGAACGAATTTTAGGGCACGAAGCTGACTACAATGCGCCATTATAAATTGCAGGTGAGCTGATTAATTTGATACATTTTTGTATCTTTGTCATTTTATTTCGTTACCATTAATACAAACGAAATACAATAACAAGAAGAAATGTAAAATAAAATTCATTACTCACCAATGTAGTGCCTGTTCACTGAGCTGCAGATCTACACGAGTGTCCCCAAACGTTTTTAAACACACCGTAGCATGTAAGTGCCCAGCCGTGCTCTGATGTTTCCTTGCTGCCTTGGTAAAACAACTTAAATTGGTAAATCCAGTGTGGCTCCAAACACCAAATCGGTCAGTTGCAAGCAATAGGCTTCCCATCAGTACAATTTGCAGCGTTTCACAGGCTGTGAGCCACGGGTACCATTCATAATTACTCGTCTGAAAATGACGGACAAACACTTTTCCTTGCTGGGACAGGCTAGTTAGCGCAGGAGTTGGGTGACCTTGGTGACCTTGTAGTATTTTATTTAGCCATCGTACAATGTTCTCACGTTTTCGATCAATCATCACCCAGAAATCCATCAAAGTCCTCATCCTCTGTATCAGAAGCAGAGGACTGCACATCTCAGTTGTCATTGAATGCATCACATGCTAGTGTGAGTTGCTACGCATTGCCGAGCGGAAAGAAGGAGTAGCAACAGCAAAGTCAACATTTCTCTCGTGTGAAGCTTTCCCACATTTGAAAGTAAAGAACAGAGCGAAACATGGTGGCAGCGCGTGTGTGTGTAGAAAGAATTGAACAATTGTGCAAGTACCGTAATCCATCAAAAACGCCGCGTTCCCTCTCGTTGTTGCGTATTGTGGCGTAACTCGCCCAGCGCTGCCTCTCACTCTTTGTAAAGTTGTGTTTGCCATCGATCATTGTTCCCATGCTGTTCGCAACTTTACTTTGAACGCCCGGTTGATGCCAATGTCCAGCGGTTGGAGTTCTTTAGTCAAGCCTCCGGGAATAACGGCAAGCTCAGAGTTCATTTGCTTGACTTGATTTTTCACCGCTGCTGTGAGATGGTCACGCATGCCAAAAGCATAACCGGTGGCTTTAAGTTTTAACTGAGCTTCGTAGGCATGTCTCTTTGTCGAATTTATTTTCAGGGGTTCTTAGAAACCAAAACCGGAGTTGTTTTGCAACAATGCACATTGCCACACGCTATACAAGTGTTGGTACTGGCTTGAGGCGTCCACTTACACGCCCACCCTTCACCATTGGCGGACTAACTTGTCTGTCCTCTCTCTCCCTCTCTCTCTCTCTCTCCCTCTCCATATATGTATATATACACGCCCACCCTTCCCTGATTGGCCGACTTCTTTCACAGTCACTTCCGCCTTTTCTCTACATAAACAGCGTGTCGGCTGTCAGTCAGATTTTGGAACTCGGCGCATATAAAGGACGCTCCGCACCATAAGGCGTCCTGTCCATTTTGGAGAAAATTTAAGACTTTTAATGGCGCCTTATAGTCGTGAAAATACGGTACTCTTAGTTGGCAATAACGGAGGCCAAACGTTTTCTGTAACTCTTCACAAGCTTTTCAGACACCGTTGCTGGTATTTTGGCCCATTCCTCAATGCAGATCTCCTCTAGAGCAGTGATGTTTTGGCGATGTCGTTGGGCAACATGGACTTTCAATTTCCTCCACAGATTTTCTATGGGGTTGAGATCTGGAGCCGACTAGGCCACTCCAGGACCTTGAAATGCTTTTTACAAAGCCACTCCTTTGTTACCCTGGCTGTGTGTTTGGGATTATTGTCATGCTGAAAGACCCAGCCACGTCTCATCTTCAATTCCCTTGCTGATGGAAGGAGATTTTCACTCAAAATCTCTCGATACATGGCCCCATTCATTCTTTCCTTTACACAGATCAGTTGTCCTGCTCCCTTTGCAGAAAAACAGCCCCAAAGCATGATGTCTCCACCCCCATGCTTCACAGTGGGTATGGTGTTCTTCGGATGCAATTCAGTATTCTTTCTCCTCCATACATGAGAACCTGTGTTTCGACCAAAAAGTACTATTTTGGTTTCATCTGACCATAACACATTCTCCCAGTTTTCTTCTGGAGTATCCAAATGCTCTCTAGCGAACCGCAGACGGGCCTGGACGTGTACTGGCTTCAGTAGGGGGACACGTTTGGCAGTGCAGGATTTAAGTCCCTGGCGACGCATTGTGTTACTGATTGTAGCCTTTGTTACTGTGGTCCCAGCTCTCTGTAGGGTCATTCACTAGGTCCCCCCGTGTGGTTCTGGGATTTTTGCTCACCGTTCTTGTTATCATTTTGACGCCACTGGGTGAGAGATCTTGCATTGAGCCCCAGATCGAGGGAGATTATCAGTGGTCTTGTATGTCTTCCATTTTCTAATAATTGCTCCCACAGTTGATTTATTTACACCAAGCGTTTTACCTATTGCAGATTCAGTCTTCCCAGACTGGTGCAGGTCTACAATTTTGTCTCTGGTGTCCTTCGACAGCTCTTTGGTCTTGGCCATAGTGGAGTTTGGAGTGTGACTGACTGAGGTTCTCGACAGGTGTCTTTTATACCAATAATGAGTTAAAACAGGCGCCATTAACACAGGTAACGAGTGGAGCTTCGTTTGACCTCATTAGAAGAAGTTAGACCTCTTTGACAGCCAGAAATCTTGCTTCTTTGTAGCTGACCAAATACCTATTTTCCACTCTAATTTGCAAATAAATTCTTCAAAAAACCAATGTAATTTTCTGAGTTTTTTTCCCCAACATTCTGTCTCTCATGGTTGAGCTTTACCCATGTTGACAACTACAGGCCTCTCTAATGTTTAGAAGTAGGAGAACTTGCACAATTGGTGTTTGACGAAATACTTATTCGCCCCACTGTAATTATTCAATAATTAATTTCTTTATGTGCGTGTGTGTGTTAATTTTTGAAATTATTTTCCAATTTAAGGTAGTAAAAATGGCTTGCTCTTTTTGACAATGTTAATGGATGAAGGCATTTGGCAGGGGGGGGGGGTCCTGAAAAGTCATGATTTTGGAGGGCTGAGGATTCCACCCGATGCCAGAAATCACCCGTATTCACAAATAGATGAATCAATAGTCATCACAATAATAACAGTGAGAAAAATATAATTGGGGACGGCATGCTGATCGACTTGGTAGCACGCCGGCCACACAGTGCAGAGGTACAAGGATTTGATTCCTGTGTGGAGTTTGCATGTTCGCACCAGCGTGGGTTTTCTCCGGGTACTCCGATTTCCTCCCACATTTCAAAAACATGCATGGCAGGTTAATGGAACACTCTAAATTGTCCCTTAGTGTCAGTGTGAGCACAGATGGTTGTTTGTCTGTGCCCTGTGATTGGATGGTTATGAGTTTAGGGTATGTACCGCCTACCACCCGAAGACAGCTTGGATAGGCTCCGGCACGCCTGTGGAACCTTGTGTGAAGCAGCTCAGGTGGACGGACAGACCTGTTTATACAGTCTTGAGATGACAACTGTGTATTCTTCAAAACCAAGATTAGTTTTTCTTAATCGTCATGTTTTGTTTAGTTCGTTTTGCAAACCTGAAAATCATTTACAAGGCATTGTCCATTTCCCCAGTGTGGGACGAATAAAGGATATCTTAATGAACAGAAGAAACAACACACTATTGCTGCTTTTAGAGCGAGTTCAACTATTGTGATTGAATCATTTAGTTGTGAGAGATGGAGTGAATTTTTTTATGCAACAAATAACTGTCATACTGGGAGGCCACAAAATGTTGTCCAGATGTGGACACCCGCCTTTGAGCTAAAATCATTTGATTGTTGACAAAGCGAACAACTCAAACAGGCCAACTCTCCCTTTCATTCTTGATGTGTTCAAATTTCAAACAATTAGGATACACTGTACATGGTGAAAGTGATTCAGTGGTATTTGTGTTACGTCATTTATATTTCAAGTCTTGTTCATTACTTTGTGCCTGACAGTACTAAATCAATGTACTTGCCTTCCCATGTTTCACCCCATAGAAATTAAATCAAAAGCCATACTCCCCCAGGAATTGCAACAAAGATGTCACTCATCATCACAGGTATTCAAGCTTGAGTGATTAAACTGATACAGTATGAACTATTTGATTCTTTGCATCTAAGTCCAAACGTTAGGTCCAAAACCGTTTGACATGAACAGTTGATAAATATAGTTATGTATTTATACACTTCAATTTGAAACAAAATAGTCAACTGTGATTGGAGTGTAGACTTCTCTTTCCAAAAATATGAAATTTTACATAAAGGAATTACAGCAGTTTCCTGCAGAGTGCACGTTCTCTACATGGAATCGCAGGTGCTCTATAGTACACAATTTTGACAATTGACATGGATGTAAACAGTCATCCATACATCCATTTTATGATCCGCTTCATCCTCACAAGGGTTGCGGCCCTGCTGGAGCCTATCCCAGCTGTCTTTGGGCAGTAGCCGGGGGACACCCTGAACTGGTTGCCAGCCATTCGCAGGGCATACTCAGATGAACAAGCAACTGCCCTCACACTCAATAAACATAATTATTCATTCATTCATTCATTTTCCGAACCGCTTTTATCCTCACTAGGGTCGCGGGGGTGCTGGAGCCTATCCCAGCTGTCTTCGGGCAGTAGGCGGGGGACACCCTGAATCGGTTGCCAGCCAATCGCAGGGCACACAGAGACGAACAAGCATCCGCGCTCACACTCACACCTAGGGACAATTTAGAGTGTTCAATCAGCCTGCCGTGCATGTCTTTGGAATGTGGGAGGAAACCGGAGCACCCGGAGAAAACCCACGCAGGCCCGGGGAGAACATGCAAACTCCACACAGGGAGGCCGGAGCCGGAATCGAACCCACGACCTCTGCACTGTGAGGTCAACGCGCTAACCACTGGACCACCGGGCCGCCCTAAACATAATTATATTTATAATAATAATCATAGTTAAATGACAATTCAGTGCAATTGATGACAAAGTGAAGTCTGGAGCCCACGGACATGAATGCGCCCCTCCCCCTCCTATACTGTATTAAAGTTGGAAATATTCCAACAACACGAGTCTTGAGTTTTCTTCATGAAAATACTTTGCTAGACCTTCTGCACAACCACCTTCAGTTTCAGCTTTTTTGTGGGCCGTGCTGACCTGGTAACTGCTCTTTTGGCTTGAGATTAGGCCACAAAAAAAAAAATATTATATATATATATATATATATATATTCACGCTCTTTGCAGTCAAAAAGTCTTCAATCACTCTTCCACTACACTTAGGTTATCAATCTGATGGCGGCCTTTGGCTGATTGTATGGTGTAGCTAGCTAGACACACCTCACTATTCATCCGGTTAGCTCTTATATTATCCTCCTGACTACCAGGGGAAAAAAGTGTTATCCAATCACATTTAATTTGAAAAAAAAATCTAAGTAATTGGACTACTCCAAAAGAATTTTTTGAAATTCCACTACAGCGGACATTTTTTAAACACTTGAATACTAGGCTCAAATACACTTAAAACAACTCAAACAACACTTTTACGTGTTCATAAGAGTCTTGTAAATAAAATGCCAACAGCATTTCAAGATAAAATTTGTTTGATAAAAAGTATTACTTCCCATATGAAGTGCTTGCACTGAGGGAAGCCATTTTCTTCTATCGAGTAGTCAAAGTAATAAAGTCCTACACTCTACAAATTTGGTATCATTGGAAAGCATTGAATGCCCTCTTTTGAGCACAAAAGGAGTTAATGCGATTGGATGCACTGGGTGAGAGATATTTATTTTCACAAATGTCCTCTACAGAGGACAAATTTGAACTATTAGTCGTCAGGAGGTTAAGGGACATTTTCATCTAATTTGAACAATAAGGGATCATACATACCCCAATGTATTGCATTGTGAGCATTAGAATGATTGACAGCTGTTACAATACAAAAGGTAATTTTCAAAGAAAAAACGGATCTTATATTTCAGTCATATATTTCACACTTAATGAAACTGTATGATTTGTAAACTTTCAGAAGACTAGTTCACTACATTTAGATCTACAGTGCTGTGAAAAAGTACTTGCCCTATTTTTTGGTTTGTTTTTAGTTTTCCAACGTCAACATTTAAAAGATCAAATAAATGATGAGGTGGCGCGAGGCTCCATCAGGGGTGACGCGTTTAACCTCGGGGAACATGCTTATATTATTTTTTTACTGTCCTAAAATAACTTGCAGTTGCACCTCCATTACGTTAGGGGGCAGTGGTGCTCTCATTGGCAGATTTTGCACAGGGAGGAAATATGACGAGGCGTATGTAGAGCTTGGCTTGAACGTACCTGCGGTGGCAGACAAGGGAAGATCTATGCTTACTTTGTCTAAAAGTTTTGGTCGTGGACAGCATGAATCCAAATAAATTAAGGCGTCACTTAAAGACATTACACCCCAATCACGCTGATAAGCTGCTTGAGTTTGCTGTGCATTTCAACCTTAGGCCTTCAGTGACGCCACATACAGTACATTAACACAATATAGGCTCGTCAAGCAGCACTTAATTTCAGGAGCATTTAAAACCATCAAGTATGCATTCATAATAAAGAGCATGAAACTAAATTTACAGATATTGTCAAGAATAAAAAGCTTTTAAAAATACTAAATAAAATACCACCCAAATTACGCTGTGTGATCTTAAACAAGTCTGTCCAATAAATTGCGCAATGTCGCAGTTTCATATAATAATAATAATAATACATTTTATTTGTGGGCGCCTTTCTAGAAACTCAAGGACACCTTACAACAAGCAGTTAAAATCACGAGTACAATGTTAAAAAACTACATCAAATAAGATAAGAAAAAATACAACAAAATAAATAAATAAAACAATGGCTTTATGGTCTGAGTGAATAGGCTTGTCGAAACAGATGTGTTTTGAGGCGGGATTTGAAATGTGTTAATGAGGCTGTATTACGAAGGTCAGCGGGGAGTGAGTTCCATAGCTGGGGAGCAGAGCGACTGAAGGCTCTATTTCCCATGGTGACGAGGCGAGCAGGGGGGACAGAGAGGAGGACAGAGGAGGAGGAACGAAGAGAGCGGACAGGCGTAGGAATATGGATGAGGTCAGATAGGTATGGAGGGGCTAGGTCATGAGTGGATTTGAATGTGAGTAGCAGGATTTTATATTGAATGCGGTGTAAAATGGGAAGCCAGTGGAGATGTTGGAGGACAGGTGTAATATGGTTTATGTATGGCGTGAGTGTGATAATGCGGGCGGCTGAATTTTGGACCAGCTGAAGCTTATGGAGGGTTTTTTGAGGGAGACCAAACAGAAGGGAATTACAGTAATCGAGTCGCGAGGTGACGAGGGTGTGTACAAGTATAGCAGTGGACTGAGGAGTGAGAGAAGAGCTGAGCCGGTGGATGTTTCGAAGATGATAATATGCAGAACGAGTGATGTGGTTGATATGTGAGGTGAAGGAGAGGGTGCTATCAAGGATGACACCCAGACTCTTGACCTGAGGGGAGGGGGAGATGGAAGAGCTTTCGAAGGGAATGGAGAAGTTGTTTATTTTGTTTAGATTGGATTTAGTGCCTATAAGGAGGAATTCAGTTTTATTGCTATTCAGTTTGAGGAAATTTGAGGTGAACCAAGATTTTAATTCCTGCAGGCAGTTGGTTAGGGAGGATGGTGGAAGTACGGTATTAGGTTTGGTAGAGATGTAGAGCTGGGTGTCATCCGCGTAGCAATGAAAATGAATGTGATGTTTCCTGAAGATATTACCCACGGGAAGAAGATAGATTAGAAATAGCAATGGGCCAAGGACAGAACCCTGAGGAACACCTGAAGTGAGGGGAAAGGGGTGAGATCTAAAACGTTTGAGCTGGATAAACTGGGTGCGGTCAGAAAGATAGGAGCGGAACCAGGAGAGGGGGATGCTGGTGATGCCAATGGAGGAGAGTCTGTCGAGGAGGATGGAGTGAGAGATGGTGTCAAAGGCTGCACTGAGGTCAAGCAGGAGGAGGATGGCGAGTGAACCGGAGTCAGCAGAGAGAAGAAGGTCATTGCATATTTTGAGGAGGGCAGTTTCAGTACTATGGAGGGGACGGAAGCCAGATTGAAATTGTTCGTATAGCTTATTGGAGGAAAGATGGGTGTGAAGTTGAGCAGCTACTGTTTTCTCTAGAAGTTTGGAGATGAACGGAAGGTTTGATATGGGACGAAAGTTGTTCAAGTCGCAGGGATCAGAGCCAGGTTTCTTCAGTATGGGAGTGACAGCAGCAGTTTTGAGATGAGATGGTACAATGCCAGTAGAGAGGGAAGTTTGAATAATGTTAGTGATGAGAGGGGAGAGGGCCGGGATAGAAGCTTTGACTAAAACAGTAGGGAGAGGGTCAAGCTGACAAGTAGAGGATTTGGACTTCTGGATTAAGATGGAGATTTGGTGGACAGATGGGGATGTGAATGCAGAGAATAGGTGGGTAGGAACCGGGGAGAATGGAGAAGGAGGGTTAGGAGCAGCTGAAGGGGTGAGTTGCTGGTGGATAAGTTGGATTTTGGATGTAAAAAATGAGGCCAGAGTATTACAAAAATCAGTGGAATAGAGATGTGAGGGAAGAGTGTCAGCAGGTTTAGTGAGTTTAGAAATGAGTGAAAAGAGTGATCTGGGGTTGCCTTCATTGGAACTGATTAATCCAGAGTAGAAGATTGATTTGGCTTTGGATATTGAGTCCTTGTAATGGAGAAAGTGGGTAGTGTACATTTCTTTATGAATGGCGAGTCCAGTTTTTCTATATAATCTTTCAAGTTGACGGCTTTTTGATTTAAGTTGTCTGAGGGTAGGGGTAAACCAGGGTGCTGTTTGGTTGAAGGAGACAGTTCGGGTTTTGAGTGGGGCCAGGATATTGAGAATGTTATGGAGATTTGTATTGTAGTGTGTCAAAAACTCATCTGTTGTAGAAAGACAATCAGTACTGGGGAGGTTGTTGATAAGTGATTCTAAATTGTCCGGGTTAATGTCCTTGATTTTACGGAAATGTATAATGCGTTGTGGGTTGGATTTGAAAAATGACAGGTTGACATTGAATGAAAGCAATAGATGATCTGTGTATGGGAGGAGATCGGTTTTACAGTTTGTTGGTGATAATCCAATACAGCAGATCAAGTCCAGAATATGTCCTTTACTGTGTGTGGGAAAGTTGACATACTGTTGAAAACCAAAACTGTCCAGACAGGAGGTAAAGTCTTTGGTAAGTGAGTCATTGATATTGTCCATGTGTATATTAAAATCTCCTAAGAGAATCACATTTGGTGATAGTGTATACAGATGAGTGAGGAGTGTAGTAATGTCAGTGATAAAATTCTTGTTTGGTTTTGGTG
Organism: Hippocampus zosterae; assembly: GCF_025434085.1. Taxonomy (NCBI): domain Eukaryota; kingdom Metazoa; phylum Chordata; class Actinopteri; order Syngnathiformes; family Syngnathidae; genus Hippocampus; species Hippocampus zosterae. The sequence continues at coordinate 3,408,204 of NC_067458.1, forward strand.
GACGGTAAATAGTGGCAATCAGTGTGGGAGTTGATCCAGAGACCTGTATAACAGTCGCTTCAAAAGATAAAAAAGCAGGCACATTTACAGGTGCAAATTTCCAATCCTCGCGCAGAATCATCGCGAGGCCGCCAACTACACAATAACAAAACAAACTATTCTTTGAAAATAAAGTTAACACATCATTTGCATTTTGAGAAGAGGCCACACAACAGCAAATAACTGAAAATGTTGAGCAGCTGAGATGGAACGAATTTTAGGGCACGAAGCTGACTACAATGCGCCATTATAAATTGCAGGTGAGCTGATTAATTTGATACATTTTTGTATCTTTGTCATTTTATTTCGTTACCATTAATACAAACGAAATACAATAACAAGAAGAAATGTAAAATAAAATTCATTACTCACCAATGTAGTGCCTGTTCACTGAGCTGCAGATCTACACGAGTGTCCCCAAACGTTTTTAAACACACCGTAGCATGTAAGTGCCCAGCCGTGCTCTGATGTTTCCTTGCTGCCTTGGTAAAACAACTTAAATTGGTAAATCCAGTGTGGCTCCAAACACCAAATCGGTCAGTTGCAAGCAATAGGCTTCCCATCAGTACAATTTGCAGCGTTTCACAGGCTGTGAGCCACGGGTACCATTCATAATTACTCGTCTGAAAATGACGGACAAACACTTTTCCTTGCTGGGACAGGCTAGTTAGCGCAGGAGTTGGGTGACCTCTTTGCACAATATCCAGCTTTTCGTGGAAGGTCTGTCTTGAAAATTGTGTGGAAAGTAGTTCTGCAACCAGATCAACGTCTTCTACGGCCATTTTGGGTTAAAATGCAGTGATAGCTCCCTCTAGCAGGCGCTAATCCAACCAGCGCACGTCCAGTCTCGTACGCAGACTCGTGATCTGATTGGCTATTGCAAGCTGACTGTGCCTGTTCACTTACAGCGCACAGGGGCCTGCTCTGTTTCATCTGAAGGCCCCGAGCAAGTTTAATTTACCTGACAATACAAGCTATCTGAAATATGATTGGTTAAAAACTATAACCATAATAAATAAGTTATTTATCGAGTGGCTTTCAATGTTATTTAAAATAACATTGAAAGCCACTCGACTAAGTGGAAATAATATGATGTAAAGAATACAGAGAATAATTTTGTTGACATATTTATGGAAATAAAATAACGTAAAATAATGTAATTCTCAGAAGAGTAAATTTAATAAATTTACTTTTCTGAGAATGTTTAGGCCAGCTGAGAAGGCCTTGCTGGCCCTGACAGAACGCCACTGAGTGTTTATGACTGAGCACTAAAGTAAGGGACTGGGCAAATGTAGCATCCAAGTCAGAGTTCCAAGGCAAAAGCCACTGCTGATCCCCACAAAAACAATTGTGTCCCAAAACAAGAAGACCGGATGAACGTCATCTGTCGGGAAGGTTTTCCTTATCGAATGCATCATTCAGGTCGTCATCATCTTATTCCTGATCCGCGGGCCTTCCATGGCTCACCGCCTTCGTTCTCTGCCCCTGTGAACAAACAGATTCTCCAACCCTTCTTACTTCTTACAACCCCTTTCCAAACTTCCCCAACACTGGAATGGTCATTGATCTATAAACTATGCCTACTATTCTTTTGACATATGGAACTACATTTGTCAAGAGAAAACTAATGAATGTCACTGGGCACGTGAGAAAAAAAAAACACTCCTAGAATTCCCTTCATAAGAAAACTGTTTTAAAATAGGCCTTTCAATGAAGTGCACCTTGTAGTCGGAAGTGCTTTCTCGTGCGGAAAATACGGTCTTTTCCATTCGGCTTTTCCCTTCAGGGGTCACCAGAGCGAATCAGTTGCCTCCAATTAATGCTATTTTGTGCATACTCTTCCCTCACACCAGCGAGCTTCATGTCCTCTTTCACTACATCCATAAATCTCCTCTTTGGTCTTCCTCATGACCTCCTGCCTGGCAGTTCAAGACTCAGCATAAATATTCCAATATATTCACTCTCTCTACTCTGGACAGGTCCCAACCATCACAGTCTGGCCTCTCTGACTTTCTCTCCAAAACCTCTGACATGAGTCGTCCCTCTCATGTACTCATTCCTGATCCTACCCAACCTGGTCACTCTCAAAGAGAACCTCAACATCTTCATCTCTGCAACCTCCAGCTCTGCCCCCTGTCTTTTCTTCAGTGGCACTCTCTCCACTCCAAACAGCACGCTGGTCTCACCACAGTTTTATACACCTTTCCTTTCTTTTTAGCTGAAACTCTTCTATCGCACATCACACCTGACATTCCTTCACCTTTTTTCCACACTCTATTGCTCTGGACAGTTGACCCCAAGTACCTATTGATCCTCCACCTTCTTTATCTCTTCTCCCTGTAATGTCACTCTTGTATTTAGGCCCCTCTCATTCACACACTCCATCTTGCTGTGACTGGCCTTCAGTCCTCTCCTTTCCAGGGCAAACCTCAACCTCTCTAGTTTCTCCTCCACCTGCTCCCTGCTCTCACTACATTCCATAACCATAGCGAATAAGAAGGGGCTTAGAGCTGATCCCTGGTGAAGTCCCACCTCCACCATGAATTCCTCCGTCACACTGACAGTACACCTCACCACTGTCTTACAGTGCACCGCTCTAACGTACTTCTCTGTCACCCTAGACTTCCTCATACAAGACCACAGGTCTTCTCTGGGCACTGTGTCATACGCTTTCTCCTAATCTACAAAGACAATACAGTTCCCTTTGGGCTTCTCTGTGATTCTCTATCAACATCCTTAAAACAAATACTGCATCTTTTTTGGCATGATACCAGACTGCTGCTTACAAATGCTCACTCCTGCTCTTAGTCTAGCTTCAACTACTCTTTCCCATTGTTACATTGTATGGCTCATCAACTTTATTCCTTGTAGTTACTACAACTGCACATGTCCCTTGTTCTTAAAAAGGCGCACCGGCACACTTCCCCTCCATTCCTCGGGCATCTACTGGCCACTGCCACCTCTCCGAGACACTTCCATACCTACATTGGCACAAATGCCTTTCCACTCTTCATCCTCTTCAGTACCCTCCTCACTTCATCCTTGCTAATCTTTGCTCCTTCCTAGTCCACAACAGTCACCTCTTCTCCTCTTTGTTCTTTCTCATTTTCCTCATTCATCAATTCTTCAAAGTACTCTTTCTGTATTCCCATCACAATATTGACACCTGTCAATACATTTCCATCTCAACCTGTAGAGATTAGTCTTTCCCTCCTTAATGTCCAACCTAGCATACAAGTCATCCCTACAGCACCTCTACTTTCACCGTGCGCTGCATCTCCCTGTACTCCTGTCTACTCTCTTCAGTCCTCTCAGTGTCCCACTTCTTCTTAGCTCTTTCTCTTTATACACTCCTGCACCTCCTCATTCCACCACCAAGTCACCTTATCTACTTACTTCCAGATGATACACCAAGTACTTTCCTACCCGTCTCCCTGATCACATTTGCTATAGTTGTCCAGGTGAAACACCTCCTGACCGCTCAGTGCTTGTCTCAACTCCTTCCTAAAAGTCATGCGACACTCTTCCATTTTCAGCTTTCACCATTTTGTCCTCTGCTCTCCTTTTGCTCTCTTATTCTTCCTCACCACCATAGTCATCCTACACACCAACAACCTATGCTGTCTGGCTACACTGTCACATAGCACTACTTTGCAGTCACTGACTTCCTTCAGATTGCACATTGCAACACACCTGTGTACTCCTGCCTCCACTCTTATAGGTCAGCTTATGTTCCTGCCTCTTCTGAAAAAAAAGTATTTACTTTAGCCATTTCCATTCTCTTCGCAAAGTCAACCACCATCTGTCCTTCTGCGTTCCTCGTCTGTAGCCCAAACCTGCCCATCACCTCCTCATTATCTCTGTTTCCTGCGCCAACATGTCCATTGAAGTATGCACCAATTACATCTCTCTCACTTCTAGGGATGTTCTGGGTCACTTCATCGAGGTCCAACCAAAATTTATCCTCCAACTCACATCCTACCTGTGGGGCACACTCACTAACAACATTGAACATCACACCTTCAATTTCTAGCTTCAGACTCTTCACTCGATCTGAAACTCTTTTGACTTCTTGGACATTCCTAACAAAATCCTCCTTCAAGAAAATTCTGATTCCATTTCTCCTCCCGTCTAAACCATGATAGAATAGCTTGAACCCCGATCCACAGCGTCTAGCCTTGCTCCCTTTCCACCTGGTCTCCTGGACACACAGTATGTCTACCTTCCTCCTCTGCATCATGTCAACCAACTCTTTACCCATTCCTGTCATCATTCCAACATTCAAATACCTACTCTACGTCCTATACTCTTGGTGTTCCACTTCTCACTTCCGAAAGACACACCATCATCCTCTCCTTCTTCAACCAACAGTCGTCCATTTTCCACCGGCACCCTGGAGGTCAACAGTGCCGATGATGGTCATTGTTAACCCGGGCCTTGGTCGATCCGGTATGAAATTCCGGTTTAAATCGATTTTACGTCGAATGCCCTTCCTGACACAAGGAAAAAATGGTAATGATTGGATTGTCCATGCATATGTAGCTTGTGAATGAGCATCATGTCGCTGCAGCTCCTGATCCACTCGTTTGCCACAGTGTATTTTGTGCCATCAAAAGACCATCCAGTGCTTCATCTTTCACATCAAAAGTGGAATCTTGCTCGTTAGATTGATTTTAATAGCTTTGGCTGGAAACGATATGACTTCACGCTTTCAGGATTAATGATAGATGCATTCTATTCGGCATAGCTGTGTATGCATGTCAATGTGCAGCCTCATCCGATGTTTACACACGTGGGGGTAATTTAGAAACGTGTTCAACAAACATGGCGGCCAGCGATATTATTTTCTGAATCGTTTTTAACTTATTTTTCATGTACATGAAAAAAAAATATCTGAGTAATTCTCGATGAAATAACGTTTTACTATATCATATGGCATGTATATGTCAAGTAGCCCTTTAAAACAGTGGGCCCCATTTTTTTTCCTGTGAGGGCCGCATAACCTTTCGCTTCTGTGATTGTCACGTTGTGAGGTGGTGGTGGACCCCAAAAAGCAGGCAGGAGGGGAGGAGCAGGGTGTACTTCAAGAAGTGTATTCAAACACAGAAAACTAAATCTTAAACAAAGTCCAAAGTATCAAAAACACATGACTGGAGCTCAAAACTATCAATATCAGAAACATGACCAAAAACATGACTGACAAACAAACATGACAGCAGCAAAGGGCAACAAACAATGACCCGACAATGAGTAGTCGGTCGGAGTCGTTTTATAGTCACTAATTACCTAATGACCAACAGGTGTGCAGCTGCAGTGAAAAGCCCCACCTGTTGGTCACAAACCGAACCATGACAGTACCCCTCCCTCAAGGGACTGATCCCGACGTCCCAAAGTTGTCCAAAGGCTTTCCTCGCCGGGGAACTGGAACAAAAGCGATGACGACCTTCGCCTCACCAGGCAACAGGAACAAGAAGCGACGACAACCCTTTGGCTTGGGCGTGGCCTGACATGGAAGGAACTCGACATAGCGGGGGACATGGGACAGCCGGACGTGAACAGGGGCTCGGCCTGACGTGGGCGAGGACGTGGTACGTCTCGTCGTGGACGTGAATGTGACTCAGTTCAAACGGACACATGACGAGCCTCGGCTCAACGTGGACGTGGACGGGGCTCGGCCCACCGTAGACGCGGCTTGACGAGACAAAAACATGGGACAGCCGCATCACCCACGCTGCCTGAAGGGGGAACATGGGACAGCCGCATCACCAGCGCTGCCTGAAGGGGAAAAGGGTGTCGGCCGCAGACGTGCTACGCGGACGGGGCTCGGCCCACCGTAGACGCGGCTTGACGAGACAAAAACATGGGACAGCCGCATCACCCACGCTGCCTGAAGGGGGAAGATGGGACAGCCGCATCACCAGCGCTGCCTGAAGGGGAAAAGGGTGTCGGCCGCAGACGTGCTCCGCCAGGCACATGTTGGAATAGGGACCAGTCCTTCGTACCTGCGGGGTCCAGGTGGTCGGGTCATTCTGTCACGTTGTGAGGTGGTGGTGGACCCCAAGAAGCAGGCAGGAGGGGAGGAGCAGGGTGTACTTCAAGAAGTGTATTAAAACACAGAAAACTAAATCCTAAACAAACAAAGTCCAAAGTATCAAATAGTAATGGGTCCAGCGACACCAATGCGTTGACGCATGCATCGGTATCACAGAGCAATCCACGTGTCGGTGCGTGTGCTACTTCATGAGATCACGTGATCAAGACGTGAATTACGTCGGCGCAGCATGGACTGCGTTGACACAGTCCAGGCTGCGTGACACAGTCCAGGTGCAGTCGACTCAGTCCAGGGGGTGTCGATGCAGCAAAAGCCTGCCACACTGTGTTTATAAGGAAGTGAGTCTGGCGAGACGATGCCGCCTGCCGAAAAAGCCAGACTTCACCCTCGCTCGAATAAAAATATATATTTGGGCAAAACGGAAAACAGATTATCAGAAAAACGTGTCCGTCTGACTTCGAGCGCCGTGTCATACAATAGGCTATTATTATGAGAAGTGCTCTATGAACGTTTGTACTGTACGTCATACTCCAGTTGATTGAGAGTTCCCGCCTATAAAGGGGAGTTCCAGACAGTGACTGCGAGTGAGCACACCGCATGTTTGATGACTCGGCCACGTTGTTATTAAAAGTCACATAAAACGTAAACCTTGTCTGCTGACCATCATTACATCAGCTAGGCTTGCTTAGCTGTTGTCGTTGTTCAAAGCTTCTTTAACATGTGGCATGGGTTGCGTCTGCGCTGTGAGTACGTGCTCGCGCACACGAGCGCACAAAAGAGAGCAGCGGTCTATCGACTGCTGAGACACGCTTCACTCAAGTGACTTTGCTACAGTACGTGCATATTATGGAGCAGCTTCCGGAGAAACGCAAATTGTTCGCCGTGTAGAGCCATTTTGATCTCCTTTTGGAGAATAAGGTATTTATTAAAAATCTCCTTGTCTCACCAAGTGCCTCTCGGATTTTTGACATGTCTTATTCCATTGTGTGTGTTCTCCACAACAGGGGAAATGGCATGCATTAAACTCAACAGACTGAAATTTAAAACACTGAAGCATCTTATTTTTCTAAAAAATTTGTGAAGACGAAGCCCTCAAGCATCCTCATTCACATGATTTTCACATTCTTGAAAAATGTTGAATGATACAATATGAATGCATGGATTTGAATGATATTGTCAAGGGACAGGGTCATCTTTATTGTCAAATTAAATAAGTTGGTACCTCTTAATTCATAGCTGCTTTCTCGAATTTCGAAAAACTTCTGAATGTTTTGGCAGAGCGGGTTATTGTGTGCTTTGTACATTAATTGGGCGATGTTATAGTCAACCAGGTCATAAAATGTCATCGTATTTAATTTGATAAATAGTGGATTTGTGGGTTCCGTTTATTTTGATCATAATTCAAATTGCTTTTTTTGTAGTTTGAGAATAGGGAGTGTGTTTGTTTTGCAGGAATTTCCCCATATTTCCACACAGTAGGTCATATATGATAATAATAATGAAGTGTATAATGTGTACAAAGATCTCTTATTTAGCACTTCCTTGCTTTTGTAGAGGATCCCTACGGTTTTAGCTATTTTTCTTTTTACGTTATCGATATGTGGTTTCCAACACAGTTTTGGGTCTATTACTAATCCGAGAAACTTGGTTTCATACACTCTATTTCAATTGAGTTGACCATAATTTTAGCTTGGTGTTTGATTGGTCTTGTGCCAAAAACAATTAACTTCGATCTTTTCAGGTTAAGTGACAATTTATTTCTGTCGAACCAGTTTTTTAATTTGTTTAATTCGTTTTCTACGGTTATCAGGAGCTGTTTCAGATTTATTCCAGAACAGTAGAAAGTTGTATCATCAGCAAATAGGACACATTTAAATAGTTTTGAGACCTTGCAGATATCATTTATATATAAAATGAATAGTTTTGGACCAAGCACTGACCCCTGAGGAACTCTGTGAGTGATTTTCAGTTGATTCATTTTTTTTTTTATTGTTGAGTTGCACGTACTGATATCTGTTTTCTAAATAACTTTTTATCCATTTATAAGCTACACCTCTAATGCCATATCTTTCTAGTTTTTTTCAATAATATACTGTGATCTATTGTGTCAAAAGCTTTTTTTAGATCGAGGAAAACCCCAACAGTAAATTCTTTGTTGTCTATATTAGTGGCTATTGCTTCCACAAACTCCATAACTGCCATTGAGGTGGTCCATTTTTCCCTGAAGCCATATTGATTCTCGCTTAACAGCGCATGCTTTTGTATAAAGCTATCAAGTCTGCAAGAAAATAGTTTTTCTAATATTTTTCAAAATTGTGGTAGTAGTGATATTGGTCTATAATTCGTAAACAGATGTCTTTCTCCACTTTTATAGATTGGAATAACTTTAAAAGCATTGATGGAGCGTTGGGTTCTTAGTCTTATTTCTGTTATATAAGTTGTTGATTTAGCTTTTCTATCAAAATAATTATAATTAAATAATTAAACTGCAAAACAGGTAGGTGGTCACTTATGTCATTAATGAGAAGTCCACTTTCCATTTTATGATCAATCTTATTTATAAATATGTTATCTATTAATGTGGCCGTGTCAACTGTTATTCTGCTAGGTTTCAGGATTACTGGGAAAAAGCTGTTGCTGTACATAGTATTTATGAAGTCAGTTGTTTTTTTGTGTCCATTTGGGTTTAATAAGTCAATGTTAAAGTCACCACATATTATTCGTGTTTTCTTATCGTTGTAGTAACTGAGCATATCTGTTAGTTTTATATTGAATGTGTCAATACATGATCCTGGTGTCCTATAGATGCAACTTATGATGATATTTGATGCCTTTTTATTATGTATTTCAATGGTTAGACATTCCATTAGGTTTTCTATTGTGTTTGTCAATCTCTCGAGTTTACTGCATTTAAGTGCTTTGTCTACATATATTGCAACCCCCCCCCCTCCTTTTTTGTTTTCTCTATTAGTTGCAAACATTTCATAACCTTCTATTTCCATTTAAGTTGTTTTATCTTCATCAAGCCAAGTTTCCGATATGACAATTATTTTAAATTTATTGAATTTAGTCAGGTATTCTTTGATTTTTGAAGTTTTTATAGAGACTTCTACTGTTTAAGTGTATTACTGAAAGTGCATTTCCCAATTTTATATTAGTGTTGAATTGTTCATCCACGTAATAGTCAGAGTTTGTTACCCTTTGTTTGTTCTTGAAGAAGTTATTGTATGGGTCCAAATTGTTCTCGGGATCGAATGGCTTATAGTCAATATCTTCAAAGGGTTGGAAGTCTATGCTTTTGGGATGTGAATTTCCCGCTCCCACGCGGTCGTCAATGGCTCCCTCGCGGTCGTCGTTGGTTCCCTCGCTGTCGTCGCTCGCTCTCTCGCCATCATCACTGGGTCCCTTGTGGTTGGCTGCCTCCCGGCTCTCTCACACGCGGTGGCTGGTTGTCTCCCGGCTGCCTCAGGCTCACTGTCTCCCGGCTCCCTCGCGGTCACTGATGTTCACATGGGTGCTTTCGTATGTCCCAGACCTGGTCTGGTTGCGGTTTGACTAAAATATAGATATATTTTTACTATTTTTTTTAAATGGGCAAAAAGGTCAACATGTCAGGAATCAGGTCAACATGCCAGTTTTCAGAGGCCTTTTATTTTGAAATGCGATATCAGATCTGAACTAGAGTGGTCTGTTTGGATACTTGGGGTGCTCTAGAATGTCCTTGAGGACATTAGGATGTTTTGATGAGACAGACAGCCTTTTCTTTGCGTTGAACAAAAAATTATTGTTTATCTACTTTGGATTAAATACCCTGCATTCTGCATCTATTTTTCTCTTACCTAACCTTTTCGCCATGATCCCATTCTCTTCAAGAGGGGCGGGTTTATAATTGTTTTTCTGGGGTTGCCAGATAACGGCACAGACTGCAGAAAGATGCAACAAATGTCACGTTATAGTATATGTGTTTATGAAATAGTTACGAATTTATAGTTAATAATGAAAAAAGTTCAGAATCAAGGAACATGTTATTGCAAAAGCCAAACTTTATTATCAAATACAAATCCACATAGATGAAAAATAAATCTAAATACTCTCTGCTATTGTTCAGGGGGGCCGGACCAAATGCAGAGGTGGGATGGTACCGACCCGCGGGTCATAGTTTGGGGACCTCTGCTCTAAATTGACCCTAGGTGCGATTGTGAGTGCGGATGATTGTTCGTCAAAGTGTGCCCTGCAATTGGCTGGCAACTAGTTCGGGGTGTACCCCGCCTACTGCCCCAAGACAGCTGGGATAGGCTCCAGCACCCTCCGCGACCCTTGTGAGGATGAAGCGGATGAGAAAATGAATGAATGAATGAAGAACTAAGTGGCAACATTCCGTAACTGTCTTATACAATTAATTGTCAAATTAGATGAGATGGTACTTAGATTTACAAACATGTCAATTGTCTTAACATCAGTGAGGCAATAAAATAGCTACAATGTCTAAATTATATATATTGCTTAAATTAAAGCTAGAAATCTTCAGCCTTCAAACTTTAATTGCAACTTTTCAGTTTTAGTTGAAATCCATGACGGTGATGTATCAAGGCTGAATTGTTAAAAAAAAAAGTCTGGATCTAACACAAATATCGCACCTGTAGTTGCATCAGAGCCGTACTTGAGCAGTACTACAGTGCCAGTGACGAAGTTCAAGACATGATGTGGGAGCCATACCCTGCACATTACAGGAGTCAAGTCCATGTCCTGTCAACTATTCTTCCAAAACAACAGTCAGAGGTGGCAAAACACCAGTGATGTGTCAAGGGAAATCCGTCTTTGCCAAGACAAGACAGGTTTTCCCCTTTCAGCAGTGATGGACAAATGAAGCTACTGTGAGTCAAAATTGGGCCAGTTGTTTTGAAAATGGCTTCAATAGTTTAATCATCTGCAACGGTGACCTTTCATGGTGAAAGCAAGGCTGCAGTGGTTTAAAAAAAAATCTGTGAAGAATCTTTCTCTCTCACACACACACACACACACACACGCACACACACACACACACACACACACACACACACACACACACACACTGCTTTTGTGCATTTCAAATGTTTGCCCTGTTCTGCTGCTCTTTGGTGTACCCCATTGCAAGCAGGATCTTCATACTGCAAAATAAAAATAAATAAATAAAAAGGGGGTTCTGCATTTCTCATTTCATTTACGTGTTGTTTTTTTTAGCCTCCACCAGTTGTTCTTAACCTTGTTAGAGGTACTGAACTCAACCAGTTCAGATGCACATTCAGCAAACCTTTTATTTGAGAAAAATAAAAACATGATTTTTTTTTTACAAATTTAAGATATTTTAAAAAAACACATTTATTGAAAACAGAAAAAAAGTAAATAAAGGCACATGGACAAAGCATAGCTTTTTAAAATTGGATGACGTACTATCAGGACAGTGAAACGGTGACTACTGAGCGAACAAAATTTCCTCCAGCGCGGATTGGACAAACAATGTCATGTGATCATCTGCAGCCAGCGATGGCCAAGCGAGTGTGTCATAACTAATTGACATTTTGAGTCAGGTGTGTCTTAACCTCCATGGCAGAGGCTCTGTCGTACTCCTAAGACAGATTCATCAGACCTAGGTTAAGAACCACTGGCCTAGACAGATGGATATGTGGCCCTCTCAGCCATCCAACTCCAACGTCACCTTGCAACATGAGAAAACATAAGGTAGAATACAGTTACTTGTTGGTGAAACAAAGGGTTGAAAAATCCATATCACAAGGAGAGTGCAATGTTCAACTAAAGCTTGTACGTTTGTCATGTTTATTTCAAATATGTCATTAGAACAAATACCGTATTTTACGCACTATGGGGCGCACCAAAAAGTCTTACATTTTCTTAAAAGCTCACTGAGCGCCTTAAAATCCGGTGCGTCTTGTGTATGGTCAATACGGTAATACATCGACTCCAAGATGGCTCCTTCCTGGAGACATGCTTCCATCGTTATAACTTGCTGTTGCTTCAGTGTGAACTGTGTCGCTGCTTTATTAAAAAAAATGTTGCAGCTTGAAAAAAGGAGAGCTGCTGTGTTTTTAAAACAGTCTCAACAAATACACGTACGTCTAAGTCTTTCGCCGTACCTTCTTCCGTTCGACTCGAGAAGCGTTCAAGACTGCCTCCGAAAAACATAAACTAACGATTACTTCAATGAAACTACAAAAATTGAAAATAATACATCAAAACTGTAAAGCAAGCGAGGATATCACAAAATAAATTCTATAGCCCCCTCTACAGAATTTATATTGTGATTTCATCATTTGCAAATACACAATAAAGGAATAAATATGACTGACGTCTGATCGTACTGTTGGAGCTACGATCAAGGAAACGCCAATGCGTTTTTTGGAGGCGGTCATGAAAGCCTCACGAGTTGACCGGAAGAAAAGAAGGCACAGAGACGGACAAAGACGCACCTGTATTTGTTGAAAAAAGGAGCGCTGTGGTTGTGGTTTTATTTTTTAAATGCACACTTTATGAATGTTCTTCACAGTCTCAACAAATACAGGTACTGTAGGTTTTGTCCATCTTCCATGCCTTATCTTCCGTTCCACTCAAGAAGCGTTCATGGCCGCCTTCGAAAAACATAAATTAATTATTACTTTAATGAAACCACAAAGAAAATCAAGTGAGGAAATCACAAAATATATTCAGTCGGGGGGGGGGGGGGGGGGATATAGAATTGATTTTGTGATTTCCTTGCTTGATTTTTTGTTTTGATGCATTATTTTCAATTTTTGTAGTTTCATCTAAGTACAGTAATAGTTAATTAACGTTTTTCAGAGGCGGTCATTAATGCCTCTCAAGTTGAACGGACGCCTCTCGAGTTGAATGGAAGGAGCGTAGCACCATCTAGTGGAGGCATTGTAGATTGTGCCTTATAATGCAAAGCGTCCAATGTATGAAAAAAATTTACAAAATAGCCATTCATTGAAGGTGCGCCTCATAATCCAGTGCGTCTTTTAGTGCGGAAAATACGGTACTTTTTTGCACATTGACAAATGAAAAACTAAGTAAAATGGTTTGATAAAAGCAATACAATCTAAGAAAGTAATCCAATATATCTTAAAAAAGAGTGAGCTGAAGTCAAAGGTAACCTCCACTCTTGTATCATGAATTAATTGATTATAAATGACAGCTCAAGACACAAATATCTAATCAAATTCTACATCCCTAAATACTATAAAGTATCATTTAACTTGACTTATGTATAATTATTCATTCATTCATTGTCCGATCCGCTTTAACCTCACAAGGGTCGCGGGGGTGCTGGAGCCCATCCCAGCTGTCTTTGGGTTGTAGGCGGATTACACCCTGAACTGGTTGCCAGCCAATCACAGGGAAAACATACCATAAATATGATCAAAAATAACTACAGTCAATAAATGTAAACTGGAGCTGTCAGTTTAGCACGTTTTTAACGGGATTCATGTTCCTCTGACAGTAACGGTGTGCTGAGGCACGTCGAGAGTTCAGCGGTGCAGTGGTAGCGACCTAGCGAACACACTGAAAATAAAACATCTCCAGTGTTGTCATCGGACCATATGTAGTCATCCGAAATTATGTCTCCACAAAACCGTAGAGAGACTTCCGCGCAAGAAGGACCAACAGAATCAACATAGCCTGACTGCTGTGTTCAAAGCAAACTTGCGAAAAACGACGTATGCAACCATGGCTTAAATCCACTATAGGCTGAGTACTAGTTTACCTTAGATGTGCACTTTATAATTTTATATTGCTCTGTTTTGATTCCATGAAAAGAGCTGTTAAAGCAGCTGTTGTGTGACAAAATATTTTTTTCACTGTTGTTGATGGACAGTAATATTGTGGGAGAGATTATGTGTGAATAACTGCTCCAAGTGAAAAATGTTCATGTAAAACTGAAAATCGAAATGGTTATTTCGGTAAATATTTGCATTTTGCACATAGAAAACTGATTCATAATTGCATGTTGATGAGAGCATTAAAATGGGGGGAAAATAGGACAAAAAAAATAAAAGGAAAGTCAGAAACGATAAAAAATGCGTGAGTAATCACAAATATTTTTTAGTTAATATGAGTTAATTATGACGGTTGCATTTTTAATTAGATTAAATATTTTAATTTTTGACAGCTCTAACGTAATCACAATTCAATATCATCATTCATGCCCCTGTATTTTGAAATATCATACTTTTGCACATTACTCTGAATTGACTGAAGCTTGGACATTGTTTCTGTGTACTGTTGAGGAATGGGAGCTGTTAATTTGCTCTTGGCCCTTCCTTGGTTACAGATTCTTTTATCTCTCTATAAGGTGGAAGAAGACCCAACACCACGTAGTCTTTTCTTCAGTTTATCGCAACACAACACGAATCGATTCGGGCTCCTGTGAGTCTCAGATTTCATCAGGAAGCCCCGAAGAAACACATACATGAGATTATATAGAGACAATATGATAATGAGGGGCGGGGAGGTACGCCTCTCATGCAAATCCCGAAACAAAGAAAGTAACATGTCATCTGACCCGGTGTGGCCGGAGGAAGCCAGGAGCGGTGAGGTGAGACCAGACCACCACTACCCCCCATTTGGTGCGATGGCAGGAACACAGATACCGGAGATAACAGCTCCTCTAAAACATGTCCCGTGGAGGGGGGCCCCAGAAGTGGTGGGGGCCGAGGGCACTAAAGTTGATTGTAATAACATTGAGCAGGAAATACCTTCAACCGCATTTGTACATTGTTTCTTTCAGTGTCTGAACAAACACAACCAACAGGAAGGAACAACACCATAACCAAGTAAAAAGCAGAAATAAGGAAGATCAAGCAAAGTTCGATCTTGATATGATGACAAAGTATAGACCAATGCTGCTGGTCACAGATCTTGAGATTAGGGTTCCTCTTTGAGGGCACTTGAGAGCCTTCAGGGACTTTTATGAGGAAGTGGAGGCAATAAAAACCCTTGGGGGGCTGTTAATTAACCAAAGGGGAATGGGCTCTAAACTTCACAGTACATTCTTTGTTTTAACTACTTCAGCAGATTCTCAAGAGAGAGACTAGTGTCAATAGTTCTCATACCAAGATGAAATTCAACAATGTTCTACTACTACTTCTAGCGGAATAATTCCTTAACAGTACACATTATATTATTAGTATGGAGAAATATGGGGACACACCTATGTCACAAATACTCTCCCGGTTAAACTTCAAAAAAAGAGAAATTTGAATGATTTATTATGCTCCCTGGACACTCTGGAGGAGGTGGGCAACAGGAAAATGCTAGCCAAGCTAAAAGCTATGGTGGACAGACCCTCCCACCCACTCCGGGCCACCCTGACAGCACTGGGCAGCTCCTTCAGCCAGAGTCTGATACATCCGCGCTGCAAGAAGGAGAGATACTGCTGCTCGTTCCTGCCGACGGCTGTCAGGCTATTGAATAAACAGACCTGACCTGAAAACATGGACTCACCCATTCTGAATATGCTTATATTTGAATTATATTTTTAATATTTACTTCTATACTTCCCCTCCGTGAGTCGTCACCTTACCGTGGTGGAGGGGTTTGTGTGTACCAATGATCCTAGAAGCTAAGTTGTCTGGGGCTTTATGCCCCTGGCAGGGTCACCCATGGCAAACAGGTTCTAGGTGAGGGGCCAGACAAAGCACGGCTCAAAGACCCCTTATGATGAACAAAATATATGGACCAAGGTTTCCCTTGCCCGGACGCGGGTCACCGGGGCCCCCCTCTGGAGCCAGGCCTGGAGGTGGGGCTCGTTGGCAAGCGCCTGGTGGCCGGGCCTACACCCATGGGGCCCGGCCGGGCACAGCCCGAAGAGGCAACGTGGGTCCCCCTTCCCATGGGCTCACCACCCATGAGAGGGGCCAAAGGGGTCGGGTGCAATGTGAGCTGGGCGGCAGCCAAAGGCGGGGACCCTGGCGGTCCGATCCTCGGCTGCAGAAGCTAGCTCTTGGGACATGGAATGTCACCTCCCTGGCAGGGAAGGAGCCCGAGCTGGTGTGTGAGGCAGAGAATTTCCGACTGGATATAGTCGGACTTGCCTCCACACACAGCCTGGGTTCTGGTACCAGTTCTCTCGAGAGGGGTTGGACTCTCTTCCACTCTGGAGTTGCTCACGGTGAGAGGCGCAGAGCAGGTGTGGGCATACTCATTGCCCCCCGGCTCAGTGCCTGTACATTGGGGTTCACACCGGTAGACGAGAGGGTTGCCTCCCTCCGCCTGCGGGTGGGGGGACGGGTCCTGACTGTTGTTTGTGCATATGCGCCAAACAGCAGCTCAGCATACCCACCCTTTTTGGAGTCCTTGGAGGGTGTGCTGGAGAGTACTCCTGCTGGGGACTCCCTTGTTCTGCTGGGGGACTTCAATGCTCACGTGGGCAATGACAGTGAGACCTGGAGGGGCGTGATTGGGAGGAACGGCCCCCCCGATCTGAACCCGAGTGGTGTTTTGTTATTGGACTTCTGTGCTCGTCACGGATTGTCCATAACGAACACCTTGTTCAAACATAAGGGTGTCCATATGTGCACTTGGCACCAGGACACCTTAGGTCACAGTTCGATGATCGACTTTGTTGTTGTATCATCGGATTTGCGGCCGCATGTTCTGGACACTCGGGTGAAGAGAGGGGCGGAGCTGTCAACTGATCACCACCTGGTGGTGAGTAGGCTCCGATGGTGGGGGAAGATGCCGGTCCGTCCTGGCAGACCCAAACGTATAGTGAGGGTTTGTTGGGAGCGTCTGGAGGAATCCCCTGTCAGAAGGAGTTTCAACTCCCACCTCCGACAGAGCTTTTCCCATGTTCCGGGGGAGGCGGGGGACATTGAGCCCGAGTGGACCGTGTTCCGTGCCTCTATTGTTGAGGCGGCCAATCTGAGTTGTGGCCGTAAGGTGGTTGGTGCCTGTCGTGGCGGCAACCCCCGTACTCGCTGGTGGACACCAGCAGTAAGGGATGCCGTCAAGCTGAAGAAGGAGTCCTATCGAGCCTTTATGGCCTGTGGGACCCCAGAGGCAGCTGACGGGTATCGATTGGCCAAGCGGGCCGCGGCTTCGGTGGTCGCCGAGGCAAAAACCCGAGCGTGGGAAGAGTTCGGTGAGGCCATGGAAGCCGACTTCCGGACGGCTTCGAGGAAATTCTGGTCCACCATCCGACGTGTCAGGAGGGGTAAGCAGTGCACCACTAACACTGTGTACAGTGGGGATGGGGCGCTGCTGACTTCGATTCGGGACGTTGTGAACCGGTGGGCAGAGTACTTCGAAGACCTCCTCAACTCCACCAACACGCCTTCCTTGGAGGAAGCAGAGCCTGGGGACTCTGAGGTGGGCTCTCCTATCTCTGTGGTTGAAGTCTCCGATGTGGTTAAAAAGCTCCTCGGTGGCAAGGCCCCAGGGGTGGATGAGATCCGCCCGGAGTTCCTCAAGGCTCTGGATGTTGTGGGGCTTTCCTGGTTGACACGCCTCTGCAACATCGCGTGGACAACAGGGAGAGTGCCTCTGGATTGGCAGACCGGGGTGGTAGTCCCTCTTTTTAAAAAGGGGGACCGGAGGGTGTGTTCCAACTACAGAGGGATCACACTCCTCAGCCTCCCTGGTAAGGTCTATTCAGGGGTGCTGGAGAGGAGGGTCCGTCAGGAAGTCGAGCCTCAGATTGAGGAGGAGCAGTGTGGTTTTCGTCCCGGCCGTGGAACAGTGGACCAGCTCTACACCCTTAGCAGGGTCCTTGAGGGTATGTGGGAATTCGCCCAACCAGTCTACATGTGTTTTGTGGACTTGGAGAAGGCGTTTGACCGTGTCCCTCGGGGAGTTCTGTGGGGGGTGCTTCGTGGGTATGGGGTACCGAATCCCCTGATACGGGCTGTTCGGTCACTATACCACCGATGTCAGAGTTTGGTTCGCATTGCCGGCAGTAAGTCGGAATCGTTTCCAGTGGAGGTAGGACTCCGCCAAGGCTGCCCTTTGTCGCCGATTCTGTTCATAACCTTTATGGACAGAATTTCTAGGCGCAGCCGAAGCGTTGAGGGGGTCCGTTTTGGGGGCCTCAGTATTTCATCCCTGCTTTTTGCAGATGATGTGGTGCTGTTGGCTCCTTCAAACAGGGCTCTCCAACTCTCACTGGAGCGTTTTGCAGCCGAGTGTGAAACGGTTGGGATGAAAATCAGCACCTCCAAATCTGAAACCATGGTCCTCAGTCGGAAAAGGGTGGAGTGCCCCCTTCGGGTCGGGGAGGAGATCTTACCCCAAGTGGAGGAGTTCAAGTATCTTGGGGTCTTGTTCACGAGTGGGGGTAGGAGGGAGCGGGAGATCGACAGGCGGATCGGTGCAGCGTCTGCTGTGATGCGGACGTTGTATCGGTCTGTCGTGGTGAAGAAGGAGCTGAGCCAAAAGGCGAAGCTCTCAATTTACCGGTCGATCTACGTCCCAACCCTCACCTATGGTCACGAGCTATGGGTCGTGACCGAAAGAACGAGATCCCGGATACAAGCGGCTGAAATGAGTTTTCTTCGCAGGGTGTCCGGGCTCTCCCTTAGAGATAAGGTTAGAAGCTCGGTCATCCGGGAGGGGCTCAGAGTCGAGCCGCATCTCCTCCACATCGAGAGGAGCAAGATGAGGTGGCTTGGGCATCTGATTCGGATGCCTCCTGAGCGCCTCCCCGGTGAGGTGTTCCGGTCATGTCCCACCGGGAGGAGACCCAGAGGAAGACCCAGGACACGCTGGAGAGACTATGTCACCCAGCTGGCCTGGGAACGCCTCGGGATCCCCCGGGGAGAGCTGGAAGAAGTAGCTAGGGAGAGGGAAGTCTGGGCTTCCCTGCTAAAGCTGTTGCCCCCGCGACCCGGCCCCGGATAAGCGGTAGATGATGGATGGATGGATGGATGGACTTCTATACTTTTTGTTCTTCTACTTCTCCCGTTTATAATGTGTGCTGCTGTAAATTGGGAATTTCTCCATTGTGAGACAAATAAAGGTTTTCTTATCAGAATCAGAATCATCTTTATTGGGCAAGTATGTAGGACACACAAGGAATTTGTCTCCGGTCGTACCGGGTGCACTAATACAATCATAAACGAGGACATGACAAATAAGTATGGAAAGACATTGCGGAATGTAAGGATACAATGGTCCTACCACCCAATGACAGCTGTGAGACAATGTGAAAAGTATCATGAAGAGCTTCAGTGATCATTCTGGGACTTCCGGGTAGAGTGAATGCTGGCGCGTTTTGGCTGCCGCTGCTCTCCCACAATCTTTTGTGTTTTACTGTGTTTTTATGCTCGATTGTTTTACTTTTTCGCATGGAATCATCTCACAGTCATTTCACGCCTGCCTCGCACTCTCAACTATCTTCGGCTGTTTTCGTCCCGGCGTCCTACCTGTCAACCTGTCGCTCCTCCATCGACCTGTCAAGGGTCTGCTCCAGTACTCGTTGGCCGAGCTCCTTCAGCTCCGCTTCCAATGGCTGGGCCCTCCTCCTGCTCTACACCGGCTCCCGGACATCGTTCGCTTTCCTTCCCGGAAATATATTCATCGTGGGTATCGTCGGGGCTTCTGCCTCAACCGATCGAACACCATCTCCTTCTGGTCTTCCTCCCGTCGGCCATCCAGAAAAGCCGGCCGATCCATCGACCATCGTGCGTGAGCCGGCTTGGCTAGGTCGGATAACGGCCCCCGCAGCAGCGAGACTGCCGTCAACTTCGGGCTACTTAAAATCCGTTCGCTTACTGGGAAGGGTAATCTCATTCAACATATCCTCACGGACCTTAAGCTTGACATTTTTTGCTTAAATGAAACCTGGCAAACTCCCGGGCACTTCTCACAGTTGAACGATTCCACTCCCCCGGGATTTGTTTACATTTCCAAGCCCCGCGATTCTGGTCGCGGAGGAGGTCTCGCGATAGTATACCGCGAGAAGTGGAAAGTACTTCCTGTTTCTCTCCCGCCACTTTCCTCCTTTGAATGCCTTGCCTGTCAAATATCCGGACCCATTCCCACGATTATTGCCACAGTGTACCGCTCCCCCAAACCCCACCGCGACTTTTTAAATGAAGTGTCGACTGTCCTCGCCCATCTCTCCTCTCTGTCACCAAATGTAATAATCCTGGGAGATTTTAATATACATATGGACAACACTGCTCTTCCTCTCACCATTGACTTCACTTCTTCAATTAACAGTTTTGGTTTTGATCAATTTGTAGATTTTCCCACACACATCAAAGGTCACACCCTGGATCTGATCTGCTGCTCTGGTATTTCCCCCTCCAACGGTACTGCTGATGAACTTCCAATAACGGACCACTTCCTCATCTCATTCAACATTACACTCCAGCTCTCAACTGCCAAATCACCCCGGACCATTGTTTACCGTAATATTAAAGACATTAACATTGACTCTCTCACTGCATGGCTTGCAGTGCCCTGACTCCGGACATTGACTCCACTCCTTATGATTTGGTTTTCCGATATAACTTTGGTCTCACCAGCATCCTCAATACGCTCGCCCCTGTCAAGTCCCGCTCTGTCCTTTTTACTCGGTCTGCCCCTTGGTTCACCCCTCATCTACGTTCCTTGAAATCCCAAACCCGGCAGCTTGAGAGACTTTATAGGAAAACCGGCCTCACTGCTCACAAGGACATCTATGCAGCTCAACTATCCCTCTACAACAGGGGTGCCCAAACTTTTTGGATCGAAGATCTACTTTTCGATCAACTAACCTCCCGGGATCTACCCTTACCGGCGCGCACACACACACACACACACACACACACACACACACACACACACACACACACACACACACACACACACACGCCATGATGAGAAACAGCCTGAAATAGAGGCATGCCACGCACTTTTTCAGCCTGTTAACTATCGTAGCTCACACGTACCGTTTTAAAGTGCTTCCCTGGGCCCTCCTAGATTCCTATTCTTTGCTCGTGCCCTCGGTGAATTGTACAAGACGCAAACGCTGAATGAGAATCATGACGATAAAAGATAGAGCGCAACAGCTCTGATCACAAGCTGCAATTGCAAACTGCTGAGCGCTAACAACTTCCGGTGAGGTAATCGGCGCCACCATAAATTTAAGATTTACCTGCTTTATTTTATTTTTAAAAAATAGTGAAAATGAGAATGATAAGATGATTAGGGTTCAGTGTATATTAACACAAAAAATATTACTAACATGTACAAAGACACACAAATGGTTGTTTGTTTTTTTTCTTCTCGACACTCCTCGGATCTACTTGGGACCTGTCTTAGATCTACCGGTAGATCAGGATCTACCTAATGGGCACCCCTTACAAGGATTCCATCTCTCAAGCAAAATCACATTACTACTCCGGACTCATCTGCTCCAATGCTGGAAATACTAAGACTCTCTTTTCCCTTTGGAACAGAATCACTCAACCTCCTGACTCCCTACCACCTCACTTTTACTCTCGTGACACCTGCAACGCACTTCTCTTTTTCTACGAAAAAATCAACAGAATCCACCAGCATCTGGGCTCCTCTGTACCTTTCCCCTCATCTGACCTCCCCTTGCAAACTGTTCTCTTCTTTTGAACTCCCCCATCTCTCATTAATTTCAGACCTCATCATTAAATCCAAGACTTCCTCCTGTCAGCTCGATCCCCCCCCCACAGTTCTGGTCAAATCCTGCCTACCCTCTCTGCTTCCCCTCATCTCAGCCATTATACATTCCTTTCTGTCGACTGGAATTGTTCCTGTGCTCTTCAAAACTGCAGCTGTCACCCCAATCCTGAAAAAACCTGGTTCAGATCCCAATGACTTCAATAACCTACGCCCCATTTCCCATCTTCCCTTCATCTCGAAAATTCTGGAGAAAACTGTCGCCTCTCAGCTCCACTCCCACCTCACCGACAATAGTCTTTATGAACGTTTCCAGTCCGGCTTCTGTCCCCATCACAGTACTGAAATAGCCCTCATAAAAATCACAAACGATCTTCTCATGGCAGCAGACTCTGGCCTTATCTCCATCCTCATCCTCCTTGACCTGAGTGCAGCCTTCGACACAATCTCTCACCCCATCCTCCTCAATAGACTCTCTACCGTAGGCATCACCAACACCCCTCTACGTTGGTTCCACTCATATCTCACTGGCCGCTCTCAGTTCATTCAACTTGATTCTTTTACCTCACAATCCCTCCCCGTTTCTTCTGGTGTTCCCCAGGGTTCTGTCCTCGGTCCGCTCCTCTTCATTGTCTACCTCCTTCCGCTTGGAAACATTTTCCGCAAATTTGGCTTACACTTTCACTGCTTTGCGGATGACACCCAGCTCTATCTCTCCAGCAAACCCGACGCTTCTCTCCCACCCTCATCCCTCTCTCACTGTCTCTCAGAAATTAAATCTTGGTTCACCCACAATTTCCTCAAGCTAAACAGCAATAAAACTGAAATCCTACTTGTCGGTACCAAATCCACTCTAAACAAGGCCGACAGTTTCTCCCTCACAATTGATATTGCCACTGTATCTCCTTCCCCCCAGGTGAAGAGTCTGGGTGTCATCCTTGACAGTTCCTTTCACTCCCACATCAAAAACATTACCCGGTCCACTCATTTCCACCTTCGCAATATAAACCACCTCCATCCCTCACTCACTCCGCACACCACCGCTATACTTGTTCACAGTCTCGCCACTTCCCGTATTGACTACTGCAACTCACTCCTCTTCGGTGTCCATCAAAAATTTCTCCATAAACTTCAACTTGTTCAGAATTCAGCAGCCCGGATCATCACGAGAACCCCCTCCTTCCATCATATCACCCCCATCCTCCGACAGCTCCACTGGCTTCCTGTCAAACTTAGAATCAACTTCAAATTACTTCTCTAAACATTCAAAGCCATCCATAACCTTGCCCCCACCTATCTGTCAGATCTTCTTCAAATCTCCATTCCCTCTCGCTCACTCAGGTCCTCATCCTCCGTCCACCTTTTTCTACCCTCTGCCCATCTCAGTACAATGGGGTGCAGAGCCTTCAGTCGCTCTGCCCCCAAACTCTGGAACTCAACTTTCTCCCAACATTCGTAATATTGACTCTCTTTCCTTATTCAAAACCCAGCTCAAAACCCACCTATTCAGACTTGCCTACTCAGTTTAAATCTTTCTTTCTTTCTTTATTATTTTATCTGTGTTTTACTATTGGTATTGGCTGTACAGTGTCCTTGAGTGTTGTGAAAGGCGCTTACAAATGTGATGTATTATTATTATTATTATCAGTGGTAGAATACAATACTGCAACATTTGTAAAGTTGGTGCAGAAAATTATCGCACCATTTTAAAGTGACCAGAAGCAGTATTTGTGGTACAACACGTGTACAATTATGCAGGTGTCCTTGAGCGATTTAAAGTGTCTGGTGCTGTGCAATACAGATCTCAGTGACAGTGGTTCAGGTGATACAGAGCTGGAGCTAAAATGATTGTAGTGGGAATGCTGTTCCATAGTGTGGAAATATGGGGAAATGCCTGCAAAACAAACACACTCCCTATTCTAAAACTACAAAAAAAGCAATTTGAATTATTAATAGATCAAAATATATGGAACCCACAGATCCACTATTTATCAAATTAAATACGATGAAATTTTATGACCTGGTTGATCGCCCAATTAATGTACAAAGCACACAATAACCTGCTCTGCCAAAACATTCAGAAGTTTTTCGAAATTTGAGAAAGCAGCTATGATTTAAGATGTACCAACTTATTCAAAAAACTCAAAACAAGAACAAACATCAAGCAAAGAAGTGTTAATCTGTGGAATAATCTCGAAACAGACCTGAAAATGAGTAAATCGCTTGCTGAGTTCAAAAACAAATTCAAAAAAAATAGTACAAGCAACCTACATCACTCAGAGTTAAAATGATAAATTATAAACATTAAATATAATGATAAATCAGAACTAAGTTGATAGAGAAAAGTATTGAAATATCCATTATGAATACAAGAGAAAATTGATACAAGAGGGCCAGGGTGTGGATGTGTATAATCCCGATACAAACCAAAAGTTGTAAAAATATCACAGTTAAGGGTAAAGTATGAGCCTTAATGGAGACTTCTTTCTTCTTACTTTTTTTTCTTTTCTGATTGATATAAAAATTATTTATTAGATATAAACACATAACGGGGTAGGACTAGATACGTTTCTTACTTCTTCCTACTCCCTTGAACATAATAACTGTGTTGAATGAAGACTGATTTCTTTCTTTTTACTATTTTATCTACCTTATTTTCTGTCAAATTATTACTGTATATGTTTTATGTTCGATAAACAAGCAAACAAACAACAAACAATTCATAGTGTTGTGCAAATTTGCAAAGAGACACTATACAGGTAGATTCGGGTTACGGTTTAGGGAGCTAATGGGCAGAGGGAAGAAGTTGTTTAAGTGTCAGCTGGATTTGGTGCGCATGGATCAGTCGTGCTTGCCTGAGGGAGCTGGAAAACGTAGTGGGCAGGGTGCGGGGGGTCCAGTAGGATTTTCCGTGCCCTTGTCTTGGTTCTTGCGGTGTGTAAGTCCTCAAGAGTGGGTAGGGTGGTGCCAATGATTTTTTTCCGCCCTCCTAACTGTCCGTTGCAGTCGGATTTTGTCCTTTTTTTGTGGCAGCCCCAAACAAACCCTTGATGGCAGAACACAGGATACATTCGATGACTGCCGTGTAGAACTGTCTTAGCAACTCCTGTGGCAGGCCATGCTTCCTCAGCAGCCTCAGGAAGTGCATCCTCTGCTGGGCCTTTTTCAGGATGGAGTATGTCATGACCTCCCACTTCATGTCCTGGGAGACTGTGATTCCCAGGAACTTTAAGGTCTCGACGATTGACACAGGGCAGTTGGATAGTGTGAGGGGCAGCTGTGGTGAAAGATGTTTCCTGAAGTCCATGATCATCTCTTCCATTTTGAGCGTGTACATCTTGAGGTTGTGTTGGCTGCACCAAAGCTCCAGCTGCTCCACTTTTTGTTGGTACGTAGACTTGTCATTGTCTTTGATGAAACCGATGACTGTGGTGTCGTCTGCAAACTTTTATTAGTTTGATGGCTGGGTGTGTTGAGGTGCAATTGTTCGTGTAGAGGGAGAAGAGCAGTGGTGAGAGGACGCATCCCTGTGTGGCTCCAGTGCTAGTGGTGCGTGTTGATGATGTTGTTCTTCCCAGCTTCACCTGTTGTGTCCATCACGTCAGGAAGCTGATGATCCACTGACAGATCGTAGGGGACACACCGAGCTGGAGAAGTGTGGGGGTGAGGAGTTCTGGGATGTTGAACGCAGAGCTGAAATCCACAAACAGGATCCTTGCGTAGGTCCCTGTGCTGTCAAGGTGCTCGAGGATGTAGTGCAGCCCTATGTTGCCTGCATCCTCCACAGACCTGTTTTCCCGGAAGGCAAACTGAAGAGGGTCCAACAGGGGTTTAGTGATGTTCTTTACGTGTTTCAGCACAAGGCGTTTGAGGACTTCATGACCACAGACGTCAGAGCGACAGGCCTGTAGTCAATGAATTCCGATGTTGCTAGTTTCTTGGGAACTGGGATGACGGTAGACTGAAGTAGGATGGGACCTCAAACAGCTCCAGGGATCTGTTGAAGATTCGTGTGAAGACCGGAGCCAGCTGGTCAGCACAGACTTTCAGGCAGGAGGGGGACACTTTGTCGGGCCCCACAGATTTATCGATCTTCTGCTGCTTGAAGAGCCATCTCACGTCCGGTTTGTGGATCTGTAGGGCAGAGAATGGGGGTGGGGCGTGGATAGAGTAGTTTTTGGTTGATGTGGGCAGATGTGGGAAATGGGGTGAGTCTGTGGTGCAATGTAAACACTGAGTCCCAAGGAGGAGAACTGACGTGGTGAGTAGAATGGCTTGCAGTTTAGAGACAGCGACTCCAAGTCCAGGCTGCAGTGTGCGTCGGGCTTCGTGACATCAATGCGCCATTCTTCGATATAGAAGCATATTCCACCAGCTTTTGATTTCCCTGATAGCTCCGTGTCGCGATCTGCTTCAAGTACACGAAAGCTGGCTAGATCGGCGCGGAATCCGGGTGGCAGTCACTGAGGTTTCAGTGAAGCACAGCTCAGCAGAATGTGCAAAGGTTTTGTTGATCTTTGTGATGAGAAGAAGTTCGTCCATTTTGTTTGGCAGAGAACGCAGAAGAGCAAGATGGAATTGATGGGAGCGGGGTTCGAAATCCAGCTGACGTTGCTTGAGGAACATGCCGGCTCGCTTCCCCCTACTCCGACGGCGTTTCCATGCGCCACACAGCACAGCCACTCTGCTCGCTATTAACTCTGAAAAACCTTGTGCGTTTTCGTGTGCTGGTGAAAAACGTCAGAGCGTCGTGTGTATGATTAGAAACTCTTCCCTCATGTAAGTCGCATAGGGTCTCCAAAAACGAACATAAATGACAAAAACAAGGATAATACTAGGGAGCGCATAACCAAGGCAGCCATATGTGTCGGCACCATTGTCCTTTATGTCTTAATCGATTTAAATATACAGACCCAAAACATCCCCTCCATGAGTCGCCCCCTATCCGTGGTGAGGGGTTTGTGTGTCCCAATGATCCTCTGAGCCGGGGTGGTGGTCCCTCTTTTTAAAAAGGGGGGCCGGAGGATGTATGGGGGCCCTACAGAGGGATCACACTGCTCAGCCTCCCTGGTAAGGTCTCTTCAGAGGTGCTGGAGAGGAGGGTTCGTCCGGAAGTCGAGCCTCAGATTGAGGAGGAGCAGTGTGGTTTTCGTCCCGGCTGTGGAACAGTGGACCAGCTATACACCCTTAGCAGGGTCCTCGAGGGTATGTCCTGTATCGGTCTGGCGTGGTAAAGAACGAGCTGAGCCAAAGGGCGAAGCTCTTAATTTACCGGTCGTTCTACGTTCAGATCCTTATCTATGAACGAAAAGAACGAGATCACAGATACAAGCGGCCGAAATGAGTTTTCTCCGCAGGGTGTACGGGCTTTCCATTAGAGATAAGGTGAGAACCTCGGTCATCCGGGAGGGGCTCAGAGTAGAGCCGCTTCTGCTCCACATCAAAAGGAGCCAGATGAGGTGGCTTGGGCATCTGATTCGGATGCCTCCTGAGCGCCTCCCCGGTGAGGTGTTCCGGGTATGTCCCACCGGGAAGAGACACAGAGGACGACCCAGGACACGCTGGAGAGACTATGTCTCCCAGCTGACCTGGGAACGCCTCGGGATCCCCCGGGGAGAGCTGGAAGAAGGAGCTAGGGAGAGGGAAGTCTGGGCTTCCCTGCTAAAGCTGCTGCCCCCATGACCTTGCCCCGGATAAGCGGTAAAAGATGGATGGATGGGCCCAAAACATCCTTTCAAATTTAAACACTATAAAAATTTATGATCTGGTTCAGTTTAAATTGACAGAATTACAGTAACATACAAAGTCCAGAATAAGTTACTATGCCATAATACTCAGAATCTGTTCGAAATTGGAGAGCGTTACTCTGATTTAAGGGGTATTAGCCCCTGCGAAAAAATCCAAAACAAGAACAAATATTAAGCAAAGGTGTGTTTCTGTCATTGTCGTGAATTTGATTTTGAACTGACATGAAAAGGTGTGAATACTTTGCTATGTTCTAAAACAGCTTCAAATGTAAAGTACAAAAAACTTTTTAAAAAATCAGCTGTAAGTTGGTAAATTGCTTAAATGCTGTAATATTTCAAATGTGTTAGATTGAGTGTAATGTAATGGGATATTGATTATGAGTGTGAGAGTATAGTGATATATCAATGTGCCTGTGTGTGCTTACGTAGTACCTGTTGAAGCCGGAATTTCCACCACACTATTTGACCAATAATCAAATACCTTGGCGGACTTCCGGGGTGCTCGTTGATGGGCTCAGGAATGACCACATGCACACGTCTATTGAGTCAATAACAGAAAAGTATTTAATCTCTAACAAATAGTCTAATACAGCGTAGATCAAGCCAATTATTCTAAACAGAGCTCTGGGTCATCAACTTCTCACCGCGAGAGTAGCGAGACAGAGTGACAAAGACGCCTTTCCCTTGATCTACCTTTAATACCATTCCCCAAAAAGGGTGTGTGTGTGTGTGTGTGTGTGTGTGTGTGTGTGTGTGTGTGTGTGTGTGTGTGTGTGTTCAGGCATAGACAAGTGGTCTACGGGGACAGTTCAGGTGTTATCAACGGCATCTGTCAGATTAGGTGTGAATTGTCCTTCTATGGTGAATCATCCTTTGATGTGGAGATGGATATGGTATTCCACATTTGGCCGTCTTTTGTTGTTGGAAGTGGCCGTCCTGCTGTTAGGGCCTTTTCAAGTGCCGATTGTGATCTCCAGTCCAGGGGTTCGGCCGGCGTCCCCCCATTCTCGTTGTACATTGGCACCCCCTCTTCCTCAGTCACATATATATAGTCATATATATATTGGAGAAATATTATATATATATATATATATATATATATATATATATATATATATTTGAAGCGGCTGGATAGCTCAGTTGGTAAGGCATCGGTTTGGCATACGGGAGACGGTGGTTCGAATCCCGCTTGGGGCAAAAATGAGCACATAACACCATCCAGTGTGGGTCCTTGGG
Organism: Hippocampus zosterae; assembly: GCF_025434085.1. Taxonomy (NCBI): domain Eukaryota; kingdom Metazoa; phylum Chordata; class Actinopteri; order Syngnathiformes; family Syngnathidae; genus Hippocampus; species Hippocampus zosterae. The sequence continues at coordinate 3,436,905 of NC_067458.1, forward strand.
CAAGATCCTTCACGCTAATGCCTACCTCATACAATGATGAGAGACAATAAAACGAATGACATGCCGGCTCAGACGTCGCCCGGCCAAACAAGGTCTGCGTCAGGTGCTGGGGAACCAGAGCACCTTGATGAAAAATGGGCTACTGGAACAAAGCGGAGATGGGCGAGAGGCGATAACATGGCTCTGTTGGAATGCTACTACTCAAGCAACCCTAGTCAGAGGGGTTACATGCAGAGAATGTGGGTTAAATGGTTACTTCGAAACCCACAGTCACGGTTGACCACGAAACAACTAGTAGCTCAGTGTTCCAACATCCACAAACGGCAACTGCTGTCACAACTTGAGATTGATGAGGTACAACGCAGGTTCCATGCCGAAGTGCCCCAGGATGCCAGATCAGAGGAGGAGGTCATACAAGAGATTGGGAGGCAAGCCCCAATGAATGCAGATGATGAGATTGGGTGGCCAGCCCCAATGAATGAAATGCTGAGCGAGGCAGCAACTGACCTGAAAGCTAAGATCATGGCGAGAATGAAAGCGGGGCAACCTAGAAACCGATTACAACGGCTATGTGAAGTACCATCTGAAAGTCTCATAGAAAGTGTGAATGCACTGAGGGCGATCCCTACCGTAACGATCACAGAAACCAATGAGCTGATATACGCTTCAGCATCAGTGATCCTGGAGACTCTGGGCTATAAGAGCAACCATGGAAGCCATGAGATACGTTACCCACCATGGAAAAGACGGTTGGAGGCTAAGATCAAGGCGGCCCGGAAAGATGTGAGTCAATTGACGGAGGCCCAGAGAGGTGTGATGAAATGGCCGATACCCGAGAGGTACATCCAGATGACCATACCTGAAGCACTCGAAACTGCCAAACAAAGGCTCCAAGCCTTGTCCAGTCGCCTAAAGCGGTACACGAAAGAGAATGAGGCCAGACGAACAAACAGGCTGTTCGCAACACAACCTGCGAAAGTGTACGCTCAGTGGCAGGGTCCTACCAACAGAGCCGACCCACCAAGACTGGAAACTGAAAGGTACTGGAAAGGCATATGGGAGAAGGAGGTTGCACATAACAGCAGTGCACAATGGCTGGTGACCTTGAGCGAGGAGCACAGCAACCTCCCTGAACAGAACCCAGTTACCATAACAGTGGCAGACATACAGGAAAGAGTCTCAGATATGAAGAACTGGACAGCACCAGGCCCGGACATGGTCCACACCTACTGGCTAAAGAAACTCACAGCACTCCATGAGCGCCTAGCAGTACAAATGAACCAGCTGCTGAGGGATGGGACTCACCCAGAATGGCTAACCGAAGGGCGAACGATCCTGATCATGAAGGATCCCTCGAAGGGTGCAGTTCCATCCAACTATCGGCCAATAACCTGTCTCTCCACAACATGGAAGCTCATGTCAGGCATCATTGCGGCTAAGATAAGTGGACACATGGATCAATACATGAGCGAAGCACAGAAGGGCATTGGTAGAGATACTAGAGGAGCCAAGCATCAACTCCTGGTTGACAGAACAGTCGCACACGACGTACCAACCTGTGCACAGCTTGGATTGATTACAAGAAAGCCTATGACTCGATGCCACATACTTGGATCACTGAATACTTGGAGTTGTATAAGGTGAACAGGACCCTAAGAGCCTTCGTTGCGAACTCGATGAGGATGTGGAAAACCACACTTGAAGCCAATGCTTCAAGCACTTACCCAAGTGTCCATCAAATGTGGCATATACCAAGGTGATGTACTCTCCCCACTGCTGTTCTGCATAGGACTGAACCCCCTAAGCCAAGTAATCACCAAGACAGGCTATGGATACCGCCTCAGAAATGGAGCTACAATCAGCCACCTCCTCTACATGGATGACATAAAGATGTATGCTAAGAGCGAAAGGGACATAGATTCCCTGATCCACACAACCAGGATCTACAGCAGCGACATCGGGATGTCATTCGGGCTTGAGAAATGTAGTCGGATGGTGACTCAGAGAGGAAAGGTAGTCCGCACTGAAGGGGTCTCACTCCCAGAAGGAACAATAGCAGACATTGAGGACAGCTACAAGTACCTTGGTATACCACAAGCCAATGGCAACCTCGAACTGGCAACAAGGAAAGCGGCTACGGCCAAATACCTCCAGCGAGTGAGGCAAGTCCTAAGAAGCCAGCTCAATGGCAAGAATAAGACCCGGGCAATAAACAGCTATGCCCTGCCAGTGATCAGATACCCTGCAGGAATAATAAGGTGGCCAAAGAAAGAGATTCAGACCACGGACGTTAAGACCCGAAAGCTCCTAACCATGCATGGAGGGTTCCATCCCAAATCCAGCACCCTGAGACTGTACGCAAGCCGAAAGGAAGGAGGCCTGGGACTAGTGAGTGTGAGAGCCACTGTCCAGGATGAAACATCCAAGCTCCATGAATACATCAAGGAGAAGGCTCCAACGGATGAATTACTCAGAGAATGTCTCAGACAATGGGGAACAGAAGATGAGGCACTGGAAGAGGGACCATCATGGGTTGACAAGCCCCTACACGGGATGTACCACCGGACCATAACTGAAGTGGCTGATCTCAAGAAGTCCTATCAGTGGCTAGAGAGGGCTGGCCTGAAGGACAGCACAGAGGCACTCATCCTGGCTGCTCAGGAACAGGCCTTGAGCACCAGAGCCATCGAGGCCCAGATATACCACACCAGACAAGACCCAAGGTGTAGGTTGTGCAAAGAGGCACCTGAGACGATCCAACACATAACTGCAGGGTGTAAGATGCTGGCAGGGAAAGCCTACATGGAACGCCATAACCAGGTGGCTGGCATAGTCTACCGAAACATCTGTGCGGAGTATGGACTGGAAACCCCAAGGTCAAAATGGGAAACACCTCCGAAGGTGGTGGAAAATGACAGAGCGAAGATCCTGTGGGACTTCCAGATCCAGACTGACAAGATGGTAATGGCGAACCAACCAGATATCGTGATCATAGATAAAGGGCAGAGGAAAGCCGTTGTAGTGGATGTAGCGGTCCCAAGTGATGGAAACATCAGGAAGAAGGAACATGAGAAACTCGAGAAATACCAAGGGCTCAGAGAGGAGCTGGAGAGAGCCTGGAAGGTAAAGGTGACAGTCGTGCCTGTGGTGGTCGGAGCACTCGGGGCAGTGACCCCCAAACTAGATGAGTGGTTGCAACAGATCCCGGGAACAACATCGGACATCTCAGTCCAGAAATGTGCAGTGCTGGGAACAGCAAGGATACTGCGCAGAACCCTCAAGCTTCCTGGCCTCTGGTAGAGGACCCGAGCTGAATGAGGGACGGACACCACCCGAGGGGTGAGATGAGGATTTTTTTTTTTGAAACTTAGCTTGTAGCCGACATGTGCACATTTTGAGCATGACGTCTCTGATCCACTCGTTAAAGGACACTTTGATTCTCTCCTCTTTCATCTCAAACAAAGCGTGTGACGGAAAAGTGGTTAGGACTGCACGACTGTCCGTGTTTTATGTTATGTGTTGTGTTTATTATTTTACTTTGTTAACTGTTTTGTAAAGCGCTTTGTTACAGCTGCCGCTGTTGTGAAATCGCTATATAAATCAGCATGTATTGTAAATACCAAGGGCTTAGAGAGGAGCTAGAGAGAGCCTGGAAGGTAAAGGTGACAGTCGTGCCTGTGGTGGTCGGAGCACTCGGGGCAGTGACCCCCAAACTAGATGAGTCGTTGCAACAGATCCCGGGAACAACATCGGACATCTCAGTCCAGAAATGTGCGGTGCTGGGAACAGCAAGGATACTGCGCAGAACCCTCAAGCTTCCTGGCCTCTGGTAGAGGACCCGAGCTGAATGAGGGATGGACATCACCCGAGGGGGGGTGAGACGAGGATTTTTTAAAATATATATATATATCAGAAAAAAAATGATCGATGGATGCATTAATAAACAAGCGAGAGAGAGAGCCATATATCAGTATCATACGCATACTCAGTTTAAATTCATCTCTCCTTTTATCCATCCTCCATTTTCCGAGCCGCTTTATCCTCACTAGGGTCGCGGGGGGTGCTGGAGCCTATCCCAGCTGTCTTCGGGCAGTAGGCGGGGGATCAGTTGCCAGCCAATCGCAGGGCACACAGAAACGAACAACCATTCGCACTCACACTCACACCTAGGGACAATTTAGAGTGTTCAATCAGACTGCCACGCATGTTTTTGGAATGTGGGAGGAAACCGGAGCACCCGGAGAAAACCCACACCGGAACGGGGAGAACATGCAAACTCCACACAGGGAGGCCGGAGCTGGAATCGAACCCGGTACCTCTGCACTGTGAAGCCGATGTGCTAACCACTGGACTACCGGGCCGCCCACTCTCTCCTTTTATTTTTTTATAATTTTATCTGTGGTTTTATTGTTCTTGTTTTGATTGTAAGGTGTCATTGAGTGTTTTGAAAGGCGCATAGAAATGAAATGTATTATTATTATTATTATTATTTTTTTTTTTTTATTATTACATGGGTCGCAAGCCATAGGTTCCCGACGCCTGATCTCTAGCCATGAAAGGCAGTACTGAAACAAAAGCAACTATTTTGTGACTGTACGAAAAACCGCAATGCAGCAATATAAAAGCCTATGCCATGAATAAAAATCCCTTCACTATACATTATGTATGTTGTAGGCATATGTACAGTATGCATACTGTACCAGAAAGTATAAATACATTTGTAAACTTGATTAGGTCTGTATGTTGACTTTTTTGCTTTTCTTCTCGTCTTCTGATATTCAACATGAATGATCTATTATTATGAACATCAAGCAAGTTAAATACAAAAAGAACAAGGGGTAGGATTAGAGCAGTTTTTTTTACTTCATCGTACTTCCTTCGAACATGTAAACTGTGCGAAATGATAACCGTTTGTATTTTCAAGTTTTTTTATACTTCCCGTTACTTCGTCTGAAATTTCTGTCAACTGTTTATTGGATCAATAAACAAACAAACTGTGCGTCAACGACTGGCTGCTCGCCACCAACGGACATGTCATGCCTGGAGGCCACCGAGTGACTGTTGAGCCATTTGCATGCTTGTGGCTTCAAGGTCTCTCGGTTCAAACTGCAATGTTGTCACTCCTTTTTGGTACGGCTGTTTTCACCTGCACGCCATGCATCCATATTGTCCCACCCTAAACCATGCACTGTCCGTGACATGCTGTCATTTTTTAGATTTACGGGTCAGAGCCGAAATTAAGTTGCCAACGATAGGGAATTGACAGCTCTCCTTCATGCTTTAACCGTTGGTCTTTTTAATCTGGCCCACTGAAGGTTAGTACACAATTAAGGTTCAATGTTTATGATTGAATTCGTTTCATTTGGACTTGGTATCGATATGCCTGTCATTACAAGTGGCACAGTGACTTGAAGTTGCAGAGCACAGGGAGGGAGGGCGATAGGAAGGTTTAGAGATCTTATCTACCACCTCTTTGACCTCTGTCAAACGGAAATTCCAGAACCCGGGAAAAAAACCTGCATTAAACTTTCTACTACTATATTACATTAACGATCGATTCATAACAACGTATGCTCCGGAACCCTCTCATTAAAATACTAATAATTTGATACGGACTGTCAACAAATGCAGTTTTTTAAATGGCCCCGGCCCCTCTGTCAAATTTTCAAAGTCAATGTGGCCCCATCGCCAAAATGTTTGCTCACACCTGAATGAGCAGATCAGGTTGGGACAGGTTTCTATTCCTTTGTATGGGCCGAACAAAAATGCAGATTGCATACATTCATCTTCATTAAAATCAGCAGAGGCCGACTAATATATGACGGATGCGGGGATGGTGATTCATGGGCAGCTGGCAGCTACATCCTAGATGGTCCACCAGAATCACATAGCGTTTGACATGTTCTTGGACCAAAACATTTGGACTTTTGTGCTGATCACCACATGGTGGTGAGGTGACTCCAATGATGGGGGAAGATGCCACTCCAACCTGTCAGACCTAAATGTATTTTGAGCGTTTGTTGGGAGCGTCTGGAAGAATCCCCGTCAGAAGGAGTTTCAACTCTAAACTCTGGCAGAGCTTTTCCCAGGTCCCGGGGAAGGTTTGGGACATTCAGTCCGAGTGTACCGTATTTTGCGCCTCGATTGTTGAGGTGGCTAATCGGAGTTGTGGCCGTAAGGTGTCAATCATGTTGGCAACCTCCAACTCGCTGGTGGACATAAGGGTGTTCACACGGCACACATTTTACACCAGAGCAAATTTTGTGGAGCGGTCACACGTACAAAGCCGCTGAGCGTGTTAGCACCGGCACAGCGTCGGTGCAGCTCCACTTGCGGTCACACGGCAGTTTCTGCAGCGGAGCAAAACGACAGAAAACAAATGAGCTGTTGTGTTGGTTCTTTTTAAAACGTATACACAACTCAAGCAACTACTGTACAGGCACGTTCTTCTCCTTCTCGGTCTCCGTACCTTCAGCTCGAGAGTGACCGCCCCCGAAAACATAAAGCAACGATGACTTCAATGACACTCAGAAAAGCAAATGTGTAATGCGCCAAACAGAAAATCAAGAGAGGAAATCACAAAATAAATTCTATGAGGGGTGGGGGGTTGTGAACACACAACAAAAGAACAAACTACACAAACAACTCCGAGACAGTCCAGTCTCCTACAAAAGGAAAGATAACGTTTGGGGACTTGAGATGGTATAACCCAAGAGGTACTTGCTGCTGTTACCAGCCATGTCTTGTGTCGTTATTAAGCAAACACAAGACGGAAGTCCAACAGAGTACAAAAGCAACGCATTATCGCCGTACGTAATCAACTCTTCTCATGCGTAGTGAGGCTACTCCCCCCGCAAACGAGCATTTGCTCCGGAGCAAATTGGAAAGTTCAGACATGCAAACTCACATCGGTGCTGCTCTGCAAACGAGCATTTACTCTGGAGCAACTTTTTAAAACAACTCCCTGAGGTGGGTTAAATTTGCTCCGGAGTAAGCTGTTTTCCGGGGCTACCCCGGAGCAAATTTGCACGTGTGACCGCTCCACTGGCGCAGCGCCGGCGTAGCACCAGAGCAAATGTTGCCATGTGACAGTAAGGGATGCTGTCAAGCTGAAGGAGTCCTATCAGGTCTTTGTGGCATACACACACACACACACACACACACACACACACACACACACACACACACGCATACACACACACACACACACACGCATACACACACACACACACACACACACACACACACACACCTCTGCTCAGCCAGATTTATTGTAAATGTCACACACTAACATGATAATAATAGATATTGACTCCTCCGGGACTAAAACCACAGGCCACTCATTTTCAACAATTAATATTGAACCAGCCAAAGAGCCGAATGCAGCTCGTAGGCCGCAGGTTGGCCACACCTGTTCTAGACGTTTGTAATCTTGCTCCATTTTTCCCGTTTGTCGTTTTCTTCTCTCCGTTTTCTAGCTTATGTCATTCTGGTTTTGGTAAGTTATTTTCGGTTTGTATTTTGTCATTAATTGATCAATTTGTCATTTTTTTAGACAAGCTATTTTCATTTACCATTCATCCATGCATCCATCCATCCATCCATCCATCCATCCATCCATCCATCCATCCATCCATCATGTACCGCTTATCCGGGGCCAGGTCGCGGGGGCAACAGCTTTAGCAGGGAAGCCCAGACTTCCCTCTCCCTAGCTACTTCTTCCAGCTCTCCCCGGGGGATCCCGAGACGTTCCCAGGCCAGCTGGGTGACATAGTCTCTCCAGCGTGTCCTGGGTCTTCCTCGGGGTCTCCTCCCGGTGGGACATGCCCGGAACACCTCACCAGGGAGGCGCTCAGGAGGCATCCGAATCAGATGCCCAAGCCACCTCATCTGGCTCCTCTCGATGTGGAGGAGAAGCGGCTCGACTCTGAGGAAAACTCATTTCGGCCGCTTGTATCCGGGATCTCGTTCTTTCGGTCACGACCCATAGCTCGTGACCATAGATGAGGGTTGGGACGTAGATCGACCGGTAAATTGAGAGCTTCGCCCTTTGGCTCAGCTCCTTCTTCACCACGACAGACCGATTCAACGTCCGCATCACTGCAGACGCTGCACCGATCCGCCTGTCGATCTTCCGCTCCCTCTTGCCCCCACTCGTGAACAAGACCCCAAGATACTTGAACTCCTCCACTTGGGGCAAGATCTCCTCCCCGACCCGGAGGGGGCACTCCACCCTTTTCCGACTGAGGACCATGGTTTCAGATTTGGAGGTGCTGATTTTCATCCCAACCGCTTCACACTCGGCTGCGAAACGCTCCAGTGAGAGTTGGAGAGCCCCGTTTGAAGGAGCCAACAGCACCACATCATCCGCAAAAAGCAGGGATGCAATACTGAGGCCCCCAAAACGGACCCCCTCAACGCTTCGGCTGCGCCTAGAAATTCTGTCCATAAAAGTTATGAACAGAATCGGCGACAAAGGGCAGCCTTGGCGGAGTCCTACCCCCACTGGAAACGATTCCGACTTACTGCCGGCAATGCGAACCAAACTCTGACATCGGTGGTATAGTGACCGAACAGCCCGTTACCAGGGGGTTCGGTACCCCATACCCACGAAGCACCCCCCACAGAACTCCCCGAGGGACACGGTCAAACGCCTTCTCCAAGTCCACAAAACACATGTAGACCGGTTGGGCGAATTCCCACATACCCTCAAGGACCCTGCTAAGGGTGTAGAGCTGGTCCACTGTTCCACGGCCGGGACGAAAACCACACTGCTCCTCCTCAATCTGAGGCTCGACTACCTGACGGACCCTCCTCTCCAGCACTCCTGAATAGACCTTACCAGGGAGGCTGAGGAGTGTGATCCCTCTGTAGTTGGAACACACCCTCCGGTCCCCCTTTTTTTTTCACTTTGAAGTCAAGATGGCGCCCGAGTAGGCAGCCGTTAGCAAGTGCTCTCATGAGCCTTGCTTTTTTTGTTGTTCTTGTGTTTCTTTTGTCACTTTGTGTTTGCTGTTACGTCGTGTGGAGTTGATGTGGACCTTTTTCAGCATTTTTTGGCCACGACATTTATCAAGGAGGAGACTCTGTGCTTGGTGGCTGCGCCTTCTCGGCAGCATGGGTATACCAGCACTGTTTTTGACTGGAGGAATGTCGGCGCCATTTGACTGTCGTTGCTGGACAGTCCCGGGGCGCTTGTGTCTTGCGCCTGTAATGGGCAGCATTTTTCACAGCCCCGCTTTGTTCAGCGGAGAGATCGGTGCTGTTGAACGGTCTGCGGCTGGATGGATGGAGGTCTTGAGGAGCCGACGATGAGAAGAAAGGAGCGTTGGCGTGGAGTGCCGATGCGGATTTGGAGCTGGGAGTCCGGCTTGGAGTTTGAAGCGGATTATGTGGGACAGGAGAAGTGAACTAATCTCTTTTCGTCAATGGACGCTACAGCTTCGTGTTTGCTTTCAAAACTTTGCTTGTAGCAGACGTGTGCACATTTTTCAGCATGATGTCTCTGATCCACTGGTGAAAGGACACTTTGATCCTCTCCTCTTTCATCTATAACTGCTTCAGACAACAAAGTGTATGCAGAAAAGTGGTGAAGATTGCACGACTGTCTCTGTCCTATGTGTTGTCTTGTGTTATTTTTGTTATTTTGACTTCAAAATGGCGCCGCGAGAGTGGCTGCCTTTCCAGCAGCTCCTATTTTTTTGTTGTTCTACTTCTTCCTTTCATACCTTTGCTGCTGTGAATCTGGAATTTCTCCATTGCGAGACTAATAAAGGTTTTCTTAATCTTAATCTTAAAAAGAGGGACTACCACCCCGGTCTGCCACTCCAGAGGCACTGTCCCTGTTGACCACGCGATGTTGCAGAGGCGTGTCAACCAGGACAGCCCCACTCCAAGGAAGGCGTGTTGGTGGAGTTGAGGAGGTCTTCGAAGTACTCTGCCCACCGGTTCACAACGTCCCGAGTCGAAGTAAGCAGCGCCCCATCCCCACTGTACACAGTGTTAGTGGTGCACTGCTTACCCCTCCTGAGACGTCGGATGGTGGACCAGAACTTCCTCGAAGCCGTCCGGAAGTCGGCTTCCATGGCCTCACCGAACTCTTCCCACGCCCGGGTTTTTGCCTCGGCGACCACCGAAGCCGCGGTCCGCTTGGCCAGTCGATACCCGTCAGCTGCCCCTGGGGTCCCACAGGCCATAAAGGCCCGATAGGACTCCTTCTTCAGCTTAACGTCATCCCTTACTGCTGGTGTCCACCAGTGAGTACGGGGTTTGCCGCCACGACAGGCACCAACCACCTTACAGCCACAACTCAGATTGGCCGCCTCAACAATAGAGGCACGGAACATGGTCCACTCGGGCTCAATGTCCCCTGCCTCCCCCGGAACATGGGAAAAGCTCTGTCGGAGGTGGGAGTTGAAACTCCTTCTGACAGGGGATTTCGCCAGACGTTCCCAACAAACCCTCACTATACGTTTGGGTCTGCCAGGACGGACCGGCATCTTCCCCCGCCATCGGAGCATACTCACCACCAGGTGGTGATCAGTTGACAGCTCCGCCCCTCTCTTCACCCGAGTGTCCAGAACATGCGGACGCAAATCCGATGATACAACTACAAAGTCGATCATCGAATTGCGGCCTAGGGTGTCCTGGTGCCAAGTGCACATATGGACACCCTTATGCTTGAACAAGGTGTTCGTTATGGACAATCCGTGACGAGCACAGAAGTCCAATAACAAAACACCACTCGGGTTCTGATCGGGGGGGCCGTTCCTCCCAATCACGCCCCTCCAGGTCTCACTGTCATTGCCCACGTGAGCATTGAAGTCCCCCAGCAGAACAAGGGAGTCCCCAGCAGGAGTACTCTCCAGCACACCCTCCAAGGACTCCAAAAAGGGTGGGTATGCTGAGCTGCTGTTTGGTGCATATGCACAAACAACAGTCAGGACCCGTCCACCCACCCTAAGGCGGAGGGAGGCAACCCTCTCGTCTACCGGTGTGAACCCCAATGTACAGGCACTGAGCCGGGGGGCAATGAGTATGCCCACATCTGCTCTGCGCCTCTCACCGTGAGCAACTCCAGAGTGGAAGAGAGTCCAACCCCTCTCGAGAGAACTGGTACCAGAACCCAGGCTGTGCGTGGAGGCAAGTCCGACTATATCCAGTCCGAAATTCTCTGCCTCACACACCAGCTCGGGCTCCTTCCCTGCCAGAGAGGTGACATTCCATGTCCCAAGAGCTAGCTTCTGCAGCCGAGGATCGGACCGCCAGGGTCCCTGCCTTTGGCTGCCGCCCAGCTCACATTGCACCCGACCCCTTTGGCCCCTCTTATGCGTGGTGAGCCCATGGGAAGTCCAGAGGGGGGCCCCGGTGACCCGCGTCCGGGCAAGGGAAACCTAGATCCATTTATTGTATTTATCATTGGGGTCTTTGAGCCGTGCTTTGTCTGGCCCCTCACCTAGAACCTGTTTGCCATGGGTGACCCTGCCAGGGGCATAAAGCCCCAGACAACTTAGCCTCTAGGATCATTGGGACACACAAACCCCTCCACCACGGTAAGGTGACGACTCACGGACAAAGTTATTGACTGTACTTTACAACCCCAAAGTGCTGCCTAAGTATTGGTAAACATCTATGCAATGTGATTAAAAAGTATTTTTACTAAGCCCATGTTTAATACCCAACCTTAATTTGAGCTAACCGACTTGTAAAACAAATGAGCGTGTTTTTCCCCCCACAGGATTTTACAGTCCTACATATTGTATTGTATTTTCTGATGAATTAAAATTGTATGTAGGCTGGACTTGAATTGGATGAGCTGATTGGAAAATGGATGGATGGATGGATGGATGGATGGATGAAGGCTGGATTAATTGGCAAAGATTGAGAGTCCTGCTCCTCTCCATGTTGTGTGTGGAAATGTGTGGGCGAGTGTGTGTGTGCTGCGACTCCGTGTTAATGTAATTTGCATGACACTTCGAGGTATTCAGTGATTTTACACTCTCACTGTTCACCCACTCTTTCAACCCAGCCCTGCCAACTGAAGTGATGATGGTCCTCTTTAACTTGCTGCTCTTGGTGAGTACATTATGTTTGTTTTATTACAAGCATATGATCAGGCTGATCAGCCAGTTTTCTTGAAGGACAGTGTTGCCCTGTATTTATGTAATTTGCGAGTTCACCTATTTGCTCACCTATTTGGGGGCAAACCTCATTTCTGTTATTTTCTGAAAAACTCACCAATTTGTGTTTTTTTTGTGTTCAGGTCAAATAAAGGCTAAATGTCACGAGAGTACACTATAACCATCTGTGGCTTTTTCAAAATTTTTAAAGCGGGATCCATTCCTTGTAGATTTTTCGTTTTCCGTGGCAGCGCTCAGTATGTTTTATTTACATTAAATTTATCTTTCTTTGTTTGTTTGTTCATTGAACATAAAACATATACAGTAATAACTTGACAGAAAATAAGGTAGATAAAAAAGTAAAAAGAAAGAAATCAGTCTTCATTCAACACAGTTATTATGTTCAAGGGAGTAGGAAGAAGTAAGATAACATAAGCTAAGATAAGATATCCTTTATTTGTCCCACAATGGGGAAATTTACAGCCTCCAGCAGCAAGAATGTATGTAGAAAGAAGAAGAGAAAAAAAAACAACAACAACAAACATCTTTCAATTAAATAAATAAATTAAATTAAATATGAACACAAATGGATAAATCGCAGTACTATTTACAATTTACCTTCACATCATTTAATTATTATTATTATTATGATTGTTATTTTTTATTCATCAGCCTGACAGCAGTCGGTAGGAACGAGCGTCGGTATCTCTCCTTCTTGCAGCGCGGGTGTAACAGTCTCTGGCTGAAGGAGCTACCAAGTGCTGTCAGGGCGGGCTGGAGGGGGTGGGAGGGACTGGCCATCATAGCTTTTAGCTTAGTTAGCATCCGTCTGTTGCCCACCTCCTCCAGAGTGTCAAGGGAGCAACCCAGGACAGAACTGGCCTTCCTGACCAGTCGCTCCAGTCTCTTTCTGTCCCGGGCCGAGATGCTGCCTGACCAGCAGACAATGCCATAATAGATGGCCGAGGCCACCACCGAGTTATAGAACGTCTTAAGGAGTGACCCCTGAACCCCAAAAGACCTCAGTTTCCTGAGTAGGAAGAGTCGGCTCTGTCCTTTCCTAATCAGGGTGTCCGTGTTTGTGGACCAGTCCAGTTTGTCGTTGAGAAGAACACCAAGGTACTTGTAGGAGGTCACCCTCTCTATGTCCATACCCTGGATGTTCATCGGTGCTGGTGAGGACTTTTTCCTGCAGAAATCCACAACCAACTCCTTAGTTTTCCTCGGGTTGATCTGGAGGAGATTCTGCTGGCACCAGTCCACAAAGTCCTTTGTCAGTCCCCTGTACTCCCGATCATCCCCTTCTGTAATGAGGCCAACAATCGCAGAGTCATCGGAGAACTTCTGAAGGTGGCAGTTTGGAGTGTCATGTCTGAAGTCCGAGGTGTAGAGGATGAACAGGAATGGAGCCAGAACAGTCCCCTGCGGCGCTCCAGTGCTGCAGAGAAGCTGGTCCGACTCACAGCTCTGCAATCTCACGTACTGCGGCCGATTTGTGAGGTAATCTATGATCCATGCTGTGAGATGGTGGTCCACTCCGGCGTTCTGCAGTTTGCCTCCCAGCAAATTGGGCTGGATGGTGTTGAAGGCACTGGAGAAATCAAAGAAAATGATTCTCACAGCCTTCTCCAAGTGTGACAGGAGGAGGTAGATAATGGCGTCTTCCACGCCGATGCCAGGCTGATAGGCAAACTGCAGCGGGTCCAGTGACGGGCTCACCAGCGGTCGAAGGTGGGCGAGGATGAGTCTCTCCAGCGTCTTCATCAGGTGAGACGTCAGCGCCACCGGTCTGTAGCTGTTCAGCTCCTTAGGGTGGGGGGTCTTGGGCACTGGGACCAGGCACGAAGTTTTCCACAGCTGTGGAGCTCTGCCCAGCTTCAGGCTCAGGTTGAAGATGTGCTGGACAATGTTACACAGCTGGTCAGAGCAGGTCCTGAGGAGCCGGGAACTGATCTTGTCCGGACCTGCTGCCTTCCTCACATTCATCTTCCTCAGTTGGTTCCTTACCTGCTCTGTTGTGATGGACAGGCAGGAACCAGGTGACATACTGGGTTGATGAGAGCTGGTCGAAAGAGGAGGGGGAGGAGAAGAAGTCCTCAGTGAGAGAGGTTGCAGTTTGTGGTTGGGGGAAGGGACAGACGACTGGTCGAAACGGTTGAAAAAATGGTTCAGTCCATCTGCCCAGTCCTTGTCCTACTCGACCACTGTCCTTGGGCTGTCATGGCCTGAGATGGTTTTCAGGCCCCTCCAGACACCAGTGACATTGCTGGCCTGTAACTGGTCCTCCAATTTCATCCTGTATAACTTCTTCCCCTCCCTGATCTTTCTTCTCAGCCGAATCTGCACGGCCTTCAGCTCCTCTCTGTTTCTCGACCGAAAAGCTCTCTTCTTCTCCTTCAGCAGGGTCTTTATGTCAGGATTAATCCATGGTTTGTTGTTGGAAAAACACCGCAGAGTTCTGGTGGGTACAGTGTTCTCCTCACAGAAGTTTATATAATCCGTGATGGTGTCAGTGAGTGCATCAATGTCCTCCCCATGAACCTCGCTGAAGAGTTCCCACCTGGTTGTCGCGAAGCAGTCTCGCAGAGCATCTTCAGCTTCCGATGACCATTTCTTGACCATTCTGGTCACAGTTGGTTGCCTGTGCACCAGGGGTTTGTACACAGGCTCGAGAAATACCAAGTTGTGGTCTGCTCTTCCAAGAGGGGGAAGGGAGAGGGGTTTATATCCCTCCTAAGTAAGAAACGTATCTAGTCCTACCCCGTTATGTGTTTATATCTACGAAATCATTTTTATATCAATCAAAAAAGAAAAAAGTAAGAAGAAGTCTCCATTAAGGCTGATACTTTACCCTTAACCGTGATATTTTTACAACTTTTGGTTTGTATCGGGATTATATACATCCACACCCTGGCACTCTTGTGTCAATTTTCTCTTGTATTCATAATGGATATTTCAATACCTTTCTCTATCAACTTAGTTCTGATTTATCATTATATTTAATGTTTAGAATTTATCATTTTAACTCTGAGTGATGTAGGTTGCTTGTACTATTTTTTTTGAATTTGTTTTTGAACTCAGCAAGCGATTTACTCATTTTCAGGTCTGTTTCGAGATTATTCCACAGATTAACACTTCTTTGCTTGATGTTTGTTCTTGTTTTGAGTTTTTTGAATAGGTTGGTACATCTTAAATCATAGCTGCTTTCTCGAATTTCGAAAAACTTCTGAATGTTTTGGCAGAGCAGGTTATTGTGTGCTTTGTACATTAATTGGGCGATTTTAAAGTCAACCAGGTCATAAGCCATTTCATCCTATTTAATTTGATAAATAGTGGATTTGTGGGTTCCGTATATTTTGATCTATTAATAATTCGAATTGCTTTTTTTTGTAGTTTGAGAATAGGCATTGTGTTGGTTTTGCAGGCATTTCCCCATATTTCCACACAGTAGGTCATATATGGTAATAATAATGAAGTGTATAATGTGTACAAAGATCTCTTATTTAGCACTTCCTTGGTTTTGTAGAGGATCCCTATGGTCTTGACTATTTTTCTTTTTACGTTATCAATATGTGGTTTCCAACATAGTTTTGAGTGTATTACTAATCCGAGAAACTTGGTTTCATACACTCTATTTCAATTGAGTTTACCATAATTTTAGCTTGGTGTTTGATTGGTCTTGTGCCAAAAAGAATTAACTTCGATCTTTTCAGGTTAAGTGACAATTTATTTCTGTCGAACCAGTTTTTTAATTTGTTTAATTCGTTTTCTACGGTTGTCAGGAGCTGTTTCAGATTTATTCCAGAACAGTAGAAAGTTGTATCATCAGCAAATAGGACACATTTAAATTGTTTTGAGACCTTGCAGATATCATTTATATATAAGATGAATAGTTTTGGACCAAGCACTGACCCCTGAGGAACTCCGTGGGTGATTTTCAGTTGATTCGTTTTTTTATTGTTGAGTTGAACATACTGATATCTGTTTTCTAAATAACTTTTTATCCATTTATAAGCTACACCTCTAATGCCATATCTTTCTAGTTTTTTCAATAATATACTGTGATCTATTGTGTCAAAAGCTTTTTTTAGATCTAGGAAAAACCCAACAGTAAATTCTTTGTTGTCTATATTTTTGAAAATTGTGGTAGTAGTGATATTGGTCTATAATTTGTAAACAGATGTCTTTCTCCAGTTTTATAGATTGGAATAACTTTAGCAATTTTCATCTTTGATGGAAAGATACCAGCTTTGAATGACAGGTTGCATATGTGCGTGAAAGGTCGCACCACTTATTCTATAATCTGCTTGATTATTGTCATATTAATATTAAAGTAATCTATTTCAAACAAGTTTGTTGGATCAGGAATTTGTTTTGCTAGGTTACTGCAGATGTTGACAAAATACTCATTAAATTCAGTTGCTATTTCTGCATTTTTTTCCCCATTCTTTCATTCCCCTTTCAATGCCATGTTATATATTATTGTGTATTTTAGAGGACAAAATACTCATGTAATAAAATACTCATATAGTTATGCTTTTCCTCATCTGTCACAACACCCACATCTTCAGTTTAATGTTGTTTATTATTGGGAGTAATCTCTTATGATATATGACCACATTTTTGAGGGTATTCACCATGTGACAATGTTTAGAACAGACACTCACAAATAAAGTAGGCGATTAAGAACACAAAACAATAAAGCAACAACAAAACAGTAACTAAAGTTAACAAGAAATAAAGGAACCAGTCAAAAAATGGGTTCAAAAAATGTAAAGTATTGTAATTTCTTGAGAATATTTTTTGTGTTTTATAATTATATCAGGTAAATGAAATGGTAAATCTTCAGGATTTTTTATTGATAGATGTTGAGCATTTCAATAATTTGAATTGGGGGTACATTGTTACAACACAGTTCCACCCAGTTAGGGACATATTTGTGTGTACTGCAAAGTGTTAATTATGTTAATGTTTAACAAGGTTTTTTTCTCCATGAGGTAAGGTTTTTCTTTCTTTCTTTTTATGAATCATAAAGAAATTAGAATTGTTAAGTAGGACGTGTGTTTAGTGTTTATGACCATCACAATTTTGGACCAATTTTTCCTAAAAGGGAAACAAAAAGTCAATGTCAAGGTCATCTTTATTGTCAATTATGCTTTATGTATGACGTGCAGCATAGATGAAATTTCTTCTTCTCAATCCTCAGTGCAAATATGCATGCAAACATGCTGTGCATTAAACACACACACAGCAAAGAAAAGATAGCAGCTACCATGTATAAAAAAAAGACAATATGTAATCTGAAGAGTATAAACAGTATTGACGATATAAACAATATAAACAGCATAAACAATGGCACTTGTGGCTATTGTGGGTAAAGTGAGGGAGTGCATTGTGCAATACGCAGATGTCGGATAATGAGGGGGACGGTCATAGTCTGTGACAGAAGGCAAGGGTCAGGCAGAGGGCGGGGAGTGCGGACAGAGCAGGGAGGGAGTTGAGTCTCCTCACCCCCTGGTGGAAGAAACAGTTTTTGAGCCTGCTGGTTCTGGCACGGAGACTCCGCAATCTCCTTCCCGACGGCGTGGTAAATGTCCACGAGTGGGGGGAGAGAGACACCAATGATCTTCTCAGCTGCTCTCACGGTGCGTTGCAAAGTCTTTTGGCAGGACACAGTGCAAGCACCACACCACACAGTGATGCAGCTGGACAGGATGGTGCCTCAATGGTGCCTGTATAAAATGTCTGCATGATGGGGGGGGGGGGCTCTTGTTCTCCTCAGTTTGCGGAGGAAGTACAGGCGCTGGTTGGCTTTTTTGCCGAGTGATGACGTATTGTGGCTCCAGGACAGGTCTTCAGAGATATGCACTCCCAGGAACTTGGTGTTGCTCACTCGCTACACTGTGGCACCGTTAATTGTCAATGGAGCATGCTGTGAGTGCGTCTTTCTGAAGTCCACAACAATCTCCTTTGTCTTCTCCACATTCAGGTCGAGACTGTTGTTTTTACCCCACAAGGCCAGCCTGGGAGGTGTTGAGCCCCCCAGGTGGTCCAGTTTGTGGATGAGCTCCTGCGGGATGATAGTGTTGAATGCTGAGCTTAAGTTGATGAACAGCATTCTGACGTGTGAGTCTTTGGTCTCCAGGTGGGTGAGGGCTGAGTGGAGGGCAGTGGAGTTGGCGTCTGCAGTCGATCTGTTCTGCCGATATGCAAACTGGTAGGGGTCCAGGGTGGTGGGGAGGGCAGACTTTTTGTGCTGCATGACTAACCGCTCAAAGCACTTCATGAGGATGGAGGTGAGTGCGACCGGGCGGTAGTCATTGTAGCTGGAGGGGGACGACTTCTTCGGGCCCGGGATGATGGTGGTGGCTTTGAGACAAGTGGGGACAACAGCCTGGCTCAGTGAAGTTTTAGAGATGTCTGTGAAAACATCTGTGAGCTCCTCAGCACAGTCTCTCAGGACGCGACCAGGAATGTTGTCAGGACCGGCCGCTTTACGTACGTTTGTTCTTCTGTGGGAATGCCTAACACTATCCTGGGTAAGCGTCAGCACCTCGTCGCCAGGAGGGAGTGGGGTCTTCTGTGCTGGGGTGTTGTTGTCTATCTCAAAGCAGGCGAAGAAGTCGTTCAGGTTGTTCAGCAGAGAGATGGAGATGTCACAGGTGTGGGGAGAGGGCTTGTAGTCCGTGATGGTCTGGATTCCTCGCCACAGGTTCCTGGTGTCTCTGCTGTCCTTGAACTGGTCTGCAATCCTCCTTGAATATTGTCTCTTGGCCAGTCTGATGCCTCGTGACAGGTTGGCACTGGCAGTCCGGAGGCCCATCTCGTCTCCAGCTGTGAAGGCAGAGTTCCTGGCCCTCAGGAGCCTGTGGACCTCACCTGTCAGCCATGGCTTCTGATTGGCCCGGATGGTGATGGTTCTGGTAACCGTGACATCATCCATGCACTTCCTTATGTAGGTTGTGACGGTCTCCCCATACTCATTGAGGTTAATGGTTGCATGTTTGAACACAGTCCAGTCTGTGGTGGAGAAAGTCTTGGAGTGCCTCTGTGTACCCATCACTTGTACCTGCTTCCTCACTGGTTTGATGGCTTTCACCAGTGGCCTGTACGCTGGCATTAGCATCACAGTGGTGTCGTCTGAGGCACCAAGGTGGGTGAGGGGGATTTGTAGGATCCTCTGATTGTTGTGTAGAGGGTATCCAGAGTATTTGTGCCTCTTGTGGTGAAGTTGATGTGGCCATGGAGTTGTGGAAGCACTCTCTTGGGGTTTGCATGATTTAAATCCCCAGCCAAGATGAGAAAGGCGTCGGTGTGGGCTGCCTGCTGATCACTCGCGTGCTGATGGAGTTCAGACAGAGCCATACTCCTGCTGTTGGTTGAGCCAGGGGAATGTATATTACTACCAGCAATATGGCACTAAATTCCCACGGCAGGTTGAATGGCCGCGCTTGCAAACCACAACAGCGTCTTGGCACCAGGCATCGTTAATATAAACACAGAGTCCCCCGCCGCGAGTTTCCCCCCCCCTCGGCGAGCTCTCTGTCTGCTCAGCAGCACGTTAGCCCGGCTAGCCAAATAGGCCAGTCCGGGACACTGTCATTGAGCCATATCTCCACGACAACAAAAACGCAGCAGTCACTCACGGTTTTGCAAGATGTCCAAAGTAAGCGGATATAGTCCAGTTTGTTGTCCAGCAAGCGTACGTTGGCCAGTGTGGTGGTCGGGATAGCCGGTCGATGAGGTCTCGCTGCTAGCCTACCTCCGCACTTCCCCCTCTTCTGCTTCCTTGGAGTCCGTCCGTGGCACTTCCACTGCGGGCTGGTTGGCAGGAGTGGCGCTTCCACTGCGGGTTGGTTGGCAGGAGTGGGGGTCAGTGATTGAGTAGGCCTCCGCAGCAGACCGCAGTCGCGCAGCAGATCGCAGTCAAGCCGTTTGTTTGCCTTCGTTGGATAATTGTCCGTTTTAATAGTTCTGCCGATGGCGAGCATAAACTCACGAGGGCAACGTATTTTCACGACTATTCGACGCACAGTACGGTTGGGCGCAGTCTCATTAATGGGTGACATTTCTGTATTTCACACATACACAGACCGCACTGTACTAATGGGCGCAGTTTTACAGTGGTAAAACATACGCCAGCTTAAACATACGGCATGCATGCATGCTAACACGTTCGCTTACACGTTAGCTTGAAGCATACACTGAAGCTCGAAGCTAAAACACGTTTTTAAAAAGGCAACGAAAGCAGAACTGAGTTCGGGTGTATTTTATTTACAGGGTACTCACGTTTTTTGCTCAATCATCACTCAGAAAGCCATCAAAGTCGTCATCTTCTGTGTCCGAATTGAACAATTGTGTTCATATAGAAGTGTTGGTCGTCTTTAACGACTTACGTATAATAATAATTTGGAGCGTTCAATTAACCTACCAGGCATGTTTTTGCAATGTGGGAGGAAACCTTAATACCCGGAGAAAACCCACGCAGAGTATTCAAACTCCACACAGGAAGACCGGGACTTGATTCGAACCCACAGCCTCGGCACTGTGATGCTAACGTGCTAACCAGTCGACCATCGGGCGGGAACCTTTTGTAATTCCATATTTTGGTCACAATTGCCGTGGAAACTGCTTTGCTTTTTTTATTATGCAAAGTTTATTGCTTAAAAAAAATCAGTTTCAATAAAATTGAAGATAAGAGGATTCCACCCGATGGCAGTGATTTGTACATGTACTCAATGCTCAAATCTTTTTGTCGGAATTTTGAACATATGTTCTTGCAGATGGGTGGCCTGACCCTACTGGCAATGGGAATCTGGGCAAATGTAGATGGGCTCTCCTATCTTCAGATCCTGGGACCTTTCTCCAGCCAAAGCATGCATCATGTCAATGTGGGATATTTTTGTATTGCCATTGGAGCCTTACTGGTGCTGCTGGCACTCTTGGCCTGCTGTGGAGCAAATAAGGAGGAGAACAAATGTCTTCTGCTCACAGTAAGTGGACTAACACCTGATTGTTTTTGTGCAATACTGAAGCCACCAAAGTGGACCCGCGCACTGCCTCGGCTGTGCCTAGAAATTATGTACATACAGGTTGTGAACAGAATCAGTGATAAAGGACTGCCTTGGCGGAGTCCAATACTCAGTGAAAACAGATCAGATTTACTGCCGGCAAAGCGGACCAAACTATGACATTGGTGCTTAACAGCCCGTGTTAGAGGGCTTATAGGCCATACTCCTGAGGTAACCCGACAAAACTCCCCGAGGGACACGGTCGAACGTCTTCTCTAAGTCCAAAAAACACAGACTGGTTAGGTGAGCTCCCATGTACCTTCGAGGACCCTGCTAAGAGTGGAGAACTGGTCCACTGTTCCAATGCCGCGACGAAAACCACATGATGTTCACGATGATGTTAGCGCAACCTAAATAAGCCTTAAATTAGCCCAGTTACAACAGGAGTTAGGTGGAAAACTTTAAGCTTGCAATGAAATTGATCACAAGCAGACTGTCATGTACCATTGAACGCTACCAAATGTATACAGTGACAGTATGACATGTCAACAGGATTCGTTGTGACTTACCTGTGAAAAACTATCAGCGTGGTCAACATTCAGAAGCTGGTTGAGCTTCATATTCTTCTCACCACCTAGTTTGTGGCCACATTTACCATTACCGACTGGTTGTGTTGTGCTGGTGTTTGTGTGTGTGTGTGTCCTGGTGGGTGTCCCCAAACAAAGCTAGGTTGCAGCAACATTGCTAATATTTTGACAGACAGATTACATTCCCAATAGAAAGAGATGTCATGCATTCTGAATGTCTAACAGACTACACACAAAAAAAATATCCAGTCTCGTCTCATCAATGGAAACTCATATACTTCACATCATATTTTAGTCATCAAAAAGTCACATTTAAGATAAGATATCCTTTATTCGTCCCACACTGGGGAAATTTACAGCCTCCAGCAGCAAGAATGTATCAGAATCAGAATCAGAATCAGAATCATCTTTATTGGCCAAGTATGTAGAACACACAAGGAATTTGTCTCCCGTATAACACGCTGCACTAGTATCATCGTAAACAACAAAATCATTGAACCATTTTAGAGTAACCACTAGTTTTGAAGTACCATTTTGTGGTGCAAGAAGAGTGACTGTCAGTGACTGTTTAAGGAGTTAATGGCTAGAGGGAAGAAGCTGTTCAAGTGTCTACTGGATTTGGTGCGCATGGATCTGTAGCGTCTGCCTGAGGGGAGTGGCTGAAAAAGGTGGTGGGCAGGGTGCGGGGGATCCAGGAGGATTTTCCGTGCCCTTGTCTTGATTCTTGCAGTGTACAAGTCCTCAAGAGTGGGTAGGGCGGTGCCAACGATTTTTTCTGCCGTCCTAACTGTCCGTTGAAGTCGGATTTTGTCCTTTTTTGTGGCGGCCCCAAACCAAACCGTGATGGAAGAACACAGGATTGATTCGATGACTGCAGTGTAGAACTGTCGTAGCACCTCCTGTGGCAGGCCATGCTTCCTCAGCAGCCTCAGGAAGTACATCCGCTGCCGGGCCCTTTTCAGGATGG
Source organism: Hippocampus zosterae (assembly GCF_025434085.1). Classification (NCBI taxonomy): domain Eukaryota; kingdom Metazoa; phylum Chordata; class Actinopteri; order Syngnathiformes; family Syngnathidae; genus Hippocampus; species Hippocampus zosterae. Next base: position 3,459,589 of record NC_067458.1, read on the forward strand.
AGATGGTGTTGACTTCCCACTTCATGTCCTGGGAGACTGTGATTCCCAGGAACTTGAAGGTCTCGACGGTTGACACAGGGCAGTTGGATAGTGTGAGGGGCAACTGAGGAGAAGAATGTTTCCTGAAGTACACGATCATCTCTACAGTTTTGAGCGTGTTCAGCCCGAGGTTGTGTCGGCCGCACCAAAGCTCCAGCTGCTCCACTTGTTGGCGGTACGCAGACTCGTCGCCGTCTTTGATGAGACCGATGACCGTGGTGTCGTCTGCGAACTTTATGAGTTTGACAGCTGGATCTGTTGAGGTGCAATCGTTTGTGTAGAGAGAGAAGAGCAGAGGCGAGAGGACACATCCCTGTGGGGCACCAGTGCTGGTAGTGCGTATTGATGATGTTGTTGCTCCCAGTCTCACCTGTTGTGTCCGTCCCGTCAGGAAGCTGAGGATCCACTGGCAGATCGTAGGGGACACACCGAGGTGGAGTAGTTTGGGGGTGAGGAGTTCCGGGATGATGGTGTTGAACGCAGAGCTGAAATCCACAAACAGAATCCTTGCGTAGGTCCCTGTGCTGTCGAGGTGCTTGAGGATGTAGTGCAGACCTATGTTGACTGCGTCTTCCACAGACCTGTTTGCCCGGTAGGCAAACTGGAGAGGGTCCAGCAGGGGTCCAGTGACGTTCTTTAGGTGGTTCAGCACAAGGCGTTCAAAGGACTTCATGACCACAGACGTCAGGGCGACAGGCCTATAGTCGTTCAGTTCCGATGTTGCCGATTTCTTGGGAACTGGGATGATGGTAGACTGTTTGAAGCAGGATGGGACCTCACACAGCTCCAGGGATCTGTTGAAGATTTGTGTGAAGACCGGAGCCAGCTGGTCAGCGCAGACTTTCAGGCAGGAGGGGGACACTTTGTCGGGCCCCGGAGCTTTCTTGATCTTTTGCTGCTTGAAGAGCCGTCTCACGTCCTGTTCGTGGATCTGTAGTGGAGAAAAAGAGGGTGGGGGGCTAGGTAGAGTGGTTTCTGGTAGAGGTGGGTGTGTGTGGGAAATGGGGGTGTCCTATTCAAATCGGCAGAAAAACATGTTTAGTTCATTAGCAAAACCCTTATTGTTCACTGTTTGGGGGGATGGCATTCTATAGTTAGTGATTGCTTTCAGGCCATTCCATACAGATGCAGAGTCGTTAGTAGAGAACTGGTTTTTCAGCCTCTCTGCATAGCTTCTCTTTGCGATGTTAATTTCCTTTGTCAATTGGTTTCGGGCATGTTTGTACAGTGCCCGATCTCCACTTCTAAATGCGGCCTCTTTCTCTTTCCTGAGTTGCCTGAGTTTGGGAGTAAACCATGGCTTGTTATTGTTGAAGGAGCAGAATGACTTCGTTGGTACACACATGTCCTCACAGAAACTGATGTATGATGTTACAGTGTCTGTGTATTCATCCAGTGTGCCCGTTGAAGTTTCAAAGACGCCCCAATCAGTGCAATCTAAGCATTCTTGTAGAGCTAGCTTTGCTTCATCTGTCCATTTTTTCACAGTCTTAACAACCGGTTTAACACATTTGAGTTTCTGTCTGTATGTAGGTATTAAGTGGATTAAATTGTGGTCAGAAAGACCCAATGCTGCGCGGGCGACCGATCGGTATGCATTTTTGATTGTTGTATAGCAGTGATCTAGAATGTTGCCTTCTCTGGTGAAACAGTCTATGTGCTGCTTATATCTGGGAAGTTCACGGTTAAGATGTGCTCTATTAAAATCGCCCAAAATGATCAGGGGTGACTCTGGGTATTTTAGTTCGAGTTTGTTTACTTGTTCGGCTAGCGTTTGTATCGCCGTGTTAGCGTTAGCTTGTGGCGCAATGTAAACACCGACTAGTAAAAAGGAGGTGAACTCACGTGGCGAGTAGAATGGCTTGCAGTTTAAAGACAGCGACTCCAGGTCCGGGCTGCAGTGTGCGTCGAGCTTCGTGACATCAGTGCACCATTCTTCGTTGATATAGAAGCAAATCCCACCACCCTTCGATTTCCCCGATAGCTCCGTGTCGCGGTCGGCTCGGAGAAGGCGGAAGCCGGGTAGATGTAGCGCGGGATCTGGATGGCGGTCACTGAGCCAGGTTTCAGTGAAGCAGAGCGCAGCAGAACGTGCAAATGTTTTGTTGGTCTTTGTGAGGAGAATAAGTTCGTCCATCTTGTTTGGCAGAGATCGTAGATTAGCAAGATGGATCGATGGGAGCGGGGTTCGAAATCCGCGCTGCCTGAGCTTGACGAGCACGCCGGCTCGCTTCCCCCTACTCCGGCGGCGTCTCCATGCTCCGTACAGCGCAGCCGCTCCGCTCGCGATTAGCTCCGAAAAACCTTGTGGATTTTCGTGTGCTGGTGAAAAAAGACCGAGCGTAGACTCCCCAATGCGCAGCAACTTTTCCCTCGTGTAAGTAAGCCGCTCAGGGTCGCCAAAAACAAACGAAAATAACAAAAACAGGGATAATACTAGGGAGCGTGTGACCGAGGCTGCCATACCTGTCGGCGCCTGATGACGTATGATGATGTATGTAGAAAGAAGAAAGAAGAAAGAGAAAAAAAAAACAACAAACATCTTTCAATTAAATGCAATATGAAGCTTGTCTTCGGAACTAAATAATTTCATCAACGTCATTGTTGATGAACACAATACTGCTCATGACAGACCCTCCTTTCCAGCACCCCTGAATAGACCTTACCAGGAAAGCTGAGGAGTTTGATTCCTCTGCTCGCCCTTCTTGATAAAAGGGACCACAGTCTGCCAATCCAGAGGCACTGTCTATGATGTCCATGCAATGTTTTCGAGGTGTCTCAACCAGAACAGCCCAACAACATCCAGGGCCTTGAGGAACTATGTGCGGATCCAGGGTATGGACATAGAGAGGGTGACCTCCTACAAGTACCTTGGTGTTCTTCTGAACGACAAACTGGACTGGTCTACAAACACGGACACCCTGATTAGGAAAGGACAGAGCCGACTCTTCCTACTCAGGAAACTGAGGTCTTTTGGGGTTCAGGGGTCTCCAGCCCGCCCTGACAGCACTTGGTAGCTCCTTCAGCCAGAGACTGTTACACCCACGCTGCAAGAAGGAGAGATACCGACGCTCGTTCCTCCCGACTGCTGTCAGGCTGATGAATAAAAAATAACAATCATAATAATAATAATAATTAAAGTATGTGAAGGAAAATTGTAAATAGTACTGAGATTTATCCATTGTGTTCATATTGTATTTAATTGAAAGATGTTTGTTGTTTTTTTTTCTCTTTCTCCTTTCTTCTTTCTACATACATTCTTGCTGCTGCCACACTAAATTTCCCCAGTGTGGGACGAATAAAGGATATCTTATCTTATCTTATCTTATCTTATCTTATCTTATCTTATCTTATCTTATCTTATCTTATCTTATCTTATCTTATCATCCATCCGTGGGGCTTTGCCACCAAGAAGCTTTTTGACCACCTCAGTTACTTCAGCTCCAGAGATAGGAGAGTCCACCTCAGAATCTCTAGGCTCTTTGACCTCAATGCAAAGCATGTCGGTAGAATTGAGGAGGTCTTAAAAGTCAAAAATCAAAATCAGCAGCGCCCCACCTCCTCTATAGCGTTAATGGTGCACTGTTTCCGCCTCCTGAGATGCTGGATGGTGGACCAGAAATCCCATGAAGCCATCCAGGCTTCATCGGATTTAGTCATGTTTTCCTTGGCCTCTCCAAACACCTCCCACGACCGGGCTTTTGCTTCAGCTATCCCTGAAGCTGCGTTCCGCTTGGCCAGCCGGTACTTGTCAGCTGCCTCAGGAGTCCCACATGCCAAAAAGGCCCGCTAGGACTCGTTCTTCAGTTTGACAGCGTCCCTTACCACCTGTGACCACCAGTGGATTCAGGAATTGCCAGGACAACAAGTACCGACTGCGTTCCAGCCACAGCTCAGTGGCTGCCTCTGCTCAGCCGCCTCAACACTGGAGGCATGAAACATGGTCCCTCAGACTTGATGTCCGCTGCATCCACCGGGACATGGACAAAATTCTGCCGGAAGTGGGAGTTCTGACAGGGTATTCTGCCAGGGTTTCCCAGAAAACCCTCACAATACGCTTGGGTTTGCCAGGTCAGACTGGCATCTACCCTCACCATCAGATCCAACACACCACCAGGTGGTGATAGTTTGGCAGCTGCACCCCTCTTTTCACCCGAGTAGCCAAAACATGCGGCTATAAATGCAATGATACGACGACAAAGTCAATCATTGAACTGCAGCCTAGGGTGTCCTGGTGCAAAGTGTACATATGGGCACCCTTATGTTTAAACATGGTGTTCATTATGGACAATCCGTGATGAGCACACAAGTCCAATAACATAAACCCACTCGGGGTTCATATCGGGGAGACGGGCCGTTCCTCCCAATTACACCTTCCAGGTCTCACTGTCATTGCCCACGTGAGCATTGGAGTTCCCCAGTAGAATGATGGCGTCCCCAGGGTCCGCACACTCCAGCACATCCTTCAAGGACTCCAAGAAGGGTGAGTACTCTAAACTACTGTTGAGTGAATAGGCACAAAAAACATTCAGGACCCATCTGCGCACTCAAAGGCGGAGGGAGGCTACCCTCTCGTCCACCGAGGTGAACACCAATGTACAGGCACCAAGCCGGGGGGCGATAAGTATGTCCACACCTCCTTGGCACCTCTCACCTTGGGTAACTTCAGAATACAATACATCACAATTCAATAGATCTTTATTTAGCACTTTCACAATAGCTGCAGCTGTAACAAATCGACTCACAGAACAGTTAACATAAAATAACAAAATAATATAACACAACACCGAACATAAGACACAGACAGGAATGCAATCCTAACTGGTTTTCCTGCATATGCTTTGTTGTTTGAAGCAGTTACAGATGAAAGAAGAGAGAATCAAAGTGTCCTTTCACCAGTGGATCAGAGATGTCATGATCAAAATGAGCACACGTCTGATACAAGTTTGAAAGTAAACAAGATGTAGTGTCCATTGACAAAAAAATGAGACTGGCTCACTTTTCCTGTCCCATGTCAATCCACTTCAATTTCACACGCCAACTCTCAGTTCCAAATATGCATCCACACTAAACGCCGAAACGCTCTCCTCATTATCGGCTCCACAAGCCATTCATCCAGCAGCACTAACGCAGACTCTCCAACAGCATAGACATCTCCGCTGAACAAAAGGGGGCTGTAAAAAATGCTGCCCATTACAAATACAAAAAACACAAGCGCCCCGGGGCTGTCCAGCAGCGACAGTCAGATAGTGCTGATAGTCCTCATTTCAAGACCAAGAAGGGCACATAAATATATCGGTGTGAAGACAAATTAGGAGCGAAAAAACAAGGCCTTCGGGTCGAACGGTGGCTCGCGTGACCTCGTACGGGGAATACGGTAAGTCTCAAGAGGACTGGTAGTAGAGCCTAAGCTGTGCAAGGAGGCAAGCACGACTTTATCTAGTCGGGACTTCTCTGCCTCACACACCAACTCAGGCTCCCTCCCTTTGAGAGAGGTGAAATTCCATGTGCCTAGAGTTAGGTTCTATAGCCGGGGATGGGACCACCAAGGTCCCCACACCCCCCCCCCCCCCCCCCGGCCCCCCCACAGCTCACAAGGCACCCGGCCCGTTGGGCTCCTCCAGGCTCCTGGACCCGCTACAGTTTGCCTACTTGCCCAACATCGGTGTGGAGGAAGAAATCATCTACCTCCTCCACTCTGCGCTGTTACGTCTGGAGAATGCTGGGAGCACTGTGAGAATCATATTCTTTGAATTCTCCACTGCCTTCAACACAATCCAGCCCAACCTACCGGGGGACAAGCTGCGGAATGCCAGAGTGGACCTCCCCTCATGGATTACAGATTATCTCGCAAACCATGCCAAAGTATTTGATGGCACAAAGCTGTGAGTCGGAGAGGCTTCTCTGCAGCACTGGAGCGCCGCAGGGGACTGTTCTGGCTCCATTCCTGTCCACCCATTACACCTCGGACTTCAGGCACATCACTCCAACCTGCCACCTTCAGAAGTTCTCTGATGCCTCTGCGATTGTAGGCCTCATTGCAGAGGGAGACAATCGGGAGGACAAGAGACTGACGAAGGACTTTGTCGACTGGTGCCAGCAGAATCACCTCCAGATCAACCCCGGGAAAACTAAGGAGTTGGTTGTGGATTTTTGCAGGAAACAGTCCTCACCAGCACCGATGAACATCCAGGGTACATACATAGAGAGGGTGACCTCCTACAAGTATTTGGGTGTTCTCCTAAACAATAAACTGGACTGGTCAACCAACACAGACGCACTGATTAGGAAGGGACAGAGCTGACTCTTCCAACTTAGGAAACTGAGGTCTTTTGAAGTTCAGGGGTCACTCCTTAAGACCATCTATAACTTGGTGGTGGCTTCGGCCCTCCATTATGGCATTGTCTGCTGGTCAGGCAGCATCTCGGCCCGGGACAGAAAGAGACAGGAGCGACTGGTCTGGAGGGCCAGTTCTGTCCTGGGCTGCTCCCTGGACATTCTGAAACAGGATGGCAACAGGAGGATGCTCGCCGAACTAAAAGTTATGATGGACAGTCCTTCCCATCCCTACAGGCCTGCCGTGACAGCACTGGGTAGCGCCTTCTGCCAGAGACTCATTCATTCATTCATTCATCTTCCGAACCGCTTGATCCTCACTAGGGTCGCGGGGGTGCTGGAGCCTATCCCAGCTGTCTCCGGGCAGTAGGCGGGGGACACCCTGAATCAGTTGCCAGCCAATCACAGGGCACACAGAGACGAACAACCATCCACGCTCACACTCACACCTAGGGACAATTTAGATTGTTCAATCAGCCTGCCACGCATGTTTTTGGAATGTGGGAGGAAACCGGAGCACCCGGAGAAAAGGCACGCAGGCCCGGGGAGAACATGCAAACTCCACACAGGGAAGCCAGAGCTGGAATCGAACCCGGTACCTCTGCACTGTGAAGCCGACGTGCTAACCACCGGACTACCGGGGACCCCTACATATATATATATATATATTGGACAGCGCAAACACGAGTCCGTACTAGAAAATATATAGCAAGGATACTGCGCTGAACCCTCAAGCTTCCTGGCCTCTGGTAGAGGACCCGAGCTGAATGAGGGATGGACACCACCCAAGGGGTGAGATGAGGATTTTTATTTATGATATAATATATTTTTATTTATATTTTAATTATATATTTAATTATATTTAATTTAAATGTAATTATATATATATAAATCCTCATCTCACCCCTCGGGTGGTGTCCGAAATGTGTATTTTGGATTATTTTGTTGGATGCATTCTTTGGTTTATGACAATGTTTGCCTGCTTGTCATACAGTTTTCTTGCTAGTTGCAAGTAACTGTCCCGTTGATCACCGATGTCTGGTAATTCTTGTACATTCTGAAGGATTTTTGTTGCCATTTGCATTGCTTCCTTGCTGGATTGGTGGCTTGTCATCAGGAGTTGAATCGATGCCCTGTTTTTTAAAGTTTCGTAGATTTGCGTCTTTCCGACTCCAAGTGTTTGCTGGATATTTTTAACTTTGTTTCAAGCCTCGCTCAAGCGGACGCATTTCACTCGCTCCGCTCCAGTCGTTACAGTTCTTCTACGTTTCGATGATCTATACGACGTAAGTAAGATTAAGATTAAGATATCCTTTATTTGTCCCGCAATGGGGAAATTACAATCAGAATTCAGAAAGGAAAAACGCTGGGTAGGGAGAGGGAAAAAAAAACACGCTCGAACTATCCTCTTCCAAGGATAATTTAAGTCCAGGATAAAAAAAGACCCTAGCACATGAATAAGCATATGACAGTTACAACAAGTCACAAGACATAACATGTATAAGGGAGAGGATGAATGGGAAGGGAGGGGGGTGACCGCGACGCGGCCTCCTGACCAGCTGCACGGCCACGTGTGTCAAGCCACGTCACGGGGAAAAAGAACCGGAGTGATAAAGACGGTGATAACAAGGATGTGTATACGCGTGTGCTTGTCCATTCGTGTATGTGTATGCGTGTACAGGTCACAGCTGCTTCGTCGAGGTCTGCTCATCATGAAGACAGTCCCGGCTTATCAGTCCATGGCCGAGAAGGAGGCGGGTGGTGGTGGGGGCCCTAGACTCCATGCGTATTTCCATCCAGGGGAAAGGCCAGATAGAGTTGTTTGTTTTGGAAAGACGGCCGCCAACAATTCCAGACAGCCTTGAGTCCTTGGTCTGTATCTCTCACTGGCGCAAATCATTCAGATCCGAAAAATTCTTTCGCAGCGTGAATTCCAACGTCTCCATGGTGTTTTCAATCGCGCGGATCGCTCCAAAAACCGCAAAGGCGGAAAAGTCGCAACAATATTGCGGTTGCGCTCAGTCACCGCTTGAGTCTGAGTGTTGGACATTCGCGCCAAGCTATCCAGAGTGACCGGCAGCTTCTTCACTTCCAATAGAGCTTCTCCCGTCGGTTGAATTTTGCGATAGAACAGCAAGCTGCCAACACCAAACAGCAGCATACCTGTTATCAAAAGGCCAATGATGTAGATGTCTTCCACATCCTCCACGGACAGTACTGTCAGGCACACCGGTCCCCACTTTCTCCATGGATCAAGGGCGTATCTGGCAGCAATTGTCCCCGGAGGGCAAGCAGGCCCCCCACTGCCCGGTCTTTGTGTCCAAAAAATTTTGTCGATTACATCGAGAGACCAGCCAACTAATTCCATGGTTAGTTCTTCGGATGAAAACACGGTAGGAGGCTAGGAAATAGTTAGACGCAGACAGTACAAAGACTAAGTGGCGAGCAGGGAAAAAACACGTTTCTTCGGTCATGTCGAGTAGGTGCTGCTTTTTAGCTAGTGCCGCGTTCTCCAGGATGTAAGTGAATAAAGTTAAAATCATTCACAATTACAGTAAAACGCACAGCAATAAAAACTCACTTACACGTCGTCGTTTAGAATGTGATGATCGAAAAACGCGAAGTGAAAACTGTTTTCAGCGTTGTGTCTTTTCCGTCACATCGGGTGGGTGTTGCGTGTATTTAAGCTTACGGGTAGTGAATTTCCGCTTACGCAAGTTCCGGTAACACGTAATATCGTAGTCAAAATGTTAATGCAAAGGTTTTCATTCTGGGTGAAGGATTTCCTTTCCATAGAATTCCGGGGATGGAAATATTTACTGTACAACCACATTGCAAGAAGGAGAGATACCGCCGCTCATTCCTACCGAATGCTGTCATGCTGCTGAATAAACATATTTGAAAACCTGTAACCATTGTAAATAGCACAGCCACCTTACACTGTATTTTAGTTTGTTTGTTTGTTTATTGTTTATTGTTTATTGTTCATTGAACATAAAAACATGTATAATAATACATTGACAGAAAGTAAGGAAAGTAAAATAGCTAGCTGAAAATTTGCTAGCTGGATGTCTCCCGGCTCCCTCGCGGTCGCTGGCTCCCTTGCGGTCATCACAGACTAGCCTCACGCTCACTGGCTAGCTGCCTAGCTGCCTCTCTTCTATTTATAACACCTGCAAATTTTGCTCGCTGACTAGATGTCTCCCGGCTCCCTCAGCTCTCGCTGGCTGGCTGGATGTCTCCCGGCTCCCTCGCGGTCGTCGCTGGCTCCCTCGCGGTCGCTGATTGGTTGTCTTCCGGCTCCCTCACGGTCGTCGCTGGCTCCTTTGCGGTCGGTCGTTGCTGGGTCCCTCGCGGTCGGTCGGTCTTGAAGAAGTTATTGTCCAGGTCCAGGTTGTTCTCGGGGTCGAATGGCTTGTGGTCAGTATCATCAAAGGGCTGAAAGTCCATGTTTTTGGTATGAGAATTTCCCGCTTCAGTAGAGTCAGAGTTTTTGTCATCGGGTGGTGTTTTCTATGCTATTGCTAATTTATTATATTTATTCTACAAATATATTGCTCATGCTATATTTTATATTGCACTTATATTGAACTGTGTACAGTTCTTTTCTGAAACATTTATTTTGTGCAATGAAACACTTTGTTCCACTCCCCCCCCCCCCGCCCCCACCCCTCCCCACACACCCCATTTTGCTACTGGAGATGGCAAATTTCCCCAGTGTGGGACAAATAAAGGTTATCTTATCTTATACAGCAGCAGCATTGCAAGAGAATAACAAATGACAACGAACAACTCTTCCGGCACCCAGGTGAAACAATCAGGTGACTTTGACACGAAAATAATTATTGTCTTCTCTTCTTTTGCAGTTCTTCTCCATGATTATCATCATTTTCATTGCTGAACTGGCAGCTGCAGTTGTAGCTTTGTCTTATTCTTCATTTGTAAGTTCAACACTTGACCATCTCACTACTTCTCACTACTGTTTTGCTGCCACGCCTTCTTCATCCATTTCCATTGACTCTTACTGTTTGACTCTTACTGCTTTGCCTTCTCATCCCACTCTCTGTATTTTATCGCAGTGTAAATTGTCCACCATTATTGAATTACCAGCTTTATGTCTGCATCATCACATTCGATTGCTTAATGACTCCAGGATTGCTTGGGGCTGTGTGTGCTGTCTTTCACTTTTAGCAATTTCTTACTTTAAAATATTGAAGCTAAAGCATTTTATATGCAAGATATCGGATTTACAATAGTGCACCCCCACACAACACACCCCCACAACAACATATAAAAATTACAAGGATTCCAAAATTAGCTTCATGAAAACAGGTTGGCGAGGAGTGAGATTCGAATAAAGAAAATAAAAGGTGATTTTTCTTCCATTCAGGGTGATGAATCAAAGTCCCAGGATGCAAGGACGAGAATCTAACTTGGAGCAGAATGGGTGCGAGTGCGAGTGCACTTATTTAGTTAGTTTTAGTTAGAGTTAATTTGTCTTTGTGTTAATTATATGTCTAATAATAGCAGCAAAATACAATAAAAAATGTTTCTGGGAAATGCGGAAGTAACTGGAGTACCGGGAGAGAACCCACACAGGCACGGGGAGAAAATGCAAACCCCACACAGGAAGGCCAGGACCCGGAATTAAACACACGACCTCTGCATTGTGAATCAAACATGCTAACCAGTCGTCATCATTTAAGCTACGGTGGCACATGACATGCATCACCGGAATGTGTTTGTGGTCAACAGCCTGCATTTGAGACTTGCGATCAATCTTTTTTAATCATTATTTTCATTCAAAGTTTTTTTTCATCTGCATTTCACCAATGGTTCTGGAAAGGAACAGGAATCTGCAGTGCCAGGAAATGCATTTTAAAATGAAACGTGCGATAGTCATATTTTTGCATGAAATATGAAAAGTGTATCCAAGTATATTTTTGTAGCACTATATTTTTTAACCCCTTTTTGCACACAAACATTCACCAATTTTTATTAGATTTCATAATTGTTTCCATAAATTAAAACCTTTTACAGGAACACGTATTTGTTTTGTTTTGTTTGTTCTTGTCTTTGATTTTTTTTTTGTGCTGTATGATAAAACTGCGCATTTGAGAGTGGTGTTTCATTATGGCCAGCCTGAGACACTCCTGTGCAATAATCATGCTGTCCAATCAGCATCTTAATCTGCCACATCAGTGAGATTGGGATGGATTATCTTGACAAAGGAACATTTTAATCTTTGAGTGTAGCTCATGAAAAATGGGAGCAAATCCGATGAGCAATCAACCTCAAAATACTTTCAATGAAGCTGACATTTTATAAGAAATTTCAGGATATCATTTGAGTACAAGCCACACAGGTAATTAATGCTCTCTCTCTCTCTCTCTCTCTCTCTCTCTCTCTCTCTCTCTCTCTCTCTCTCTCTCTCTCTCTCTCTCTCTCTCTCTCTCTCTCTCTCTCTCTCTCTCTCTCTCTCTCTCTCTCTCTCTCTCTCTCTCTCTCTCTCTCTCTCTCTCTCTATCTCTCTCTCTCTCTCTCGCCATGTATATATATATATAAAAAAAAAAACAAATCTCACCCCTCGGGTGGTGTCCGTCCCTCATTCAGCTCGGGTCCTCTACCAGAGGCCAGGAAGCTTGAGGCTTCTGCGCAGTATCCTTGCTGTTCCCAGCACTGCACATTTCTGGACTGAGATGTCCGATGTTGTTCCCGGGATCTGTTGCAACCACTGATCTAGTTTGGGGGTCACTGCCCCGAGTGCTCCGACCACTACAGGCATGACTGTCACCTTTACCTTCCAGGCTCTCTCCAGCTCCTCTCTGAGCCCTTGGTATTTCTCGAGTTTCTCATGTTCCTTCTTCCTGATGTTTCATTCACTTGGGACCGCTACATCCACTACAACGGCTTTCCTCTGCCCTTTATCTATGATCACGATATCTGGTTGGTTCGCCATTACCATCTTGTCAGTCTGGATCTGGAAGTGCCACAGGATCTTCGCTCTGTCATTCTCCACCACCTTCGGAGGTGTTTCCCATTTTGACCTTGGGGTTTCCAGTCCATACTCCGCACGGATGTTTCGGTAGACTATGCCAGCCACCAGGTTATGGCGTTCCATGTAGGCTTTCCCTGCCAGCATCTTACACCCTGCAGTTATGTGTTGGATCGTCTCAGGTGCCTCTTTGCACAACCTACACCTTGGGTCTTGTCTGGTGTGGTATATCTGGGCCTCGATGGCTCTGGTGCTCAAGGCGTGCTCCTGAGCAGCCAGGATGAGTGCCTCTGTGCTGTCCTTCAGGCCAGCCCTCTCTAGCCACTGATAGGACTTCTTGAGATCAGCCACTTCAGTTATGGTCCGGTGGTTCATCCCGTGTAGGGGCTTGTCCTCCCATGATGGTCCCTCTTCCAGCGCCTCATCTTCTGTTCCCCATTGTCTGAGACATTCTCTGAGTACGTCATCCGTTGGAGCCTTCTCCTTGATGTATTCATGGAGCTTGGATGTTTCATCCTGGACAGTGGCTCTCACACTCACTAGTCCTTTCGGCTTGCGTACAGTCTCAGGGTGCTGGATTTGGGATGGAACCCTCCATGCATGGTTAGGAGCTTTCGGGTCTTAACGTCCGTGGTCTGAATCTCTTCCTTTGGCCACCTTATTATTCCTGCAGGGTATCTGATCACTGGCAGGGCATAGCTGTTTATTGCCCGGGTCTTATTCTTGTCATTGAGCTGGCTTCTTAGGACTTGCCTCACTCGCTGGAGGTATTTGGCCGTAGCCGCTTTCCTTGTTGCCAATTCGAGGTTGCCATTGGCTTGTGGTATACCAAGGTACTGTAGCTGTCCTCAATGTCTGCTATTGTTCCTTCAGGGAGTGAGACCCCTTCAGTGCGGACTACCTTTCCTCTCTTAGTCACCATCCGACTACATTTCTCAAGCCCGAATGACATCCCGATGTCGGTGCTGTAGACCCTGGTTGTGTGGATCAGGGAATCTATGTCCCTTTCGCTCTTAACATACAGCTTTATGTCATCCATGTAGAGGAGGTGACTGATTGTAGCTCCATTTCTGAGGCGGTATCCATAGCCTGTCTTGGTGATTACTTGGCTTAGGGGGTTCAGTCCTATGCAGAACAGCAGTGGGGAGAGTGCATCACCTTGGTATATGCCACATTTGATGGACACTTGGGTAAGTGGCTTGCCATTGGCTTCAAGTGTGGTTTTCCACATCCTCATTGAGTTCGCAACGAAGGCTCTTAGGGTCCTGTTCACCTTATACAACTCCAAGCATTCAGTGATCCATGTATGTGGCATCGAGTCATAGGCTTTCTTGTAATCAATCCAAGCTGTGCACAGGTTGGTACGTCGGGACCTGCAGTCTTGTGCGACTGTTCTGTCAACTAGGAGCTGATGTTTGGCTCCTCTGGTATCTCTACCAATGCCCTTCTGTGCTTCGTTCATGTATTGATCCATGTGTCCACTTATCTTAGCCGCAAGTTATTGGTTATTGGCCGATAGTTGGATGGCGCTGCACCCTTCGAGGGATCCTTCATGATCAGGATCGTTCGCCCTTCGGTTAGCCATTCTGGGTGAGTCCCATCCCTCAGCAGCTGGTTCATTTGTACTGCTAGGCGCTCATGGAGTGCTGTGAGTTTCTTTAGCCAGTAAGTGTGGACCATGTCCGGGCCTGGTGCTGTCCAGTTCTTCATATCTGAGACTCTTTCCTGTCTGCCACTGTTATGGTAACCGGGTTCTGTTCAGGGAGGTTGCTGTGCTCCTCTCTCAGGGTCACCAGCCATTGTGCACTGCTGTTATGTGCAACCTCCTTCTCCCATATGCCTTTCCAGTACCTTTCAGTTTCCAGTCTTGGTGGGTCAGCTCTGTTGTTAGGACCCTGCCACTGAGCGTACACTTTCGCAGGTTGTGTTGCGAACAGCCTGTTTATTCGTCTGGCCTCATTCTCTTTCGTGTACCGCTTTAGGCTTGGAGCCTTTGTTTGGCAGTTTCGAGTGCTTCAGGAATGGTCATCTGGATGTACCTCTCGGGTATCGGCCTTTTCATCACAGCTCTCTGGGCCTCCGTCAATTGACTCACATCTTTCCGGGCCGCCTTGATCTTAGCCTCCAACCGTCCTTTCCATCTTGGGTAATGTATCTCATGGCTTCCATGGTTGCACTTATAGCCGAGAGTCTCCAGGATCACTGATGCTGAAGCGTATATCAGCTCATTGGTTTCTGTGATCGTTACGGTAGGGATCGCCCTCAGTGCTGCATTCACACTTTCTATGAGACTTTCAGATGGTACTTCACATAGCCGTTGTAATCGGTTTCTAGGTTGCCCAGCTTTCATTCTCACCATGATCTTAGCTTTCAGGTAAGTTGCTGCCTCGCTCAGCATTTCATTCATTGGGGCTGGCCACCCAATCTCATCATCTGCATTCATTGGGGCTTGCCTCCCAATCTCTTGTATGACCTCCTCCTCTGATCTGGCAGCCTGGGGCCCTTCACCATGGAACCTGCGTTGTACCTCATCAATCTCAAGTTGTGACAGCAGTTGCCGTTTGTGGATGTTGGAACACTGAGCTACTAGTTGTTTCGCGGTCAACCGTGACTGTGGGTTTCGAAGTAACCATTTAGCCCACATTCTCTGCATGTAACCCCTCTGACTAGGGTTGCTTGAGTAGTAGCATTCCAACAGAGCCATGTTATCGCCTCTCGCCCATCTCCGCTTTGTTCCAGTAGCCCATTTTTCATCAAGGTGCTCTGGTTCCCCAGCACCTGACGCAGACCTTGTTTGGCCGGGCGACGTCTGAGCCGGCATGTCATTCGTTTTATTGTCTCTCAACATTGTATGAGGTAGGCATTAGCGTGAAGGATCTTGCCCAAGGACCCACACTGGATGGTGTTATGTGCTCATTTTTGCCCCAAGCGGGATTCGAACCACCGTCTCCCGCTTGCCAAACCGATGCCTTACCAACTGAGCTACCAAGCCGCTCAATATATGTGTGTGTGTGTGTGTGTGTGTGTGTGTGTGTGTGTGTGCTCCCCTGTCATGTGGTGTTCCACAGGGCTCAATTCTGGGGCCTCTGCTGTTCTCGCTGTATCTGCTCCCATTGGGTTCCATCTTTAGGAAAAATGCTATGCAGATGACTGCCAGATCTATGTCCCACTGAGCAAAAAAGATGCCTTCTCATTAAGGCAACTTCTATCCTGCCTAGAAGAAATTAAAACCTGGATGGCACAAAATATCTTGAAATTCAATTAAAAGAAGACAGAGGTGATACCGTTTATTCCCAGTGGCCCTTGTACATCCCATCCTGTATACTTGGGCCCCCTGTTTCCTTATCTTAAGTCAACAGTCCCAAAATTGGGCCCGTATGCCAAACCAATGCCTTACCAACTGAGCTATCCAGCCGCTTTTATATATATATATATATATATATATATATATATATATATATATATATATATATATATATATATATATATATATATATATATATATATATATATATATATATATATATAATGTATAAAGACAGAAATATATATCTATCTATATCTATGTATCCATATTAGATAGATAGATAGATAGATAGATAGATAGATAGATAGATAGATAGATAGATAGATAGATAGATAGATAGATAGATAGATAGATAGACATATAAATAAATATATATATATATTTATATATATTATTAACAAAAATCCTCATCTCACCCCCCCTCGGGTGGTGTCCGTCCCTCATTCAGCTCGGGTCCTCTACCGGAGGCCAGGAAGCTTGAGGCTTCTGCGCAGTATCCTTGCTGTTCCCAGCACTGCACATTTCTGGACTGAGATGTCCGATGTTGTTCCCGGGATCTGTTGCAACCACTCATCTAGTTTGGGGGTCACTGCCCCGAGTGCTCCGACCACCACAGGCACGACTGTCACCTTTACCTTCCAGGTTCTCTCCAGCTCCTCTCTGAGTCCTTGGTATTTCTCGAGTTTCTCGTGTTCCTTCTTTCTGATGTTTCCATCACTTGGGACCGCTACATCCACTACAACGGCTTTCCTCTGCCCTTTATCTATGATCACGATATCTGGTTGGTTCGCCATTACCATCTTGTCAGTCTGGATCTGGAAGTCCCACAGGATCTTCGCTCTGTCATTCTCCACCACCTTCGGAGGTGTTTCCCATTTTGACCTTGGGGTTTCCAGTCCATACTCCGCACAGATGTTTCGGTAGACTATGCCAGCCACCAGGTTATGGCGTTCCATGTAGGCTTTCCCTGCCAGCATCTTACACCCTGCAGTTATGTGTTGGATCGTCTCAGGGGCACAACCTATACTTTGGGTCTTATCTGGTGTGGTATAACTACATGAGACAACTACCAATTTCCATCTGTTTACCTGTCTCACTTGTCTACAGGCCGAGGGGATCCTCAAAGCATGGGCTAGCCCTGCTTTATTGAAGCATTACGGGAATAATGCTGTGGTCACGAAGATCTGGAACAACACCATGACACAGGTGAATTTTCTGTCTTCTATTGTACTGTATGCAAATCAAGCTTGTTTAAATATTCGTTGGAGACATTTCATTTGGCAACATGATCACAAATATAAGTAATTGTAATATTTACTTTTCCTTTGTATTGTCTTTGGATGTAGAATTTCAAATGAATATCTGAACATGCTGTAGAACAGGGGTGTCCAAACTTTTTGCCAAGGGGGCCAGATTTTATGTGGTAAAATGTCGGGGGGCCGACCTTGGCTGACATTCTTTACATTGAACAACAATATTGTTCAACAAATTTTAGTAAGCCAGTCTGTTTCAGAAACAGGTATATCACATGCAACTGCTTATTCACTTGACTTTTTCTTAAACAGTAGTCTCCTGAGTGCAAATTGATTGATTTGAAACATAAGATGTATCACCATGACTTTTCAATAGTCACAAAACCTTTGACTCGAACAACAGGGAAATGAACAAGCAATACACATATCCACAACTGCAAGGATCATTTGAAATATGACATATCAGTCAATATAAACACGGAGTGATGTCTTGTTAACTCGTGAGTGATGCCCTCTGGTGTCTAAAGGCTATTACTCATTTAGTGAATGCTATTACTCATTTAGCCACTAGAGGGAAGCAGTACTCTGTGAAACATCACTCACCAGTCTACGAGACCTCAGTCAATGCAACACGTGTTCCATTGCGCCCAACCTGCGGGCCAGACGGCACTGATTTTATGACAGGGGCCGAGGGCCGGATGAAATTCGACCACGGGCAGGATTTGGCCCGCGGGCCGGACTTTGGACATGCCTGCTGTAGAATATGGTAGAAAAGTCAGTGGTTGCTCTGTTTTTATTTTTTATTATTATTTTTTTTAAAACTGCAATCGTCTTGGCTGCTTACAAATACACTGCACACGCAAACACAGCTGTGAAGAGTGATCATCAACTTGTTTGATTTTGGCATTTTCAAAGTATGTTGACAGCCTCCCAGTTGATCTCCAACCGCAGTCCTGGCAGAAAATTATTCTGTGTGGAGAAATCGACCCATTCACACTGTGCGAAACTCATTTTTCAGCGGAAAATATTTGGTTAAATATGTCTTATCCCAACATTGTTTACTACCTTGTACGTGTTGAGAACGTGGTCTGTGACACACCACGAGGTGAGAGCTTACAAATCATTGGAGCCTTAGAACTATTTTGTAAGTGGATGGATATGAGTGTAAACTTTTAAATTTTATCTGAAGAAGCATTTTTTGTTGTTGACTGGTTAAGTAAACTCCCTCTCGCTCTTTCTGTCTTCCTTTCTCTCTCTCTCTCTCTCTCTCTCTCTCTCTCTCTCTCACTCTCTCTCTCTCTGACCACTCGACACGAGCCTCGAAATGAGACTTAATTTTCCATGCCCACTTTTACTCGTCACAAGCAGTGAAGCTGCCCTGTGTCTTTTTGCCCATCACTAAATGACAGTACACACTGGCCAGTATGTGTTGTTTTATTTTTAGTAATAACCTTTACAATATTAGAATCCTAGGGCAGTGTTGCCTTGAGGAAGGGGGTACATAGCACGTGTTTTGTGGAGTGTGGGGGGATGATCCTTCTGTTGGTTAAGGTGAGCGGTCGCAAAATAAAGAGTTCTACAACCATCATGCAGGTGGAGTTGTTATTCGGATTAACACTGGTAGCAAAGGATGGTAACAACTACAGAATCCCACCACCTTTTGAAGAAGGAAAACCCTACGAGAGCTGGAAAAATGAAGTCGGAATTTGGACAAGAGTCACCGACTTGGAGAAGAAAAAGCAAGCCGTTGCGGTGGCTTTGCGGCGTTCAGGTAGGGCTCGAGAGACAGCGATGGAAATTCCCGCTGATGACTTAAATCAGGACACGGGAATGGACATTTTATTCGGCAAACTTGATGGATTGTTCCTGAAAGAAGAAAAGGACAACATATGAGGCTTACTCCAATTTTGACCGGATTGTGAAAGACGTGAACGGGTCCATGGCGGACAATATTATTGAATTTGGACAGTGATATTCACGTATGCGGAAATACAAAATGGAGCTGTCCGACGCTGTTTTAGCTTTCAAGCTGTTGGATACGGTGTGCCTGGATACGACACAGAGACAACCGGCTTTAACAGCATGCAGTGACTTAACATTTGCTAATATGAAGTCAGCGCTGAAGCGGATATTTGACGCGAGCACGAGTGCGGGGACGGAGGGCATCAAACAGGAAACGGTGTATGCTAGGGAGCAGCGAAGAAAAAAAGCGGTGACTGGCAAAAAAACCCTTGACAGAAAACCCGCAGATCGGCACAAATCCGCTTGACAAGTATGGACGGCGATTGAAATGTGCAGTATGCCTAGGCACGTTTCATTGGGCAAAAGACTGCTCACACAAAAGTGAGAATGTAAAAATAACGGAGGATGATAAAACGGAAATTGATGAGTGTAATGTTACACAGAATATTTTGGCACCGCTATAATAGACATTGCTTGCACTAGAACCGTGTGTGGACAATCGTGGCTTGAACACGATCGTACAGTGTTGGGAAAGAACAGTGCAAATACGATGAGAAGGACATAAAAGCCAAGTCACAGACCATTTAAGTTTGGAAATGGAAAAGTGGTCTATTCGGTGAAAAGTGTGAAGATACCGGCTAAAATTGGGCACACAAAGTGTAACATAGAAACTGAAGTTGTATCTATTATTCCACTGCTTTTAAGTAAAGCATCACTGAAAAGAGATGCTTTTCAGTGCATCATTTTCAGTGATGAACTGTTTTGGACGTGGAGCGTGACAGTGCAGTAATGTTCAAGCAGCCTGTTAAACTGGACTTTACTAGCTCTGGACATTACTGTGGTAGCATTTTGGACTGTGATGATATCAATGACAACATGGAGCCAATATCAGCTACTGAAGAGGAGATACTGACAATCACAGATGAAATGAAAACCAATGAAAAGATAGGAGTTTTAGTGAAACTCCACAAACAATTTGGACATGCCTCTGCTGACAAGCTGCAAAGACTCTTAAGTAGTTCTGGCAACAAGGACACTGGCTGTGTCAACCTGCTACAGTGGGTCGTAAATCAATGTGAGGTATGTAAGAAATATTGCCGTGTCAAACCAAAACCTGCTGTTGGCTTATCACTTACATCAGTGAAGCATTTTATTCATGACTGGATCAGTGTGCACAGCCCCCCTGAAAGACTGTTCAGTGACAATGGTGGGGAGTTCAAAAATGAAGAAGTGAGAGACATGGCTGAGAATTTCAACATGGAAGTAAAGACAACAGCTGCCTACAGTCCTTGGAGTAATGGGCTGTTAGAACGACACAATCAAACAATAACTGAGATTATAATGAAAGTAAAACCAAGCACTGGAATGCGACTGGAGCACAGCTATGGATTGGGCTCTAATGGCAAAGAACTGCATGCAAAGTTTCCATGGCTACAGTACACATCAACTGGTATTCGGAGAGAACCCCAACTTACCTTCTGTGTTAATTGACAAAGCACCTGCTGAGGAAGGCACCACGAAAAGCGAATGGGTTCCAAAGCATATTTCAGCTTTGCATGCAGCGAGAAAGGCCTTTACTGAAGCGGAATATTCAGAGAGAATACAGAGAGCACTCAAGAAACGGCTGTGTCACACAGATGAGAAGTATGAACTGGGTGACAAGGTTTACTACAAGCAGTTGGACTGTACAGTATGGAAAGAGCCAGGGGTAGTCATTGGACAAGATGGTGTCGTTGTTTTTGTTCGACATGGAGGCACCTGCATTAGAGTTCATCACCTCAGACTAAAGGTTACTCAGGAACATGATGTTGACCCACAGACAACCTGTGATAAAGAGACCGACAGCAAGCAACGGTGTAACACTGAGGAGTTGGTGTTGGAAGAAGAAGGGCCTCATGCTGAGTCCACAGAGAATGATCCATTGCCAGCTGTGGCAGACACAAGGGCTGAAGGACAAGAGCATGACAGAAATACCAAGTTGAAGACTGGTCAAATTGTAACATTCAAAACCACAGAAACAAGTCTTCAACAAACGGCAAAGGTTTTAGGACGTGCAGGGAAAGCAACCGGAAAATATAAACAATTGGTACAATTTGGAACTTCTTGAGCCTGTTGGAGTGGCTGGCACCAGCATATCCGCAGATGTGTCACACTTAGAGAATCTTCAAATTCAGGTGGATCAAAATGTATCGGACTTCAGAAGTGAGGATATATATGGAGCAGTGATTTGTCAAAAACAATGGACATAAAATCAGCATTCCTGCAGGTCATTGAACTATCCAGAGTCATTTTTGTCAAACCTCCCCCCACTTAAAAAAGTGTGGATGGTCTAGCACCCTCTTCCTCAACTGGCGGACCGCAATCCACGACCGGACCGCAGACCTCCTCTGTCCGGACCGCCGACCTCCTCTGTCCGGGCCTCCTCTGTCCGGGCCCTCGGCAAATTGTATAAAATAATAAATTATAAAGTGATTTTTACGTTATACATTTTCTATTTTGGGACTATAATCTGCGCATTACCGCAATCGTTTGTTAAAATTATCCGTTGTATTATTTGCGTGCACGAACAGATGTATTGCAGAGGACGCAGCAGCGCGACTCTGTGTGTGTACTATGTTTGACGAACTGGAGACTGGGGGCATGTCGGCGATACCGATGCGCTGATTGGCTCCTCTGAACTTAAGGTGTGCCCATACATCAGCGTCACGCATTCAAAATGGATGATTGTGTCAGGAAACAGACGCATGCTAGACGCCACAGGGTGCTCACAGCTTCAGCACAGGAGAGCCACACACATCGCGGGACGTTTCGATTGTGTGCAGTTTTGCTCCCGTCTACCCGGGGATCTTTGCAGCTGTTTAACAGCAGAACACCGCAACATGTTAAATGAACATCCTAATGAATTAGTGGAAGAACAGCACTGCACATTCCCGTGCTCCCTTGTGTCAGTATTTAAAATGGTTCTTAACTCCTCTTCTGATATATTTTTCAATGATTTCAGAGGGGATGTGAAAAGGGGAATTGTACAAATGAAAATAATATTTTTGGTTTGAGTATTTATTTTGGTAAAATGAGTATTTTGTTTTGCTTTTGTTAAATTAAGGGAAAAAAGACAACTGCTGTTTAACAAAGTTAAAGTAAAAAATGTCTTATTTCCCTAAAAGGGCTATTTATATTATTAAGCAGGCACAACTTAACAAAATAAAAGAGTTCCTCTGCCTTAACACAATACCTCTCATTATTTGCTGTGTACTGGCAAAGTGAATAGTTGTTATTTTCATGCACCCCATTATTGGTTGGTTGTGAGGAGTGTTGATTTGTATAAGCTTGACCATACTAAATGGGCATATGGCCCTGCTCCTCATGACCACCGTGCATGGGACCGGACCTTGGTCTTATTTAAAAAAAAAAAAAAAAGTGGACCGACAGCATTTCTAGTTGAGGACCACAGGTCTAGCAGTTGCATCTCTATTGATACAACAGAGTGAAGGATATAATGATCGGTACGGGAGGTACTATATCCAAGGTTGACCCGTCAGTTTTCTACTTGTTGGACAGTGAAAAAAATTTAACTGGGGTTCCTGCTTGTCATGTTGATGATTTCATTTGGGATGGGTCTCATATGTTTGAACCGACTGTCATGGTGCATGTCAAAGAGAAATTAAATGTTGGTCGTGAAGCTCATGATAATTTTTCTTTTGTGGGTGTCGATTTTGTAACCTCTGACGACAGGGTAAAATTACACCAAGCCACATGCATCGAGAATTTACAGACTATACATCTAACACCATCGCGAGCAACTGTGCAAGCTTCACCTGTGACTGATGAGAAAAGAGATCAGCTATGGTCTAAAATAGAGCAACCTTTGTGGGTTGCAAGACAAAGCAGACACAATTTCATGTTTGATGCCAGTAATCTGGCTTCCGGGTTCAGTGAACGCTGGCGCGTTTTGGCTGCCGCTGCTCTCCCATAAACGTTTGTGTTTTACGGTGTTTTTTTCCGCTTGATTGTTTTCGCACATACTCACTGTCATCATCTCACAGCCATTCCACTCCAGCCCCCATCCACGCCTGCTTCACATCTTTTTTGTTTGTTTGTTTGTTTATTGAACATAAAACATATACAGTAATAATTTGACAGAAAATAAGGTAGATATAATAGTAAAAAGAAAGAAATCAGTCTTCATTCAACACAGTTATTATGTTCAAGTGAGCAGGAAGAAGTAAAAAACTTCTCTGGTCCTGTTATACTTATCCCGTTATGTGTTTATATCTAATAAATCATTTTTATATCAATCAGAAAAGAAAAAAAGTAAGAAGAAAGAAGTCTCCATTAAGGCTCGTACTTTACCCTTAACCGTGATATTTTTACAACTTTTGGTTTGTATCGGGATTATATACATCCACACTCTGGCACTCTTGTGTAAATTTTCTCTTGTATTCATAATGGATATTTCAATACCTTTCTCTATTTATCAACTTAGTTCTGATTTATCATGATAATTAATGTTTAGAATTTATCATTTTAACTCTGATTGATGTAGGTTGTACTATTTTTTTAAATTTGTTTTTGAACTCAGCAAGCGATTTACTCATTTTCAGGTCCGTTTCGAGATTATTCCACAGATTAACACCTTTGTTAGATACACTTCTTTGCTTGATGTTTGTTCTCTTTTTGAGTTTTTTTGAATAAGTTGGTACCTCTTAAATCATAGCTGCTTTCTCGAATTTCAAAAGACATTTGAATGTTTTGGAAGAACAGGTTATTGTGCGCTTTGTACATTAATTGGACGATTTTAAAGTCAACCAGGTCATAAAATTTCATCATATTTAATTTGATAAATAGTGGATTTGTGGGTTCCGTATATTTTGATCTATTAATAATTAAAATTGCTTTTTTTTTGTAGTTTTAGAATAGGGAGTGTGTTTGTTTTGCAGGCATTTTCCCATATTTCCACACAGCAGGTCATATATGGTAATAATAATGAAGTGTATAATGTGTAGAAAGATCTCTTATTTAGCACTTCCTTGGTTTTGTAGAGGATCCCTACTGTTTTGGCTATTTTTCTTTTTACGTTATCGATATGTGGCTTCCAGCATAGTTTTGAGTGTATTACTAATCCGAGAAACTTGGTTTCATATGCTCTTTCTATCTCAATTGAGTTTACCATAATTTTAGCTTGGTGTTTGATTGGTCTTGTGCCAAAAACAATTAACTTCGATTTTTTCAGGTTAAGAGACAATTTATTTCTGTCGAACCAGTTTTTTAATTTGTTTAATTCGTTTTCTACGGTTGTCAGGAGCTGTTTCAGATTTATTCCAGAACAGTAGAAAGTTGTATCATCAGCAAATAGGACACATTTAAATTGTTTTGAGACCTTGCAGATATCATTTATATATAAAATGAATAGTTTTGGACCAAGCACTGACCCCTGAGGAACTCCGTGAGTGATTTTTAGTTGATTCGTTTTTTTATTGTTGAGATGCACGTACTGATATCTGTTTTCTAAATAACTTTTTATCCATTTATAAGCTACACCTCTAATGCCATATCTTTCTAGTTTTTTTCAATAATATACTGTGATCTGTTGTGTCAAAGCTTTTTTTAGATCAAGGAAAACCCCAACAGTAAATTATTTGTTGTCTATATTAGTGGCTATTGCTTCCACAAACTCCATAACTGCCATTGAGGTGGTCCGTTTTTCCCTGAAGCCATATTGATTCTCACTTAACAGCGCATGCTTTTGTATAAAGCTATCAACTCTGCGAGAAAAAAAAATTCTAATATTTTTGAAAATTGTGGTAGTAGTGATATTGGTCTATGATTTGTAAACAGATGTCTTTCTCCACTTTTATAGATTGGAATAACTTTAGCAATTTTCATTTTGGATGGAGAGATACCAGCTTTGAATGACAGGTTGTATATGTGCGTGAAAGGTCGCACTACATATTCTATAATCTTCTTTATTTTGTCTTATCAATATTAAAGCAATCAGTTGACTTTTTATTTTTAAAAGTTTTTATAATATTTGATACTTCTTGTTTTACAGCAGTACGGAACATCGTGGAGGAGTTTTTTTCTACGTATCTATCTATTTCAAACAAGTTTTTTTGATCAGGAATGAGGTTACTGCCGATGTTGACAAAATACTCATTAAATTCAGTTGCTATTTCTGCAGTTTTTTCCAAAATAGTATTTTTGCCCTTGATAAAATACTCTGGATAATCCATTTTCTTAGGACTATTTCTGATTACTTGGTTAAGTATTTTCCATATTTCTTGTGTGTTACTTTTATTCTGCTCTAATAGTGCATGAAAATGATCTCTTTTACTGGTTCATATAATATTTACTTTATTTTTATAGGTCTTATATTTTTTTCTGCTTCTTCAGTTCTCAATTTTAAAAACAATTTGGATACATTGTTTTTCTTTTTACATGCGTTTTCTATGCCCTTCGTTATCCATGGCTTACTTGGGTCTTTATACTTTTTGGACACGTTAGTTAATGGAAAATCTTTATCATATAAGGAGATTATGGTAGACTGAAATACTTCAAACGCTGTATTTGGGTCGTCGTTTGAGTAGACCTCGGTCCAGTTTTGTTTTTCTTGGTCTTGCTTAAAGGCATCGATGGCGCGTTGAGTTCTTAGTCTTATTTCTGTTATGTGAGTTGTTCACTTAGCTTTTCTATCAAAATAATTATACAAAACTGCAGAGACAGGTAGGTGGTCACTTCTGTCATTAATGAGAAGTCCACTTTCCATTTTATGATCAATCTTATTTATAAATATGTTATCTATTAATGTGGCCATGTCAACTGTTATTCTGCTCGGTTTCAGGATTACTGGGAAAAAAGCTCTTGCTGTACATAGTATTTATGAAGTCAGTTGTTTTTTTGTGTCCATTTGGGTTTAATAAATCAATGTTAAAGTCACCACATATTCGTGTTTTCTTATCGTTGTAGTAACTGAGCATATCTGTTAGTTTTTTATTGAATGTGTCAATACATGATCCTGGTGTCCTATAGATGCAACTTATGATGATATTTGATGCTTTTTTATGATGTATTTCAATGGTTAGACATTCCATTAGGTTTTCTATTGTGTTTGTCAATCTCTCGATTTTACTGCATTCAAGTGCTTTGTCTACATATATTGCAACCCCCCGCCCCCTCCTTTTTTGTTTTCCCTATTAGTTTCAAACATATCATAACCTTCTATTTCCATTTCAGTTGTTTTATCTTCATCAAGCCAAATTTCTGATCTGGCAATTATTTTAAATTTATTGAATTTAGTCAGGTATTCTTTGATTTTTGTGAAGTTTTTATAGATACTGTTTAAGTGTATTACTGAAAGTGCATTTTCCAATTTTATATTAGTGTTGAATTGTTCATCCAGGTAATAGTCAGAGTTTGTTACATTTTGTTTGTTCTTGAAGAAGTTATTGTCTGGGTCCAAATTGTTCTCGGATTCGAATGGCTTATAGTCAATATCTTCAAAGGTTTGGAAGTCCATGTTTTTGGGATGTCAATTTCCCGCTCCCACGTGGTCATCGCTGGGTCCCTCGCGGTCGTCGTTGGTTCCCTCGCTGTCGTCGCTCGCTCTCTCGCCGTCATCATTGGCTCCCTCGCGGTTGCTGGCTGGACGTCTCCTGGGTCCCTCGTGGTCGTTGGCTCCCTTGCGGTCGTCGCCGACTCCCTCACGCTCGCCGGATGGCTGCCTCCCGGCTCTCACGCGCGCTGGCTGGTTGTCTCCCGGCTCCCTCGCGGTCACTGACTCCCCTGCAGTCGTCGCTGGTTTCCTCTCGGTCGTCTCTGGCTCCCTTGGGGTCGTCTCTGGCTCCCTTTGGGTCGTCGCTGGCTCCCTCGCGGTGGTCGCTGGCTGGTTGTCTCCCGGCTTCCTCGCGGTCGCTGGCTTCCCTGCAGTCGTCGCTGGCTTCCTAGCGCTCATCACTGGCTCCCTCACGGTCGGTCATCGTGGCTCCCTCGAGGTCGGTCGGTCTTGAAAAAGTTATTGTCCGGGTCCAAGTTGTTCTCAGGGTCAAATGTCTTGTGGTCAGTAGGGTTGGAAGTCATCAAAGGGTTGGAAGGGTCGTTAAAGGGTTCGAAGTCCATGTTTTTTGGTATGTGAATTTCCTGCTTCAGTATTTTCAGAGTTTTTATCGTCGGGTGGTGAACAATTCTCAGTATGCTGCTTGATGGTGTTGAACTCGAGCCTGTTGTGTTGGAGTACTGGTGCGAGGGTGGACGATAAATTTGTCATGTCTTAAGTAGGCAGTTTCCCCTCTGTCACGTGCAGCTTTTAATTTTTGGAGGAGCTCTTTTCTTTTTTGTCGTATGGCATCTGTAAAGTCTTCGTTGATGTAGATTTTGGAGCCTTTTAAGTATTTTGTTTTGTGTAGGATCCTTGATCTGTCCTTGTATTTTAGAAATGTCACCACAACTGGCCTCGGTCGAGGTCTTCCAAGTTCTTGTCTTCCTGTGCGGTGAGCTCTCTCCACCTCAATTTGCCCCTGTATCAGCTTCTCCTTGAGGATATTTTGAACTTTTCCTCTGTTTCAGTGCACGTTTCTCCCGGTTTTTCCTCAATTCCATCAATTACCAAGTTGTTTCTTCTCGACTGTCCTTCCAAGTAGTCCATCTTGTCTGTTAATACAAGCATGCCGTCACATATTTTGTAGAATTCTGTTTGCATGTCTTTGGAGTGGCCAGTTTGACAGATTCGATTTTTTTTAATGTCGTCAACCTCTTTTTGGGTAAAGTTGATGCTGTTTTTTATTTCTTGGACTTCCCTGATAAAAGTGTCAAGTCGTGAGTTTGTTGAGTCTATTATCATCTTGACAAATCCTTTGAAATGTTCCTGTTGTTGTTGCAAGAGCGCCGTAAAAAGCTTTTTTTTTGTTGCTGAAGCAATTTGTTGACTTGAGTGAGGGTCAGGAAATCCTCATCCTGCTTTGTGTCTTGCTTCTGTTTGGGTGGCATTTTGTCGGGTCTCGTTGCTAGCCGGTTGTATGCTAGTTTTTGACGTGCCCAGTGGGCTTGCTGCTGGGTGTTTCTAACGTGGCAAGTGGGTTTGCCGGCTCCCTCACACTCGCTGGCGGTCGGCTGGTTGGTCTCTGGTGGTGGGCAGTTAGCTTCCGTGCTAACGTCTGGGGTTAGCTTCCGTGCTAACGAGCTCGCGCTTCGACTGTTTTCGTCCCGGCGTCTCAGTGTCCTACCTGCTCGGCTCTCGGACCAGGCCCCGTGCCATCTCTGCTCTGCTGTGCCCCGTGATGGGGGTCGGCAGGGCCTGTATCTGGGTTCTACTGTTGTGGATCATCCTGTCGCTCCTCCATCGACCTGTCGAGGGTCTGCTCCAATACTCGGTGGCTGAGCTTCTCAGGCTCCGCTTCCAATAGCTGGGCCCTCCTCCTGCTCTACACCTGCTCCCGGACATCGTTCGCTTTCCTTATCGGAAATACATTCACCGTGGGCCTCGTCGGGACTTCTGCCTCAACCGATCCAACAGCATCACTTCCTTCTGGTCATTCTCCCGTCGGCCATCCAGAAATGCCGGCCGGCCCATCGACCATCGTGCTTTAGCCGGCTCGGCTAGGTCGGCTAACGGTCCCCGCAGCAGCGAGACCCCCACCGTAAACCTCGGGCTACTTAACATCCGTTCGCTTACTGGGAAGGGTAATCTCATTCAGGAAGTCCTCACTGACCATAAGCTTGACATTCTCTGTTTAAATAAAACCTGGCAAGCTCCCAGGGACTTCTCACAGCTGAACGATTCCACTCCCCCAGGATTTATTTACATTTCCAAGCCCCGCAATTCCGGTCACAGAGGAGTTCTCGCAATACTATGCCGCGAGAAGTGGAAAGTACTTCTTGTTTCTCTGCCTCCACTTTCCTCCTTTGAATGCCTTGCCTGTCAAATATCCGGATCAATTCCCACGATTATTGCCACAGTGTACCGCTTCCCCAAAACCCACCGTGACTTCTTAAATGAACTGTCTGCTGTCCTCACGCATCTCTCCTCTCTGTCACCAAATATAATAATCCTGGGAGATGTTAATATACATATACAATACAATACATGCTGATTTATATAGTGCTTTCACGTATGGACAACACTGCTCTTCCTCTCACCAATGACTTCACTTCTTCACTTAACAGTTTTGGTTTTGATCAATTTGTAGATTTTCCCACACACATCAAAGGTCACACCCTGGATCTGATCTGCTGCTCTGGTAATTCCCCCTCCAACTGTACTGCTGACGAACTTCCAATAACGGACCACTTCCTTATCTCATTCAACATTACGCTACAGCTCTCAATGGCCAAATCACCCCGGAACATCGTTTACCGTGATATTAAAGACATTAACATTGACTCTCTCACTGCATGGCTGACCACCCTGACTGCGGACATTGATTCCACTCCTGATGATTTGGTTTTCCAATATAACTCTGGTCTCATCAGCATCCTCAATACGTTCACCCCTGTCAAGTCCCGCTCTGTCCTTTTTACTCGGTCTGCCCCTTGGTTCACCCCTCATCTCCGTTCCTTGAAATCCCAAACCCGGCAGCTTGAGAGACTTTATAGGAAAACAGGTCTCACTGCTCACAAGGACATCTATGCAGCTCAACTATCCCTCTACAAGGATTCCATCTCTCAAGCAAAATCACATTACTGCTCTGGACTCATCTGCTCCAATGCTGGAAATACAAAAACTCCCTTTTCCCTTTGGAACAGAATCACTTAACCCCCTGACTCCCTACCACCTCACTTTTATTCTCGTGACACCTGCAACGCACTTCTCCTCTTTTTCAACAAAAAGATCAACAAAATCCACCAGCATCAGCACCTTTCCCCTCCTCTGACCTTCTCACCCCTTGCAAACTGTTCTCTTCTTTTGAACTCCCTCATCTCTCATTAATTTCAGACCTCATCATTAAATCCAAGACTTCCTCCTGTCAGCTCGATCCCCTCCCCACAGTTCTGGTCAAATCCTGCCTACCCTCTATGCTTCCCTTCATCTCAGCCATTATCCATTCCTCTCTGTCGACTGGAATTGTTCCTATGCTCTTCAAAACTGCAGCTGTCACCCCAATCCTGAAAAAACCCGGTTCAGATCCCAATGACTTCAATAACCTATGCCCCATTTCTCATCTTCCCTTCATTTCTAAAATTCTTGAGAAAACTGTCGCCTCTCAGCTCCACTCCCACCTCACCGACAATAGTCTTTATGAACAATTCCAGTCCGGCTTCCGTTCCCGTCACAGTACTGAAACAGCCCTCATAAAAATCACAAATGATCTTCTCATGGCAGCAAACTCTGGCCTAATCTCTATCCTCATCCTCCTTGACCTGAATGCAGCCTTCGACACAATCTCTCACCCCATCCTCCTCAACAGACTTTCTACCATAGGCATCACCAACACCCCTCTATGTTGGTTCCACTCCTATCTCACTGGCCGCTCTCAGTTCATTCAACTTAATTCTTTTATTTCACAATCCCTCCCCATCTCTTCTGGTGTTCCCCAGGGTTCTGTCCTCGGTCCGCTCCTTTTCATTATCTACCTCCTTCCGCTCTGAAACATTTTCCGCAAATTTGTCTTACACTTTCACTGCTTTGCGGATGACACCCAGCTCTACCTCTCCAGCAAACACGATGCTTCTCTCCCACCCTCATCCCTCTCTCACTGTCTCTCAGAAATCAAATCTTAGTTCACCCATAATTTCCTCAAGCTAAACAGCAATAAAACAGAACTCCTAATCGTCTGTACCAAATCTACTCTAAACAAAGCCGACAGTTTCTCCCTCATAATTGATAATGCCACTATATCTCCTTCCCCCCAGGTGAAGACTCTGGGTGTCATCCTTGACAGTTCACTATCCTTTCACTCCCACATCAATTACATTATCCGGTCCGCTCATTTCCACCTTCGTAATATAAACCGCCTCCGTCCCTCACTCACTCCTCACACCACTGCTATCCTTGTTCACAGTCTCGTCACTTCCCGTATCAACGACTGTAACTCACTTCTCTTTGGTGTCCATCAAAAATTTCTCCATAAACTTCAACTTGTTCAGAATTCAGCAGCCCGGATCATCACGAGAACCCCCTCCTTCCATCATATAACCCCCATCCTTCGACAGCTCCACTGGCGTCCTGTCAAATTTAGAATCAATTTCAAATTATTTCTCTATACATTCAAAGCCATCCATAACCTTGCGCCCCTCTATCTTTCAGATCTTCTTCAAATCTCCATTCCCTCTCGCTCACTCAGGTCCTCATCCTCCCTCCAACTTTTTCTACCCTCTGCCCGTCTCAGTACAATGGGGTGCAGAGCCTTCAGTCGCACTGCCCCCAAACTCTGGAAGTGTTGTGAAAGGCGCCTGCAAATGCAATGCATAATTATTATTAATCTGTCTACAAATCTCAAATGTGCTGCCATACAAACAATTCATGAAGCAAACAGAGCTGTGTCTAAACTTAAGACCAAATCAGCTGAGTTGAGCATTAGACACCTCGGTAAAGCCTTAAGTTGGTTGCAGACACTGATGCATCTTTTGCAAATCTCTCTGATGGGGGCACCCAAGGTGTGCACTTTGTTGTTTTGATGGGCGAAAGCGGACGATTTTCTCCCATCTCGTGGCAGTCAAAGAAAATTAAGAGAATTGTCAGGAGTACACTCGCAGCTAAGACATTGGCTATGGCTGAGGGTATTGACAATGCCATTTTTCTGTCAACATTATTCTCTGAGCTCTATGCTGGTAATACTAACCAATATGTGCTGATCATTTGTGTCAGCGCTAATCATTCGCTTATGGAGGCATTGAAATCCACCAAGTCTGTTGCTGAGAAAAGGCTACGCTTGGAAATCAGTTCTATTAAAGAGCTGATCCAATCAAAAGGAGTCCAACGGGTGCTATGGTCAAGTACCAAAGATCATTTGGCAGAGTGTCTAACAAAAAAGGGAGAATCTCCGGCATTGTTACTCAAGGCTCTCTTTGAAGGGCATTGGACAATTAAATGAACCGACACACTGTTCACTATACACATTATGCTTTCAAATGTAATGTTCAATCCTGCTTTTTCTTGTTGAATTGAGCAGTACATATTTTTTTTGTTAAAGAAGAGACTGAGATTGTTGTTTTATTTTTAGTAATAACCTTTACAATATTAGAATGCTCGGGGGCAGTGTTGCCTTGAGGAAGGGGGTACTTTGGAGTGTGGTTTTGTGGAGTGTGGGGGGATGATCCTTCTGTTGGTTTAGGTGAGCGGTCTCAAAATAAAGAGTTCTACGACCATCATACAAGTGGAGTTATTATTCGCATTAACAGTATGGACACAGCGGCGGGCAGAGCAGCTCGTTGCAGAGCTACTGTATATGCACAGGAGACTCATCTGTCCCAACAGGAGAAAGCAAGGGAGCTGAGTGGGCCGGGGCAAGCGAAGGACGACATAGTTATGTCTGTAACTATGCCATGCACTTCATCACCGACTGCTTGGAATGGGTGAAATGCCACGGCACTTTATGATGTATTTTTGAAGGGACCCTGTTTAAGAACAACTACAGTGAAACTCTTCTACAACAAAATCATGTTTGCAGCAAGAAATGTTTCACAACAGGGGGTTTTCACTGTAGCAAATTTGATCTCAGATGTAAACACACACACATAAACACACACACAAATGTATGTGTACACGCACACACAATCGTATGTGTGCTCTTTATTTTTATTTCAATAGTGCATATGTATGAGCACACACTTATTTGACACTTCATATTGTCAGTGTAGAAAGAAAAAGGGAAAGAAATTGTGAAATTTACGATCAGCATTCAACTTTCACTTACATCAATTTCTTGGATAATGTCTTTAATTTTGCTTGGTCCGTCTTTCATTTTGATCACTTTTACCCTCTCTTCCAGCATCAGAGCTCTTCTTGTCTTAGCTGCTTGACATCCAAAGGTCCGTTTTGTAGCCATTTTAGCAATGCAACGTCCATACTCGTCTGAATCTAACAATAACAAATACTTCTTGGACCCGGTGGCTTTTCTTTCCACCATCTCACTGTCTTTAACTCGACCTCCACCCAAGACAACGTTACTCAGCCAATGTCATGCAATGAACTTTTAAGCCAGCCACGGGACGCTTCGTAGTCCTCGATGGCCATCGTTAGCTCTTGAAGGCTAAAAACCTTACGCTAACTGGAGCGCTTCTCTCTCATTAGCGCTCCAGTTAGCGTCAGGTTTTTAGCATTTTCGAGGAAAATGTTTTACTTGTAATACGAGGAAACGTTCGTTTATTTGAATGTCCGTCGAGCCATAAGCAATTTACTTTGAGTAGCTAATCGGATGCATTCCGATTGTGGATCTTCTTCGGATGTAGCTTCAGTATCTACACACATAGACAGTGAGGTCCCTCTTGGCCAATCAGAGGCCAGGATGATGCTCGGTAAGCCAATGGCAGGGCAGCTATGAGTATGTTGTGTTCAGGAAACTCGCAGCTGTGAAAATAAACATTGTTCACGATGTATACCAGTGTGGTGGTTGCTGTTGCCGATTCCGAACGAAGCAGTAGAGGCCGCTGTTGGATTAGACTTCGTTGTCGTGAACGTCATCGCGAGGCTGGAGCACCGAAAATGATTTCGTTCAACAGGGGTTTTTTTCGGCGTATGGGGGCAGTAGAATGGGAATGGTGTTAATGCATGAAGATTTTTTCACATTAGGGTTTTTTTTTCGCCCATGTAGGTTTCGTTCTCGAGGAGTTTCACTGTATTGCCATTAGATTTACCTGCAGACCTGGGCTCTCTCATTGCCCGAACCATTTGAAGAGACAACCGGCTTCAGGAGTTCCGGGTACTCCAAGGGGGACACCAGCAAAGACGGGTCCACCCGCAGCAGGTTCCAGTTGGTTTGCCTTCCAGACATACAAGTCTTTAGTTGATTGTTTGTTCGGTGTCTCCATGCAAGTCAAGTCAAGTCGAATCAAGTCCTTTCCGAGAGCTTGGCTGTTAAGGTTGCCTTAGAACAGGGGTGCCCAAACTTTTTTGACCGAAGATTTCCTTTTCGATCAACCAACCTACCACGATCGACCTGTTCCTGCGCATGCTCACGCACATACACATGCATGCCATGATGAGCAACAGCCTAACACGGAGGCATACGACTCAATTTTGCAGCCTGTTAACTATCGTAGTTCACACATACAGTTTAAAAACGCTTCTTTCGGCCCTCCAGATTCTCATTCTTTGCGAGTGTCATCTGTGAATTATACACGAAATGCACTTTGCCTGATAATCATAATAATAACAGTGACATCGCTCTGCTCACAAGCTGCCATTGCAGACTGCTGAGCGCCAACTTCCGTTGATGCAGTTCATGCGCCACTATACGTTCAACGTGACCAGTTCTTTTTTCAATATTTTTTGTGAAAGTGAGACTGATAGGATGATTAAGGTTCAGTGTGAATTAACAAAATAAGTATATTCCGAACATGCACAGAGATACACAAATGTTCGTTCGTTTTTTGTTTTTTTTTTGTTCCCTCTCCACCCCTTGCGATCGACTTGGGACCAGTCTGCGAGCTACCTGTCAATCGTGATCGACATACTGGGCACCGCTGCCTTCGAAGAATGGAGACATGGGCTAGAGGAGATAAAGTGGGTCCCACAGAGTCACATATATGAGCCTTTCGTGATTCAGGAGTTCTACAGGGATCACCCATAGATAACTGGGCTGTCAGGCGTCGGTGCTAAACCGGGGGGTATTGACACACCATGGTTTAGGTAATTTACCCTTGTTCCTTTGCCAGTGTGATTGTCAGCCCCACCTTGATTGTTTCCACTTGTTGGCCCTTACCTTGTGATTAAATAGTCCTTGTCTCCCTTTGTCCAGTGCCAGGTGACTGACACTGACAAAAACAACAACAACAAATTGAAATTTATAATTACTTCAGCAATGCAGTCAAACCTCTGTTTTCAAACAGCTCTGTTCTCGACCAAATCATTTTTCGACCAAAATATTTGAGTTTTTTATGCCTCGGATTATGACTGAAAATTGGTTCTCGACCAAACTAACCAAACCTGAATACGTAACTCGACTCGCTCTCGGCTTCCGGTTCTCGACCAAACTGATCACACCTAAATGCGCCACTCGACTGCTTTTTTTGAAAACAACAATCTTTATTGAACAAGTCAAATTACAAATCACAGAAAACTAAACGAACAAGTTATTAATACATACACAGTGTGAAGAGAGACAAACAAAAAGAAGAGCCAGGGGATTTCCCGAAAATTCCAAATAAAGAGCATAAAGTCAGAGTTTTAACAGCTTTCTAGTTTTTGGAAACCATAATAGAATTCAAATAGTTCTTAGAATCTCTTCCAAAAATTAAGAAAAGAGGTTTTGTATGTTTAAATATTGACTTGTGGATATGGAACTTAGC
Organism: Hippocampus zosterae; assembly: GCF_025434085.1. Classification (NCBI taxonomy): domain Eukaryota; kingdom Metazoa; phylum Chordata; class Actinopteri; order Syngnathiformes; family Syngnathidae; genus Hippocampus; species Hippocampus zosterae. The sequence goes on from NC_067458.1 coordinate 3,494,918, forward strand.
GAGAATGATTATTCAATCATGAAAACTTGTTTAGTCGTTTTTTTCCTCATTTTTGAAGAGCCAAAAAATACATTTTTCATACAATACATTCGTTCAATAATAAATCGGGACGCAGTTTCCAAAATTTGTTGGTATACGGGCATTGCCAGAACAAGTGAGCCATCGTTTCACTCGACATTCCACAAAACAAACAATCAACAGAGATGTCTTTCTTGAACTTAAGAAGATAATGCTTGTAGTGATAGTACTTTTTTTTATCATTTTCAAAGAGATTACCCTTACTTTATTCGTCAGGAGGTATTTGAAATTTGTATGAAGAGACCAGATTTTTTCCCAGTGTAGATTATCAACAAAACCAGACCAGTAAGAAATAATATTCGGGGTTGTTGAAATATCTTTTTGAAACATGAAGTGTATGTTACGGTTGTTATTTCTGAATGATGATGTTTGACAGGATTTGCCAATAGCAGTCGTTTTGGGGTCTAGTGTTGGTAAGCAAGTTGTTTTTTCCGCCCCTTTCAAGACGGTCAAGATTCCAGAAGGAATAGCATCCATGACTGTAGCAAATTCCCTTGGGGTGACAGGTATGTTCAATTCATTTAAAAATTCAGAGTAACTTAAAATAAAACCTTGATTATTGATTAATTGACTGGCTAGGATTATTTTGTTACTGAACTGGTTAGGGAGATAAAATGATCTATTCTTATATAAGATGTAATGGTTATTCCAAATAAAGCATTTATGAGGGGAAAATATGTTTCTATATGTCAAAGACTATGCCAAAAGCATTTGTTTGTGGAAATTGGATAAAACCAAGGGATTTTTTTCTATATTTTGTAGTCACATAAAAGTACAAATTTAAGACCACCAAGTTGAGAAAATATGTAATTAGGAACAAAGTAAATCGATGTTATTACCCCAAAATTGTTTGATGCAATTGATTTTAAACGTATTATTGAGGCTATAGAAGTCCAGGAAGTTCAATCCGCCAGTTTCGTAGGTACTCATTACAACAGACCTCTTGTTTCTCCATAAGAAGTTGAAAAGCATCTTATTGATATTTCTACATATTTTCTCATTCACAGAGAGATTGCTTCATACGTAAGATGTGACAGTCCTTCCGCCTTGGTTAGCAGTGTACGTCCTTTTAAAGGAAGATCTCAACCGAGCCACTAGTTAAGCTTAGCCTGGGTTTTGTGAATAATTGGGTCAAATTTCGCTGTACATCGCATGGTGATCCCTAGATAGGTAACCTTTTCTTTAATTGGGATGCTGCAGACCGAAGTCTCGTTCCGATCATGGTTAGGGAACAGTTCACATTTGTTTCGATTTATGTGGAGACCAGAGGCAGCTGAGAACAGTTCGACTCCTTTAATCGCAACAGAGACTTGGCAAGAGTTCTTTAGAAATAAGGTAGTGTCATCAGCAAGCTGACTAATCAGGATTTCTCTGCCGCAATAGATATCCTTTGGATAGCACTTCTGTTGATAGGACAGGTGAGAAGTTGAGTACACAGAAGAAACAGAAATGGTAAGGGCCTTGCCGCACTCCACGATTTAGGGCAAATCTTCGGGAGGTGCCATTTCTCAGTCTGATGGAGCTATTGCCATTGGCATACATAGTTTTGACCACTTTACAATAAAACTCACCAAATCCAAATTGTTCCATGCAACGAAAAATGAACTCACGTTCCACCGTGTCAAATGCCTTATAGAAGTCCAGAAATAGGAGATAACTATTGTCGGAGCAGATGAATGAGTAATCAATCAGATCTAGGACAAACCTGATATTATTAGAAATATGCCTTTTACTCATGAAACCCAACTGAACCTCACCAACAATTGGGTCTAGTACACATTTGACTCTCCTAGCTATTATGGAAGCACACGCTTTATAATCGTTATTTAATGATTATTTAATGATCATAACTTTCAATTAAGTTATGATCTTTTTTTTTGCTTTTTTTTGCAAAGTAATCAATCCCAATGCCAGTGAAAGGGAAAGACAACTTTTCTCGATGCTTTCTAAAAAGACTTCAAGGTGTAAGGGAGCCAAGAGTTTTACAAAAGCTTTATAAAACTCTGCTGTGAGACCATCAACACCGGGGGATTTGTTCGCTTTGAGGTCTTTGATAGCAAAAACAACTTCATCTAAATTAATATTCCTCTCGCAAAAGTCTTGGTCGCTTTGAGCTATTTGTGTGACATTGCTAATAGAATTTAGAAAAATAGCTGCTGAGTGTTCGCAATTTTGTGTACTAATATAGATGACTGTAAAATTTAAAACAGAAATTGGCTGTTTTTTGGGTCGTCAGTCACGATGCCATCAACATGAAGATGCTGTATCAAAATGATTTTTCGATGGTGTTTTTCTAGATTAAAAAAATACAATGACTTTTGTTCACCTTCCTCGACCCATCTTTTATATCATATTAAAGTCTTCGCCTATAACTAGACCAGAATTTGGAAAGTTAGCAAGTGTATGTTAAATATGTTTTTCTCATTCTTCAAAAAGGTTATTATTTTCGTAATTTGAGTGGTACCCATATATGTTAACCATTATTATATTGATGTTTCCTGTGTTGATTACTTGTAAAAGGAAATGACCTGCTTTATCGCATACAAAATGTAAAACACTCCCAGAGAACTGGTGTTTCAGATCCATGTGCCCACCACAAATCATTACCCCACTGACCTTTCTATAACCACAAATCATTAGTGGCTGAGTGGGATTTCTGAATAAAAGAAGAATCATTTCTGTGCTGTTTAGCAAACAAAACATTGCTTTACTCTTCACAATGTTTCTTGACTCCCTGTGACACTCGACTCCTTTAACTTCCTTACACGAGGAAGTGACGCTTCCTCGGATAGACGAGGAAGTGGAACTGTTATTTCTGTATGGCACCAAAGAAAGCAAGTGGAAGTAGTAGAGCTGGTGAAAAAAGAGGAAAATTGTGTGCAAAACTATTGCATTTAAGAAAGATTTGATTGTGAAATATGAATCAGGTCTGCGTGTGTCTGTGTTGGCTAAGGAGTTCGGCATGCCGAAATCAACAATCAGCAGCATCCTAAAAAAGAAAGACCATCTTAAAGTCAGTGATGTGGCTAAAGGATCTTGTGTGTTTAGCAAACAAAGGCCACAATTTTTTGAGGAAGTGGAGAAACTTTATATGCATGTAAGCGAAAAGGCCAAAACCCAACTTGAAATGCCCGTGACCATCGATCTCTCAAGCGGCACTGCATCAAAAACCAAAATCAGTGTGTATAGGATACCTGGGCTCAGGAACACTTCAGAAAACCAATGTTGGTAAGTGCAATTTAAATCTCTACTTTGCAAAGCAAAAGCCATTCATCAACAACACCTAGAAACTCCACCAGCTTCTCTGGGCCCTGGCTCATCTATAGGGGTGTTCACACGGCAAGATTTGGTCCGGTGCTGCGCCGGGGCTGCCCCAGTAGAGTAAATTAGCTCCGCCGTAGCCCCGGAAAAAGGCTTACACCGGACCAAATTTGATTCACCTCAGGGAGGTGGTTTAAAAATTTGCTCTGGAGCAAATGCTCTTTTGCGAAGCAGCACCGATGTAAATTTGCACGTCTGAACGCAACTGGGTGAAATTTGCTCCAGAGCAAATGCTTGTGAAGAGTACGTATGGCGAGAATGCGTTGCTTTCGTGCTCTGTCGGACTTCCGTCATGTGTTTGTTTAACAACGACACAAGACTTGGCTGGTAACATCTTTCCTTTTGTAGGAGACTGGACTGTCTCTGAGTTGTTTGTTCCTTTGTTGTTTGTTCACAACCACCCCCCCCCCACCCCCCATATAATTTATTTTGTGATTTCCTCTCTTGATTTTCATTTTGGTACATTAGTGTTTGCTTTTCTGAGTGTCATTGAAGACATCGTTGATTTACGTTTTCATGGACGGTCACTCTCGAGCAGAAGGCACGGAGACCGAGAAGGAGAAGGACGTGCCTGTCCAGTAGTCGCTTGAGTTGTGTACATACAGTACGTTTTAAAAAGAACCAACACGGCAGCTCATTTGTTTTCTGTCGTTTTGCTCCGCTGCAGAAACTGCCGTGTGAAAGCAGGTGGGGCTGCACCGACGCTGTGCCGATGCAGACACGCTCAGCAGCTTTGTACGTGTGAACGCTCCACACAATTTGCTGCGGTGCAAAATATATCGCAACAAAATACATCGGTGCAGCGCCGGAGCAAATGTGGTCAGTGTGAACAGCCCTTATGATGAACTGATGCAAAGTGAAAAAGTGTTTTGTGGTCTGACGAGTCCACATTTCAAATTGCTATTGGAACTCATGCATTTCGTGCCCTCCGGGCCAAAGACGAAGAGAGATATATGGACTCTTATAGACCAAAGTTCCAAAGCCAACATCACTGACGGTATGGGGATGTGTTAGTTCTTATGGCACACTTAGACATGTATGAAGGCACCATTAATGCTGAAAGGTATATACAGGTTTTGGAGAAGCATAGGCTGGCATCCAAGCAATGATTTGTCATGGACGCCCCTGCTGATTTCAGCAAGACAATGCCAAACCACACTCTGCATGTGTTACAATAGCATTAAGGTACTAGATCTCCCTGTCTGCAGTCCAGACCTGTCTCCCATTGAAAATGTGTGGTACAATACGATAGCAGACATTTGAACAGAAGCTGTGCATCAAGCAAGAATGGGAACAAATTCCACCGACAAAGCTTCAACAATTGTTGTCCTCGGTACCCAAACACTTATTAAATGTTTTAAAAGAAAAAGTGATGCAACAAAGAGCTTTTTTGTTGCAGCCATAAAATCTCAAGTTAATCATTATTTGGTAAAAACAATAAAGATGATCAGTTTGAAAATTAAATACTTTGTCGTGTACTCAATTATAAATAAGTTGAACAATGTTGGCAAATCATTTTATTTTTATTTGAGTTTAACACAATGTCCCACTTTTAATGAAATTGGGTTTGTACATGCCGCTGATAATATATAATATTAATTGGTGAGGAAAGAAGAATTCAACATCAGGGAACATTTTTTTTACATACAAGATGCATTTCCAATGCTAATAAGGGGGTTGGAATTTAAATGTAGAAATCACAAGCAACTATACAGACATCAACATGCCATGAGTTCGTTCATGTCTTTTTTTTTATCTATGCGTGTCAAAATCTGTTTTAAGTGACTCACCAAACAGGTACACAATGACCTTTAGCCTTATAGTGCTTTAGAATTGTTGTGATAATGAATGAAATAAATTAATGTGGGTTAGTCTACTCGAATGCCTGTTGTTGATTCAGCAAAGGCCAAGGTCCATGCATCGTCATTTTGCCATCTCATCAAAGACTAATACCATTTGTGCTTCAGGCGTGCCTCTAAATTAGGTTTCCACAGCAACACTTAGGCTAGAATAGTTTTATCTGGTCTACCATCATGAATTGATTAATCTCGCTCAAATGATAGGACAAAAGACAATCAGAATGGTCCTGTTAGCAGAGCCGCTTCACAGCACGTGCAGATTGGCATCCTTCTGCCTAGCATCCAAGAATGACAAGTTGAGCGAGGTGTTTCCATCAGCCATGTATCGGCGTGTTTTATTGAACAGGTGGAGAGAAAAAGAAAAGAAAAGGCGTGTCCCTCTTTATAGGGCCGACCACATCACTCACTCTGAAACAAATGTAGAGCTATATAGCCCTCGACTGGCTCAGTCGAAAAAAGGCAATCATACAATCCCACAAATTTGATTGTTTCAATGCCCTGAAAATTGTGTGTGTGTGTGTGTGTGTGTTTTCCAGATGAACTGCTGTGGTTTCACCAGTTCCGCAGACTTTGTGGATTCAAATTTTGCAAAAAAGAATGGTGGCAACCTGCCACCGTGGTGCTGCCGCACTAACACATTTCCCTGTACCCCAGAGGAAGCAAAGAAAAGCTTTGTTCAGGTGAGATGCATCATGCTAATGTTGTTAATCTCGTTCTAGATGCAATGCTGATCATTTGTCATAAAGCTCCCTGACAGTGATGCTGAATATGTTGATGTCGAAGTGATAATGGCTCAATTACTTGTTTAAAATGAAATGACGGCTTGTGTTTACTGCCTGCATTAAACTCAAACGCCTCTAGAGGCACCATGTCTGTGGTGGCAATTTGATTGATTTTAAAATGTCAAACACATTTTTAAAAAATGTTTGAAAGTTGTAATTAATTAGAAGGATGCTTCATTTAAGAGATCAGTTTTTCAAGCGTAAATGTGTATAACTGATTAAAAAGAGGTTTTTATTTTTGCGTTAATTGCGATAAATTAATTACATCACATTGGATTAATTAATTTTTAAATTGCGGTAATCTACACTTTATTCTCTGCCTTTATTGTTTTTGTTGGTGGGTTGCCTTTTTCTAATACCCCTTTTTATGTGTTGGCTTCCTGTGTTCGAGTTGTTGAGGGTGGGGGAAACAACTGTCAGTCACAGCCTGAAGTGGACATTGATTGGCTGCCATTATGTTGGGGCGTGTTTACCTAAAGCTGATAGGCTGCCATTGGAGTTGGGTGGGCTTAGTAAGCAGCGGTAAGGAGTATGTGAGAGTTCTTGGCAAAATGAATGGAAAATTTACATTCCAAAAACACCCTGACAACACAATAGCTAAAGGCAGAGTGTTGTGCCTAACTTGTAAGAAGGAGTTTGCCTACCACTGAAGCAGCTCAAATTGAGCCTCCCACATCAATGCAAAGCGCCCAGTCATGAGTGCAGCCACAGCTAATGTTAGCACCGAAAGCAATAGCAATATAGCGAGGGAGCCATACATAGCAAGCTCTTCGGCAAACTAAACTCGAGAACACGCCACGTACGAGGCATAGTTGATGTGTCCTCTGTAGACTACAAGAAGTGATTGATATTCATTTCAGCACTTTTAGTTTGTCATGATGATCAGTGTTATTTCTGAAGTGCTAATTTACAGCCCTGTGATTTTCAGGGTCTGTTTTATTTATTGTTTATTATCTGAGGCAACTTCAGTGTTGAGTACTTGTATTGCTCAGAAAATTGTTCTTACTGTTTTTGATGTGTTAACCTAAGCACTTTTTAAGGAACTGGTGTTATATTTTATTTTTATTTTGAAATTCTTTGAAGAGTTACAAAAAAACCCTAAAACAAAACAATATTTCCCCTCATGGTCGAAACTAAAGGTTGCAGATAGGACTTTGACTGGTCTCAAATACAGCAAATATTAAATGGTGAGGACTGCATCTGTCCAAGTCTGCTGAAAAACAATAAAATACTTTATAATGCCACTTTTTTAATATCTTTTGATCTGCCTCAATAATGTAACGAATTTTTAAAATGAAACTAAGGGATTTTCAATCATTTTTGATGAGATAAAATATAGATTAATTAGATTATTTAATTACAAACCCTAATTAATAACACTTTTTAATCGCTTAACAGCACTAATTAAAAAACAAGCACATTACACAATGCATTTTTTGTGATGTTGACATTTATTCTTTAGATCCATATCAGAATTTGAAGGGGTACATCACAAGAAAATTGACTGCTGTGAAAGGAGCAAAATATTCAAACTCAATAAAATAAGATGAAATGAAATTGTAAAATTTACAAATAAAAACAATCTCCACATAACATAATGAAAACATCTAGCCAAACATGGCACTCATGAGGCTAAGTTAACAATCAATTTTAAGCACCTAATTAACCAAATTCTGCAAATGTTGCATTCAGATTCTACTGTTATTTCTCAAAATGTATGTGAAATGAGATATTAACCCTGATTTGACTTGCATCAGTGACCATTTTGTTTTGATGAAAGGGAGATATATGGCAGGAAGAAGTGAAAAAATGAAAGGGGGGAAAAAGGAGCAAAATGTGGTCAACGTGGCCCACGTGGCAGTTGTGGTGCACTTCGTTATTGCAGAAAGACTTGAGTCTGAGGCCAAATAAAAGGCCTCTGAAAAGTGATATGGTGACCTGATTTCTATTGACCTTTTTAACCGATTTTTAAATAAATCTTTGAAAATAATAATTTTAGCTATCCCTCAACCAGACCAAAACTAGGACATACTAGGGCACCCCAGGTATCCAACCAGACACAACACAACACAACCGCCCTGTGGACCTGATGTGGATTGTTTTCAGCAATTTTTGGCCACGTCACATGGGGAAGAATCTGTACTTGGTCCTTGCGCCTTCTCGGAAACACGCGTGTACCAGCACTGATTTTATTGAGAGGAATGTCGGCGCCATTTGACTGTCGGTGCTGTCATTGTTGTTGTTGTTAAGCACACAAGTTTGTTGCGCATGTTGCACATACAGCATATTTGACAATAAATTTGAACTTGACTTGGCTTGAAGGGTTTTGTAGGGTTATTATTGTCTGCTCAGTTCCCCAGGTTTCATCACCTCTGGTAAGTCAGGACTTTGTTTCCACCGCTCCCAGATCCTAAGAGCGAGGCCAGGGTCAGTGGTTAGAATGTCCGGAGGGATCATTTCGGCGGTTCCGTGGCTACTTGGGCATTTGAATACGTGCTCCGCTTTCATCCCTGATGCCGCATTTCCTGCAGACCATATCCTCAGCTCGATCAATCTTGTGGAGCCAGTATTTTCTGGGTGATCACCATTTCGTAGTCGGCCAACGGTAGTCTGCTCCTTCCTAGATAAAGTTGCCTCTTTCACACGGTTGACCTTTTTGCCTCTTTCTCCGTACACCAGCCTCATTCTTTCGTGTTGGAATGGTGGCACTCTGGTAGCCCAGCGAATGGCTGCCTTGGCCGAGTCGTAATGGTTGGTGACCTCATCTTGTTCAAGGGCCTTGCCTTCCTTTACAGACTGGTCGGCTCGTTCATTCCCAGGGATTCCACGATGTCCAGGGCACCATGTGAAGGTAATACAGCAGCCCTTTCATGCAGAAGAGCCAGGGATTTGAGGATTTCGCCTTTGTCCTCGTTCAGCGTTACGCTGGAGGGATGTAGAATTTGTAGGTTTAGGACGCACTACTGACTCTCGGTTACAGGGCGGACTTCTTTCCACTTCGTTTCTTCTAGTAGAAGCTGCAGAGCGGCTCTGATTGCCTTCTCCTCTGCCTGGAACGAAGAGCACCATCTTCCTGCTGGCATCGCATAGGATTGGAGGACCGTCAGGTCACTCGGTGGGCCTGTAGTGGTTATTACACCGCTACCGCCTATGGTGGTACCCCCCACCCCCTGTGCTGAGCTGTCTGTGTAGACTGTAGCCTCGTAGTCTTCCCAGTTCTCCTCTATTCGCTCAAGGTGGTACCGTATTTTCACGACTATAAGGCGCCATTAAAAGTTTAAAATTTTCTCCAAAATGGACAGGACGCCTTATAATGCGGAGCGTCTTTTATATGAGCTGAGTTCCAAAATCTGGCTGAGACCCGACACGCTGTTTATATAGAGAAAAGGCGGAAGTGAGGTCGACCAATCAGTGAAGCGCGTCCGTGCACTTATATGTAAATATATGGAGAGAGAGAAAATGTGTACGTGAGTGACAACACGCACGCATGCGGAGAAGAGGTCGGCCAATCAGTGAAGCGCGTCCGTGCACTTATATGTAAATATATGGAGAGAGAGAAAATGTGTACGTGAATGACGACACGCACACATGCGGAGAAGAGGTCAGCCAATCAGTGAAGCGCGTCCGTGCACATATATGTAAATATATGAAGAGAGGTGGACGTGAGTGAGGACAGGCACGCAGGGGGTGGGTCCGGCAATGAGTGAAGGGTGGGCGTGTAAGTGGACGCTAAAGGTACGCCTCTAGCAGGTACCAGCACCTGTATAAAATGTGAGTATGTGCATTATTGCAAAACAACTTCGGTTTGGGTTTCCAAGAACCCCCAAAAATGAATTCCACAAAGAGACACGCCTACGAAGCGCAATTCAACCTCCAAGCCATCGGTTATGCAGTGAAACATGGGAATCGAGCAGCCGCCAGAGAATTTATTGTCAACGAATCCATGGTTCGCAAATGGAGGAAGCAGGAGAACGAGCTTCGCCAAGTCAAAAAGATGTGGAAATAAGGCGAGGTGGAACGAGTTGGAAGACCAACTGGAGCGGTGGATTCTCGATCAAAGAGGAGCCGGCAGAAGCGTCTCCGCGGTCACCATTCGACTAAGGGCGAAAACATTAGCCGAAGAATTGAAAATCTAACATTTTCAAGGAGGTCCGTCTTGGTGCTTTTGCTTTATGAAACGGCGCCATCTATCCGTGAGAGTGAAGACGACCGTGGCTCAGCAACTTCCAGCGGACTAAGAAGAAAAGCTGGCCGTTTTCCGCACCTACTGCAGTACCTACTGCAGCCACAATCTGTGAATGCATTGTGGCTGCTTGGACGAACGTATCTGCTAGTACAGTTCTTCGAGCTTTTAGCAAAGCCGGCATCATTTCTGTGGAGCCACATGACGACGAGAGTGACTCTGACAACGAGAGGGAACCCGGCGGTTTGGATGGATTACCGATACTTGCACAATTGTTCAATTCGGACACAGAAGATGACGACTTTGATGGCTTTCTGAGTGATGATTGAGCAAAAAACGTGAGTACCTTGTAAATAAAATACACCCGAACTCAGTTCTGCTTTCGTTGCCTTTTTAAAAACGTGTTTTAGCTTCGAGCTTCAGTGTATGCTTCAAGATAACGTGTTAGCGAACGTGTTAGCATGCATGCATGCCGTATGTTTAAGCGTATGTTTTACCACTGTGAAACTGCACCCATTAGTACAGTGCGGCCTGTGTATGTGTAAAATATAGAAATGTCACCCATTAATGAGACTGCGCCCAACCGTACGGTGCGTCAAATAGTCGTGAAAATACGGTAATTTCTGTCTGGATCAACGGTTGATTTCTTTTGAAAGGACTTGTCAAATTTGGGATTACCGAGGTCTAGCCAAGGTGACAATATGCTTGGTTTAGTGGCAGGTGTTTCTTCTCCAAATATCCTCACCCATACTTGCTTTTGTACGGCAGCTCATTTTCTTTGTTCTCCGCGCGAAGGGGTTTTACTGCCGTTTCATGCCTTGGGTTACTGGGTTTGCACCTGAGTGATTTTTCCAAGGCGATGACAGATATTTGGGTGGAGCGGGTCTGGAGAGAAGGTTGGCCTCAGCCAGAATCGCCTCATTTGGGGTGGTCTTGAGTTGTCCGGTTATCACTCTTCCAGTATATCTTTGGCAGATTTCAAGTTTCTGCATTGTGGTTTTTGAGATCCACGGCAGCCAGACAGCACCAGCATACTCGATCTGCGAGAGACCTGTGGCGATGTACATTGTTCTCAGTGTGGACTTCTCATACCCCCAGTCGGTAGAAGCCAGTCCCCTCAGCGCTCCTGCTTGTCTCTGCTTTGTCTCCAGCTGCAATTTCTCCTCAGCCACCGAGAGATCTTTGTCTTGGACCCAGATCACCACATCATCTGCAAACATGCTGACTTGAGGTCCTTCTGGCCCGGTGTCTAGATCGCTAATGTAGAACAGGAATAGCAGTGGTGAGAGGGCAGATCCCTGCGGCACACCTTCATTTAAGTTTTTCTTCTTGCTTTTCTCACCCTCTGACGTCGCCCAATTGATACAGTTTGAGAGTCAGGCCTGGACCCATCTTACCGTGTGTGTTGGCACCCCACTCTTCCGCATCTTGAATAAGAGGGCGTCCCGCCACACTCGATCATAAGCCTTCAAGTAATCAATCAAAGCTAGGACTGTCTGTTGTATTGGATTGCAATGGAAGCCATTGCTGATAGACTCTGATAAACAAATGACTTGGTCTTCGGTGTTCCTGCCGGGTCTAAAGCCATCTTAAGATTCTGACAATAGTTTTTGAGTCTCAGCAAGGAAGCATACTTGATTCGCAATGAGCCTCTCGATAACCTTTCCTACGACTGACGTCAGGGAATCGGTCGATTGCTATCCAGCTTCATTGGGTGGGCACTGGCCTGATGTCTGCTACGCTCCACTCTTGCGGGATCTGCAAAGTTGACGATGATAGATTCAACATCCTAGCCATCACTAACAGCGCAGTTGGTCCCAGGTTGTGGAGAAAACGTGGGTGGATACAATCTGGTCCCACCGCCTTCGAAAGGTTGAGACTTTTCAGCGCAGCTCTTACTTCACCGGTGGTGAAGGCCTGGTTCTGATGATCTTTTGTCCGATATTAGGTTGGAGTTCAGCACTTTTTTCATCCCCCTCTCACCTTTCAGCAGCCTGAGTGAGCTAACTGATTGGTACATTGTAGCAAAAGCATTTGTTTTCTGTCTTGGGATGACATAGTTCTGTCCATCCTCACAGGTCACCCGCGAGGGGTCACTGCTTTTGGCGGTCGTTAAACTTCAAAATACCTTCCACATTTCACTCCTTCCAAATCTCGGACTTTATTTCTTTTGGGGCAGCCTTAAGCTTCCATCCAACTCTTTGAACTTCGAGGAGTGGATACCATCTGTCTCTCGTGCTTGGTTTCTTTCAGCTTAAAGGTTGGTAATTTCTTTCGTTTTCCAACATTGACCAGTCATCCCTACGGCTTTTAGGCCTATTTGTGCCTAATGAGTGTGTCTACCGCTTTGTCGAACTTAGTCGGATTGCCATTTTTACAGTCCCACACAAGTTTTTTCTGGCATTTCTGTGTTTTCGCTGGCAGCTGTATGGTTATCAGTATGGCGTGGTGATCAGAAGAAAGAAAATCTTTCAGCTTCCAGCTGCATTTGTCCTGAAGAGTCTCATGTACTATCGTAACATCCGGGGAGGAGAGTTGACCCGTCGCTGGGTCCTGTCTTGTCGGTTGTCCGTCATTCAGGAAGATCCCGTTGCCGTGCAACATCATCTAAGCTAACACCTCTCCTCTTTCATTCGCTCTTGCTCTCTCATCCCAGACTCCATCATGTGCATTGACGTTGGCACAGATTATCTCGTTTTCTCCTAGTTCGTACTGTAAATCGCAGCTCGTGAAGCCCACCCTTTGAAGATATAAGATATCCCTTTATTTGTCCCGCAATGGGGAAATTACAATCAGAATTCAGAAAGGAAAATGCTGGGTAGGGAGAGGGGGAAAAACCCCCACGCTCAAACTATCCTCTTCTGAGGATAATTTAAGTCCAGGATAAAAAAAAAAAGACCCTAGCACATAGGTAAGCATATGACAGTTACAGCAAGTCACAAGACATAACATGTAATAAGGGGGAGGATGAATAGGAAGGGGTGGGGGGGCGGTGACCGCAACGTGGCCGACATCAGAATCATCTTTATTGGCCAAGTACGTACAACACACAAGGAATTTGTCTCCGGTATAACATGCTGCACTAGTATCATCGTAGACATGGCCAGCTGCACGGACACACGAGCGCTCTGCAGATCGAACCACGTCACGGGGGCAAAAGAATCGGAGCGATGAAGACGGTGATAACAAAGATGTGCATGTCCAGTTGTGTATGTGTATGCATGTACAGGTCATAGCTGCTTCGTCGAGGTCCTCATGAAGACAGTCCCAGCTTCTCAGTCCATGGCAGAGAAGGAGGGGAGTGATGGTGGGGGTCCTAGAGTCCATGCATATTTCCATCCAGGGGAAAGGGCCAGATAGCGTTGTTTGTTTTGGAGGGACGGCCGCCAACAATTTCAGACAGCCTTGAGTCCGTGGTCTATATGTCTTCACTGGCGCCAATCAGCCGAATCCGAAAACACTTTCCGCAGCGCGGATTCCAACTTCTACATGTTGTTGTCGATCGTGCGGAGTCGCTCCAAAACCGCATCGATATTGCGGTTGAGCTCAATCACCGCTTGAGTCTGAGTGTTGGACATTCGCGCCAAACCATCCAGAATGACCGGCAGCTTCTTCACTTCCAATAAAGCCGCTACCGTCGGTTGAATTTTGCGATAGAACAGAAAGCTGCCAACACCAAACAGCAGCATACCTGTTATCAAAAGGCCAATAATGTAGATGTCTTCCATATCCTCCACGGACAGTATTGCCAGGCACTCTGGTCTCCACTTTCTCCATGGATCAAGGGTGTATCCGGCAGCAAATGTCCCTGGAGGGCAAGCAGGCTCCCCACTGCCTGCTCTTTTCGTCAAAAAAATTTTGTCGATTGCATCGAGAGACCAGCCAACTAATTCCATGCTTAGTTCTTCAGATGAAAATACGGTAGGAGGCTCGGAAAAGTTAGACAAAGACAGCACAGAGACTAAGTGGCGAGCAAGGAGAGGGTGGGGTGAGGGCAGGAGCTGGTCAAAAAGCGTCCGCCTTCGTCGAGAGCGAAGCAGAAAAATAGGGGGAGTTCTCTGGCGGTTGGTACCGGTTACTGACTTTGAGCCTCTTATTGTTAGGTAGTGGGAGTGGGACTGGGGAGCTTGAGGTATTTTGAGGAATGACGCGGTAGGGAAGGGCCTTTTTCACGTAGATCAATAATCTGCCTCCTCTGGCTTCCCCCTGGACTCTTCTGTCTCGCCGGATTGTCGCATACTGGGACATATCTCGCAGCACGTCGGCCGGTATTAACTTCATCTATTGGATACATACTAGGTCAATGGAGTGTCCCACAAGGTAGTCTTCGAGGAGAGGCATCTCTCGGGAAAAATCCTGTTGGAGTTCCACTGCAGTATTTGGAGTTGCGGCTGGATTACTCCTTAAGAGGCTTTATCAAGGATGGGCATCGCGGTGGAGACACTACAGTGAAATTCCTCTACAACGAAATCATGTTTGCAGCAAGAATTCTTTCACAACAGGGGGTTTTTCACTGTAGCAAATTTGATCTCGGATGTAAACACACAAACATGTGTACATGCATACACAATCATATGTGTGCTCTTTATTTTTATTTCAATAGTGCATATGTATGAGCACACACTTATTTGACACTTCATATTGTCAGTGTAGAAAGAAAAAAAGGGAAAGAAATTGCTAAATTTACGATCAACATTCACTTTTTACTTACATCAATTTCTTGGATAATGTATTTAATTTTGCTTGCTCTGTTTTTCATTTTGATCACTTTTATCCTCTCTTTCAGCATCAGAGTTCTTCTGGTCTGAGCTGCTTGACATCCAAAGGTCCATTTTGTAGCCATTCTAGCAATGCAACAACCATGCTCGTCTGAATCTAACAATAACACATACTTCCTGGACCCGGTGGTTTTTCTTTCCACCATCTCACTGTCTCTAACTCGACCGAACCCTCGATCGCCAACCAAGACAGCGTTGCTCAGCTGATGTCATCCAATGAACTTTTAAGCCAGCCACGGGACGCTTCGTAGTCCTCGATGGCCATAGTTAGCATAAGGTTTTTAGCCTCCGAAAGCTAACTGGAGCGCTTCTTTCTCATTAGCGCTCCAGTTAGTGTAAGGTTTTTAGCATGATAATGAGGAAATGTTCATTTATTTGAATGTCCGTCGAGCCATAAGCAATTTACTCTGAGCAGCTAATCAGATGCATTCCACTCTATCTTCTACGGATCTAGCTTCAGTATCTACATACATAGACAGTGAGGTCCCTGTTGGCCAATCGGAGGTCAGTATGCTGCTCGGTAAGCCAATGGCAGAGCAGCTATGAGTATGTTGCGTTCAGGAAACTTGCAGCTGTGACCGAAGTAAACAGTTCACTATGTCAACTCGTGTGGTCGTTGCTGTTGCCGTTTCCGAACGAAGCAGGAGAGGTCACTGTTGGATTAGACTTTGTTGTAGTGAATGTCTTCGCGAAGCTGGAGCAGAGAAAATTATTTTGTATAACTCAAGAGCGTTTTTTTTTCGTCGTATGGGGGGCAGTAGAATGGGAATGGTGTTCATGCAAAAAGATGTTTTCACATTAGGGGTTATTTTCGCTTTAGGGGAGTTTCACTGTATTAGTGGTTTCATGTTCTCTCTGCAGGGTCCGCAGCACCAGGTCGAGAGGCTTCTCTGGGCTTGGGATTGAGACCTAGTGGTTGTCATGTAGTTGAAATGGAAGTTGCCGTTACAGTGAGAACACACCAACCTGTTAACCCCTTGGCCGATTCTTCTCTTACATTCCCTGCACGGTGCCCCTTCAAGTTGAATGACTTCTTCAGATCCTCTTCCATCTCTTTGGGTTCTTGTGGTGTGTGTGATGGATGGGGTGTAGGTGTGTAGGTCAGAGTAGATGAGGTTCGGTTGCTGGCTGTTGTTGGTGCGTCGGAGACACTGCTGCTTTGGATGGCAGATGGTGAATCAAGTGTGGGAGTTGATCTTTGGATTGCTCTTCCAGGTAGGCAACAGTTCCTAATAGTTCTCTGTCTCTCATCTTTTCTTGCTCTTGTCTCTTGAGTCCCATACAGGCCAAATGACTCGATTCACCACAGGTGGCACGGGTTGCCCTTTGGTAGTTACATTTTATCCACTTTCTACATTTGGAACAGGTTTCTCTTTCTCTAGGTACTTGAAATTCAACCGGTGATGTCTTGGTTGGCGATGATGAGCAGCACGTCCAGGTCAGTCGTCCCGTTTTCATCTTCTCTCTCTCCGACCTGGACAATTTGGTGCCGGCAAGGTGGGTCAGGCTGGCACACTGGCACACTTTTCCACATTTGTTGCAGGGGTGCAGAATGAAGGCCCCTTGGGTCGCAGTCTCCACGGGTGAAGTTGTTCTCAACACAACGCTTCTACACCGCTGACTTTGACAAGCAGCTTTTGTGGTAGTAGTTATGGCACGTGATGCATCTTGCTCTTCTAGTCGACACCGGACCATTGCAGGCTCGGCATCTTGGACACGGCCCCGGATTCGGCTCAACGTCCCCGACCCTCAACTGTAAAGAGTTGATGACGGAGGCAGAGGTGGAGTCGCTGTAGATGGTGGTGGCCCTACTCATCATAGGCCCAGGGTTGACTTGAAACTTGATTTGTGTGTGCTTGAAAGCCCATTCAGTATTCCGGTTTGGAGCATGCGCCAGACACCGCTGGCAGTTTGGTTCTCTGGTTGTTGTGACTGTCGGTGCTGGACAGCACCGGAGCGCTTGTGTTTTTGCGCCTGTAATGGGCAGCATTTTTCACAGCTCGCTTTGTTCAATGGGAATATCGGTGCTCTTGTACAGTCTGCGGCTGGATAGATGGATGGATGGATGGATGGGTTGAGGATCCGATGATGAGTAGAAAGGAGCGTCAGCGCACAGCACAGAGGCACATGTGGAACTGGGAGTTGCCGCTTGGAAGTGATGCGGATTTACATGGAACAGGAGATGTGAGCCAATCTCTTTTTCGTCAATGGAAGCTACAACTTCTTGTTTGCTTTCAAACTGAGATCGTAGCAGATGTGCATCTTTTCAGCATGACGTCTTTGATCCACTGGTGAAAGGACACCATGATTCTCTCCTTTCATTTATAAGTGCTTCAAACAACAAAGTGTATGCAGAAAAAGTGGTTAAGATTGCACAACTATCTGTGTCTTATGTGCTGTGTTGTATTATTTTGTCATTTTATATTAACTGCTCTGTTGATGGCGGCACGGACACCCGCAGCGCCTCCTCTCTCTCCTGTGGTTGAGAGGAAAGTAATTTAATCAATGCTGTATGTTGCACATGCTGCACACACACATATATATATAATAAAAAGGCGGCCCGGTAGTCCAGTGGTTAGCACGTCGGCTTCACAGTGCAGAGGTACCGGGTTCGATTCCAGCTCCGGCCTCCCTGTGTGGAGTTTGCATGTTCGCCCCAGGCCTGCGTGGGTTTTCTCCGGGTCCTCCGGTTTCCTCCCACATTCCAAAAACATGCGTGGCAGGCTGATTGAACATTCTAAATTGTCCCTAGGTGTGAGTGTGAGCCTGGATGGTTGTTCGTCTCCGTGTGCCCTGTGATTGGCTGGCGAACGATTCTGGGTGTCCCCCGCCTACTGCCCGATGACGGCTGGGATAGGCTCCGGCACCCCCCGCGACCCTAGTGAGGATCAAGCGGCTCGGAAGATGAATGAGTGCAGAGGTGGTGGATGACATTGCAGCTCCGGCCTTCCTGTGTGCAGTTTGTATGCTCGTCCGGTGCCTGCGTGGGTTTTCTCCGAGTACTCCGGTTTCCTCCCACATTCCATCAACATGCATGGCAGGTTCATGAACACTCTAAATTGTCCCTAGGTGTGACTGTGAGCACAGATGATTCTTCTTCGAGCAGTGCCCTGCCTCCTTGTGGGTCCTGGCCTTGCCATGGCAAGGAGGCTTGTGTGTTCCAATGATCCGGAGAGCGTTACTGTCTGGAGCTTGCTCCAGGTAGGGTCTCCCTTGGCGGGCCGGTCTTCGGGGAGGTTCCAGACTAACAAGGTCCCAACGGTGTGTCGGTACGCCGCTGAGATGGCAGCCCCATCATCCGACTATCCTGCAGAGGGCCAACAACCCACTCAGGAGAAATTAATTGTTACGAAACCGACCAGAAGAAACCAGACTGCCCAAACTGAGACAAGACATAGGAACGCCCCCGACCAACGAGTACGGATTGACCTACGCCTGAAGACGCGCATTGTCACATGGAACGTCCGAGCGCTTCTTCGGGATGGAGCTCCTTTACTGCTGTCCTTGGAGCTCTCCCGCTACAAAATCACCATGGCGGGTCTTTGTGAATCAAGACGGCAAGGCAGCGGCGAAATTACAGCAGGAAAACACAGCTTCATATGGAATGGCCCAGAAATCCGGACGGGCCTCCATGGAGTTGCGCTGGCCATGTCCAAACATACACGGCAATCACTTATCAGCTGGATCCCAATTAACGATCGACTCCTGTCTGCACGATTCCTCCACCGACATGGCAAGATGACAGTCATCGTTGCTTATGCCCCCACAGAACTCGCCGATGATACAGTGAAGGACACCTTCTTCGACCAACTCCATCAGGTCGTTAGCCAAACCCCACCACATGACATCGTCATCATCCTCCCGGACGCCAATGCAACCTTCTCTTCTTCCTCCAGAGAAGGACCATCTCACCAAACCCCCACACAACCCATTGGCACCACCTTTGTCGATAACACCACAAATGATAACGGCAAACGTCTGCTTCTCCTCTGCCATTCAAATAACCTCTGTATCACCGACACATGGTTCCCCCGCAAGCAGATCCATCACTGGACCTGGTATAGCCCTAATGGAAGAACCCGGAAGGCGATAGACCATATCATCATCTCCCGCCGCTGGCGATCCTCCGTCACCAACTGCAGGGTCTTCAGAGGTGCACAGTTGGGCAACACTGACCACCGCCTGTTGGTTGCCCAGCTAAGACTTAAAATACGACCAGACCCATCTATCAGGCCACAGCCACGCTTAATGTCTTCCAGACTCTGCGACCCCACCACTGCCTCCGCATATCGCCGCTCCATCACCAACGCCTTCACCGCTCTGGCCGTTGATGACATCACAGACTGGGAGACTTTCAAATTAAAGGTCAACCAGTCTGCCCAGGATGTATTGGGAAGATCAAGATGCCTTCCCAAACAACCATGGATCCCGTGCTGCTCGCCTGCGCGGTGATATCACAGAGTACCGGAGGCTCAATGCAGCACAGAATGCAGCAATTGCAACTGACAGGGAGAGATACTGGGGAGAAGAGGCCGAACGCATGGAATCAGCAGCACAGCGCAACAACCTTAGACAGGTCTTTCAAATGCTGCGCCAAGCCCGCATCGGACCACACATCAAGACCGCCCTCATGAAGGATGCCAGTGGAAATCGCATCACCACTGAAATAGACTGCCTTGAACTCTGGAAAGAGCACTTCAGCAACCTCCTTCATCACCCTCCAGTTCCCACTGACCCCCGTCTTGTCACTGCTGTAAACTCTACCACCCCCAAACCCAACTGCAAAACTGACCCAGTCACAATCGACGAGGTCAGAGCAGCAATAAAATCACTAAAAAATCACAAGGCCCCTGGAATCTGTGCCATCACCGCAGAGCTGCTCAAAGAAGGTGGTGACTCCATGGCCAAGTGGCTCACCCACATCATTAACATGTGTGGGTGGCAGACCAGCCCCCCACAGACTGTACCCGAGGCATCATCCTGCCATTCTGGAAGCGGAAAGGCGACAAGCAACTCTACAACAACTAAAGAGGCATCTCACTGCTCTCCATACCCGCAAAACTGTTCACCGGATCCTTCTCACCCGCGCCCTTCCCGCCATTCGAAGCCATCGCTGCCCCCAATAAGCTGGCTTCATGCCCAACCGGTCCACCATAGATCACATCTCAGCAGTTAGACTCATTGTTGAGAAGGTTACAGAGTTTCGGAAGGACCAACATCTTTTTATAGCCTTCATAGATCTCAAACTTTGATACAGTCGACCACCTCTCCCTTTAGAACATTCTGAAATACCTTGGAGTGCCACCCAAAATAACCACATTGTTCCAGCGACTCTACAACAACTCAGAGAGCTGTGTTCGTGTGAACGGGAAGGACTCAGAGTGGTTCCCCATTAACAGCGGGGTCAGACAGGGCTGCGTGGCCGCTCCTGATCTATTTAACTGTGTCATTGACCACCTTATGATCCGAGTCCGGGAGCAAGTCTCAGGCGTGTCGCTCGGCAACTTCCACCTGACCGACCTTGAATACGCTGATGACACCACCCTGTTCAGCAACTCCCTCCAACACCTCAGCAGTGCCCTCTCCATATACCAAACAGAAGCAGCAAAGCTGGGCCTCCAAGTAAGCTGGCAGAAAACCAAACTTATGTATATCGGTGACGGACCCAACCCCTCCCCCCTGATCTTTGGCACAGACGAAGTGCAATTTGTCAACTCCATCATCTACCTGGGCTCCACTATTACCAGCAGCGGCGATCTCAAGCCAGAGATTGACCGCAGACGCGCCCTCGCGGCCGCGGCAATGCAGTCACTGTGGCGGCCCCTCTGGCGCCACCACTCAGTGTCCCAAAAGACCAAGATGCGCATTTATAATGCAGCAGTTCTTCCCATCCTCCTGTATGGTGCAGAATCCTGGCCATTAAACAAGACCCAGGCCAAGAGGATCGACAGCTTTGACAGCAGGTCACTAAGAACCATCTTGAACATCAGCTGGCACCTCCATGTTTCCAACTCAGACCTCCGAAAACATACCCTTCAGCCCCCTGCATCCCGACTGGCCGCTCAGAGGCGCATCCGTTGGCTTGGTCATCTCCTCCGATTACCCCCGGAAAACCCAACTCGTGCCATCTTCTCATTTGATCCAGCGACAGCTGGCTGGAAAAGGCCACGCGGCAGACCCCACACCAGATGGCTTGATGTCATCAGAGAGGATCTCAAACACCAGGGCCTTACCCTGGAGGATGCAGCGGACCTGGCCCGTGACCGTGGTCATTGGCGGACCCTGGTGAAGCTGATCGGCTCTACGCACTGCGACGACCCAGCCGAATGAGACTGGGCCCCCGCGTCGCAAGAGCATTATTATTATTATTATTATTAGTGCCCTGCGATTGGCTGGCCTCCAGTGACAGTTGACTTTGTCAACAGCACTTGCAGTTGCCTATTGCGGGTCACATTCGTTGACTGGATGCTTTCAGAGATGAAGTAGGAATGTTGCAGTTGTTCGTTTCATGTTTTATAACATATTTTCTTTATGTACACATACTATATTTATAACTGACGTGTTCATGTTTTTACATCTCAAAATCTTCAGACTGTACATCGTAGTGTGAGGCCATTTTATTGGAAATGGTTAATGGTTACAATGAACTACGTTATAACGTACAGATTTGTTGTGTCCGAGGTACATTGTAACAAGGTTCGACCGTATTACTATTAATATTACAGTATTAGTTTTCGCCATCATCTTCTCGGGGTGGAGGTATTTGTGTGTCCTAATGATCATAGAGCAAAGTTGCAGTGGGGTTTGTGTTCCTGCCAGTGTCACCCATGGTAAACAGATCTTTTCAACATCCTATTATTTGTTTTCAAATCTTTAAATGACCTCGCACCACCTTAGCTCTCTGAGCTCATCCGCCCTACACACCTGCCCGGCGCCTCAGGTCTGTGCCCAGACATTATTAGAAGTACCAAGAACTAAAAGGAGGCTCAGAGGGGATCGAGCCTTTTCCGTGGCTGGTCCCTCTCTCTGGAATGACATCTCACTGAACATTCGGCAAAACCCCTCGCTGCAATGGCTGTTTGAAAGTGCTCTATAAATACAGTTGAGTTGAGTCTTCTGATTGACAAGTAAGAAAATCGTTCAATTTATATTTTTCACCTGTAGCCACTGTACATAGTGCAAGTAGAAAAGTCCTTGCTTCAGTTTTTTTTTCGTGTTTCACTTTGTAATATCGATTCATCCATGATCTGAATCACTTATCCTCACAAGGGTTGCGAGAATTTTCTAATCATTCTTTTATACAATACAATAAGTAATTGAGGACTAAAATTTGCAGTGAAGTCCAAATGTGTTGGTCCTCTTCTGCCACCTGGAGATGGCCGATTTTGAAATAATGGCCTAAAATAAAAGTACAAAAAACGACATGAATCAGAATTATGAAGATAAATTTGATATACTTATAAAATATAGTATTACAACTGTTTGTTCTTGTTTTGGATTTTGATCAACTTATCAATTATATTCAAGAAATGCTAATTATAATGAATATGAGAAAATTGAAATAAAAAAGGAGAAAGAAGGGTATTTGATGATGTGTAGATTTTTCTTCTATGTTTTGAAAAATGATCAATTCAAATTGCTACATAATAAGGGGGTAGGACTAGATAAGTTATTTACTTCTTCCTACGCCTTTGAGCATACAACTGTGATGATGTGTTTTTTTTCTTTTACATACTTTTAATTTTCCTTCATAATTTTTGTTTGCCTTTTGTCAATCTGTTATTGTGTGTACTATATATGCTTAATAAACAAACAAACAAATCATCAACTTTTTGAATATTGCTGTTTTAGCATGGAAGACACATAAAACCGAAGGATCTTTAAAAAATGGCAACATTACAAAACACATTTCCTGCATGGGTCTGTTATTTTTTTTTAACAAATTAATGACCAATCTCAGGTGTTGTAAATGGCTTGCTTTCTTTAACAATGCAATGTGAATAACACAATGACAATGACATATTTTGTTTCTCCATCTTTTTTTGTTTTTTGTTTTTGTTTTCTGAAAAGTGATGTTTTTGGAGATGTGAGGATTCCACGCGAGGCCAGTGATATGACTGGGTACCAAGGGAACAGTTGCTGTACTGTATAAGTAAATCTTGAGCAGTAGAGAACTGCATTGTTCTAGTAAAGTTCATCACATGTTCAATCTAAGAATAGTAGGACAGTGGCCAGGTGTGCTTCTGGAGTGACAGAAGGCTACAAGGTGGAGGAGAGCCTTCATCATTATGTACATTTCACTCATTCATGTATTAAATTGCTTTAATTTTATAGATAAAACGTACCATGTATGGCATGGACAGCTGACATTCCGACTCTTTTTCTTAGGGTTGTTTTGAACAAATCTTGGAGTCCCTTAAAGAGCATGCAAACATTGTGGGAGCCGTTGCAGCTGGGATTGCTACTTTGGAGGTAAATATGCACAAGTACATTGTATGCAATGTTAAAGCCAATCTTCACTAAAATTTGATTTCCATTGTCATGATTCGGTTTAGGGACCAACAGGTGGCACTGTAGGGCTCCCCCGGCAGCTGCACACCTGTTGATCATAGGTAATTAGGGCTTTAAAAGGGCTCCCAGCCCGAACACTCAGTGTCGGGTCATTGTTTGCTCTTGCTACTGTCATGTTTGTTTGTTTGCTGTTCCTTTGCTGCTGTTATGTTTGTTCGAGTAGTGTTTTGGTTATTGATGGTTTTTGTTTAAGTCATGGTTTTTGTTTGTTACTTTGGACTTTGTTTTGGATTTAGTTTTCTTTGTTTTAACCCTCGTAGTCCACCGCTTGCGATAAATGTAAAATTATGTCTTTGAATCAAAGGCATTCGGAAAAACACAAGAGAGCTGAAACGTATGGGGGGGGGGGGGGGGGTTTAAAATGGCCTAAATTTCATGACGTCACCGGCTGATAATTCTCAGGCATTGCAGCAATAATAAAAAAGGTTTTGATTCCGTAATCTTCACAATTTACATATTTTGCACCATAGAGACCCATTATAATTCATATTTTTGAATGCATCGTAAACCTAATGTGTAAACAAGCATTTCACGCGATTTTTACGTTAATCGCTTTGTTTTCGCTTGGACAGATGTGTATGCATGCCACATTGTTGGGTTGAGGTCATTCCAATTGTGCAACTTTTAGGTGGCACCAGAGGATCGCAAATGAGTTTGCCTTTTTGCAGGAGGCTTCAAACCAATGCATTTTACATGAACTCGTCCGGTCGGGATTGTTAGTAGGGCTTGGTTGGGACCTCCAGACACAATTTTTTTTTTCCTTTTGCAAAAAATAAAGAATAAAAAATCCCAAAGAACTAATAAAAACTATATATGCATGGATAGCACAGATGCCTCTGAACATTTTGAGTGTTTGAAAAAAAAAGTGTTTGTAAAACACAAAATACATCATTACAAAAATTGTAAAATGTGTAACTTGGGTTTTTTTTTTCATTTGAAGGACCCAAGGGTTAAATACAATACTTCAAATACACCCTGCTCCTCCCTCTTGCCTGCTTTTTGGGGTCCATCCATTTTTCCACACCCTCTTAAATGATTGTGGATTGGATGCAATACACATGAATGGATACATGTATGTACACAGTGCCATGAAAAAGTATTTGGATGAATGAATGAATGCTTGATTGATTGAATTAATTAAATGATCCTTATTGTCATTGCAAGTTTACAAAGTACCAAGCAACAAAATTGAGCACCACCTCTCAAAGAAAAATGGAAAAACAATGAACAGGAGAGGGAGAGAGGATGGGAAAGCCTGTAGGGGTTCACTTTTCAGTGTCACGAGATCTTAGATGAGAAAAGAAAGATGCAAAGAAGAGGGGCGGGGCGGTGACGAGGTTTGAGCCAAGGTGCATGGGGAATGGAAGCACAGTATGATCTGAGTCACGGACTGCTCCACTGTCACGTGGAGTTCCACGGGGTTCAATTCTGGGGCCTCTGCTGTTCTCACTGTATCTGCTTCCATTGGGCTACAGCTTAAGGAAACATGGTATTTCCTTCCACCGCTATGCAGATGAGTCTCAGATCTATGTGCCGCTGAGCAAAAAAAGACGTTTTTCGTTGATGCCACTTTCATTCTGAAATACCTGAATGGCACGAAATGTCTTGAACTGCAATGAAGAGAAGACAGAATTAGAATCTGAAGCATCTTTATTGGCCAGGTATGAAGAACAGACATGAATTTTTTTTTCTGCAGTAGTACAGGCTAAACTAGTATTATCAAAAACAAGAAACTACGATAAACAAGGACATGCCATATAAGCACCGAAAAGACTTTCCAGAATGTAATGGTATAGTAGTACCACCCAATGACAGCCGTGAGACAATGTGCAGAGTATCAGTGATGCAATACATGACAGTACTATGACAGTTATGCAATTTGTGCAGATAATCTTTGCACCATTTTTAAAGTGATCAGGAACAGTAATTGTAATTCAACTTTAGGTGTGCAATTGTACACAAAGTCTATGGGAGATCAATATATATATATATATAGATCAATCATAATTATAAATGGATGTACAAATCTGGAACTACAATGATCATTGCAGGAATACTGAGTCAGAGGAGTGTGCAGAAATGCAAATGCCACTATAGATTTGAGTTAGTGTTAGGGAGTTAACAGCGAGAGAGAAGAACCCGTTTCAATGTCTGCTGGTTTTGGTACACATGGATCGGAAGCACTTGCCTGGGGGAGTAGCTGGAAAAGGTGGTGAGTAACGGGGGGGGGGGGGGGGGGGGTCCACTCAAGTTCAAGTCAATTTTATTGTAAAATGTGCAACATACAGCATTGATGAAATTACTTTCCTCTCAACCACAGGAGAGAGAGGAGGCGCTGCGGGTGTCCGTGCCGCCATCAAAAGAACATAACATAACATAACATAAAATGACAAAATAATACAACACACCACTCAAGACACAGAGAGTCGTGCAGGACACAACAACTCTGCTCCTGCTCAACGTGTAGCCGGGACCTGTAATTTTAGTTTACTGAAGTTGCAGTCACAAAGCAGCATGATTGGTAGCAATATTCGGCACGTTTTTGCTGAAAAAAACTCAAGCAGCTTATCAGCGTGATTGGGGTGTAATGTCTTTAAGTGACACCTTAATTTATTTGGCTTCATGCTGTCCACTACCAAAATTTTTAGACACAGTAAGCACATTGATCTTTCCTCGTCTGCCACCGCAGTCACATTGAAGGCGAGCACCACAAACGCCTCGTCATATTTCCGCCCTGAGAATGCTCCCTGCTTAAACTCTGCCAATGAGAGCGCTACTGCCCCCTAATGTAGTGGAGGTGCAACTGCACCTTATTTTAGGACAGTAAAAAATTTAAAAAGCATGTTCCCCGAGGTCAAACGGGCCCCCCCTTGACGGAGCCTCGCACTCCCCTAGGGGGGCGCGCCCCACTATTTGAGAAACAAAAAGAAGCTGTAATGTCCATTGATGAAAAAGAGATTGCCTCACATCTCCCGTCCCATGTAAATCGGCTTCAATTTCAAGTCAGTCGTATCGACGATCTGCGCTGACGCTCCTTTCTTCTCAACGTTGGCTCCACAACATCCATCCAGCCGCAGACTGTCTAACAGCACCGGCCTTTCTGCTGAACAAAGCGTGGCTGTGAAAAATGCTGCCCATTTCAGGCACAAAAAAACCCCACCATTTTCTGGCAAAAAAATCTAATACCAAAAATGGTAGAAAGCACCAAACTGTAAAACTAGGATCAAGTCTGAGTCATGCGGAGTCAAATGCCGAAGAATACAAGTGAGTTTTGAGGCAGGTTTTACAGATGGGCAGCGAGGGGGCTTGCCGAATCTTCAGTGGGAGGTCATTCCAGAGAGACCGGTTTGAGAGCCAACTTACACCAGCCCAAGTGAGCTGATGCGCTACAGGTGGGCGATGAGCTGGCAAGTCTCAGGTGTGAGATGCAAAGCACTCTGGCTAAGGATGTGCCTAGCTGGCCCCTCCCTAACATAAACCCAACTACTGAAGAATTTTACATCACCACTTGTGGCAATCCTGTCTAAATAACATGACACCATACAATTCAACAATGGTTATTTTACATAACAAGAGGAAAAAAGACTATTGACTGCTACCTTTTTTTTTTTTGATGATGGCGCCCCCTGAGTGGCTGCCTCTCTAGCAGCTCATATCCCTGTTTGAGTTTCTTTTCGTCCTTTTACTTTATTTATTACTTCTTCCCATTTTGTTTTGCGTGGTTTTGTACCCCAAACCCATGGGGGGGAGAGGGGCAGCTTCATTTATGCTCATCTCCTTTATTTGCTTTAATCCTTTTACGTATCCTGTGAACGGAGATCCAGATAGCACACGCAACTCCATTGTTTATACAGTAAGGACCAGCTGTTAGCATGGCGGGCTAACAGCGGGCTACTGGCCGGTGACAAACCGGATATCCCACGAGAGTTGAAGAGGAGGACACGAGGGTGTTGAGCCGGGAAGGACCGCCGCACAAGGCAGAGAAAGTACAGACATGTCCTCCCGTCCGTCATCATGGGGAATGTAAGATCGCTCCCTAACAAGATGGATGAGCTGGCGGCGCTAACGCGACATCAAAAGCCTAATGCTACTCACAGAGTCGTGGCTAACAGCGATCACTCCGGACACACATGTCGAGTTGGAAGGCTTCCAACTCATACGTGCGGACAGGAATGAAGGGAGTGGAAAGAGAAAAGGTGGGGGACTGGCTGTTTTTGTGAACGACAAATGGTGCAATCCGGGGCATATCACGATCAAAGACAAACTCTGCAGCCGGGACATTGAAAAATATTTAGAATATTTGTGAGGCAGGCATTGTAGTGAGCGGTGAGGTCATCCGGGTTTGAAAGGGCATCTGGGAGTGGGGAACGGTCGATAATGGAGCAGCTACTGCATAGTAGGTGGTGTTGCGGCCGCGGTTTCTGGGAGGACGTTGAAAAGTGGACCAGGTTGAGTTTATTGAGCCAGGGATTTTTGTATTCAACATGTCTACGCGACCCGCCGTGAATGTAGCGACGTCGAGGCAGGCGAGCGATGTCAAGATGATGGTGCAGTTCCGGCGGTGGAGGCTCCCGTCCGTCATCATGGGGAATGTAAGATCGCTCCCTAACAAGATGGATGAGCTGGCGGCGCTAACGCGACATCAAAGGGAGTACCGCGAGGCTAGCCTAATGCTACTCACAGAGTCGTGGCTAACAGCGATCACTTCGGACACACATGTCGAGTTGGAAGGGTTCCAACTCATACGTGCGGACAGGAATGAAGGGAGTGGAAAGAGAAAAGGTGGGGGACTGGCTGTTTTTGTGAACGACAAATGGTGCAATCCGGGGCATATCACGATCAAAGACAAACTCTGCAGCCGGGACATTGAAAAATATTTAGAATATTTGTGAGGCAGGCATTGTAGTGAGCGGTGAGGTCATCCGGGTTTGAAAGGGCATCTGGGAGTGGGGAACGGTCGATAATGGAGCAGCTACTGCATAGTAGGTGGTGTTGCGGCCGCGGTTTCTGGGAGGACGTTGAAAAGTGGACTAGGTCGAGTTGATTGAGCCAGGGATTTTTGTATTCAACATGTCTACGCGACCCGCCGTGAATGTAGCGACGTCGAGGCAGGCGAGCGATGTCAAGATGATGGTGCAGTTCCGGCGGTGGAGGCTCCGGAGAAGATCCGTAACAGAATAATGGAGTAGTCCTGTCACTGGATGATGGCAGAACGTCAGGAGTATCAGAAATAACACAAAGGCGGCGAAGTTGTGCCGCCCCATGACGAGGGAGAAAGGCCGTTGCGGTGACAGCCGGTAAGTTTAAGCTACCGGAGTTAGCCCGTGGACTAAGTTACGATTTGGGGTTTGATTGACCGGGTGAAGCTATGATTTGTTACATCAATCACAGTCCAAAAACAGAAGGGCAAAAGACAAACCAGAAGAAAATCTGAGCTTTGAAAAGTTTTTGGAGTGAGAAGCGGCGACATACACGCCAGCGTCCTCTCACCCCTAAATAAGAGTTGCACAGTCAATCAGTTTTTATGAGCAAGAAATTTTAGCATGAAGCTGCTTTTTTTGTCTCACTCCTCCCCTCTCATGTGTACCACATCTCCCCACTCCCCACTTTTCCTTCACCTTCACCCCGTGATAACACACCATTATCTTCTTTCCTTCTTTCGTGTCCCTGTCCGCTTTCCCATTAACTCACTCTCGCATACAAAAATACCCATTTAATTAATGAGTTTATCAGAATGTATAAACTCACCTGAATAAGTCCCATGCAACAAAATTGTAGGACGTTTTTGTCCAGAAACCCACCATCAAGGAAGCCGTTGTCTCTGAGGTCTGTGAGGAGGGATAACCAGAACTCCATGCACTGGCGAAGAAACCGCTACCAATACGTGTATTCAATTCTTTGATTGGCGGTGCTGACTCCATCCAAGTAACTGTCAAGAGTGCTGCCTGGCGGTATTGGCACCAGGAAACGCTGGAAGCCTTTAACGTGACCATTTTCAGTCCCAAGATCAACTCGAACGATTCGAGGACAACCCCCCAAATGGTGCACAACGTCGATGTAGTAACCTCCAATCAACTTCGGGTCACTACTTGTTATGTAGGCATCGAGCCACATTATTTTCCTTGAAAAACCATCAATAGCCCCATTAATACAAATTCCAAATGGTTTCAGTTTGTCATAGGAGTCCATCTATATATATATTGCGCGTCGTCCCGCACGCGGTCTGTCCTTCCGTCTGTCCCTTTTCAAAACGTACCTACTTCACCGCGCCGCTGCGCGCCGCCACTGCGCCGCTCAGGCAGTGGCTCACTACGATCGCGCGGGCATCTTAGCGAAAAAATGTTGTCTACCCACAAGCATTGCAATAAAATTGTTAGTTATGTTTAGTTAGAGCTAAACATCTCTTTATTTTCGCGATAAGCAATGAAGATGAACAAAAAGTTGAACCACGCAACAACACTTTTGTTACCAGACTTCCGCAGGAACTAGCTGATGAGCCGCCCGGAGGGCGGCGAACCACCACCTTACCAGCCTTCCGCAGGAACTAGCTGATGAGCCGCCCGGAGGGCAGCGAACCAGCTAGTGTGCCATATAAAATTTGGTCTCTTTGGTTCAGCACTCGCTTCAAATGTCTTTCGCTTATTTGGAAACCGTACTTTTACATCAAGAACAGATTTAATGTCTTTGTATTTCAAGCCAATTTCAAAGTAAAATTCTATTAAACTCACGAACGGTTGAACACGCTCCATAACTGTTGTCTGCGCTTACACGTACGATGACCCGGAAGCACGTCAACGACCATTAAAAATAAGTATTGCGAGATCTCGCAATACTTTGGAAGACTTTGTGACATTTCGCATTCTTTGCGAGATCTCGCAATACTTTGGAATACTTTGCGAGATCTCGCAATACTTTGGAAGACTTTGCGAGCTCTCGCATTCTTTCTTTGCGAAATCTCAGTTTTTTTTTCCTTCCATGTCCCCTTAGGGGCTCCGTAAAAAGGTGAGGGAGGTGAGGAGTTTTTGCTTATTTCAAGAGAATTGGATGCCCTCTTGAGGAAAAATAACCAAATTCTTACAATGCCAATTAACATGGATTTGTATATTTAATACAGTGGTACCTCTACAAATGAACATATCTTCATACGAAATTTTCGAGTTACTAAACGCCTCAACAGGAAAATATTGCCTCTTGATAGAAATTTCAAGATACTAGAGGTAAAAATACAGTGTGGGCTGCTGGTCGCAGCTACAAGTTTCCTGAACGCAACATACTTATTGCTGCTCTGCCATTAGCTCCTACCGCGCATCATCCTGGCATCCCATTGGCTAAGAGGGATCCCTACGGTCTGAGTCTGTGTCTATATAGATAAAACAATATGTGTCTATGCAGCGTCCTCGTAATTTTCCCCCCAGGTCATGAGGCGTTCTGATAGTTTTACGTAAATGTGAAATAGTCTTCACCGGTCGGGCAATCGCTCACTATGTTGATGTTTGCCTTGGACATTTATGAAGGATTGTTAAAAGCCAACAAAGTCAAACGTCCATGGATCAGTTCTTTACAAAGACCAGGCAAAAAACACTTCTGAAAGAGAACATGGGCTAAAGAGGGCAAAGAATGATGAGGACGCAGTTAAAAGTTTAATGACCATCAGTTTTATTCTTTATTCTTTGTTTTTACATTATGCACAAATCTCATTTATTGTGCAAAATTGGAATTGTAACATGTATTTGATACATATTTTGATACATTTTTATGTTTTAGGAAACGTTTATGTCTGAATTACTTTTTTTTGGCGGGGGGGGGACTTGGAACGGATTAGAGCATTTACATAGAAAACGCGTCTCTACTTACAAAATTTTCTCGTTCAGAAATCTCTTCCAGAACCAATTAATTTTGTAAGTAGAGGTACCACTGTAGTTTGAAGCTGGTGATTTTCAAAAGAAGCTTTGTATGCAATATGAAATGGCAATTGGCTCATGAAATCAGATATAGCGCTTTGATCGCTTTGTGGATATTTGAATAATTGAAGCAATTCGTAAGGCAATATGTCATTTTCGCTAAATTGACATTACTCCAGGAGACTGTGTAGTCGTTTGAAAGAGTTTGATGCAATCAATGTTACCACTATGCATTAGCCTAACGATAAACACCTAGCACACCGTTGTAAACCAGTCCATTCTTTGGATCAGGGGTCAACATGAGTAACCTGTGGGCCTGTTCTAAAAATAGCTCGCAAAGTGATCATTTGTAAATGTTAACAGTGGCAGCGATTTATATTTAGGAAAATAATTGAATGTTGCATCTTGATCTGTTTCCTAATTACTGGAAGACCTTTGCGTTAATCAGTGCCTAAGAAGTTGCTCTCCACATCAGAAAAGGTTGCTGTCCCCTTCCTTATATATTATTCTGGGTTGTTTTGAGTCGTTGCTCTTGGGGTCATTTTGGTGGTCTGGCTATTCCCCAGAAGGGTCACCAAAGCAAAACATGGAATTTTTTTCTCCATTTGTGGAAAATGGCTCCCATTATTGTCTTTCTTCTTTGCATTCAACAGCAGTGGATGCTTTTGGCTGATTTCATTTTATCGGACAGGTTCAGACAAGTGTTTTCTTGATTGAACAGATAGTCAGGCTTGGGTGTCAGTGAACAGACAGCTTTCCCATAAATGTAATTAGCCACAATTAACTCATGGGTGCAAGTACTTTTCACACACGGCTGGGTATCATTCAATAGTTCTTGTTCCCTCAATTAATAAACAAACTTGAAATAAAATCACCAGTTTGTAAATCAATTTATTTGGGTAATCATTGTCTGATAGTTACATTTTTTGATGATGGTCTTCAACATTTAAGTAGGTACATACGCGCACACTCTGCACTGGAACTGCAATGTAAAATTCAAGAAACCATAATGGCCAGCAGCTGCTGAAAACAATCATTCTGAGACTATAATGAGTTTGTTTGCCACCATATTTGTAATATTTCGGTTTGCATTTTCCATTAAAAGATCTTTTTCAGAAAATATACATGATCACCAACGGCGGATTAAACATTCAATCTTGTTTCCACAGGTTGCTGCCTTGATGGTGTCAATGTACTTGTACTGCTGCATGGACAAAAGAGTAGGGTGAGATGGCAAAAGGACAATCATCAAGCAACACGCATGGATCACTGGAATTCCTTGAACTTTTTGGGGAAGTTTTTAATTAAACATTTTAACATAATCAATTTTCAATATAATTTATCAACTTATTGCTTGTACTCAATCACCTGTATTCTTCCAATGGCTTTAATTTCTACTTCAGCTGACTACATTTAGAGAACGGTGACAGTGAAAAAAACAAAAGCACTGACAGTGAAAACAATAAAAGATGGACATGTAGGGAAAATCAAAAGACTGATATTGAAAAATCTATCATAAAATAAAGTAGCCAAATAACATGTAATGTGTTCGAGTGATAACCTTGTCGTTCAAATAATTGATTATTATTTGATTTGGCTGTGTGCTTACAAGTGGTTATTGGAAAAAGATCTGTGTGAATGCTGTGCTTACTTCATCTGGAGGTTATCTTCATTTGGAGGTTGACCAATTGCATATACGTAATAGACAGGGGTATTCCATGTAATTGGAGTGTTTTATGCATCACTATCCACATCTCTTTTCGACCTGTCTGTACTGTTGAGTGTTAACACTGTCACGGTTCTGTTTCAGTCTGGCCAGCAGGTGGCATGAGCAGACTTCTGTGCACACCTGCTGCCAATCTATGATTAGTAAACTCTGTATTTAAGGACCCCTCTGCTGTGCACCTGTTGTCGGAGTATTGCCTTGCTGCGTCCTTGCTCATAGACTGCTTTTGCTATAGACCTCGTCGTGCTTCGCTTTTGAACTCTCGGTACCAAGTATTTTGAAAGTATGGTTTTGCGTGTATTTGCTACCTTGTTTTTTGTTTGCCTTCACGGTTCTTATTTTCCTGACTTGCCTTTTGTGGAAGCGCTTTTTGTGATTCGTTTTTGTGCCTTCTGGTCGTTGTTTTGACCAGCACTTTGTTACTTCTTTGGCAGTGCGATTTTTGTATATTAAACCCTTTTTGGTGTCTACATTTCTGGGATCCCAACTTTATTCGGCTTGCCCAAACATGACAAACACATTATCATTCACATCAAAAGAAGTTGTTTGTTGGACTCCAGTAACATACACACAAGTTCCTGACTATTTGGAAGACAATTTAGCGTACAAAGTTCCTTCACCACAATACCAACACAACTGAGACCGCCGAACGAATTTGGTGAGACCTTTTGAGACAGTCTCAGTGGTGCTGCATAGAGTCAAGTTGATATTACAATGAACAGTGCACCAGGTGTGTTTGCAACTATACCGTTGAAAATATGTGAAATTCCGGGAGGTTGGAGGGTGAAAACATTTATTTGGTCTAGTCTCTACTTGGAAAATGAGCAGAGTATGCTGAACAAAAGCGGTCCCTGGCAGACCCTGCATCATATTTATGACACATTCAGGTGGAACGGCATCCACAATTTGCAGAGCAGCACGTGGTTTCATACAAACAATGCAATCATTCTTTCGGGATTTCGCTACCCCGACAACACGTTTGAGGAAAAGATGCAGACTGGTCCCAAGTCAGGCGGCCCGGTAGTCCAGTGGTTAGCACGTCGGCTTCACAGTGCAGAGGTAGCGGGTTCGATTCCAGCTCCGGCCTCCCTGTGTGGAGTTTGCATGTTCTCCCCGGGCCTGCGTGGGTTTTCTCCGGGTGCTCCGGTTTCCTCCCACATTCCAAAATCATGCGTGGCAGGCTGATTGAACACTCTAAATTGTCCCTAGGTGTGAGTGTGAGTGCGAATGGTTGTTCGTTTCTGTGTGCTCTGCGATTGGCTGGCAACCGATTCAGGGTGTCCCCCGCCTACTGCCCGGAGACGGCTGGGATAGGCTCCAGCACCCCCCGCGACCCTAGTGAGGATCAAGCGGCTTGGAAGATGAATGAATGAATGAATGAATGGTCCCAAGTCGACCGCGAGCGGTGGGAGCAGGAAATTGAGGGGAGGGGGGGGGGGGTTGTGTGCTTGTGTCTTAAAGTTTTATTTATGTTTGGGTGCTTCGGCTGTTGCTCATCCTGGCGTGCATGCATATGTGCGCGAGTGAAGAGTGATAGAGAGAGAAATACATCGCCGCGCGACTGTGCGGAACCCAACCGATCCCGCCCGCTTGGCCTTGCTGAAACTGTGCCATTCCCGCAGTGGCGCGGGTTACAAGCTAGCACTGAAAAACGTCGCTGCGCACCTGCGGGGCTGTCCGAAACAGAATGGTTGCCGCCCGCTTGGAACCGCTGTTGATGTGTGAAGCACTGAGGAACAGGAGTACCGTGGGTGGCACTTGACAACGTTGAAAAACGTTGCCGTGCACCCGCGCAACACTCAAGAATCGAACCGATCCCCTCTCCTTGACCTTGCCGAAACTGCACCTTTGTTATTACCCTCGAAAAATCTGCAGTAACACAAAATGCCCAGATAATTTCGTGGCAATTGATCAATTAAAAAAAATTCTGAACACAAAAAACTTGCAATTAATTCACAACGGTTGTTCTTCACCACTTTTCCACCATGTGGATGAACCTTCTTTGCTCTCAATTGTGAGAGCATCATTGGGACGTGCACGGTAGAAGTCCGTCACTGTCCTCTACTGGTCACAGTTTGTCATTGTAACATTCTGATAGAATAAGATAAGAAACCCTTTATTAGTCTTGCAATGGAGAAATTCCCAATTCACAGCAGCAAAGTTATGAAAGGAAGAAGCGGAACAACAAAATATAGCAGCTGCTGGAAAGGCAGCCACTCTCGCGGCGCCATTTTGAAGTCAAAATAACAAAGATAACACAGACAGCCGTGCAATCTTCACCACTTTTCTGCACACACTTTGTTGTCTGAAGCAGTTATAGATGAAAGAGGAGAGGATCAAAGTGTTCTTTCACCAGTGGATCAGAGACGTCATGCTGAAAATGTGCACACGTCTGCTACAAGCTAAGTTTTAAAGCAAACCCGAAGCTGTAGTGTCCTTATTCCCCTTGAAAAATCAGCAGTAAGACAAAATGTAAAGACAATTTTGTAACATTCGATGATTAAAAAAAAAAAATTCTGATCACAAAAAACATGACAATTATTTTCAACGGGCGTTCTTCACCGCTGTTTTCACTTTGTGAATGGCTCTTCTTCGCTCTCAAATGTGAGAGCCTTCTTTGGCCATGCGCGGCAAGTGGCCATAGCTTGCCTCCGCTGGTCAAAGTTAGTCACTGCAACCTTCTTAAAGAAAACCACATTATTTGTTATGACCCTACAACAGAGCACCATTTCGATGTGCAACTCAAAAATCGATCAATACCATCTGCGGGTCACAGTTTTCCATTGCAACCTTCTGAAATAAGACCATATTTATTATTACCCTAGAAAAATACGTAACACAAAATGATCAGCCTGTGAAGATAATTTTGTGACATTTGATGGATTTTTTAAATTTTCTGAATAAAAAAAAACATTGCAGTGATTTCATAACGCTCGTTATTCACCACTATTTCCACCTTTTGTATGGATCCTTTGATTCATTCATCTTCCGAGCCGCTTGACCGGTTGCGGGGGGTGCCGTCTTTGGGCGGGGGACACCCTGAATCGGTTGCCAGCCAATCACAGGGCACACAGAGACGAACAACCATCCACGCTCACACTCACATTCACACCTCGTGACGATTTAGAGTGTTCAATCATCCTGCCACGCATGTTTTTGGAATGTGGGAGGAAACCGGAGCACCCGGAGAAAACCCACACAGGCCCGGGGAGAACATGCAAATTCCACACAGGGAGGCCGGAGCTGGAATCGAACACGGTATCTCTGCACTGTGAAGCCGATGTGCTAACCA
Organism: Hippocampus zosterae; assembly: GCF_025434085.1. NCBI lineage: Eukaryota > Metazoa > Chordata > Actinopteri > Syngnathiformes > Syngnathidae > Hippocampus > Hippocampus zosterae. The sequence continues at coordinate 3,531,409 of NC_067458.1, forward strand.
CTGGACTACTGGGCCGCCCCCTTTTGTATGGATCTTTGCTCTTAATTGCGAGAGCCCCAATAGGATGTGCACGGAAGAAGTCTGTCACTACCCACTGCTGATCACAATTTGTCATTGCAACCTTCTGAAAGAATACCATAATATATCTTTGTTACACTCGAAAAATCAGCAGTAACACTAAATGGCCACCCCGTGAAGACAATTTTGTGAGTTTTGATTTATTTTAAATTTCTGAACAGAAAAAAAACATTACTTTTCATTTTGCTCGTCACCTCTCTTCCCACATTGTGTAAGGCTCTTCATGGCTCTTAAATGTGAAAGCCCCCTTGGTCGTACACGGCAAGCTACAATAGCTGCCTTTTGTTGGTCAGAGTTAGATTATTACCACATTATTTCTTAATACCAAACCAGAGAGCCCCACTTGGATGTGCAAGGCAAAATTTTAACACTGCCGTCTGCTGGTGACAGCTTGTCATTGCAACCATCTGAAAGATTACCATATTATTTCTTATAACCCTGGAAAAATCAGCAGTAACACAAAATGCCCAGCCTGTTAAGACAATTTTGTGAGATTTAATGGATTTTTTTTAAATTCCACAATGTTCACTCTTCACCTCTGTTTCCACATTGTGTATGGCTCTTCTTGGCTCTTTAATGCGGGAGCCCCCTTTGGTCGTGCACGGCAAGCTGCAATAGCTGCCCTTTGTTTGTCAGAGTTAGTCACTGCCACCTTCTGAAAGAATACCATCTTGTTTCTTTTACCCTACAGGAGAACCCCATTTGGACATGCAATTCAAAAGTTGATCACTACCCTCTGCTGGTCATAGATTGTCATTGCAACCCTCTGAAAGAAGACCATAATATTTCTTATTTCCCCCAAAAAATCAGCAGTAAGATAAAAAGGTCACCCTGTGAAGACCATTTTGTGAAATTAGATTGATTTATTTTTTATTTCTGAACACAAAAAAACATTGCCATTCATTCACAATGTTCGCTCTTCACCTCTGTTCCCACCTTGTGTTTGGCTTTTCTTCGCTCTCAAACGTGCAGAGCCTTCTTCGGCAGTGCACGGCAAGCGGCCACCGCTTTCCTCTGCTGGTCAAAGTTAGTCACTGCCACCTTCAGAAAGAATACCATAGTCACGCCCTCAGGATTCAGCATGAATTACGACATGAAGTCCATTTGAAAATACAGGGTTTGATTCCTTATGCGTGAGAACTGGTCCCATGAATATGCAAGTCGCATTATGTTAGAATAGAAACATACAATGTTGTGATGTTTTAAAGTTTCATCTTGTTTCATGCTTGATTGACCTCGAAGTGCTTGTGTTCAGAACATCTTGCACACAATGGAAGCAGAGAATCAGGGGTCAAGTTGAGGTCAAGGGACTCCAGCACATGGTACCTGACGACATCTCAGAGAGAAAAATTTAACCCTCACTAGTAGATACACTGGCGCCTGTTATCTGACAACTTGGAAAGGAAGATTTAACTTTGGACGGAAGGGAGTACTTGTATGCTCCATCCAGGTTCACGAGCCAGGTCACAGACGTGTCAGTTCAGGTCAGGTGTCAGTTGGGAAGCTCACACTGAGTGGCTTCATTGAAAACTGCACCTCCTGCCGGCAGAGGATGACAATCTGTTCCTGTGTTCGAGCCTTTGTCGACCGTCCGAGCAATAATCTCTGACATTACAAAATAAATAAAAGACAAAATCATAAATAAAATTGATTTAACAGAAAATGCACACAAACCTCGTGGGTTCAGACCCATAAGGGGATAAACATTCACCGAAAAAGTGCCTGGTCGTGATGGGTCCCACAACACCGATGTGTCGATGCACGCGCCGGGGTCACAGAGCAATCTCCGCGTCGGTGCGCGTACGGCTTTAAGACAATCTCGTGACCTGGCTCGACGCAGTTCAGGGGGTGTCAACTCCACAAAAACCTGCCAAACTGTGTTTATGAAGAAGTGCGTCTGCCGATGCGATCCTCACCTTTGCTTGTTGAAGTAAATCCATATTATGGAGCAGCTCCCGGGGAAACAGTATGGGGCCAGTTTGATCTCCTTTCGGGGAGAATAAGGTATTTATTCAAGTCTTGTCTCATGAATTGGCTGATGTTTTTCCATTCTAATTCAAATTAATTTCAAGGGAACTCCTTAGTTTACTATTCACATGTTTTATTAAATGTGAAATGTCAAATTTGCCATACAGAATGATCATTTACTAACAAAAGCACCTCCTCCATGCTGAGGCATTATCGGGCCAAACATGAGAATGAAGTTCCCAATGCACCCAGAATAAATTCAGGTATATGGCCATTTTCTTACCTTTTCAAAGTTGGATCAGTAATTATTATTGGTTTACTCTCCCACTTCATGTTTGACAATTAAGCTTCCAGAAGCAGTTGCTCATCAGGCACTGCTGGATTGAACTGCCAGCCCCTTGGCATTGTGGTGAGTGAAGGGTTCAAGGAAGTGATTAAGGTCCTTGAACCCTCATGTTTTCCAGACAGGAAAGGTCTCTGTGAAAGTTTCATAAAGTAGTAGTTGATGTACAGTAGATGAGATGAATCTCCTAAAATTTCAAAGTATTATTTGCTTTTGGTTTAATTTTCGGACCATCAAAAGAATGGTGGCCAACAAATACCAGGAGGAATGGGAAAATGTTACAATGGAAGAACAGCAAGCTGTGGCAGTGAGTATAACGACTAACGTGGACCTCTGTGAACATGGAGGCTTAATTCGCACTTGCCTGTCACTACATTAATGCACAACACTTTCCACAGTATCACACTGCTGACAATTTGGCCCAGTCAAGTCAAGTCAAGTCAACAGTATTTATAGAGCACTTTCAAACAGCCATCGCTGCATACAAAGTGCTGTACATGGAGCGATTTAACATATTACTGATTCGTCTTACTGTTTATTGTATAAGTAATAAGTAATAAGGCGGTAGAAAGCACCAAGCAGTAAAATCAAGAGCAAATCTAAGTCATGCTGAGTCAAACGCCAAAGAATACAAGTGAGTTTTGAGGAGGGCTTTAAAGATGGGCAGCGAGGAGGCTTGCCGAATGTTCAGTGGGAGGTCATTCCAGAGAGATGGACCAGCAACAGAAAAGGCTCGATCCCCTCTGAGCCTCAGTTTAGGCCCAGGTCAAAAGGGGCATGATGGAGGACTAAGCTATAATCAACAAGTAACGTGTCTTGTGGAAGTGATCGCATCCACTAGATACCGCCAAATTCGCCACTCCATTTGCATTGCACACAGTCTTAATTTATTCGTTAGAAAATCATGCGATCGGGTCCCTGCATTTACAGACAACAGAAACAAAGCTCGGCACGTTGTCACATACTTCCATTAAAGCACTACAGCCAAGAAGAAGCTTGGTCAGGTAGTTGATCTCCTCAAGCACAGAGTCATTAAAATTTTAACCCAGTGCATTCGGTTCCTAGGGCGGAAAGATCCGTCCGTCCGTCACGTACCAATGGAAGCCCAAAGCACTGCAACAGACAGAATATGAAATATCTCGATGCACCGCTTGTCTGGTGCGTTCACCGTGTTTGTATGCGGGCGGTAGTGACTTCACTTTGCTTTAAGCGGACAAGAGGAGAACTTACTCCCCCCACCACCAAAAAAGGTTGACACTGTTGTATGCCTCTTGGTCCCGTCCCATAGATCAGAAATTGTCTCACATATTGTGTGAGTGAGTGTGTTTTCATTTTTACTTTATTCGGCTGTGTCTGCTTATTCATGTGTGTCGATCGCAGGAGGTTGGTCAAAAGTCAGTCTTCGGTCAAAAAGGTTTGGCCAGCGCTGCTATGCGGCACGCTGACTCAAGTAGTAAGTAACCACTGCAGTTCGTATGCAGTGTGTGATTCGAGTGGCAAGAACGGAATACAAGCCAGATTTGAAGAGCATTGTTCAAGAGGAGGAATGCCAGCAGTCCCTGCACTAAAGCGCGAGACAACATGCATAGTAAGAGGAAAACTTATTTAAATTTTTGTTTGTGGACTTGGTTGAATTGAAAGTTTGTGTGTGTGAGACAGTGCACACAATAGTCATTGTTGAAAATGACTGGCCTGTGGTCTTATTACTGTCGGAGTCAATAGGGCTGTTCACACGGCACACATTTTCTCCGGCGCTGCACCGATGTATTTTGTTGCGATATATTTTACACCGCAGCAAATTGTGTGGAGCGTTCACATGTACAAAGCCGCTGAGCGTGATAGCACCGACACAGCGTCGGTGCAGCCCCACTTGCGTTCACACGGCAGTTTCTGCAGCGGAGCAAAACGACAGAAAACAAATGAGCTGTCGTGTTGGTTCTTTTTAAAACATACTGTATATACACAACTCAATCGACTACTGGACAGGCACGTCCTTCTCCTTCTCGGTCTCCGTGCCTTCTGCTCGAGAGTGACAGCCCACGAAAACGTAAATCAACGATGTCTTCAATGACACTCAGAAAAGCAAACACTAATGCACCAAACAGAAAATCAAGAGAGGAAATCACAAAATAAATTATATGGGGGGCGGGGGGTTGTGAACAAACAACAAAGGAACAAACAACTCAGACAGTCCAGTCTCCTACAAAAGGAAAGATGTTACCAGCCAAGTCTTGTGTTGTTATTAAACAAACACATGACGGAAGTCCGTCAGAGCACGAAAGCAACGCATTCTCGCCATACGTACTCTTCACAAGCATTTGCTCTGGAGCAAATTTGACTCAGTTGCGTTCACAGGTGCAAATTTACATCGGTGCTGCTTCGCAAATGAGCATTTGCTCCGGAGCAAATTTTTAAACCACCTCCCTGAGGTGGATCAAATTTGGTCCGGTGTAAGCCTTTTTCCGGGGCTACGCCGGAGCTAATTTGCATGTGTGAACGCGCTACTGGGGCAGCCCCGGCGTAGCACCGGACCAAATCTTGCCATGTGAACAGCCCTAATTTCTGTCATTATAATGTTAGCGTGTTTGTGCGTGTGTGCGTGTGTGTGTGTGTGTGTGTGTGTGTGTGTGTGTGTGTGTGTGTGTGTGTGTGTGTGTGTGTGTGTGCGTATGTATTCATGACATCTCAGTTATCTTATGATAACACACCTTCACAATGAGGACCTGTGGAAAAATTAGGACATTTTTCGCGTCCTCATATTTCCACGCAGTCTACACTACTCTAGAGCTCACGAGGATACTCCCACACCAAAAATAAGTGATGTCCTGAAAGAGCACAATTTTCAGAAATTGTGTGTTTAAGTGTGTTTAACTTTCGACTCACTTTTCATTTGGAAAACTAGTTGCCAACTTCGGTACTTAACACACTTTTAACACACTTTCAGTGACGTCATTGTGCAGGACCTCAAATGGCATCTTTTTCGGACTAAGTCACATCAATTAGCAGTCACACAAAATTCAACATGTGAAGCAGCCAGACAATCCTACTCTCAAACACGACCACGCGTGGATGACCATCGGGTAA